>NW_027223757.1:43181024-43791524 GCF_028538775.1 Myotis yumanensis
TCAGGAGTCTGCATGCGGAAAATACATAGGATAGTAGTAACTTGATGGGCGTTAGTGATGACTAAATGAGATATTACCTGTGTAATAGAAATCACTCATTTATATAAGCTATTTTTATTACTGCTATCAGATAATGAAGCCTTTATGACATGCAGTCTTTCCTATTTGTCTTGGCTTCCAGGAGTCCAGAATAAAATTTAATATTTAATTATATCAACCAAATTATCTCTCATGAGTAGACTATTTGTTTCCTTTGCTTTCACAAGATTTTACATTTTTATTTCTATGTTTAGACATTACCATATATTTGACATTTTTTACGTAATGACTCAGATTATTTTCTGAAGAAGTTAATTCCATTTAAAAAAGTATCATTATGCCTTGGCTGGTGTGGCCCAGTTGTTTGGAGCATAGTCCCATACACCAAAAGATTGTGGGTTTGATTCCTGGTCAGGGCACATACCTACTAGTAGGTTTTGGTTCGATACCCAGTATGGATGTGTACTGGAGGCAATGGATTGATGTTTCTCTCTCACAACAATCTCTCTCTCTCTCTCTCTCTCTCTCTTTCTCTCTCTTCCTCTCTCTCTCTAAAACTTAATAGAAACATATCCTTAGGTGAAGATTTTAAAAAAGAAATCTCTGTATCCCACTTCTTTTTCTAGCTACCACACTATCTCATCTCCTTCATACTCAAACTTCGCCTAAGAATTTAGATAGATAGCATAGTTGCTCAATGCCTACTCTCCTTTTCCCACAAACCTCCATAATCTGATTTCACTGCATTGTGGACCAATCACACCATTAAAGTGCCTTTTTGTATGTCACTAATGGCATTCAAGTAACTAACTCCTGTAGGTATTCTCAGTGTTCCTCTTACTCGACCATTCCACAGTGCTTGTCACTGTGGATGGCTCCTTCCTTTTTGAAACCTTCTCTCTTCTTTGCTTTTACAATGCTCCTCGTTTAGTCTTTCTCAAAAATCACATAAAAAAGAATGAAATCTTACTATTTGACCTAAAGGGTATTATGCTAAGTGAAACAAGTCAAATAGAGAAAGACAAATACCATATTATTTCATTTACATGCGGAATCTAAAGAACAAAATTAACAACATAAAAACAGACTTATAGGAACAGAGGACAGACTGATGGATGTAGTGGGGCATGAAAATGGTGAATGGATTAAGAAGTACAAATTGATAATTGCAAAATAGTCATAGGGCTGTAAAGTTCAGCATAGGGAATACAGTCAATACTATTGTAATAACTATGTATGGTGCTAGGTGGGTACTTGAAATATCAGGGGAAACACACTGTAAAGTACATGGTTATCTAACCACTGTGCTATATACCTGAAACTAACACTGAACAGTGTTGAATGTAAATTGTAGTCAAAAAATAAAATTCAAAACAATCTCTGGTCCTTCCTTCTGTGTCTTTTTTATTGTCCTACTCTCCCTTAATTGGCCACTAAATATTGATATCTTTAAGTGCCAGTCTTAGCCTCTCTTCTCTTTGCACTCAATATATTATACATTTCTTGATCTCCCTGGTGATTTCATCTTGCCTGTATTATAATCCATCTGATGGTTCCCAAATTATCTCCAGCTCTAGGCCTGAATAGCCAGGTGCCTACCAGATTTACCCACTTAGATGTCCTAAAGGCTATTTTAAGTTCACTCTTCCCAAAACCAAAATCATAGTTTTCCCCCTAATTTTTGAATGGCTTCATAAACCAATAAGTAAATTAATAAGGATTCCATCTCTCTAACTCCACATGCAGTTTATTAGTCTTACATAATTGATTTCTCTTTCCTCCCCTGCAACCAACTTATTTCAAGCTACTACTCCTATTCTTCATGATTGGACTAGTATAATAGCCTCTTAATAGGTCTCCTTAGATCCATTTTGCCCATCTTCAGATCATTCTCCATGTATCTGTCAGAGTATTGAGCTTAATTTATAACTGTCTCTCTACTGTTTTAAAACCATTGCTCATACACTAAAGTACAAAGCCTTAATCTGACCTATAAATCCTTGAATAATCTTTTTATTTTATTTATTTTTTAATTCTTTATTGCTTAAAGTATTACATATAGTATTACATATGTCTCTCCCCCCCACCATTGACCTCCTCCCCGGCCACCCCCAATCCCCTGCACATGCCCTCACCCCCCTAGTGTCTGTGTCCAATGGTTATGCTTATAAGTATGCATATAAATCCTTTGATTGATCTCTTATCCCCCCTCCCCTGACTTCCCTCTGAAGACTGATAAGTCTGTTCCATGCTTCTCTGTCTCTGGATCTATTTATGTTCATCAGTTTATGTTGTTTATTATATTCCACAAATAATATAGGATAAATGTGATATTTATCTATCTTCAACTGGCTTATTTGCTTGAATAATCTTGATCCTACTATGGCTTCACCCTCTTTTCACATTGCTCTCCCTCTTTTTCTTCTGTTTCAACTTTACTGGCTCCTACCAGTTGTCTGATCTTACACCATGTTCTCTCTCACCTTGAGGCTTTGGAATATGATGGTCCTTCTACCTAGAATACTATTCCATATCCCTCTCCCTCTTTTATAGTTAATTCTTCTCATCTTGATTTCATATCAAATGTTATTGCTTCAGGGAATCTTTCCCTGAAGGAAACAAGGCCGGCTCAAATCTTCCACTATGAGCTCTTCCAGCACCAGGTATATTCCCTTCATAGTCCATTCTGTGTTTGCAAGTAAATAAGTATAAGATTATTGAATAGTTTCTTGCCTACTACCACATTATAAACTTCATGAATGCAAAGACCACTGCTCACCAGTATTAGTTCAGAACCTTGCAGAGTCTAGGGTATCCAATGTGTATTAAATGAATGAAGGCACAGCATACTTACTCATCTACTTTCCATTCCTGCTGCCTCTCCAAATTCAGACCTGCATTATCACTCTCCTAGGCAACTGCAATAGCTCCTTAACAGGAATTCCCACCTCCCAGTCTCTTCTCTCTTGATCACACCTTGCAATTCACTGCCAGGTCAATGCTCCAGAAGCGCAGCTCTGATCACTTTATTCACAGCTCAGGAACCTCAAGTGGTTTCCTATTGCCGACAGAATAAATGCCAATTCCTTTTGGCCTCCAACCATCCTTTCCAACCTTAGTTTCTCACTAAACTTCACAAGGCCTATACTCAGGTTAAACTCAAATGTGTATGAGCTGTGACACAATCTGTAATGTTTTGCCACACAGTGGATCCTTTTTACACAGTTTCCTCCACCTAGAATATTTTAATAATGCCTCCACCATCCCCACATATTCAAATATTTATGATTTTCCAAATCTAGCCAACTTCTAATTCCTCCAAGAAGCTTTCTTTGATTTCTCCCAACTACAAAGAATCTCTATTGCTTCTGAATCCCCTGCCTTTCTTTCCTGCACCTCTTGAATAAAGGTTGTCAGTTTCGGCTATTCATTATGTGCAAGCTCTACTAGACTACAGACTCTTTGGAGACAGGACTGGGCATCCAATCAGTGCCTTGTACATTGGAAGAGTTGCATAAATAGTCACTGAATTTTTGACTTGTACAAATATGTGAATTATTTTAGTAAGATGTTCCTTAAAGACGACTTCATAGTCAGAAAAGGAAGAAAATCCATCTACATCACCTCTCCTTGGAGGACAGAAGTTGGCTTTCATTGACCCAGTAGGTAATCTGCTTCGTGCACTCGCTTAATTTCTCTAATCACTACTAGTAAAGTAGAAAAAAAATGATACTGGAGAAAATCATACTTTTAGCCATTTCCTTCTCTTTGACGGTAACTTCAGGAAAAGTCTGCTAGAGATTCTATTGACAGAATATAATTATATTATATGTAGTTTTTATCTGTTTCTTGTTAATTCCATTTTGAAGCTCATGCTGGCAATCAAAATGGTCAGTTTTTCTTTTTGCCTCAGCTACGGCTTCCAGCCAGTTCGGACAGCTCTTGCTGGGCTCCCAAGCCACCTCTCTCAGTGGGCTCCTACCTCCTCTTTTGAAGTAAGGAGACAAATCAGGGAGATAAAGTCTGTTCTTGACAAATTTAAGACATTTAAAGTCAGAAAGGAAGAATTAACCCAGCAGTGTAGCAATGTGAACTGTTGATGCAACTTGGGCCTTGAAAATTCAGAAGCAAATAAATTCCAGAGAAATTAATTCATAAATAAATTTCAGAAAAATTAATTCAGATGAAAATATCATAAAAATGGCTTTAAACCTGTTTTGTACATTTAGTGTTGTTATACTCACAAGATGTGAACTAAATTCCAAAACAGATGCAACATTTAACTGTTCATAAAGGATGCATTAAACATTGTTTGAGAATCTAGAATGTTTAGACTGGAAGTGACTCCATTTCTACCTCTTAGGAAGGGTGGACTATGTTGCTCAGTGGTTGAGCATTGACCTATGAACCAGGAGGTTATGGTTTGATTCCTGGTCAGGGTATATGCCTGGGTTGCATACTCCTTCCTCAGGAGGGAGCATGTAGTCATCAGTCGATCAATGATTCTCTCTCATCATTGATGTTTCTATCTCTCTCTCCTTGTCCCTTCCTCTCTGAAATCAATAAAAATATATTAAAATAAAACACATGCAAAAAAAAAAACACACAACACAAAACAAAAAGAACACTATAGTGGAAGTCAGGAAATTTGAGTTCTGGTTGCAACTAGCACTTACTGGGAAAAAGTTCTGAAACTCTCTGAGCTATAGATTTATTTCCCTAAAACGGAAACAATACCTATTCTATCTGACTTTCTAAATATTTTTTGAGAATCAAATGAGTACAAATAAAATAATGCATACAAAAGCATGCAATGATACTCCAACTGAAAGGAGATGATTTTAGTGACATGTTTTCAGCCGAACTAGCTAATACATTATATGAAATTCAAATGTTTCCAAAGTATTTAACATAAACCCAACTTTAACTTTGTTCACCTGATGAAAGCAGGTGGTAATAGTGCATCTCCATACATAGTTGAGTACAGTCTGCCCTATGTCAAGTAATCTATTCTCCTCAGGTTAGTAAAGCTACTACCTTGATCCTTTTCTCACAAGACTTACTCCCTCAAAGTTAAAAACTAATCCTCCTTTGGAAGAAACAATGCAAAGGAAGTGTCTATGTGGAAATCTGTAGAAGAGGCAGGAGGGAGCCAAATAAGGAGGGAATATAGGTGTTCCAGACAGAGGGAACAGCATGTGAGAAGACCCAGAGGAGAGACAAAATGGTGGTGGAATATACAGACCTGTCCCAAGCCTTGTCCTGGAGCAAATAGAATGAGCAACTGAAACAAATAACATCCAAACCAAATTGACAAATGAGACTCAGTTGGTGAAACAGTTTGCAGCCGGGAAGGGCAGAGGACCCCTGGAGAAAGGTAAAATCTCTTGACTCTGGGCAGGAGAGTCTGACAGACCTCTGAGCCCAGAGGGTCAAAGGGAAACCACACAGCACCTAGCCACGTCCCTGGGGACAGGCACAGTGTCTGACTGTAGAAAGAAGGTCCACAGGACTGCTGGAGGCAGGGGATTCTAGATCTGGGTCCACAGTCATGAAAGGCTGAGCTCAGAGGGGGCAGCCTGAAGGGCTGACCAGACTGGACAGTGCCCGCAGGACAGGAGCTCACAGAGGCGCAGTCCTTCCCCTCTCTGTGGCCTGTGCTTTTCTTCAATGAACCTAGTTCATAGGACCTTTTGGATACAGATACTTACCCGTGACAGAGGTGCAGAAGATGGTACGGACTTGTGAAATCTGGGGAGAGGAAGGGGTCCAGGAGAAGTGGCAGCAAGTCTGGCGCTGAGTCATACCTGAGCCCGGACTTGGACAGCCATTTTGTCCTGAAGAGATAGCCCCTCCCTCCAGTCTCTAGGCAACCAATACAACCACACCCAGATTCCACCCTGAATGGTCCAAAGGATTAAAAAAAAATCTGAATAGTCCCTGAGAGTCCACAGGGACAAGCCTAAAGAGAGACCTTCAGTCCCAGCAACAGGAAACTGAGAAACAATACAGTACAGAAGACTGGGATCTTAAGCCAGCCAAAGGAACGACACTTCACATTTTCATTTTTATTTTTTTATTATTATTTTGTTATCTTTTTCTTCTTTTTTCTTTGTTTTCCAGTTTTTGTTTGTTACTTTATTTTCTATTTCTTTTCACATTATTTTTCCATCACTCTATTTTATCTTATTGTTATTTGCTATTTTTTAAACCATTTTGAAATCATTTTTTTAAATTTATTACTATCATTATTATCCTCTCATTCTCTTTCTTCTTATCCACTCATCTCCTTTCTACTTCCTCTATAATGAATTGAGGTCTTCCCCATATTCATCAAATTCTTAACCTTATTTTTTGTATATAAGCTCAGCCTCTACAGATTCTGCCCCCACCCTCTTTGCTGGGTGTTTAGTGTTTGTATTTTTTGGTTTATCTATTGGTTCTGTGGTGTTTACCATATATATATATATTCTCCTTTTTCTTCCTTTTTCTTTTCTCATCTTTTTCTCTCTCTTCGATATCATTTGTGCTCTCTTTTCTTTCCGCTAATTCTCTTTGCTCAGGTGATCATTTATATTGGGGTTATTGGTGTCATGTATACATTTGTGCTTTTTTCCCTTTGTGTTGTGTCCTTTCGAGCTGAATTTTATCCTGTCTGGCCAAGGTGCTAGAGAGCAAGCCACATAACCAGAGACCTGGAGAGGAAACTCCATCCACAGACGGGTCAATAACACCCAGACCCAACTACAGAGGCAGGAAGAAGGTAACAGTGAGGGAGAGAATGTGAGTGAATGATGGAGCAAAAGAGGAGTGTGTGGTTGGGTGGAGTGCATGTGTGTGTGTGAGTGAGGCACAGTTAGAACCCGCAGGACCTTCGGGGGCAGGCTAACCAGGCTCGCCTAACTAGGCAGCCTCTGCTACCATTGCAAACAGTACCGGGAGGAGGCTTGTCCTCAGAGGCCTCGCCTTTTTGAAGGGGAAAGCTGCTGTAACTGGGAGCCCAGCCTCACCTCCACCCAGGGTGCCCTCAGATAACACCTGGGACTCTACAGCCACCCCTATCAGGGACCTGCTACCTTGGCTGTGGTCCCACGGTCAGTGAGTCTCCAGCCACCCCGGCACAGGCTCCTGTGAGTTCTGAAGCATGCTCCCCTCAGACCGGCCCAATGCTTTAGCCCAGGGCACTGCAACAACGTGAGCAGCAGAGAAGTGAGCAGCCTGCTTCTGTCCAAGGAGCAACAGCCCCGCGAGCAGCCCTCCCCAGGCCTAAGAGCAGCAGCTTCATGTGGCCTGCCCCTGTCCAAGGACCAGCATCTGTGTGAGTGGCCCGCTCCCCCTGTCTGAAGAGCAGCAACCACGTGAGCAGCCCGCCCCATCCAAGAAGCAGCAGCTGCACAAGCAGCCCACCCATGACTAAGGAGCAGCAGCCCTACACAGCCTGCCGCTGTCCAAGGAGCTGCAGCTGCACGCAGCCTACACCTGTCCCAGGAGCAGCAGCTGTGTGAGCAGCCTGCACCCTTCTGAGGAGCAGCAGTTGTGTGAGTGGCCCGCCCCCATCCAAGGAGCAGCAGCTGTGTGAGCAGCCTGCCCCTATCCAAGGAGCAGCAGGTGTGCAAGCAGCCTGCATCCATACAAGGAGCAGCTGCCCTGCAAGCAACCTGTCCCTGTCCAAGGAGCGGCAGCCTCACGAGCAGCCCACCCCATCTGAGGAGCAGCAGCAGCATGCAGCCAGCCCCATCCAAAGAGCAGCAGCCACGAACAGCAGCTATGCAAGCAGCCTCCCCAACCAGCCAGAGGAGACACCACTGCTGTGAACAGCACTCACCAGAGGAGTCACTGCCAACTGAGGAACAGCCACTACCACGACCACCCTAGGAGCAACCGCAGCCCAAGGAGCCACTGCCACCCAAGGAGAAGCCCCTGCACGACTTGACATCTAGATCAGTTGATGAGACCAAAAATGGGTAGACAAAGAAACCCCCAAAGGAAAGAAAAGGAGAAATTGCCTGAAAAGCAGCTAAGTGAAACAGATATGTCAGAAAAGGAATTCAGAATAAGGGTCATACAGTTCACAAACTGGATGGATGAAAAAAATCAACAACTTATGTAAGAATCAAGAAGAAATGAAGAGCCCTAGCCAGTTTGGCTCGGTGGATAGAGCATCGGCCTGCGGACTGAAGGGTCCCAAGTTCAATTCCGGTCAAGGGCATGTACCTTGGTTGCGGGCACATCCCCAGTAGGGGGTGTGCAGGAGGCAGCTGATCGATGTTTCTCTCTCATCGATGTTTCTAGCCCTCTATCTCTCTCCCTTCCTCTCTGTAAAAAAATCAATAAAGTATATTTTAAAAATTAAAATAAAATTTTAAAAACCATGGAAAGTTTCAACAGTAGACTAGGAGAAGAGGAGGACTGAATTAGCGAATTAGAAGACAGGGAAGCAAAACACACCCAAACTGAACTGCAATTAGAGAAAAAAAATTAAAAGACAGGAGGAGAGCCTAAGGGAGCTATGGGACAACATGAAACGAAGTAACATACAAGTAATAGGAGTGCCAGAACAACAGGAAGAGAAACAAGGGTTAGAAAACCTATTTGAAGAAATTATGTCAGAAAACGTCCCTGAGGTGGGGAAGAAAAAAGTCACACAAGCACAGAAAGTCCCAAACAAGATAAACCCGAAAAGACCCACACTAAGACATATCATAATTACCATGGCAAATGTTCAGGACAAAGAGAGAATCTTAAAGGCGGCAAGAGAGAGACAGAAAGTTACATACAAAGGATCTCCCATTAGATTATCAAGTGATTTCTCAACAGAAATACATCAGGCCAGAAAAGAATGGAAGGAAATTTAAAAAGCGATGGGACTAAAAACAAGGGACTAAATCCAAGAATACTCATTCCAGCCAGGCTATCATTCAAAATTTAAGGGGAAATAAGGAGCGTCACAGACAAAAAAAGGCTAAGGGAGTTTATCACTACCAAGCCAGCAATGCAAGAAATGCTAAAGGGACTGGTGTAAAAAGAAGAAATAAAAAGGTAAGAAGGAACACAGACTCAAAAAAATAAAAATGGCTACAAACAAGTACCTTTCAATAATAACTTTAAATGTAAACAGACTAAATGCTCCAATCAAAAGACATTGAGTGGCTGAATGGATAAAAAAAAACATGATATATATATATATATATATATATATATATATATATCCTATCTAATAAAAGAGAAACATGGTAATTAGCGTACGACCGCTACCCTTCCCATTGGCTAATCAGGGCGATATGCAAATTAACTGCCAGCCAAGATGGCGGCCAGCAGCCAGGCAGCTGGAAGCGAACATGAGGCTTGCTTGCTTCAGTGAAGGAGGACTCCAATGTTTCCCGCCTGCCTTGCCGGCCTCTGAGCTGGCAGTTTGAAACATTGTAACAAATATAGAAGCTAAACAAAACCCCAGAAACCAGCTTTCAGCCGGCCGGGATCTCAGAGCTGGAGATGATACAATGTTTCGATTATAGAACCGAAACAAACCAGATACCTGCTTTCATCAGCAGAGGCCTTGACCCAGAAGAAAAGAAAAAAGAAAAAAAGGAGCGGTTGGGAGCTTCAGTCACCCACCAGCCAGAAAACAGCCCTCAGCCCCTCACCCAGACTGGCCAGGCACCCCAGTGGGGAGCCCCACCCTGAAGGGTGTGTGACCAGCTGCAAACAGCCATCATCCCCTCATCCAGGCTGGCCAGGCACCCCAGTGGGGACCCCCACCCTGATCCAGGACACCCTTCAGGGCAAACCAGCTGGCTCCCACCCGTGCACCAGGCTTCTATCCTATATAGTAAAAGGGTAATATGCCTCCCGGCACCAGGATCAGCGTGCCAGGGGGCAGCGCCCAAACCCCCTGATCAGCCCTGCTCTGTGCCTGGTA
Organism: Myotis yumanensis; assembly: GCF_028538775.1. Lineage (NCBI taxonomy): Eukaryota > Metazoa > Chordata > Mammalia > Chiroptera > Vespertilionidae > Myotis > Myotis yumanensis. The sequence continues at coordinate 43,190,983 of NW_027223757.1, forward strand.
GGGGGGAGCTCCCCAAACCCCTGATCGCCCTGCGGCTCTTTGTTTGACAGGGTGTGGTGCCCCAACCCCCCCCCCCCTCCCCACGGGCCCTGCTCTGTGTGTGACGGGGTAGAGCCATAACCTCCCCATCGGCCCTGCCCTGAGTGTGAGAGTGGCCCTGCTCTGTGGGTGATAGAGGGCGGCGCCCCAACCCCCTGATCCGCCCTGCTCTGTGTGTGACAGGGGGCGGTGCCCCAACTCCCCTATTGGCCCTACTCTGTGCGTGACAGGGGGAAGCTCCCCAACCCCCTGATGGGCCCTGCTCTGTGCGTGATAGGGGGGAGCTCCCCGACCCCCCTGATGGGCCCTGCTCTGTGTGTGACAGGGGGAAGCGCCCCAACCCCCTGATTGGCCCTGCTCTGTGCATGACAGGGGGTGGCGCCGCAACCTCCCCATCGACCCTGCCTTGAGTGTGACAGGGGGCGGTGCCCCAATCCCCCAATCGGCCCTACCCTGAGTGTGACTGAGGGTGGCATCGAAACCTCCCGATCTGCCCTGCTCTGTGCATGACAGTGGGTGGCGCCCCAACTCCCCAATCGGCCCTCCTCTGAGCCCGACTAGGGGCTGCACCTAGGGATTGGGCCTGCCCTCTGCCACCCGGGAGCAGGCCTAAGCCAGCAGGTCGTTATCTCCTGAGGGGTCCCAGACTTCGAGAGGGCACAGACCAGGCTGAGGGACCTCTCCTCCCCACCGAGTGCACAAATTTTTGGGCACCGGGCCTCTAGTATATATATATGTATATATATATATATATATATATACATATATATATATATATGTATATATATATATATATATATATACACACATATATATATACATATATATATATATATATATATATATACACACACATATATATATTGTCTACAAGAGACCCACCATAGAACAAGGGACTCACACAGACTGAAAGTGAAGGGATGGAAAAATATCATTCAGGCAAATGGAAATGAAAAGAAAGCTGGGGCAGAAATACTTATATCTGACAAAATAGACCTCAAAGTGAAGGCCATAACAAGAGACAAGGAAGGCCACTTCATAATACTAAAGGGATCAATACATCAAGAAGATATAACCCTGATAAACATATATGCACCCAATGCAGGAGCACCCAAATACATAAAAAAAAACTCCTGGAAGATCTCAAGGGAGAGATCATCAACAATACAATCATAGCAGGAGACTTTAATACACCACTGACATCACTGGATAAATCCTCTAGACAAAAAATCAGCAAAGAAACAGCAATCCTAAATGACTCACTAGATCAAGTGGACTTAATTGATATCTTCAGAACATTTCATCCCAAAGCCATGGAATATACATTCTTCTCAATTGCACATGGGACATTTTCAAAAATAGACCACATATTGAGTCACAAGCAAAGTCTTCCCAAATTCAAGAAGATTGAAATCATATCAAGCATTTTCTCATACCACAATGGCATAATATTAGAAATAAACTACAATAAAAACAATCCAAAAAATTCAAACACTTGGAAGCTGAATAGCATGCTATTAGACAATGATTGGGTTACCAAAGAGATCAAAGAAAAAATTAAAAACATCCAGAAAACTAATGACAATAAAAACACAACAATTCAAAAATCTATGGGACACAATGAGAGCAGTCCTGAGAGGGAAGTTTATAGTTCTCAGGCCTACCTCAAAAAACAAGGAAAAATGGTAATAAATCATCTAACTCTACAACTCAAAGAATTAGAAAGAGAGCAACAAGAAAAGCCCAGATTGAGCAGAAGGAAGGAGATAATAAAGACCAGAACAGAAATGAATGACATAGAGACCAAAAAAATAATACAAAAGATCAATGAAACCAAGAGCTGTTTCTTTGAGAGGATAAACAAGATTGATGAACCTCTAGCCAGGCTCACCAAGAAACAAAGAGAGAGGACCCAAATAAAATCAGAAATGAAAGAGGCAAAACAACAGAAGACCCCACAGAAATAAAAAGGATTGTTAAAAAAAATACTATGAACAACTCTATTCTAACAAACTATACAACCTGGAGGAAATGGACATATTTCTGGAAAAATACAACCTTCCAAAACTCAATCAGGAAGATTCTAAAAATCTCAATAGGCCGATAATTATGGAAGAAATTGAAGAAGTCATCAAAAAGCTTCCAGCAAACAAAAGCCCAGGGCCAGGCGGCTTCACAGAAGAGTTTTACCAAACATTCAAGGAAGAACTAAAACCTATTCTCCTCAGACTACTACAAAAAATTCAAGAGGAAGGAACACTTCCAAGCTCATTCTATGAAGCCAGCATCACCCTAATACCAAAACCAGATAAAGACAACACAATGAAAGAGAATTACAGGCCAATATCCCTCATGAACATAGATGCCAAAATCCTCAACAAAATTCTAGCAAATTGGATCCAGCAGTAAATCAGAAAGATCATACACCATGAGCAAGTAGGATTTATCCTGGGGATGCAAAGATGGTACAATACCCGCAAATCAATAAACATGGTACATCACATAAACAAATTGAGAGATAAAAATCACATAGTCATATCAATTAACGCAGAAAAAGCTTTCGACAAAATCCAACACCCTTTCTTGATAAAAACTCTCAGCAAGGTGGGAATAGAAGGATCATACCTCAACATAATAAAAGCCATATATGACAAACCCGCCGCCAACATCATACTCAATGGGCAGAAACTAAAACCATTTCCCCTAAGAACAGGAATAAGACAGGGATGGCCACTCTCACCACTCCTGTTCGACATAGTACTGGAAGTACTAGTCATTGTGATAAGACAAGAAGAAGAAATAAAGGCATCCAAACTGGAAAAGAAGAAGTAAAACTATCATTATTCGCAGATGACATAATACTGTACACAGAAAACCCTACAGACTCCATCAAAAAATTATTAGACTTAATAAATGAATTCGGCAATGTAGCAGGATACAAAATTAACGCCAATAAATCTATGGCATTTCTATACACCAATAATGAACTTACAGAAACAGAAACTAAAAAAGCAATTTCATTTACTATCACACCAAAAGAATTAAGATACCTAGGAATAAACTTAACTAACATGATACAAAACCTATACACGGAAAACTACAGGACACTGAAAAAAGAGATACAGGAAGACATAAACAGATGGAAGAACATACCCTGTTCATGGATTGGTAGAATCAACATCATCAAAATGTCCATACCACCCAAAGCAATCTATAGATTCAATGCACTCTCCATTAAAATACCAATGGTATATTTCACAGACCTAGAGGGAACTTTTCAAAAATTTATCTGGAATAAAAAAAGACCCCGAATAGCTGCAGCGATCCTGAGAAAGAACAAAGTAGGTGGGATCTCAATACCAGATATCAAGCTGTATTACAAAGCCACTGTTCTCAAAACAGCCTGGTACTGACACAAGAACAGACATATAGATCAATGGTATAGAATAGATAACCCAGAAATTGACCGAAACCACTATGCTCAATAATATTCGACAAAGGAGTCATGAGCATACAATGGAGTCAAGACAGTCTCTTCAATAAATGGTGCTGGGAAAATTGGACAGATACATACAAAAAATGAAACTAGACCACCAACTTACACCATACACAAAAATAAACTCAAAATGGATAAAGGACTTAAACATAAGATGGGAAACCATAAAAATACTATAGGAATCCACAGGCAGCAAAATTTCAGACGTATGCGGAAGCAATTTCTTCATTGATACTGCTCCTAGGGCAATGGAAACTAAGGAGAAAATAAACAAATGGTACTACTTCAAAATAAAAAGCTTTTGCACAGCAAAAGAAACCATGAACAAAACAACAAGAAAACCCACTGCTTGGGAGAACATATTTGCTAATGTTATCACCGATAAGGGTTTAATCTCCAACATTTACAGGGAACTCATACAAATTAACAAAAGGAAGATAAACAACCCAATAAAAAAAAATGGGCAATGGACCTAAATAGATACTTTTCGAAAGAAGACATAAGGAAGGCCAAGAGACATATGAAAACATGTTCAAAGTCACTAATCATCCGAGAGATGCAAATCAAAACAACAATGCGGTACAATCTCACACCTGTCAGAATGGCTATCATCAACAAATCAACAAACAACAAGTGCTGGGGTTGTGGAGAAAAAGAAACCCTCATGCTGGTGGGAATGCAGACTGGTGCAGCCACTGTGGAAAACAATAGGAAGTTTCCTCAAAAAACTAAAAATGGAACTCCCATTTGACCCAGTGATCCCACTTCTAGGAATATATCCCAAGAAACTAGAAACACCAATCAGAAAGGATATGTGCACCCGTATGTTCACAGCAGCACAATTCACCATAGCTAAGATTTGGAAACAGCCTAAGTGACCATCAGCAGATGTGTGGATTAAAAAACTGTGGTACATCTACACAATGTAATACTATGCTGCGGTAAAAAAGAAGGAATTCTTACCATTTGCAACAGCATGGATGGAACTGGAGAGCATTATGCTAAGTGAAATAAACCAGTCAGAGAAAGATAAATATCACATGATCTCACTCATTTATGGAATATAATGAACAACATAAACTGATGAACAAAAACAGATCCAGAGACAGAGAATCATCGATCAGAACATCAAACCTCAGAGGGAAGGTAGGAGAGGGTGGGGGTAAAGGGGAAAGATCAACCAAAGGACTTATATGTATGCATATAAGCCTAACCAATGGACACAGACAACAGGAGGGTGAGGGCATGAGTGAGGGGGGGATTATGGTGGGATAAGGACACATATGTAATACCTTAATCAATAAAGAAATTAAAAGTAAAAAAACCAAAACTATTCCTCCTTCTCTCTTCACTTTTTACAAATTTCCAAAATGTGATTTAAAACACTGATCTTAGGGGTAGGTGAACTGAGCCAATGGCTACCAGTTTGTGGTTGATCTTATTACATTACCCTCCAGTTCTTTCTTCATGGTCTCTCCCAACACCTATTCACTTAAATATTAGCATCATTCATTCAATAGCATGTAATGATCATGTATTATATGGAAAGCAGTAGCGAATGTATTCAATGTAGAGAATAGTGTTTGATTGACTCTTGACTTTCAACTTCATAGAGTCACATCTATCTCATCATATTATTGGTATATCCAGAGGTGGTGTAGATATGACTTTATTTCTATAATGAAAGAGTACAGAGCTCTGAACACAGTTTGACTAATTAGTGAATTCTAGAGCACTAGATTTGTTATTTGGACACTGGGTCATTCTATGGCCCTGCTAAATCCACATTTATCTCAATGTTAATTAAATCAACTACCATTTCTGGGTGTCAGTTTTCTACTTTACAGTGTGAGTAGATGTTAATTACCTACAATATGTCCCAAGGGGTCTAAGGCAGCAGTAAATAAAAAATATAGAACTGAAGAAATTTCAAAAAAGAAACAGAATAAGGAAGAAAAAAATTTGTACACTGGCTGAAATGCAAGAAAAGATGGTCAAGATATTTATTCAATAATTTCTGAATTTTAATGCATTTGATATCCCCCAAAAATCACAAAATCATCATTAAATGTTTCATACTAGACAGAAGGCATTCTCTTAACAGTATAGCAAAAGTTCATGAATAGAAGTCTAAGTGTTATTTGTGTTGGTGAGGATGCTAAAAAAAATATGGATACTTCCTATTTAAGGCAAACATTTCAAGAATTGACCAGATTGCTCAGCTCTGATTTTTCAACTAAAATGAAAATGAACAGTGAGTGCTTTCATTTTTCTTTAAGGAAGGACATTGGTAAGAGAACTCCAATTATTTCTTTTTTGCACAGGATTCTGCTTTATTTTCTGGTCTGAACTCTTAGCTGTTACTGATTTCACAGCAACTTACTATGATCACATTCTAATTGGCAGTATCTTGATTTATATACTTTAAATTGAACAATGAACATGGCATATCATAAAGCATCTAAAATTATGTCATCATTTCTTTGGGGCAACACCAGCAACAATAACATGATAAACATATTTTACTCAAGATATTTTACTCTAGGAGAAACCAAGATGGCAGCATAGGTAAACACCGGAGATCGCTGCCTCGCACAACCACTTCAAAAATACAACTAAGAGACGGAAAGAACATCATCCAGAATCACAGGAAGGCTGGCTGAGTGGAAATTCTACAACTAGAAGGAAAGAGAAAAGCATACCAAGACTCAGAGGAGGTGCAGTGCGGAAGTAAAATACAAAGGTGCGGAGGTGCATGTGGAGAGGGCTGGTGGCTGAGGACACGATTGTCTTTTTCAATCAGGAGGGAGTCTCAGGCTCTGAGCTCCAGTTCCAGGCAAGTCTCTGGGGACCCAGACTCATAGGGGAGAAACGGAACTGTCTGGCATCGGTCGGACCTCGAGAGCAGCTTTCTCTTGGAGGCACTCGCAGTGATTACCGGGGCCTCTGAGGGCAGGACTGAGAGCAGCCATACTGCTCACTTCGCCCGCCCTGTTGATCCCCTGGGACCCAGCCCCGCCCAAGCCGTGTGTGGAGGCTTTTGCCTATGAAAGTCTCAGCCCTTTGTAATCTGAAAATTACTTAACAAACTGCAGCTTCCCCAAGGCCCCAGGGCAACTTGCATTGCTTTACAGCTGGCTTCTGCTGGGTAGCCTCAGGCAGAGGCTAGATTAGTACCTCCTTAGATCCAAGAGCCAGTGTACCCAGTGGTCAGAGTGGGACCATCCAATTACAACTCCTCTGATCCAAAAGGGACACACTCAGGGGGCAGACTCAGTGAGCACCAAAGCCCCACTGAAGCAAGTCTAGCCCCATAAGGGTGTCTTCAGCACAGAAGTTCTCCCACTGTAGACACAGCTGATTCTCACAGCCAATTGGCCTGGAGGTCAAATCCTCCCAGTGTAACCTACAACAATCAAGGCTTAACTACAACAAGACTGTGCACAAAGCCCAAAAGGGGGTGCACCAAGAGTGTCTATCTCAGGTAACTGGGGAGGCTGAGCCACTGGGCCCTATAGGACACAGCAAAGAAAGCCACTCTATCGAAACAGCGAAGCATGAAAAAATGCCAAGACAAAGAAACAGGACACAAATGACAGAAATGGAGGAAAGCAAACTACTGGATATAGAGTTCAAAACCACACTTTCAAGGTTTTTCAAGAATTTTCTAGAAACCGCCGATAAACTTAATGAGACCCTCAAGAAATCTAGTGAGACCCTCGATGTTGTGATAAAGGACCAACTAGAAATTAAGCATACACTGACTGAAATAAAGAATATTATACAGACACCCAACAGCAGACCAGAGGATCGCAAGAATCAAGTCAAAGATTTGAAATACAAAGAAGCAAAAAACACCCAACCGGAAAAGCAAAATGAAAAAAGAATCCAAAAATACGAAGATAGTGTAAGGAGCCTCTGGGACAGCTTCAAGCATACCAACATCCAAATTATAGGGGTGCCAGGAGAAGAGAGAGAGCAAGATATTGAAAACCTATTTGAAGAAATGACAGAAAACTTCCCCTACATGGTGAAAGAAATAGACTTACAAGTCCAGGAAGCGCAGAGAACCCCAAACAAAAGGAATCCAAAGAGGACCACACCAAGACATATCATAATTAAAATGCCAAGAGCAAAAGACAGAGAGAGAATCCTAAAAGCAGCAAGAGAAAGAAAGTCAGTTACCTACAAGGGAGTACCCATACGACTGTAAGCTGATTTCTCAACAGAAACTTTGCAGGCCAGAAGGGAGTGGCAAGAAATATTCAACGTGATGAATACCAAGAACCTACAACCAAGATTACTTTATCCAGCAAAGCTATCATTCAGAATTGAAGGTCAGATAAAGAGCCTCACAGATAAGAAAAAGCTAAAAGAGTTCATCACCACCAAACCAGTATTATATTAAATGCTGAAAGGTATTCTTTAAGAAGAGGAAGGAGAAGAAAAAGGTAAAGATACAAATTATGAACAACAAATACACATCTATCAACAAGTGAATCTAAAAATCAAGTGAATAAATAATCTGATGAACAGAATGAACTGGTGATTATAATAGAATCAAGGACATAGAAAGGGAATGGACTGACTATTCTTGCGGGGGGAAAGGGGTGTGGGGGATGCGGGAAGAGACTGGACAAAAATCGTACACCTATGGATGAGGACAGTGGGTGGGGTGTGAGGGAAGAGGGTGGTTTGGGAACTGGGTGGAGGGGAGTTGTGGGGGGAAAAAGAGGAACAAATGTAATAATCTGAACAATAAAGATTTAATTTTAAAAAAACAAGGAAAAAAAGATATTTTACTCTAAAGAAGACTTTTGATTTGACTCCAACATTTGCATTATAGGAAATATTCATGATTCACCTAATATTTATATAGTAGCTTTCTCTAATGAAAGTGTTTGCATGACATGATTATTTTTAGAGCAGTTTAAAGCAACCTTTGTTACCAGAGAGGTTGCATTGTTTTTAATAGCAAGGCTAGAAATAGAACTCGGGTTGCCTGTCTTATATGAAGTACTCTAAGCCACACTTCATTCATTCTTTCTTCAAGCAGCTGATGAGTAACTGCTATGTGTCAAAACAGTGTTTGATAGTGTGTAGAGTGCACAGCTTTGGAGTCTGAGTGTTCTGCTTTTGAAAATAAACCTAATATTTACTTAATACATGACTGTGGGCAAGATCCGTGACCTCTCTAAAACTTTCATATAAGATGAAAATAATACCTACCAGACTGCCTTATTTTGCAATGGCATGCTATAAGTAGGTGACATGTATGGTATATCATAAATGTTTAATAAATGCAAAAGAGGAAGGAGAGAAGAAAGAGAAACAGTAAAACTAGCAGAAGAAAATAGAACTAAATGGAAAAGTGGGGATGTGATTATTTGTCCCTGCACTCAACTCCTTCACTATAACCACTCATCATTATTCTCCGTTATCTCCCCACATCTGAAACACAACCATACAGAAGTCCATGTCAGCATTGATAAAACCAACCCTTTATCCTAAATTGTCAAAGAGCCAGTGACAGTTCTGTACAACCCTTCTTAAACATATTTCTGTCAGCCTTTTCTGCCTCTTTTTCTGCCCTGGTCGTGGGATCTTTCCTTGGTCCTCATCATTCTTTGCTCCTGATTTTGGTTCCTTCCAATCCTCTTATCTTCTTTACTGTCTCCTTTTCATTCTTTTGTCTTATAAGTGTAGTTTATCCCAAAAGTTCTAACCCGTTAGTTTATTCCTTTTCTTTATAGTCTCTTTCCCTATGATCTCATCATCCACTCTCACAATTTCAGCAGTTCAGATGTCCTCATTCATAGCCAAACATTTCCACTGTGCTCCAAATCTGTATTTCCAAATCTGGCTGGCATCTCACATAAAGTACCATACATTGATCCATAAATGCACAGGATAGCTTTCATTTGCCCTCCAGATCACTCCCTACCCTGCATGTGTTCTGGGAGGCTGATCTAATTGGATGATATTAACAATTCTCTTAAGCTCTGGTTTCCAGTTATTCTTGGCCAATGGGGAGCCCTAGCAAGAAACCAGAAGGAGGGAATATACCTATTCCTAAGATCAGGGAATATATTTATTCCCTGAGGTTGCATGGACTGGCTGTCTCTTTCTACAAAGGCTTCCTGTGCCACGCAGTCCTCTCCTGGGTTCTGATAACGCTCCTGTCCCACACCATGTTAGACCTACAGGCAGTGATAGTCCCTGCTCTAACAAATCCCAAAGAACTGAGTTAACTACCCTTGTTGTTTCCCCCCGACTATTCATACCTTTGCAAATAGTCTCAAATTATCCAAATTGAATGTCTCATTTATTTCCCATCTAGGCCCTATGTAAATGTCTTTTATCTTTACTTTTCAATCCCCTCTCAATAATCCAGGCACTAGATTATTGTAATAATTGCAAAACTCAAATTCTCCCCTCTTATCTCTCTCTATTCCAATTTCTGCCAGACCACATTTCTTAAGCCATAGCACCAAACCTACTCTTCTTTCCCTCCACCAATTTCAGAGGCTCCACATTTCCAGTTAAACGCAGTCTGGGTATTTCACCTAATTTGTAGACCCTTCTTCAGTAAGGCCACCTTGTCTTTCTAACTTGATGATTTCCCACCACTTCTCCAAGTGTATTTTAGGATCCATGTGCATGCAACTAGTCATTATTCCAAAATATAGACCAGTTTCCACTGTCAAAGCTTTACGCATGATCTTCTTTCTCTAATCTCTTTACTCCCTAGCAAACAAAATCCTATCCCTTCCTGTTCATCTTAAAAGCCATTCTTTTCATGAATCCCAATTACATAACCTGGTGTCTGCTCTTCAAACCCTATATAAATTATTTGTACTTTTCTTGTTTACTTCTTCTTAATTATAATTATTTGTTATATCTTAGCTTCATTATTGAATTATGAGTTTCTTGAAAACAAGGTGCATAACTTGCTCCATTTTTATATATCTGTCCTAAACCATAGTGCTTGTTAAATAAATGTTGAATTGAAATGGAAATTTAAATAGTTAAATTTGTATAGTATCTCATGTAACATATATTTCTGAGCTCATGTGCTATTAGCTAAAATTATGAAAAATTTTCTATATATTCTATAAATGTGTTAGCTTATATTTTTTACCCTGGTCTTGATGTAACATAAATCTCTTTAGCATTTGCAAAAGTGTGTGATTCTTTCTCTACTAGTAGTTTGTAACCTATGTCAGTGATGGCAAACCTATGACATGCAAACTCATTTTTTTGGTTGATTTTTCTTTGTTAAATGGCATTTAAATATCCTATCTAATAAAAGAGAAACATGGTAATTAGCCGTACCTCCGCTATCCTTCCCAGTGGCTAATCAGGGCGATATGCAAATTAACTGCCAGCCAAGATGGTGGCCGGCAGCCAGGCAGCTTGAATCAAACATGAGGCTTGCTTGCTTCAGTGACGGAGGAAGCCAACTTTACCTGCCTGCCGCTGCCGGCCTCTGAGCTTACAGTTTGAAACATTGTTACAAATATAGAAGCTAAACAAAACCCCAGAAACCTGCTTTCAGCCAGCCGGGATCTCAGAGCTGGAGTTGAAACAGTGTTTCGATTATAGAACCCAAACAAACCAGATACCTGCTTTCAGCAGCCGAGGTCTCAGAGCTGGAGCCAAGCCTCAGAGCTAAAGCTGGCCCAGAATTAAAAAAAAAAGAAAAAAAGAGTGGTTGGGAGCTCAGTCACCCGCCAGCCTGAAAACAGCCATCAGCCCCTCACGCAGACTGGCCAGGCACCCCAGTGGGGACCCCCACCCTGAAGGGGGTGTGACCAGCTGCAAACAGCCATCAGCCCCTCACCCAGGCTGGCCAGGCACCCAAGCGGGACCCCCATCCTGATCCAGGACACCCTTCAGGGCAAACCAGCTGGCCCCCACCCGTGCACCAGGCCTCTATCCTATATAGTAAAAGGGTAATATGCCTCCTAGCACCAGGATCAGCAGAGCAGCGAGGCCTCCCGGCACTGGGATCAGCGTGACAGGGGGCAGCGCCCAAACCCCCTGATCACCCTGTGGCTCTGTGTGTGACATGGGGCGGGGCCACAACCTTCCTATCCGCCTTGCTGTGTTCATGACAGAGGAAGGCGCCCCAACCCCCTGATCAGCCCTGCTCTGTGCCTGATAGGGGGAGCTCCCCAACCCCCTGATCACCCTGTGGCTCTGTGTGTGACAGGGTGTGGTGCCCCAACCCCCCCCCCCCCCAGGCCCTGCTCTGTGTGTGACAGGGTAGAGCCATAACCTCCCCATTGACCCTGCCCTGAGTGTGACAGGGTGCGGTGCCCTAACCCCCTGATTGGCCCTGCTCTGTGCGTGACAGGGGGTGGCGCTGCAACCTCCCCATCAACCCTGCCTTGAGTGTGAGAGGGGAGGTGCCCCAACCCCCCCAATCGGCCCTACCCTGAGCGTGACTGAGGGTGGAATCACAACCTCCCGATCCGCCCTGCTCTGTGCATGACAGAGGGCGGCACCCCAACTCCCCAATCAGCCCTGCTCTGAGCCCGACCAGGGGCTGCACCTAGGGATTGGGCCAGCCCTCTGCCACCCGGGAGCAGGCCTAAGCCAGCAGGTCGTTATCTCCCGAGGGGTCCCAGACTGCGAGAGGGCACAGGCCAGGCTGAGGGGCCCCCTCTCCCCCCCGAGTGCAAAAATTTTTGTGTACCGGGCCTCTAGTATAAAATAAATATTAAAAATATAAATCTTTGTTTTACTATGGTTGCAAATATCAAAAAATTTCTATATGTGACACAGCACCAGCGTTAAGTTAGGGTTTTTCAAACTGCTGACACGCCGAACTCAAAAGGTTTGCCATCACTGACCTATGTATAGTAAAAAGGAGTGTGGGGCAGAATATCTTCATACATTTTATTATTGCATATCACATGCAACAAGGAATTACATGGGACTCTGCTGTATTGGATTTTGTCCCATGTGTCAGGTAGGAAGCTAGGCAGCAAGTACTATCACAAAGACTAAGCTAAATGTCAAAAATCCAAAATGCCTTAAGATGAAAGGGTAGTACTTGCTGGCTTTCTTGCTACCCCATGTATACTAGGTCATTGCTGCTCAGAATCAGGACAGAGCAAGAGTAGAACTTGCAACTTCCCAACACAAAAGAAAAAAGCTGCATTCAGCTAAACTCCAGTGTAGCTCTTTCATTTTCATATTAGCCATCTTATCCAAAGTCAGATTGTTGGTGGCTGGTTCAGCATAACAAAAGAGTATTGAAGGTTTGAGAGATGAGTGGTTAGTGTGTCTGTTTATTAGCTCATTTGCTAATTTATTCAATTACTCACTATAATATGCTAGCCATGGGGAATGATAAAGAAATAAAACTGTAAAAACAATAAAGAAATGTACAAGGAACTCACAATCTAATTGGGAAGAAGTAGAGCTCAACTTCTTGCTCTTAAAAAAGACATCTAGCCTGGCCAGTGTTGCTCAGTGGTTGAGCGTCAACTTATGAACCAGGAGGTCACCATTCAATTATGGTCAGGGCACATGCCAGGGTTGTGGACTCGATCCCCAGTGGGGGCAGCCAGTCAATAATTCTCTATTATCATTGATGCTTCTATCTCTCTCTCCCTCTCTCTTCCTCTCTGAAATCAATAAAAATATATATATTTTTAAAAAGACATCTAGAAGACTTTTTTCTTACCTCTACTTACTTTTTGTTTTGATAACATAAATATTAGGGTAATGTATGATATAAACATTTTTAGCCATTAATGATTTTCTAAATACATCTAACACAGAATCCCATCATATAAAATAAGTGATATATGCCGAGACTGGTTTGGCTCAGTGGATAGAGCGTCGGCCTGCGGACTGAGGGGTCCCAGGTTCGATTCCGGTCAAGGGCGTGTACCTGGGTTGCGGGCACATCCCCAGTGGGGAGTGTGCAGGAGGCAGCTGGTCGATGTTTCTCTCTCATCGATGTTTCTAACTCTCTGTCTCTCTCCCTTCCTCTCTGTAAAAAATCAATAAAAATATATTTAAAAAAAAAAATAAGTGATATATATTTATAAACTAGAGGCCCAGTGCACAAAATTCATGCACTCGGAGCGGCCCCTCAGCCCAGCCTGCGCCCTCTCTCAGTCTGGGAGCCCTCAGGGGATGTCCAACTGATGACTTAGGCCCGCTCCCCATGTGGAGTGGGCCTAAGCTGCCAGTCAGACATCCTTAGCACTGCTGCAGAGGCGAGAGAGTCTCCTGCTACTGCCGCTGCGCTCGCTCGCCAGCCTTCAGCCTGGCTTCTGGCTGAACAGCGCTCCCCCTGTGGGAACACACTGACCACCAGGGGGCAGCTCCTGCATTGAGTGTTTGCCCCTGGTGGTCAGTGTGTGTCATAGCGTCCAGTTGTTCCACCGTTTGGTCGATTTGCATATTACCCTTTTATTATATAGGATTGTAAGTGATATATCATTTAATGTATTTATTATAATAATATCATTATCTCTATATATAAAAAACCAGCGACCCGAATGGCAGAACAACCAGAACGATCGGAACAAACGGTGGCTATGCCACACACAGTTTCAGCCAACCAGCCTGATTTGGGCCCCGATTGGCAGCCCCTCACAAGCCGACTCGGCCCCCATCGCACCCAACACCCCAATCAGGAGTGGGGCTGGCTAGCCAACCACCCATGGCCCCTCCCCACAGCCAGCCTGACAGGCCTCCATTGGGGCGGGCCAGCCAGACCCCACCCATGCACGAATTCGTGCACCAGGCCTCAAGTAAACTAATAAAATGATACATTACTTCATTGGGGAATTATAATTTTAACTGTTGGGTGAAGAACACTATACTGTTTCATAGTTCTGAAGCATCTCCATGGAGCCATTGTGCTCCCAAGAGCAGGATTAGAATCCTGTTACACTATTCCATGTGCCTCTTTGATCACGTTAGTAATATCCTCTTGATATGGGGGTGCTACTTTCTCTCCAAGAGTACAGGAAGTCTTCATGAGCACTTTAGTGTTTTTTGATTTGTGTTTTTTTTAATCAAAGCACACAAGCTAATGAGTATCTTGAATAAAGAATCCCAGAGTAGATTTCTACTGAGTCTATGTGAATGGTGAGCCCGATAATCCAGAGGATGTGAATTCAGGAGACAATGGTTAATTGTTTGGTCTGATCTTAGAGAATGCTCACTATACAAAGGTCTGGGTGCCACATTAAATTAAAAACTGCATGGTTTTTATCTCTTAGGAAACTAAAGACGTTTGTTTAAAAACAGAATCCTCATGTGGACCAGCTTTCATTTACTTTTACTGTTTTACACAGAAGTAAGGCAAAGCCTTTTCCAGGGTGGACCCCCTGCATGACCTAATTGAATGTCAGCAACCGTGACTCCCCTGAGAGGATTCTGTTTCAATTGAATGACCGTTAGTCATGATTAGTATCCTTATAAATGATACTAGTATCCTTAAATATGATTAGTGTCCTTATAAAAAGAGGAAATTTGGATACTGCCATGCACACAGCGAGAGCACAATGTGAAGAACGGAGTTATGCTGTCACAGACTTTCTGGCTGTCTGAGAGACAGACCTAAAACAGTGAAAGGCCCTGTTTGTGCCCAGTTTCTGGAAATAACTCACCTGAAGCCTCAGTTTTGAGCTAACATAGAGAATAATCATTCCTGTCTATGAAGTTACATTGCCACTGAAAGGAGAGTTAAAAAGTCTGAAAGGAGAAAAAGCAAAGATGTACAGATCGATAATAGCATAGTGAAAAAATTGAGGAAATATTAATTTTAAAACAAATTGTAGTAAAGAAAAATAGAGAAGCAATGACATTTATAAATAAGAGAAAATAACGTGTATTAAGTGTGAGATTAAATAAATCAAAGGAAAATAGAACAGTGAAATAATACTCTGCACACTGCCTGAAATATGTCAACCAAAGCAGGGGGGAGCAGAAACTTGATTGACATTTTCTGCCTAGCATGTGAGCTTTCCTAAATTCCCTTTCCTATACATTTTTAAATCAAACTCTTGTAGTCAAGGACCAATGCTACAACATGCTGTGAAAACAAGACGGGAAAGGAAATTTAATGACCAGAAGCTAATATAATAACTGCATGGAAGAATAAGAGGTTTGCACAATGCAAGCGATTCCACTACAGAATACTCTTCTAAAGGTATAGTTAATGCTTTTCATCATCTTATTGGAACAAAGGAAAAGTTGAAACAAGCATTGGCTACTGATCTTTAATCATAAAGATCTGGTCTATCTCTATAATTGCTTCAAGGACAGCTTAATTCAAAGAGAAACAGAAATATAATATCACTAATGACAAAATCAAAGTGTCTAATTTGTTAAGCAGATATAACCACAAAAGAAGTTTGAAGGTCTATTGTAAACACTAAAATCAGTGCAGTGCTGTGGTTTTCTTCTAAAGTCTCTTCCTTAGTTTTTACAGTGGTCTTCAGCCATGCTATGAAAATCATGTGTCAGAGAGAGAGATCTGGACTTGGCTGAAACCTCTGCCTCTGACATTAACTGTAACTACCACGGTTTTTTAATCCACTCATCTGCTGATGGGCACTTAGGCTGTTTCCAAATCTTAGCTATGGTGAATAATGCTGCTATGAACAAGGGGGTGCATATATCCTTTTTGATTGGTGTTTCTAGTTTCTTGGGATATATTCCTAGAAGTGGGATCACTGGGTCAAATGGGAGATACATGAAAAAAAGTGAAACTAGATCACAAACTTACACCATACACAAAAATAAACTCAAAATGGATAAAGGACTTAAATGTAAGACGAGAAACCATAAAAATCTTAGAGGAATCCACAGGCAGCAAAATCTCAGACATATGCCGAAGCAGTATCTTCATGATACAGCTCCTAGAGCAATGGAAACTAAAGAGAAAATAAACAAATGGGACTACATCAAAATAAAAAGCTTCTGTACAGCAAAAGAAACCATCAACAAAACAACAAGAAAGCCTACTGCATGAGAGAACGTATTTGCCAATGTTATCACCAATAAGGGGTTAATCTGCAACATTTACAGGGAAGTCAAACAACTTAACAAAAGGAAGATAACCAACCCAATCAAAAAATGGGCAAGGGACCATATTAGATACTTTTCGAAAGAGGACATAAGGGCCGCCAAGAGACATATAAAAACATGCTCAAAGTCACTAATCATCCGAGAGATGCAAATCAGAAAAATCATTTTTAAGCAGAAATACAAGACTTGGTAAAAGTCACAAAGACGAAGGATATACCAAAAATAAAAATTAACAAAAGCAATACGTTTCAAATATTGAAGTAAAGAAAGTCCAATCACATGCCAAGAAAATAAAATAGAGAGCTTTAAACATAATCTCTTCATGTGAAATGACAGAGAAAACCCCAAAAAGTTAGACAGAATACCCACAGGTCCTGAATGTCTATCATCAGAATGGGTTGACCACAGTAAGTTACCACAGCATCTAGTTTCCGACACAGTTGTTGAAATCAGTTGTGCCAATTTCTTTTATGGATTTGAAAAATGGAAAACACTAAAGAAAGGCCAATGGTATGGAGTACAATTATTTTTAAGAGACTACAATAAATAATATAAAAACTACAAAAAAAGGAGAGAACATTTATCTAGTGATTATATACCTGAGCTATGTCATTTGATCTTCACAACAACACTTGAAAGTCAGATTTACAAATAAAGAAACTAAACTTGAAGGGTTTAAAAAAATAATTCTTAGAAATACAGCTCTAAGACAGGAAAGGGGATTCAAATATGGGTCTCTGAATGTAAAGCTCATGTTCTTTCTATTCCCTGTTTTGTTCCCACACTAAAACTAAATCTAAAGATGCACATGATAATAAAAAATGACAGTATGAATTCTAGAAACATGTGGTAGAAATAAGGGCGTTCACTGTACAATGCATTCAACTCTGTAGTATATTTGAAATTTTTCACAATAAAATGTGTCAATCTGAGGTTGAGGAAAATACCTGGCTGTTTAAAAGGTGCAATGAGAAAGTAAACTCTAGAGCAGCCGTGGGCAAACTACGGCCCGCGGGCCGGATCCAGCCAGTTTGAAATGAATAAAACTAAAAAAAAAAAGACCATACCCTTTTATGTAATGATGTTTACTTTGAATTTATATTAGTTGACACAAACACTCCATCCATGCTTTTGTTCTGGCCCTCCGGTCCAGTTTAAGAACCCATTGTGGCCCTCGAGTCAAAAAGTTTGCCCACCCCTGCTCTAGAGTCTACTAGACACTAAGGTTGATGTGTTACTGCATGGAATAACAAAAGACTCAAAGGCCTATTCTCCTACTGGGCACCTTAACCATGGTACTGAAGAGACATTGACACCTTTTTTCTTTAAGACATTTCTAACTCTATAAACCTCACCTTAGAATAAAGATATGTTGCCTGGATTAAGATCACACCTTAAACCAGCGTTCTCAACCTGTGGGTCTCGACCCCTTTGGCGGTCGAATGACCCTTTCACAGGAGTCGCCTAAGACCATCCTGCATATCAGATATTTACATTACAATTCATAACAGTAGCAACATTACAGTTATGAAGTAGCAACAAAAATAATTTTATGGTTGGGTCACAACATGAGGAACTGTATTTAAAGAGCCAGAAGGTTGAGAACCACTGCCTTAAACCATTTAAATCCATGAACATATTATGCTAATGGTGTCATCTTGACACTTTGGAAATCATAGAAGGGGGTCCTGGGATAATGGGATAAGGAAAAGATACACTTTGATACAGAACAGTGATAATAAAAATTCCTCCACATCAACACTGTGCATACTATGTTACATGAATTGTTCTAAGCACATAACTAATAAATCACTTAAACTTCTTATCAACCCAATGAAGTAGGAATTATAATTATTATTATATCATATAAAATGATACCAGCTATGTGATCTCAGAGGACACATCCTTAGCCATTGTATTGCACTACCTTTCTGAGGTCAATTGCCATCTCTTTGTCATAACTAGAACCCCTGGATACCTAGGAAATAAAGAAAATATTTAAAGCGATGGTGGTCAGGGTCGAGGGAATAGGCAGGGAGAGGGGCTAATGATGAAGTATGTTTGAAAATAAACAGAACCTGGTTGATTTTGCTTAGGTTCTAATCAGTTCCTTTCTTATGATAAAAGAAGAAAGGAAATAAGATATATTCAAGATGTTTTATATAAAATAAGTAGAGGGAAACAGGATATAAAGTCAATAAGAAAAGAAGCAAAAATAAATAAAAAATAAGAAAGAGAAAAACGGGATGCTTATGCACTGGAAGAAAGAGCAAGAACTGGGGAAAAAAAGATAATAAATAGTGAAGAATTCATAATTGTTTATTTTAAGAAAGGGAGAAATTTTCAACTCAACAGTAACAACATTTTAAATGGAAAACTATCCAAGGATAGAGTATGGCATGATTCCATTAGGGTAAATGCAAGGTATATGCAAATCATTATACATTTTTATGCAAATGTATTCCCTTTTAAATGTTTCCAGTAGATCGTATCATTTCATTATTATGTTTTGTTACTCAGTATCCAAATAGTTTCTTCTGTAAGAAAATCCTCATTGCATGTTAGAGGAAAGTTTACCCCTTCGAATTCCCAGGAACTTCCTCACCTTGACCTCAGACAGTCAAATGGGAGATATACCACCAAAGATTAACCTATTGGATGCTCCCACCCAAAACTGGAAGTTTTGAAAGTGTGGTGCACATGCTCAGTGACTGCAGTCCAGGCCCAGACCAGAACGACATCAGCTCCCCTCAGCGGGCAGAGGCTGGCCGCCTCCAGCAGTGCTCAAATTCCAAGGCATGACGTCAGCTGCACTGCCGGCTACAATTGGCCTTACTGATTGCCATTCCCAGACGTAATCTTTCAGTGTTTCCATCAGTCCTATGAGAGCTCTCTTCCAATAAATCCATTCTCACCTTAAATTCTTCAGATTTAGTTTTGCTGCTTATAGTCAGAAAACCTGACCAACAAAAATGGGTCCCCAGGAGGGAACTGGAGCATTGAGAGCAAGTAGTGGAAGGCAACACGGCAACAAAGGGATGATGAGCGTTCAGACCTCCTCCGGTGATATTAAGCAGATTATAGAGAATGATGAGTTTCTGTCCCTAAATGTTTGACTTAGAGAACAAAGCCATATAGAAAACTTCCTCTGAAGATACGAAAGGATTTCTTACATCTTCAAACTTCAGTGCTATGGTGGCCAAAAAACACACCTGAGGTTTGGTCAAGTAATTTGTTGAATTACATCCACGGAAGTTCACTGCCTCACCAGGTTCCTTCTATATAAGAGTCAGGGTATTGATGAAGAGAAAGTTAAGGCCTTATCAACCGGGATAGGGATAAATAAAGGCTTCAGGACACACAAAGCATTCTGAAGCCCAACCTTTTATTCCCATCTCCATGAGCTTCCCTTGTCAGCAATCACTACCTCACTGTCTGTGAGGCTCTTCCTCCCTTACCTGGGGAGTTACCCTGTAAGAGAAAGTCTGTGTTCAAGCTCCACCACCCCTCCCTGCCCCTTTTGCCTAAGTCCCAGCATACCTGGAAAGTCAAATTCATCACCACATGATTCAGTGTGCTGCCTGGAGCAGCTGGGAAGGATTATAATTGTTTGCTCAGGTGATTATTAAAAACTTGGAATCAGTGTCAGCCAACACTAAAATGAAGTTGACAAGCCAAAAAACTCCTTATTAGTTTCCATTAGGAGATCCTACTGGTTCTACATTCAAAATATATCTGGGATTCGCCACTTCCCACCATCTCTATTACCATCCTGGTCTGAGCCATCGCCATCTCTTATCAGGACTCATGTAAAGGCCTCCTAAAGGGTTTCTGGGCTTCTACCCTTTCCTCAAATACCTTCATTCCCACCAATTATTCCCAATTCAGCAGCCAGATGGATATTTTAAAAACCTAAGTCATGCAAATTCACTTTCTTCAAAACTGCAAAGGCTCTCTATTTCACATAGAGTAAGTCCAAAACCCTTAAATAACCCATAAACCCCTAGGAGCTCCCAGTTGGCCCTCTGAAACTTTCTCTTAACACCAATCGCCTCATTCACTCTGCTCCAACCACAGTGGCCTCTCCGCTGGTCCTTGAATTTACTAAACATGCTCCACCTTGAGGCTCTTGCACCTACTGCTCCTTCTGCGGAAACACTCTGCCCCTGGGTAGCTATATGGCTGTTTCCTCCACTCTTTTAAGTCCTTGCTCACTTTCTCAATGAAATATACAGTGGACATCCTATTTAACTATTTCACCAGACCTGTTCTTCTCATCTGACACCTTTAAAACCCCTTGGTTTTCTCTTCTTTTTTTCTTTTGCTATTGTACTTTCTCTTCTAACATGATATACAATAATTACCTATATGTTAACCATAGATAATTTATCTTCTTGTGGTAGAATATACATCCCCATGGATCTAGCTTCTTGTGCCAGCCTTGGCCCACCAATTGGCCCTCAGATTCCTTCTAAGCCCTTCCTCTGCTCAGCTCTGTGTCTAGGTGCTGACTTGTGTAGGCTGCACTCCCAGGTTCCCAGGTCAGCCACTTTGGACCAAAGGGAAGCAAGAAACCTCACTGAAATGGGTTGGTAAGACAGCCAGATCTTTCAATCCCACTATACCAAGGCACTCCAGACCCTGATGTTTTTAGAAAGATCTTTAATGTTGTTTGTCTAATAGGATTCCATTAATTGCAACAAAGATACAGCTTACTAAATAGTAACCTGAAGGCTTTGATGAGTTACTGCCATTCTAAAATAGGCTGAACATAATCAGGCATGTCTTTAGGGTAGAGGATGAAATGAGCTTTTCTTCAACTGGTGCTTGGATATTTGTTTTACTTTGCATAGGTTTCCTTGATATTCTATAATTATATTCACTTCAAAAGGCAGATGAGGTAAAAACTATTATGGAACACTTTTAAAGATAACTTATCGTCACTTAATTATTTTCCATACATATTCCCTGATGTTTCCTTCTGTCTTTTATGTTTTTTGGAGTAGTTTTGAAATGTTACAGAAACAGCCATGGTGAGCAAGCTGCATGTTGGCATTCCAAAGTCCGTTTCCATATTTCCATCTGACAGTAGGCTATTTGTTCTTGGATATGTCCTGAGGCAGTCTTAACACAGAAATGCAAAGCAATCACCGTTATCTGGAACCTTTGATTAAAACTTACAGTGATAGCTTTGGTAGCAGAAATACTCTTACACACCAAGGTGTCATAAAGCTCACCTTTTTACACTGTGATTAGATCTTGAATAACCCTGCAAAAGCACATTTTAAAGGTCATCATTTATTCAGGCCACCTATGTGCTGGGCATCTTATAAACATTATCTCTTTGAATTCTCACAACCCTATTAAGGTATATATAAATATATATATATATATATATATATATATATATATATATATATATATATATGTATTTTGTGGTGGTGGCACCTCCATGTAATATATAGCAGGAAATTTTAAATATATATATATATATATAATTGATTTCAGAGAGAGTAAGGGTGAGGGAGAGATAGAAACATCAATGATGAGAGATAATCATCAATCTGCTGCTTCCTGCACGCCACCCCCCCTGCACCCCAGGTGTGTGCCCCAACTGACAGGGAATCAAACCATGACCTCTTAGTTCATAGGTAGATGCTCCACCATTGAGCAACAATGGTCGGGCCTGTAAAGACTACATTAATATTCCCATTTTATAGTTGAAAAACAAACAGACTCATATACCTGTAAGTTACAGTGGTAAGATTACTGCACAGGTTTTCCTGATCCCAAATCCTCGGATTACCACTCACTCTACTACCATGGTGGTGATAAAAGCTAGGATGGAAAGAGGTAGAAATACACAAATATCTACAATTTTTTTATGATTCCCAAGTGATATCAATTCATTTCAAGAAGGAAATAAATGTTAGGAGAATGAAGCGTATGTAAGCCAGCACATCCAGTTGGAACTGGGGTGAACTGGGCATACAGCTGCCTGTTGTCTTTTGTGGTGGTGGCACCTCCGTGTAATATATAGCAGGAATTTTTAAATCAGGAAGAGACTGAGCAGATATTTGGATGGCAAGTGATTAAAGAACCTAGGAAAAACACACATTGGTAATTTTCTCTACTGCTTTTACTAGATCTATTTTTCATTGTGTGCCTGTCACTGGGAAGAGTATGTAAATGTTCTTCAAACCCTTATCAATTATTATAGCTGAGAAAATTGAAATAGAGAGTTTTAGAATTTGTCCAAGACAGCAAGTGACAGACTTGGCAATTACAGCATATTGCTCTTAAGCCAAAATTATCTTAAGAACTATAAAGCATTAATGGTACTGCTGTTGAACTTGCAATGTAGCTTCACTATATGTCCCTTACTCTCATGCAAAGTCACACCTTCAGAAAACAATTATACTGTAATTGTTTTAGTGACATAGCACATAACATTAAACACAATAATACTTAAAACCAGCTACGTAAAGTTGTGAAACATATGTTGAATGTTTATTGTTCTGTGATTGTAAGAAAAAAAGTATCAACTTTTCAACATAACATTTTGTAGAGATCTTATCACCACAGTAATAGCCCCAATTAACCACCCCTCCTAATCACCCCTCCCAATCACCTCATCAGGGTATATAGTGTGTTCCCACACTGACTCAGTATGGCCGTATGTTTTGCTTTAGCCAGTAGGATAACGCACTTATAACACAAGCAGAGGCTAATTAAGTGCTACATTATTGGGGCATGTTCTTTGGGAATACTACCACCACCACGTAAGAAACTCAAATTATCCTAGTGAAGAAACTACATGGAGAACAAAGCAACCTCAGCCAACGGCCCCAGCTAACCCCCAGAAATGTAAGTAATGTTATTGTGGACCATCAGTCATAACTGAACCCCAAGATGACCACAGACTGCAGGCATGATCTTCAGAAGAATCCCCAGTTGAACCCAGCCCAAATTAAAGAATAATCATATATATATATATATATATATATATATATATATATATATATTAGAGGCCCGGTGCACAAAAATTTGTGCACTCGGGGGGGGGAGAGGGGGTCCCTCAGCCCATCCTGTGCCCTCTTGTAGTCTGGGACACCTCGGGAGATAATGACCTGCTGGCTTAGGCCTGCTCCCAGGTGGCAGAGGGCAGGCCCAATCCCTAGGTGCAGCACCTGGTCGGGCTCAGAGCAGGGCCGATTGGGGAGTTGGGGCGCTGCCCCCTGTCATGCACAGAGCAGGGTGGATCGGGAGGTTGCGATGCCACCCCTAGTCATGCTCAAGGTAGGGCCGATTGGGGGGTTGGGGCACCGCCCCCTGTCACACTCAAGGCAGGGTCGATAGGGAAGTTGCGGCGCCACCCCATCACGCACAGAGCAGGGCCGATCAGGGGGTTGGAGAGCTGCCCCCTGTCATGCACAGAGCAGGGCCGATCAGGGGGTTGAGGAGCTCCCCCTGTCACTCACAGAGTAGAGCTGATAGGGGAGTTGGGGCACCGCCCCCTGTCACACACAGAGCAGGGCAGATCAGGGGGTTGGGGCGCCGCCACTGTCACACGCAGGGCAGGGCCGATGGGGAGGTTATGTCTCTACCCTGTCACACAAAGAGCAGGGCCCGTGGCAGGGGGTGTTTGGGGAACCGCCCTCTATCACCCACAGAGCAGGGCTGATCAGGGGGTTGGGACGCCGCACCCTGTCACACACAGAGCCACAGGGCGATCAGGGGGTTGGGGAGCTCCCCCCTATCAAGCACAGAGCAGGGCTGATCAGGGGGTTGGGGCGCCTTCCCCTGTCACGAACAGAGCAGGGCGGATAGGGAGGTTGTGGCCCCGCCCCCATCACACACAGAGCTGCAGGGCGATCAGGGGGTTTGGGCGCTGCCCCCTGTCACGCTGATCCCAGTGCCGGGAGGCCTCGCGGCTCCACTGATCCCGGTGCCAGGAGACATATTACCCTTTTACTATATAGAATAGAGGCCTGGTGCACGGGTGGGGGCTGGCTGGTTTGCCCTGAAAGGTGTCCTGGATCAGGGTGGGGGTCCCCACTGGGGTGCCTGGCCAGTCTGGCTGAGGGGCTGAGGGCCGTTTCCTGGCTGGCAGGTGACTGAAGCTCCCAACTGCTCCTTTTTTTCTTTTTTTTTTTTTATTCTGGGCCAGCTTTAGCTCTGAGGCCTCGGCTGCTGAAAGCAGGTTTCTGGCCTTTGTTTACCTTCTGTATTTGATACAATGTTGCGGTCCGGCTGGCTGAAGCCCGGCTGAATAAAGCAGGTTTCTGGGGTTTTGTTTAGCTTCTATATTTGCAACATAGTTTCTTAGAGTTGCAGCTGAGAGGCCGGCAAGTCAGGCGGGGAACGTTGGAGTCCGCAGTCACTGGAGCAAGCAAGCCTCCCTGTTCACTTCAGTGCATGGCTGCCGGCTGCCATCTTGGCTGGCAGTTAATTTGCATATCTCAGTGATTAGCCAATGGGAAGGGTAGCGTATGTATGGCTAATTACCATGTTTCTCTTTTATTAGATAGGATGATTGTTACTTTAATCCAGCAGTTCTCAACCTGTGGGTTGCAACCATCGGAAAACACATATAGCATATCAGATATTTACATTATGATTCATAACAGTAGCAAAATTACAGTTAAGAAGTAGCAACGAAAATAATTTTATGGTTGGGGGTCACCACAACATGAGCAACTGTATTAAAGGGTCACAGCATTAGGAAGGTTGAAAACCACTGCTTTAATCCATTAGGTTTAGGATTAGTCTATTACCAACAAGAGATAACTGATTCACTGCCATTTTTCTACACACATACAAATATGCATACACACACACACACACACACACACACACATACACACACTACCCTCCTGTCAGCATATTTCACATATGGAAGAGAGAATGTTATAAAATGTCTGGGCCACATTTCTCTATATTGTGTGTATCATTGATATTACTGCCTTTTTTACTGTACTTTTATTGAGCTTATGAATACTTCACAAATACAAATCTACTGCACTCTGGTTTAAAACTACCTAGCAAACATGATGTGTACTGAAACACAAATTATTATTTTATTGAAATATTTATTTAAACAAGTACTTAGGCCGAACCTTTCTCTTTTAGTGATAAAAATAAATAAAAGACTCCAGCAAGGTGAGGAAGAGTTTAAGAGTAAACTGAGTAATATTTTTAAATTAAGGAACATTGGTTTTAAGTCAATTTCATGAGAACCTATAAAGTATGGTCATATGGTCCTGGAGACCTCAAAAATATTATCCTTATTTGCATTACTCATGGATAATAGAAATAGCAACATGTTATTAAATATTGTGGCATAGGGCTTTTGTTCTGACTCAAAATGCAAATCCTTGGGAAGGGTGATATCTGTAACCTCATCAGTCACTAACAATTTAGTATATTAATACTTCCTAGGATATTAAGAATAATGTGAAAAATCAGAAAACCTAAGAGTGTTTGACTAACAAGAGAAAAAGGGGTGGAAGACACACTTGAGCCATTTTATTATTACTCCCAAGATCTGGGATGAAGTCAGCCTAGCTATATCTGCCTTCAGGAAGGTAGGGAAGACACAGCCACGTGAATCCCCCACTCCAAAGAGGTCAGGAGGATTTCAATGACATATAGATGTCAGTTGTCTTGGGAGTTATCAACTCCCCCAACCTTTCATCCAACATTGCAGCTTTGGTCACTGTCCCTCCTACAAATCTGCACAACAGAGAAAGTGAGCGTCACATAGGCTCTTGTGAAATAAGAGAAAGAATTCTAGAAAGATATTCAAAGCTCTGTACTTTGCCCAAAGTTCTCCTCCATTTCTTCTGAAAAAATAGCAATAATAAATTATATTTAAATGCTTATTTTAAGGAAAGGGTTAGCAAGTTCTGGCCCATGGGCCATATTAAGCCTATGCCCTGTTTTCATACAGCCTGTAGTCTATTTCTAGTCTAGCCTACAAAGCACACATCATAACCAGCAATGTAACACATTTTTCTTCTGATTCTTACCAAAAGTGCAACAAAATAATTCATGCTAACATTTAATAATGATAAAAGTGTCACTAAAAATATTGCTTTTAGTAAACTCTTAAGAGCACAAAATATATGTTTTTGTTAACTACTGTGAGGAAAAATAGTGTTTAGTACTTAGATGATGCTCCTGAAAAACTTTTGTATGAATGAATTCATTTAAACATTTTCCTCCATTACTAACAACTTAATTAGCTCTTATTTGCTTAGATAACGCCAAAAAAAGTGCAAAGAATATTGGGTAAATGAGACTAATATAGACAAGAAAACCAATTTGCAAGATGGAATTATTCAGACTGGCTGTCTTTACCACTCTAATTACATATAATAGCTCTGTTCCTGCCTGCTTTCACTTGTTTGTATGGACCCTGTCTTAAATGACAAAGTGGAGTATTTGAGGCTGAAGAAAGCAGAAGAGGGAATATTTCTAAGAGAAACAGAAGAATCCTGGGAGCAGATGGGCAGATTAGAGAAAGAACAGCAGAGCCGTGGCAGTGACTGCACCTGTCAAAATTTGGCTTGAGAGTATGTTCCCAGTTGATCTGATTTTAGAGTAACAAGATGGGTCCATGAAATACTTATCCTGACACTTTAAAATTGTGGATTTTACGGTTTGCTGCTGCTCCTGCTGGGCTGCCTATTCCATTCAGCAATGCTGAATCCACATATCTGGACATGGCATCTCTTATCAGAGGGAGGACTGCTTCCAAAAAGGCCTGTTTAGCCTAAAGAGACCCCAGACTGGCAATGAGCTCACAGGCATTATAAAGCTTGGCATATAATAAAGAGTGGCATGATGGGGAAAATATTGCATCATTCCATTAATCAGTGAAAATGATAAAATGTGCACAGTTTATTACCTGGCTCTGAATCTTGAACAGAATAAAGTTGGTTTCAATGGGCCCTAAGTAGCCTTTAGTGTTTGAATCTATAAATAATCTGATGTTTTTGAATTTGTAAACAATCAAGACTAAGACTGTAGATGCCGTGGCTCCCATCCTGGGGGAGTTTTGAGCTGTGGACTCTGTGGAAACAGAAAGAATGAAGGGGGTTGAGATGGGCCTAGAAATAAGACTAGCAGCCCTGGACCTCTCCCCTTACCACCACAAAATCCACTCCCCACTATCTCCTTAACCTACTGCCATTTGACTTACACTATCTACAAATCCTCTATAATACTATATCAAGAATCCCCATAGTCATTGATATTGCAACTCACTTTCCAGCAACAAGTCAGTTAACTAAGTGGCCTGATAGAAACTCCTATAAATTATTTTTAAAAATCGAATAAAATGTTAGATCACATTTTTTCAAAATATAAATTATATCTATGAGTAAACAAGGAAATAAAAAATGTTGGGTTAAGGAAAAAAGTCCAAAATGATATAGTTGGCTTTCACCTGTGATCACTTGCCAGATCCTAATACATTTTCAGTTCCGTTTTCATGGCTTTGAAATTGGAGAGGGTAGACAGGAGTGGAGAAAGTCCAGGGTCTTCTAATTTTGAGACTATGAAAAATGTTCCTCCATAAAGCTGGAGGAAGGGCTATAATCTCAGTGGAAAAATGAAAGTGCGATTGAAGTAATTGTATTCAACCACCCACCCTTCAAAGAGGGACTGCAAAGAGAATTGCCTTGGTTCTTAGTTAAGGGGAACACCTTTGAGAATTTTTAACTACAATTCAGGCCTCACCAGGGTTTTACTAATACTACTTATTTAATCTGAAAAAAACCTCTATGAAGAATTTCAAGTGTTCTGAATTAGAATTAGCATAAAAAATGCAACTCTTTTCTGTATGAACTAATATATATTCTAAGTCTCAAATTATTCCTACAGATTGAACTATAAGAAACATTTACTCCCAGCCAAAATCACAAAACATAGAAATAAATGTCACCAAATGCAACAGAAAAGAAATAGAGAACAGAATCAGATATGTAAGAGTTCAGATATTGAAATTATCAAACAGAATATAAAATACATTTATTATATTCTTTAAAAATAATGAAATGATCAATAATATAAATAAAGATCAAGGAATTATAAAATTGCCAATCATTATTGTTGAAATAGCGAAGCAAATTTATAAATAAAAAAAGAAATATTATCATTAGAAACTCAATAAATGGATTTAATAGATTATGAGAGTTTTATTAGACAGTAAGATATATATCTGAAACTGCAGAGCAGAGAGATAAAGAGATGGAAAATTTAAAAAAAAACAGAGATGAAAAATATTTTTAAAATGTTAAAACATGGAAGATGGAGTAAGAAAGTGTAACATTTTAGTCAGTTAAATTCTCTCAGTCTCAATAAAATTAAAGGATGATGAATAAAAAAGATATCTATTGCTTAGTCAAATTACTGTAAAAATAAGGCATAAAAATAAGACAGAATTCCTTAAAACATAAGGAAGATAGATTTACTTTAACAAAAAAATAACAAAATAGGTCCATGAAAGAAAATAACATGGGGGTGGGGGAGCAGAAAGAGATTAACCAAAGAACATATATGCATATATGCATAATCCACAGTATGGGGAAGACCTGGGGTGGGGTGGGTTTGTGTGGAGGCGGACAAAAAGGGAGAAAATGGGAGACATCTGTAATATTGTCAACAATAAAAAAGTATAATTATAACAACAGCAGACTTTTCTGTGGCACCAATGCAAGCCAGAAGCAAGTGGAATATTTTTAATGTGATGAGAAAAAAATCATCCATCTAGAATTCTATATCAAGTAAAAATATCTATTGAAAAAAGAACAAAACAAGATATCCTATCTAATAAAAGAGAAACATGGTAATTAGCATATGACCGCTACCCTTCCCATTGGCTAATCAGGGTGATATGCAAATTAACTGCCAGCCAAGATGGCGGCCAGCAGCCAGGCAGCTGGAAACTAACAGGAGGCTCCAACGTTCCCCACCTGCCTTGCCGGCCTCTGAGCTGGCAGTTTGAAACATTGTAACAAATATAGAAGCTAAACAAAACCCCAGAAACCAGCTTTCAGCCGGCTGGGATCTCAGAGCTGGAGATGATACAGTGTTTCGATTATAGAACCAAAACAAAACAGATACCTGCTTTCAGCAGCAGAGGCCTTGGCCCAGAATAAATAAAGAAAAGAAAAAAAGGAGCGGTTGGGAGCTTCAGTCACCCACCAGCCTGAAAACAGCCCTCAGCCCCTCACCCAGACTGGCCAAGCACCCCAGTGGGGACCCCCACCCTGAAGGGTGTGTGACCAGCTGTAAACAGCCATCATCCCCTCATCCAGGCTGGCCAGGCACCCCAGTGGGGACTCCCACCCTGATCCAGGACACCTTTCAGGGCAAACCAGCCAGCCCCTACCCATGCACCAGGCCTCTATCCTATATAGTAAAAGAGTAATATGCCTCCCAGCACTGGGATCAGTGGAGCCGCGAGGCCTCCCAGCACTGGGATCAGCTTGACAGGGGCAGCGCCCAAACCCCCTGATCACCCTGCGGCTCTGTGTGTGACAGGGGGCGGGGCCACAACCTCCCTATCCGCCCTGCTCTGTTCATGACAGGGGAAGGTGCCCCAACCTGCTGATCAGCCCTGCTTTGTGCCTGATAGGGGGGAGCTCCCCAAACCCCTGATTGCCCTGCGGCTCTGTGTGTGACAGGGTGCGGCGCCCCAACCCCCCCTCCCACGGGCCCTGCTCTGTGTGTGACGGGGTAGAGCCATAACCTCCCCATCGGCCCTGTCCTGAGTGTGACAGTGGCGGCGCCCCAACCCCCTGATCGGCCCTGCTCTGTGGGTGACAGGGGGCAGTGCCCCAACTCCCCTATTGGCCCTACTCTGTGCGTGACAGGGGGAAGCTCCCCAACCCCCTGATCTGCCCTGCTCTGTGAGTGACAGGGTACGGAGCCCCAACCCCCCTGATGGGCCCTGCTCTGTGCGTGACAGGGGGCAGCACCCCAACCCCCTGATTGGCCCTGCTCTGTGTGTGGTAGGGGGTGGTGCTGCAACTTCCCCATCGATCCTGCCTTGAGTGTGACAGGGGGCAGTGCCCCAACCCCCTAATCGGCCCTACCCTGAGCGTGACTGAGGGTGGCATCGCAACCTCCCGATCTGCCCTGTTCTGTGCATGACAGGGGGCAGTGCCCCAACTCCCTAATCGGCCCTGCTCTGAGCTCGACCAGGGGCTGCACCTAGGGATTGGGCCTGCCCTCTGCCACCCGGGAGCAGGCCTAAGCCAGCAGGTCATTATCTCCTGAGGGGTCCCAGACTGCAAGAGGGCACAGGCCGGGCTGAGGGACCCCCCCACCCCCGAGTGCACAAATTTTTGTGCACCGGGCCTCTAGTTATTATATAATGAAGAAGAATTAGGGTCTGTTCACCAACAGACCCTCAGTAATGGGAGATCAGAGAAGCAAGAGAAAATAGAGAGCAGAGGCACCAGTAAATATCTAGAAAATCTGAATATATATTGACTAAATTAAACAATAATAATTTATTGTGGGATCAAGAGATAAAACTAAAATATATAACAATGATAAAATAAAGTTTGGGAGAAGTAATTAAATTTAAAGATTTTTAAGGTCCTTATATTCTTTTGGAGAAGAGCAAATTATTGATTAAATTTAGATTTGAAAAATATGCATAATGAATTTTCTGAAATAATAGTTAAAAATAATTGACCAACCCAAAATAAGGTAGAAACAGAGAAAAAAGAAGGATAAAACAAGCAAGATGATCAAAAAGCAAAATCTATGCCTATAGAAATACATCCAAATACTTCAGTAATTATCCTACATAATAAAAGCCTAATATGCTAAGTGTCCGGTCATCCAGTTGTCCATTCAACTGATCAAAGCATAATATGCTAATGATATGCTAAGGCCACTCAACCACTTGCTATGATGTGCACTGACCACCAAGGGGCAGACTGTCGGCCAGTCGACCGGTCACTATGACATACACTGACCACCAGGGGACAGACACTCTGACCAGTAGGTTAGCTTGCTGCTGGGTCCGGCCAATTGGGACTGAGCGAGACAGTTCAGACATGCCCTGGAGCCCTCCCGCTGTCCCTCCCTGGCCCCGATTGTGGGTGTGTGGGTGGGAGGCAATTAATCAAAGACCATCCTATATAATAAAAGGCTAATATGCAAATTGACCGAACGGCAGAACGACCGGTCACTATGATGCACACTGACCACCAGGGAGCAGATGCTCAACACAGGAACTGCCCCCTGGGGGTCAGTGCACTCCCACAGGGGAACCACTGCGCAGCCAGAAGCCGGGCTCATGTCTGGCAAGCACAGCTGGGGTGGCGGGAATCTCTCCCACCTCCGCAGAAGTGCTAAGGATGTCCAACTACTGGCTTAGGCCTGCTCCCCACGTCCCCGAGGGCTCCTGGACTGAGAGAGGGAACAGGCTGGGCTGAGGGACACCCCCCCCCCCCCGCCCAAGTGCACGTATTTTGTGCACTGGACCTCTAGGCCTATATAAAATGACATATATACTCCCCATCATCTAATATCACCAAAGTAGTTCTCCATCACAATAAGAGGCAGCAATTAATCTGCTGTTACAATAAAAAAAAATACAGCAATACTAATATAGACAAGAAAATTTTCCTCCAGAAGGCTTTATTTCCTCTAAAAGTCAAACTTCAACTCATTTCATTCCTACCTAATGCAGGTACCTCATGCCAGATGAAGTCCTTGGAACAGGAAAACAGCGAATATGATTGTTCACATTCAATTTTGAATACAGATATCTTCTTTAAGTGCTGAGCTTTTATGCACCTCTTCCTTTCTTGGCAAGATATCTCATCTCCTCAATACACTCTCAAATATTTAATTTAATAATATAATATGACGTAATATAATGCCCTCAAATACTCCCATGGTGTATGAATGACTATATAACACAATAAAGGAGTTCCTGTAACAACTTCAGGCCTGACTCACTAATAACCAAGTTACATGATTATATATATATATATAATCTATTTACATATATTTGTTTATCAAACTTCATGAAAAAGAGACATACAACATCTCTATAAAAATAACATGTTCTCATTAAATGTTTGCAGTAAAAAAATGAATACTGTTTTTCTATTAACTGAATTTATATATATATATATTTTTTTAAGCAAATAGATTGACAACTGGGTGGTGGGATATGAGATTTTTTTAAATCAATTCTAAGTATTTAAAATTTCATGCAAAATATAAGAAACAGTAACACATTCTTATACTGAAGCAGTAGTGAATGTAGACTAGGAAAGACTAATGGCATCTAGGTCAAGGGTGAAGCATATTAGGAAAATATATATCACTTCTTTGCCCCATTCTACTGACACCTCTCAATGGTATGGAACAACCATCATAAGTCTAATTTTTTGTATAACATTTTAGAAAGCAGTAAGGCACCTCTGACCAAATACTCCTTTTGTCCTACAGGGAAAAGAGTGGGAACTTATGTTTAGTCATGAATTTAAGAGCCCACCAAAATCTGTACCCTCTCCCCTTTAAGACTGCCTACATGGGCTAATTTCAAAATTGAGTCCCAAATCTGATATGGATGCCTGAATTTCACTGTAGAGACTAGTGATTACTCCTGGGAGTTTATTGCAAGAACAGAAAAATCAATAACTTTATAATTTCAACTTTCCTGAGAGCCTCTGAGGCTCTGTATAAAAATTTTAAACATGACTCCTGCCCTCATGTAGCATATATTTACACTGAGCATGACTTTGAGTATTCCATGATCATTAAAGGAAGTGGAATACTCAAGGGCATTAGTACACATGGGGATAGAGAATATAGACACTGAAGTCAAGGGAGGGTCCAATTGTTAGAATGCTTATTTTTAAAGGAGTTTCTTAACTTGGTGAAGCTTTAGTTTCCTTAACTATAAAATGGAGTTAATGATACTTACCTCATGAGTTATTAAAGATTAAATTAGATAAAGTATACACAATGCTTAACACAGTGCCTGGCATGTGAGGTGTACACAAAATAGGAAGGTTAGTATTATGCCAAGAACCTATAGCTAATTAGTGTTTGTAGGAAGAGTAAAATATTTATTTTAGCACTCTTTTTTTTTATTTTCTTTACAGTAAAAACATTTCTTCTGATATACCCACAGCTAAGAATTTATTTGCTTGAATCTTTTACTTACTTCTTTATATACATTAATCCTGTAATTTTTTCTTTACTTTGTACTAAACTTTGATCCTTTTTTAAAAGAAGATCTGTTTGAGGTTCTTTGGATTCTTACAGCAAATTTATAAACTACTAAAAAATTCAGGTTGCTACGTATGTGTTCAAAGAAGGACGATGGAGGGCTCTTGAATAATATGAACCAATTTTTTTTGTGTTAGGATCACATACATTTCAAAGCTTTTGCAATGAAGTAGGGGCATAAATGATTTGTGAATCAAATCTCACCATTCTTAGACTATACCAAGTGTCCCTGTGAGGACAACAGTAATACTTGGTTGCTTTGAGTATTTTTTAAAATTATGTTACTGTTCCGCACCCTGGCCTATGTTATTACGTGATTAGAGCATTGGTCCATGCACCAAAAAGGTGTACGTTTAATTCCCAGTCAAGGGAAGGTACCTGGGTTGCAGGTTCCATTCTGCATGTGGGAGGCAACCAATCGATGTTTCTCTCTCTCACTGATGTTTCTCTCTGTCTCTCTCTCTCTCTCCCTCTTCTTCCTCTCTTCCCTCCCTTCCACTGTCTCTAAAAAAAAAATGGAAAAAATATCATTGGGTGAGAATTAACAGTAAATGAATAAATAAGTAAATAAATAAATAAATATTCTGTTACAGTTTCTATAATGCTTGTGCTGAGAATTGCAGTTTTCATAACAGCACTGTTAATTTTATTTTGTCTATATTTTCAATAATGCCATTGTATTCATTTTTTATCTGACTACCCTTCTATCACATGAGGATAAAACTGCAGCATAATAAAAGTAAACATGCTACATTAAAGATCTCGCATGGCCTTTTGCATGTCCTCTGGTCTCTTTGCTTTTAAAGCTAGGGGGGTAAACACTAAAATTCCTGAATGAATTAACACTTCGCCCCATCAATTTGATTGTGGTACTAATAGGTTGGCAGAGTACATTTCAGATTATGGTGATACAAATGCTTAATCTCTGAGCAAAACAATAAAATTCAAAAATATAACATTCCTTTGGGGGTAGGAGTTGCTTTTGAATGAGCTCAATTAAAAAAAATGCCAGCTGATTACTCCAAGAACACTGAAAATTAGACATCGCCAGAAGGAACGTGTAAAAGGCTTTCTGATGGCTTGGATTAGAGACAACTGCTCCCACAAAGTCTATCAGAGCTAAATGAAATAAATGGAAGGAAGACGCAGGCTCAGTCTTTGTTCCAATAACTGCCGAATGTCATATTGGAATTCTCAACACAAACCAAACGGCTGGCAAGATCATCTGTATGCAAATGCAGAGCAAGTGACCCCTCCCCAGCTCAACAGCTATTTTGAGATAATTGAAGTCTACACTATAGGAAAGCAGTTTCTTTCCAGAATCATGTTATCTTTTCAAGAAAGCTGAACCTTCCATATGAGTGCTTAATGCCTACAAATATGTCACCTGTATAGTTTAACGGCCATTCCTTTAACGGGGTAGGTCAGAGGCTATTGACAGGCCGGGCAGAGGGACGCTGGTTTGGCCAATCTGGCAATCCTGCCTGCCACTTTGAATTGTGAGCAAGTGACAGAAAGAAGCAGGGACAGTTTGGAATTCATTCCAAGAAGGGTCCCCCTAGTGCCAGCAGCAGAATCCCATGTCTGAGGGGGTGCCAGCGTAGATGTGGCAGCGGCAGAGCTGGGAGAGGTGTCCTAGCCAGGCTCTCCCTGCAGCATGGCCTTGGTTGTGGTTCTTGCTGCTGAACCTGCCTGCATTCCTGCCAGTTCACAGCAAACAAGAGAGCTTCCTCATGTGCTGCCAGCGGGTCTCCTGGCTGAGGCGGAGGAGAGTGGCTCCCATGCTTGCACAAAGAACCCTGACAGGCACGGAGGGCCTACCTCCGCACTGCTAGGTGTTGTCAGCACTGCTCCAATGAGTTATCTTACGTATGAAAAGGAAAGGGGAATATACCCCGTCTTCCACATGTCTGTTGGTATAAATAAAAACCCTTGTAATTCTAAGGTTTCACCAGATTAAAATGTTGTTTTAGAGATAGATTGGAGTAGTTAGAATTATTAAAGAGTAATATTGCGGTTGTGTTATATATCATATAATAAGTACAACAGAGGATTGGTTATTAACAATAATGGAAATGTACTTGCAGCTCTTAAGAAAAACTTCCTTTATAAAGAATAAACAGATAAAAATGCATTAATGATCTACTCTAAGTGAAAATGACACTTTAGAAATATGCAACAAGCAAACATCTTTGGGGGAGTGGGCATTATAGTATAATTATTAAGCACAGATCCGGGTTCCAATTCTGATTTGCCACTTACTGGGCATGTGATTTTAACCATTCTATATCTCACCCTCCTCATCTATAAAATGTGTATATTGATATCATGGTTCACAGGGCTAATGTGAGAATTAATTGAGGTACTGGATCTGGATATGAATCTGGGAGCACAGTACTAACACAAGTAAGAGTTTATAAATGATGGAGGCTCATTTGCCCGGTAAACCAATTAGGCAGAGATACTTTACCCCCATTTCCATGTGTGGGTGCATACATGCATGCACACCACCACCACTACCGATCTTTCCTATATTCCTACACATAGATTTGTTGGAATTTATGTGGGAAAGGTTAACACAGCTCAGATTAACTCTCTGCCCCCTGTTTGCCAGGGAAAAGATCCAATCATCTCCCTAGGCCTCAGCACCCCGGGATCTCCTGGTGGGCACCGTGCTGCTGGCATTATTATTTTCTGGCCTATGTCGTCTTCAACGATAGGAAACACACACACACAGAGAAACTCAATTTTATCCTCAGAATAATGTTAGCAAATTCACTCTAGAATGAAACATGCTCATATGAGAGAGATGCCAATGGTCCTTGAATTAACACCATAGATAGTACAAAAAGATTCCTTTATAAAGAACAAGGAAACTTAATTCCTTAGGCTACAGAATAAAGGATTGACATCTAGCAAATCTAACTAGAATGAAAGAAGAGTTTAAGGCTAACTTTGGTAAAATTCAAACCAAAAAAGCAACACCATTATGTAACCCTGTGGCACCACTAAGTGTTGATGAGTAACTTGCTGACTGATATTGCTTCTTTCTGGCTATGCAGAGTGAAACTGAGAAGCAAAGACAAGTTATTCAGGCAGTGTGTAGGCACCAGTAAATTTAAGAACCTACTTAGCTGCTGAGTTGTGTGTACATTACTTCTAGATAAATAACCTCCAGCTCATTTGCTATATTTTAAAATATAAATTGCATTTATTTTAAATAAAGTTGGTGATTTTGACCTTAAAAAATGACAATGAAAGCATTGATGAGGGAAACACTATTGAATTCTTCCCTGCCCCTTGCAGATCTCCCCACCCTTCCTTCCTTCACTGCTGCCATTGACCACCCCCTCCTCAGTTTTCACTAGACCAATAATTGGCAGATGAAAAGGCATCCTTAAACATAGATTTGAAAGTAGGGTCCATGGTCCAAAGCTGCACTTTTTAAAAATGTTTTCTTTATTGACTTTAGAGAAAGAGAGGGAGAGGGATAGAGAGACAGAAACATTGATGAGAGAGATATCAATTGGCTGCCTCCTGCATGCCCCCTACTGTGGATCAAGCCCTCAACTTGGACATGTGCCTGACTGGGAATTGAACCCAGGATCCCTTGGTCTATGAGATGGCACTCAATCTACTGAGCAACACTGGACGACCATTTTTAAAGAATTTATCTCAAATCTTCACATCCACCAACCTGGCCCAACCCACAGCAATCGCCCCTGCAGCACTGCTCCTGCCTCCTAACTGACCTCCCTGCTCTCTACTCAGGCGCTACCAGTTCTCTAGTCAACGTGCTGAGTAATCCTTTAAAAACATAACCAAGCCCGGCTGGTGTTTCTATCTCTCTCCCTCTCCCTTCTTCTCGCTCTAAAATCAATAAAAAACATATTTTTTTAAAAAACATAAGCAAACCACTCACACTCCTTTATGAAACTTTCAATCATTCACCTCTGCATTTAGAATCAATTCTAAAGCCCATAAATGTGATCCACCCGGTGCCCCATAAGGTGTACTTCATCCTCAACTTCTCTATCCTCACCTCCAACCACTCTGCCCTTGACCACAGTGTGCTGACCCATCCAGCCTCCACTCCCTTCCTTAACAAGCCAAGGACTTCCTGACATAGGACCTCAGTGTCATCTGTCCCTCACACAGACAACCTTCTCCCCCCAGGTCATCTCTTAGATATATCCTATCTGTCAGCGCTCAGATTAGAAGTCACCACACCTGAGTACTCTCCATCCCATGACTCCATTTTATTTTCTGTCAGCTGTTTTCTGAGAAAAATCTTGCATGTTTATTTCTGCCTGTGTGTGGACCAATAGAATTCAGCTCCACGCAAGCAGGAACCAATCCAGCTTTGTTTATCAGTGTGACCAGTACCTCCAGTAGTATGTGACACCTGGTAGTCATCATCGATAAATACTGGTTACCTGACTGAATAAATTAATGTTTGGTCCTTTTTGAAACTCCAAAAGGTAGTGGTTTCTCCTACTCACCCATCATGCCCCTTTCAGAAAGTTCCTCTGATTTCCTAAGTAGTATTCTGCCAGGAAGAAAAAAAAAAAGCAGGCCTAGAGTGTCTAGCTCTGCTGGTAAAAGGGACATACAGTGTTTCTGGCCTCTGCGAGCTCCTCTGGACTTCCCTTTACCAATAAGGTTTTCTGTGCTCTTCTCTGGACTAAGGAACCAGCCATCCAGTGTTATGCCTCTAGGTCAGACCATAAGTAACAACCTCATGTGGTACTACCACAGCCAAGCTCAGGCCAGAAAAGTTCCTCACCACACATCAGGGCAACAGAGGTACCTAAGTGCAGTTTCCCATCAGGCTTCCTGCTCCAACAGAGAGCAAGGAGGCAGCTCATTAACCAAGGTTGAATTTAAGTGTAAAATGCCATTTTTTCACAGGAAGAAGTAGATGTGTTTTCTGTGAAGAATTCCAGTCTGTGTTCTCACTCAGTCTTTTAGTCCCTAAATGCAGAAAGTAAGCTTTGTAAAATACATACATAAAAAGCTCTGTTTAACCCTAAGCTATTTAACACCTCAGTAGTTTAATAAGTGCCAAAGTCTCATTAAATCTTGTGTGTGTGTGTGTGTGTGTGTGTGTCTTTTTTGTGTGGAAGGCAAAGGGTGGCACCAGGAGCAATCACTGCCACACTGAATAGTCACCTTGAATCAGCTATGGAAAGACTGAAATTAGGAGGAGGGCAACAGTGACATCTAGTGTGGGTAAGAATGCCAATATGGGCAAACCAACACTCTTCCTATAGCTAAAGGGGGGATGTAACAGAGAAATGGATGGCAATTTACTAGGGTCAGAAAGTAAGAAAGTAGTGATGAGGGCAAATATAAAATCAGAATGCAGATGTAATAGATGACTATAGAAAAAGAGACTACTAAATGACATTGCCACTAAATTGTCTCCCCAATTATACATTATCATGCACTTGCTCATCCCTCAAAGTCCCTAAACTGTTTCAGTCACCCATTGATTTCCCCCCTCCCCATTCCAAACCCTCCCATCGCCCTCTGGACTCAGCAAACTCTGCTTATACTCAACCTCTGCTTGGAGCACTTCTGCACCTCTTATTTAAAGGGGTCTGTTTGGATACCACCTGCTCTGGAGCCCTCTTGAGGAAAAGCTCTTCTGTCTGTCTCACCATGTACACCCACCCTCCCAGGCCTTGCTTCTTGCCACCTATCTCTTTCTCTTATTAAAAAAGTTCCTGCTGCTTAGAGCTCCTGATAAGTGGATATATTACTCCATCCCCATGCTGGTTTCAATCATCTGCCAAACCCTTGCTCATTCACAACCACATGCTGAATACTTTAACTCCTGGTTCACAAATTTCCCTAGACCAGTAGTTGGCAAACTGCGGCTCGTGAGCCACATGCAGCTCTTTGGCCCCTTGAGTGTGGCTCTTCCACAGAATACCACATGCGGACGCGCATGTACAGTGCGATTGAAACTTTGTGGCCCATGTGCGCCTGCACATGGTATTTTGTGGAAGAGCCACACTCAAGGGGCCAAAGAGCCACATGTGGCTCGCGAGACACAGTTTGCCGACCACTGGTCTAGACCATACTTGTGTCATTATTTTCAGTGTCAGCATTTTCTTCACCTATTGAATTCACTTCACTGCCCTCCTATCCAGCCCCTACAGCCAAGTTTCAAAATTTATTCCCTGTCTTGAAAATGCCCTCAATTCCCTTATTTCTTTCTCCCAGCTCCAAACTGGTGAACAAGATAGCTTATCTATGCCTATGGTTAAGCAGCTAAACATTCCTAAAGAACAAATATTTAACTCAGCTAACTGGTTTCACTTTAAACTCGTGATTATAAACTTGAAGTAGAAGTTTACTACTGCCTGGCAATTCTACTGTGCTTTTCAAACAGTATTACTCCTAACTCACCGAGAACGATTTTATACATATTTCATCCTCACTCCAGTATAAAGGCCTCGCCTCATTACTCTTTGAAAGTAAGAAAGTCAATGACCTGCTTTACATTAGCGTCTGCACCCATTTCCCCCCACTTTTTCCTCCTTCTATTAATGTCTAATTCCCCCTTGTATGCTCAGGTTCCTAGCTTTTCTCTCACCTCCTCATAGACATCAACTCTTCCTCCATCTATAACAATTCCCTTTCTACTGAATCAGTTCCATCTTTATATAAATACACTGCATTATCATGGATCTAAACACACACACACACACACACACACACACACACCCTCCATTGTTCTCCATAACCTTGGCTCTGAATGCAGAGAATGCCTTTCTTTTCCATCATCCAATGTGGCCACTTATGAAATGGTCATGAAGAATATGCTTGCCCTGTTCCACCTTTGGACATTGATCCTGCCTCCTACCTTTAGAGATGTGGGGATCCAAGAATTATTTTGTCTTAATACTTATAGTTTAGTTTTTTAGCATACAACTTCCTCTCAAAAAGTTTTATTCCAGTTAGCTCTGCATGCCATTTGACACATTCATAATTCTTTCAAAACATCTTCTCTTTCCAGCTCTTCTCCCTCTCTTTCATTAAAATTTTAGCTCCATGAGATCAGCTCTGAATTTGCCATTTACATTTGCCATAATACCAAGCTCAGTGCCAGGGGTACGGTAGGAACCAGTAAATAGTTGTTAAATGAATAATTAAAAGAGCCTTACCTAAGCTGTGCATGACAATTCTGCTTTCACATTTGACTTCCCTTAACTATTTCACTCTCTTATCATCTTCTCTGTAAAAATGCTATAACCTGCTGGCCCCAGTCTAAGTGACCTCTAATTCTAGTATTCTATTTCCACCTTTGTAAATTCTCACTTTCCTCCCTCTACTACCTTTTGGACTCTGAGAAGGTGCTGAATACTAAATAATATTCTTCAGGAGTTTCCTTTAAAACAGTATTAGCTTTCTCTAATTCTAGAGCACTGGTTTTCAATCTTGACTGTTCATAGAATCAGCTGGAGAGCTTTTGAAACTCAGCATACTAACCACACAGCAAACCTGATGGTGGGGCCCAGGAATCAGTAATTTGTATAGTTCCCTAGGTTATTTCAGGATTGAGCACCACTGTTCCAGAGTGAGTGTTCTCTTTATCTCCTTTCCTCCAGAACTCTGCATACTAATACTGATTGCTCAACCTATGGATCTACCATCATTCCAAACAGCAAATCAACAAGTATTGAATTCCCTAAGTACTCACATCTGTCGCTAATTTTACTTCCTCCTCGCTCTTTTTCTCCCTCCCAGCTGCATCTCTACTCACAGCACTAAAGTTTTATCTTAACAATGGCACTTGAAATTTCTTTTAGATTTGATTCCATGGCTTCTCTCCTTGATCCTAAAATTTTCCCATGCAGCACATGTGTTCATTCTCTCTTGCTTTCACTTATTCTCACCCATCTATCTTTGTGGGGTTTTTTTATTTAAAAAAGGGATATATAGAGTTTTAGTTACTCAGCTTGT
This sequence comes from Myotis yumanensis, assembly GCF_028538775.1. Lineage (NCBI taxonomy): Eukaryota > Metazoa > Chordata > Mammalia > Chiroptera > Vespertilionidae > Myotis > Myotis yumanensis. The sequence continues at coordinate 43,232,831 of NW_027223757.1, forward strand.
CTTTGTTGTGTGCCCTGTCCATCAGTCTGCCTTGACTATTGTTTATTTTGTGCGTGCCTGTGTGTGTGTGTGTGTGTGTGTGTGTGTGTGTTTAGTGCCATTTCTGATTGTCATATTCCCCTGAAAATATCTTTCTAAATATGGCAGGAAGGACACACTGATTTATACTCTCTCAATGTCTAAAAAAATTTCATAAAAATGTGGGTCACTATTTCATATACTTTGTTATGGGTCTTGTGGTTAAAAAATAGGGTGCATTTTAACAGATAATTTAAAAAATGATATTTGAAAACCCATAATTTTAGAGCACACACATAAACACACAAAAATATAAGATGAAGAACAGAAACATCTTTGACATCCCATCAACCTTTCTTAACATGTCAAATGGTGTAAGTAGAATGTGAAACTCTTATAGGGCCTGAAGCTGGGGCTGGAACGTGGTGTTCTGTTCAGCTGGCACTTTAACTTCCTCTGTAGATTCCATCATACTCAGAACAAGCTGTAGGACACCTACCTGATTCTGGAAATGTTTCTGGTCCAGAGTATAGTTTGTGTCCGGTCACAGGTACATGCAGTAGTTGTCAACCCAGACCAAGCTAGAGGCAAGAAGTTAGCAGCAGAAGCAACCAGGATCAGACAAAAAAGGGATATTTACTAACCTACTGAACAAATGCTTGTTGATTTCCTAAACTGCCCTGGCAAGGCAATGGAATTAAGAAGATCAAGGACAAGTGAAGAAGGTAAGTATACTAAAATAGTGGTAGTGCTATTAAAAAATTGAAATGTACATTGAGTAAAACATGACATAAAAGAGTGTCTGAATAGGTCCCCAAATTCATGGGGAGCCAGGAAATAGAAATAATAAAATTAGACTAAATATATGGAAAAATGTTGCAACAGTTAATTGAACAAAAATGCAGTGGAGTGGTTTGAAAGTAGTGAGCTTCCTTTCCATCTAAACATCTGGTCACATCTTACAGAGATGCTGGAAATGTCTTCACCTAGAGATGAAGACAACCAAGGTCTAATTGAGTTCTTACTCCCCTACTCCTCTTTCTGAATCCTGGAGTTCAGGATAGAGAGTTAAAAATAGAATCAGGTAGGTAGATAAAGATACTATGCATACAAAATGAGAGCCAGAGGGAGAGAGAGATGACAGTCTCTGCTTAATACAGATTTTGAAATTTTAAAAGGAAATTTTGCTATTAGTGAAATTGATGTAGTCAAATGGAATGATTTCACTCATAAATTCTTTCCATATATACTATCTTAAAATAACTTGAAGACTTTCTCATGATTGAGACCAATGGCTGTCATATTAACTCATACAAATACCTTAGACATTTTTAGCAGTTGTGATAAGCTGTATTTAGAGAAACCCAATTAGCTCCATAGACTCCTTTCATTTCAGTACCTTCATCACTTTGTTAATCTAATGACTTTTCTAAATGTCCTCCTCAGGCTATTTCCCATTGCACTGTTTCATACTCTGGGATCCACATTTTATAGGCCTCCCAAAACTGTCTCATCATTTCAGATTACATCTCTAATAATACCTTTGATTATGTTTTAAACACCTTAATCTACTCTATAGTATTGTATTGGTCATGTTAGCAGAATGTAATCAGAAAGCACAAATCCCGTAACATTCTATAACGCCAATGAAGGGGTTAATGATTTTTCAGCTGCATTTCTTTCTGGTGAATATGCCACAGATGAATATTTTCCAAAATGGATATGAATGATTTTAGATGAGTGCTCCTTAAGTGTCACTGTGTATTAGTCATGCAAAGATCATTAAGGGGTATGAGAGGTAGACTTGCACATTTCATCCAAGACATAGATTCTCATTGTGGATTGTTAATGTCAGAGTTTCCAGGTGAGACTCTGCTGGTAACAATTATTAAGGTAACTAAAATATTAAGTGGTTCATTTTATTCCATATATATTTCCAAATTATTCAGAAAAAGAGAGGGTTTTTCTGCATGAGTTCTAGGGAGTGGCAAAGAATACAGGGTAAATAAAATGATAAAAATTCCAAAATCAATTGATGAAATGGAAATTATCTTCTATTAAAATTTAACAATATCTTACATTGAGATTGGTAGAGGGGTGGAGTTACAGAATGTGCTGGTTCCACATGCTGGGTAAAAATCAGGAGGGATACCCTGGCTATGGAGATCCCCTCTGAGGGACAAGGGGTCTCAGCCTCACACCAGGCCCCCGACCCAGGGTTCTAGTGCCAGGAAGATAAGTCCTCGTAACTTCTAGCTATAAAAGCCAGTGGGGATTGTGGCTGAATGAGACAGAGGGCTGCTGCAGTCCCAGGCAGTTCTCTTAAAGGGCCCACACACAGACTCACTCAGACTCCCCCCTCTGAGCTCCAGCACTGGAACAGTAGATCAAAAGATACTGAGGACATACGAGGAGGAACTGAAATTTCTGGCATCATGACAAGAGCTGAAGGGGCAGCTTTCTGCCAGATAAAAGTGGTGGCAGAGGACATTGTTCCTTTTCTAAGACATCCCCACCCACTACAGAACCAGCAAGAGGGCACCATATCTGACTCTATCAACCTGGCTCGCACTGTTTGCCCCACCCTAGTCATTCCCTGTGATCCTGCCCCATCAACTTGCTGGCTGTTTCCAGTAGCTTTTCTATATGAATGGCCTGTCTTGGCTCATGCTTCAGACTCTCCTAAAGTCTCCCAAACAAGCAGCATATTTGGCTTCAGCATGACCTGTACTTCTTGCTAAGTGGTCCCAATTCTGGCACTAATGGCAACTGGCCTTGGTTCACAGCTTGGCCTCACCTGGGCACCTCCAAGCCCAGCACAAGTAGCAGCCATCTGCAGATCCCAGCTATCAAGCCAGGTGACCCTGGGAAGAACACAAGCAACAGCTGACCTTGGCCTGCACCTCCTGGAAGGCTCCATAGCCAGCACACCTAGTGGACAGCCTCAGACCACATTGAAGCACCACCCAACCACATCCACAAGTGACACAATCAAGGGGCATACTCAGCAGACACCAGAGCCCTGTTGAAGTAATCCTGCGCCATGTAGTGGGCCTCAGCAAAGCTGATCCTCCATGGTGGTTGCAGCCAGTCCTTGCAGCAAATAGGCCTGAGGATAAATCTCTCCCACTGATGTGCCAACATCAATTAAGGCTCAACTACAATAGGAGGGTGTACACAGCCCACACTGGGGGAGGGGGAAGGGAGTGAGCATATCTGGAATGGCCAGCTTGAGTGAATGAGGAGGCTGTGCCACTTAACCCTACAGGACACCTACTAAATTAGGCCACTCTACCAAATATGGGAGATGTAGCAGCTCTACCTAATACATAGAAACAAACACAAGGCTGCCAAAATGAGGAAACAAACAAACATGTCCTAAATGAAAGAACAGAACAAAACCCCAGAAAAAGAACTAAAATAAAATGGAGACAAGCAATCTACTAGATGCACAGTTCAAAACACTAATTGTAAGGATACTCAATGAACTTAGAGGAGTAGATGAGCTTAAAAAAAACTTCAACATATGGAAACCATAACAAATAACCAGTCAGAAATTAAGGATACACTAACTGAAATGAAGAATAATTTACAGAAAATCAACAGTGAGTAGATGAAGCCAAGAATCAAATCAATAATTTGGTATATAAGGAAGCAAAAAACACCCAATCAGAACAGCAAAAAGAAAAAAGTATCCAAAAAATGAGGATAGTGTAAGATGCCTCTGGGATAACTTCAAGTATACCAACATTGGCATCATGGTGGTGATGGAAGAAGAGAGATTGCAAAAAATTGAAAATCCATTTTTAAAAATGATTGAAAACTTCCCTAATCTGGTTAAGGAAATAGACATATAAATCCAGGAAGTACAGAGTCCCAAACAAGATGAACCCAAAGAAGCCCACACCAAGAATATCATAATTAAAATGCAAAAGTTTAAAGACAAAGAGAATATTAGAAGTAGCAAGAGAGAGCAGTTAGTTACCTACAAGGGAGCTCCCATAAGACTGTCAGCTGATTTCTCAACAGAAGCTTTGCAGACAAGAAATATTCAAAATGATGTTTTCAAAAGCAAGGAACTACAACCAAGACTACCCAACCCAGCAAAGCTATCACTTAGAATCGAAGGACATATAAAGTGCTTCTTTGACAAGAAAAAGTTAAGGAGTTCACCACCACCAAACCAGTATTACATGAAATGTTAAAGGGTTTGATTTAAGAAGAAACAGGAAAAAAAAGATTAAAAATATGAACAATAAAATGGCAATAAATACATATCTATCAACAATTGAGCCTAAAATAACATAAACAAATAAGCAGAACAGAAACAGACTCAAAGATACAGTGAATATTATGACACTTGCCAGATGGGAAAGGGGTTGAGGGATTGGGTGAAAAAGGTGAAGAGGATTTTAAGAAGTACAAATTGGTAGTAACAGAATAGTCATGGGGATGTAAAGTACAGCATAGGGAATATAGTTAATAAAATTCTAATAACTATGTGTGGTATCAGATGGGTATGAAACTTATCTGGATGATCACTTAGTAATTTATATAATACCTAATCACTGGAGTGTATAACTGAAACTAATATATGTCAATTGTCATTTAAAATTTTTAAATGATTAAAAAAACTTTAACAATATTTAACATGTCTATTTACAGGCAGAAAGTGCATTCCTGCCCAAGAACCACCCTAGTTCTTTAGGTAAACATAAATCCTTGAGTGTCTTGAATGCTTAAATGGCAGTAGATAACTGTAGGTTTTTCTTTATTTTGATACTTACGTCGGATGTCAAATACTGGTTTATGAGTATATAGCTATAGTCAACCTTGAGATGACATCCAGTGCCTCCTCAAATATTTATATGATAAATGGGAAACACTTTACAATCTCTTCCAAATATGCTGGGTAATGGGTCATTTTAGGTTTTTGTTGGTATATCAATTGCTTGAAAGAGTTTTGAGATTAATCATGTAGAGATCTGAGCAATGTTCTGGCTGCAGGAAGATGGGGCAGATCTGGACCAGTGATTTGAGTAAAAGCCCTAAAAGCTTTTCTAAGAAATAATACTTTTTCTCAATATCAAGACTCACATAGCCATTTCCTTGGACTCTGAGCAAATCATTGAACTTCACTTTTTTATCCATAGAGTGAGAAGCTACTACCTCATGGGGATGATGGCAAGGCTGCTAATGGCACTTAATAAGGTTCTTTGAAAAATCTAATATAATTTGCTTGAAATATAATACAGCAATTTGAATTTAAAGAATTTCTTTTTCTCCAGAGTAATTCCAGTTTCTGACTACTCTTAGCCAGTGTAGTAAATTATTCTGTCACTAGGCAAAACTAGCCAGCAAAGGGTGAAAAGTTGCTATCAGCATCTTAATGCTGCACAAAAAGAAACCCAAGCTATTGCTACAAAATAGCAAATTCTTTTATCTGGTTAAGATACATGTAAGGTAGCAAATAAATGTGATATCAAGCCTCATTGTTAAATGAGTTCTTAAATCGAGTAGAAATATCTATGTAAGAAAAGAATTCAATAGTGTCTATTGTAATTACTATTATATTTTTATGATCTAAAGCTTTATATTAAAAGCTATAATTAAATTTTTAAAAAATTAAATCACATTATAAACAAAAGTACCTTTTCTCTCAGCAGAATAAAAATGATTTCCATTTCCTGACAAATGTATGATTTCTCTGAGACTTTTTTCTTTACCTAAATCTATTCATCTCTCTTTTGTGTATAATCAAGTAAAAAGTCTCCCACGGCTACTCAAAGATGAAATAAACCAGCCCTACATATCACACCCTCATTAAATGAGCTAGAGGAAAAGTAGCGGGACACACACCCATCATAAGTGTACTCAGGCCAACCAGGAGTGGGAAAATACAACTTCGCTATCACATCAGACACATTTTCACTAAATAATATGCCCCATTCCCATTAAGTCCTATACAAGAGTATAATTGTAAATATAATTATCCTATTAATTAGGATGTTAATCCCTAAGGAAATGAAAAGACAGGTCCAGGAATCCTTAAGAAATTCAAAATACACGCATATGCACACACACGCATATACACATACATACACACACACACACACACACACACACTCAGGTTTGAGATCCATTTTGAATTCTTTGAAGTACTCTTTTTTTCTTTTCTGCTTTTACTTTTAGTAGATTTATTTAATGCTGAATTTACTCCCGAGCTCTAAGTTTTCGTTTCTTCAGTTTCTTGTGGGATATCTTTTTCTTCTGTACAACCTCCTCTTCTGGTTTAGAAACAATCTGCTCCTTTTCAGTCAGGATCATCTCAATGTGGCAGGGAGAGCTCATGTATGGGCTAACCCGCCCTGAGCTCTGTAGGTTCTGTGCCGCATCATCTGAGTGTGCTCAATGACCACAGAGTCTACAACTAAAGCCTTGAGTTGAGCATTGCTCTCTGCGTTTTTAAGCACTGCAGTAAAAATTCAGCCCTCTTTTTGGGCCACCGGCCCTGTGTCCAGCGGCCCCACTGCTTCACCTGGGAACACCTACCAACTCCACCATTGTAACGACGGAATGGCACTCACTGCTTCTTTAAAGTGGCATCCTTCAGATACTTGGTGGCTTTTCCAATATGCATACCCTTGATGGCCTGGGCAGTTTCAGGAGTGTTCTTAAAGCGAACAGGAAGATTTGCGCCTCTTGCTTTGCATGATTTTGTGGGGTTTTCTGAGTCTCCTAAATAGCGAACCATTTTCAGGGGTCACCTATGACCGCTTTGTGACATACTCTTTTCTGGGCTCTCCAGTGAGGATTGATCTCATTTCACCCCTCCACGTTCCTTATCTTACCTCTTTGTTTCTTGTTCTTGCTCTGTTAGGGTTCTGAAAACATGCCCTTGTAATTATTTGCTTGCATGTCTAACTCCATTAGACACTGAGCGCAGAACTACATCTAATTCCTCTTTGAATTCCCAGGGCTTTGTTCAGTTTTCAATAGGTAGTGGGTTCTCAACAAATGTTTACAAAACACATGAATGAATTGGGACTGAGCTGGGTAAAAGTCACAGATTGCATGGAAGCAGTTTAAAGAATTAAGTTGGGTTTTGAAAGGTAAAGTAGAAATGTTATGGTGCTTTAGATAATTATCAAGTGGTTTAGCTTACCACATTTTACTTTATTAATTTTAATAGTTTGAAGTTGCACATTAAAATTTATCTGTATCTGAATTTAATCATGTAGACAGGAGAAGGAAAGGAGGACATAGAAAGCCAAGTCAGAGAGGAGAAGGTGCTGCAGTTTCATCTATAAATGCCTGTAGATAGATTATAATAGTGACTAGTTCACAAGAAATTAAATATGAAAACGATTGATTCAAAAAATTCATCATCAATTTAGCTATTTATGACTAAAATCAAAGCAAGAAGCTAGAAAATATAATGTTCAAAATTGACTACAGAGAAAGAAATTGGTTGTACTCAAAGAAAAGTGAAGAGGAATCCAAAAAGAAGAATCCTCTTGGACAGTGGTCGGCAAACTGCGACCCCTTGAGTGTGGCTCTTCCACAAAATATGGGCGTGCACGTACAGTGTGATTGAAACTTCGTGGCCACACTCAAGGGGCCAAAGAGTTGCAAGTGGCTCGAGAGCCGCAGTTTGCCGACCACTGCTCTTGGATTTAAGGCAAAAAGAAAAAAATTATCATTAACTCTAAAGATACAAAATTATGCTTTTGATACCTTAAAAATAGAATTTTAAAGTGTTTTATACCACTAGATTTCATAAACCAAAAAGAAGGCTCATAATTTAATATATTACATGTGCAGTAAGTACATTTCCCTGGAATATCTGCATGGCATGGCAATGTTTTCCTATTCAGATAAATCAACTTGTCCAGAGAAATTCAACAGTTTCCAATTAATATTTTCTCCTGAATTTTGCTTTAAGTGTTGCCTCAATAATACTTTATTTTATGAACTTTTACTAATCAAATTATTATTCATATTGAAAACGTAACAGTTAATGAAATATCCATTTGCTGCTATAAATTAATGGTTACTAAGTAACATTTAATTTGAAGTACTAAAAATTAAATTACAGAAGGAACATATTTAATTAACGAAAACATTGTAATTGTATTACTCTAGTTCTCTTGAAAATAGCCAACTTGTTTCTATAATCTAAGATTTCCTCCTTTGTTTTATCATTTTTTTGCCATGTGCAACTTAAAACTGCCATTATTTATGTGTACATGAGCCAAACTAAAATGAATTTTCTACACAATACTCCACAGTGATTAAGGCATGGCAAACAATGCTATTGACCTTGGAAATGGTACAGAAGAGTAGCATAAAACATGTACCTATAACACCTAATCTTACCTGGTGTTAGCATAACTTAGTTTACCTAACCCTGTCCCAATGAATCTGAGGAGCTTGGTATTAGTCTACCCCCAGGATGTTATGATTCTTAGGCTAAAATTCACACTGACTCATGAAAACTGAGGCTCACTCGTGAATCATGTCCTATTCTATTGGGTGTGTAAAATACAACTTAGTTGTCTTAAAGGTATACTCTAAAATAGTTCCAATATTGTTTTGGCAAATTAGTATTAGCTCATTTGCATGTCAAATGTGCTAATCGTGTCAAGTTCACCTTATTTACTTCATGGATTTACTAAAAACACGCTACATGTGTACTACCTCAAAATTTATAGTCAAATCCCGAACAGCGTGCTGAATCTCCTCCATTTTCCTTGCACATATATTCTTGGTTCTTCTCCATCATGTTCTGTGCCTGGGAAGCTGACCTCGGTGCCTTGCCTTCTGGATTCTGCCTGTGTTTGACTGAGAAGCAGCAGGAGCTGGTCAGATGATGGAAGGGAAGAGAGATGAGAGTATGCATTGCATTCCCTGGTCCCCTCTCTGCCACACCTCCTGCCTGATCCTTCTCTCCTTCAGCTACAGCTCTCTCAGGATTCTGTAACCACTTTTTCTTCTTGCCACTTTGAATTTATAGATCCCCTGCAGTTGTTAGCCTCCCTGATTTACCTGATCCTGCCCACACATTACAAATAGTCCATTCATTAAGTGAGCCTAATTACCAGAGTGAAGTGTGCCATTTGTTTCCTGCCAGCCCCCTAAGTGATACAAGTAATAAAGCAGAATACTATTTTATAAAAAAAGAAATACTTTGACCCTGCTTTCTTCCTGCTAAACTGAGTTACCCCCCTTTATATAATCTTTCAGTTTATTAGGTAGAACAGCTCTTTTGAGAAGAACCTATATTTCTCAAGCTTAGGGGAGCATGCATCCTCTTTCTTTGGTACTGTCAAGCATCATAGTCCCCCGATTTCTTTAAATGAGGATAGCAATGTGCATTTAGGGGGCCCTCAGCAAATGGCCATTGGTTTCTAACACTGAAATCTGACCTAAGTGATTTCAATAAGTCATTATTCTATGATCCTAACTACCTCAGTAATGTCACCTGGGATAAAAATAATTAAATCATTTAGCAAAAAAATAAATTTATACCAATCAAATAAAAAAGAGTACATAGTAGTTTCAAACTCAAAAGCTTTTCTAGGATCACTTTTGGGAATTCACAGTAAAACTGAAAAACGCAGCTATCTAAAAAACACATGACAGTTTTTAATCAAATACAGATATAGTAACTGCATATTTACTAATGGACAGAATTTAGTCTTTACTTCTTTCAGGTGTGAATTAATGTTACATATTTTTAGAAAATTTCTTTAAATCTAATTAAAGCATAGACTTTTCATATCCTTAATTTTCATTCATTACAAACTTTAATATGGCCATCTTGTAATAGCTCAGTAATTACTATAGATAAATTGGAACAAAAATAATACATAAGGCAAATAATGTTATTCCAATGGTTCAAATAAACATTGAATTGTTTTTCTTATTTATTGTTCTTACTGACTAAGCTATAAAAACTTATTTGCACAACTTAAAAATAGAAAATTTGTAGAATTGAATCTTGCAGAAATGTATTTAACTTTACTTTGTATAAATTGAAGAAGCAGAGCACCCACAGCTTTGACAAATGAAGATTAAGTACTCTATTTGTGTTGGTTAGTTCGCTCTCTTTCCCAAGCCACAGTCCTTACAAAAAGTGAGAGGGCCCCATTCTAGGACCAGAGACAAACCCTTTTAAATCGGAACAAGCTAATCTGCCAGTCAACAACCTTGCCTCGCTGAGGAAGGCTGTGAAAGAAAGGGGCCTAGACTATCGGACAATGTTACCGCAGACATTGAAGAAGAAGTCAAGGGCATAAACCCACTGAGACTATGGAGGAAGCTTGTAACTTGCTCTGTGTGCAATCAGAACTTATATGTAATTACTTTATGGCAAAATACTCAAGCCTTAGCACCTTGGAAATGTGATGCTCTACTTATAAAGTATTGTGCCATAAAAAACAAATATAACAATAAAAATCTTCAGAATGATGAGCATTGTTCATTTTGGAGTCACTAAGAAACTAGTTTTCCCCAAAGTAAAATCTAACTCATACAAATAATAATTTATTACATTTTAAAAAGCTGTAATAATTCAATAATTCAAAATCTCATAATATAAAATTTAAAAGTAGGTAATTATAACTAACACTAAAGTTTATAAATATTAATGTAGAGGAACATTTCAACTATCAAATTGGAAAAGTATTATCCTAAGAGAAATTAAAAACAAACAAACAAAACACTTCCAGTGATCCCAAAAAGCAAAGTTCTTGGTTATTTTCCTCTTAGAAAGTCAGGACAGTCAGTGAAATAGTTTTATGGTGACATTTTAAAATAATATTTTTTAAAGTAGGGTTTTAAATCTTAAAATACAGAAAAATATAAAAATAAAATAAAAATCACCAATAATAAACCAACCAAAGATAGCCACTGTTTACAATCTGGCACTGATTATGCCATTTAATTCTTGTCTTATTATTTAACATCATATCATCAGTATTTCCCCATGGAATGGATGACTCTTAATTTAGCTTTTATAACTAACATCTTAATTTGAACACCTTTTTTGATTAAAGCTTTGTCCACACTTTGAAATCTCTTTAGAATTGAGTTGTAATACTAAGAGAAGGAAAATTAACATTTAAAAAATACTTACAGATGGTGCTCAATGTTTTCAAAAGAAATAGCCACTGTTGTTTAAAAGTTGTGTTTTTCTATGATTTTAAATTTTAAAATTCTTAGAAAAAAAGAAAATATACACAAAATACTAAACTCCACCATAAGAATGTTTATAGGATAATTAGGACAGTGACTAAAAAGCACTTATATTTGAAAATTATTTCTGAATTACATATTGGTTTCTCTTGACAAAGAAAAATTGCACTGGGAGGAGTAAAAAAGGCAAGAAAGACTTTATTTAAAACTAATGCATAATGGGTGAGACACTGAGTTCAACTCCCATGAAACAAAAGGCACGAGAATTTTAAGTGTTGGGTTTAGCTGGTTGAACAAAGTCCTGAAGAATATCAGAGGTGATTAGGCCATCTGTATTTGTACTTGGTACTTACAGAAGTTAGTCTCCTACCTTCCACCGAGATTGAGATGTAGAGCACTATCTTTTTTTAAAAATATATTTTTAAAAATTAAATGTATTGGGCTGACATTTGGTTAACAAGATTATATAGGTTTTCAAGTGTACAATTCTATGATACATCATCTGTATATTGCATTATGTACCCACCATCCAAAGTCAGATCTTCTTCGCTGTCATTTACTATTTCATTTCAGAAGGATGCCTTCCAATCCCTAGAGACAGGCAACCCTGAGTTGTAGAAGATGTACATCCCAAAGAGACAGAGGGAAAAAAACTACAAGTTGTCTAAAGTGAGGAGCCTAGAGTCAGGAAGAAAGCTGTGTAAAATTTAGCTAGGTTAAGGGGAACTTGAAGCCATCTTGGTAACTATCACCAAGTGAGAACATTGCCTTCTTGTTCTAAATAGTAGCTGATTTTATGGGCATACATTCCCAAAAAGAAATTGTCTGTCTTAAATAATAACTATTATTTCCTATTAGTTATTCCTATGACTAAATAATGAAAAGGGACACTCCATAGCTGTTGTTGACTGAATCTTTCTAAAGAGGTGTAAATGCTCCCAGACACCAAGCACTTAATCCATTTTCCCTGGTGATCTCAAAAGTCTCAGCTACATGAAGTAAAACCCCTGGTCTATGATGAGAGAGAAATAACCCTTTAGTGCAGTGGTTCTCAACGTGTGGGTCGCGACCCCTTTGGCGGTCGAACGACCCTTTCACAGGGGTCGCCTAATACCATCTTGCATATCAGATATTTACATTACGATTCATAACAGTAGCAACATTACAGTTATGAAATAGCAACGAAAATAAATTTTATGGTTGGGTCACAACATGAGGAACTATATTTAAAGGGCCAGAAGGTTGAGAACCACTGCTTTAGTGCAATATGCTCTAAGGATTTGTGGGGAGGGGTGTTACCCAGTTATAACCTCCTCAAAACCCCAACTAATTCAGCCTGGAAGTATTAGTATGAACTCAAAAGGTAAACAAAAGAACAAAGCCAAACACCCTCTAACCTTCCAGACAAATTTCCAGTAAAATTTTCAACTACAAGGACCACAACTTATTTCTAAATTTAATTCTTTGACCTAATAGTATTCAAAATCTAGGGGGAAAATGTCTATTTTCAAGATCTTGGAACTAGCCATACCTCAGAGAGTAGATCTTTATCATGGGCAGATCTTCCCAGTTACTAAAACACAAAAGTCGTTGTATATAGGAATAAATTGTTTTGGGGGGGAAGGAGGAAGATACCAAATTCAATTTTTATATTTAAAGCCAATATGTCAGTATATTACTTAAAATTCCTCTACTATTTAAGGATCCATACTTGTGTAAATAAAATTTTTTCTTAAAATGAACTTAGTGGTGGCTTTTTCAAAGCATACTACGATTTACTATTATTACAGAATGGCTAGTATGAGTTAAACTTGCCCTTTATAAAAAACAACTATGTTTTTAATGATCTGGGAATGGTAATCTAGTGAGAAATCTAAAACTATGCTAATCCCATGTAAAGAATTAAATATATATCAAACTCAAGTGTCTTCATCATCTTCTCCCCAAAACCCTTTTCTTTGGCTATGTCCCTCTCCTTAAAAATGCCATTGTCATCATGTCAGCTATCCTGCCCTTCAACCTCAATTATTCTGATATCAACCTCTCATGTCCAAGTTCCAAGTCCTGTTAAATCTATACCCAAAATGTCCTGTCCCCAATTAATCCATATTACTATACTGTACCTCTATTTTAAAAAATACCAATTGAAACCATAATAAGATACCACTATGGATCCCCAGAAAGAAAGAAAAAATGAAGAAAAAATACACCAAGTGTGTCAATGATGTGTGAAAGACCAAAATTCTCATACAATGCTGGTGGGAGGTACATTGATTCAACTTGTTTGAAAGTCAGTTTGTACTAAAGCTGAAAAAGTGCACAGCCAGCAACTTCACTCCTAAAATATTCCACAAGTGACAGAAAATATTTAAGAAACAAATTATACACATTCAGTTTAATTTAGCAGTAAGTGCACTAACCAAGTGATGAAGGAAGCCTGCTGAGTGGATGGCCTTGACTCAAACATGCAGTTACTACATATCATCCCATGTGCCATGATTTTTGTTACACATCTCTCCTTAGCTATAACATAATTCATAGAGTTGCAATGAGTATTAAGGAAAACTAAAGATTAATTATCTGACTGAGCAAAATGTCATGATTCATTATAAACAAAAGCAGTCAAAATAAGCACTATAACTGAAATCATTTTTTTTTTGCAGTGGATGTGTTGATAAAAAAAATTATCCTGGATTACCCCATCACAATAAAGCATATGTTATTTTATTTCCTGTCACAATTAGGGGAATTGATGTGTTTAACATTGTTCAACTTACTTGCAACACAAGTAGTTCAAACAAATGAATAAGTATATTATGACAGCGAAAATTATTTGATGTTGCATTCCAGCCATGAAAGATGCTTTGTGCTTCACATTTAAAGTAAAAAAGGACAAATTGATAGGTTATTTATAGACTCTGCCTCTGGGACACCAATATCTGTACTAGTATATTGACTCACCTTATTTTATGAGAATTACAGCAAAGACTAAATGATAAAAGATCTCACAGGAACAATTCTTTTATTCATATGAATAAAATAGAAAGCACACAATCAAAATGATAACAAATACTGATTCTTATTTGGAAAAAAAGCAACTTTATTATCTACTTAAAATAGAAATAAAGAAATTCGCTTAGAATATAACATTTATTATTTTTCTTTGAATACGGCCTTATGCTGTAAATTATTTAAAATTTTTTCAACAAAAAAATAAAGAGCCACTTTAACTTTATTTGTATTTTACCTTAATGTATAAATGGGTTGAAGTGGTACACAAGGAAACTATACCCCAAAAATGATAAACAGATGATGAAATTGAGGCAGAAAAAAACACACACACGCTGACAAAAGTAAGAAAATAAAGAGTAGATGGCACAAAGAATGCACCACGGACCAAGCTGCTGCTACAAGAGAAAAAGGGAAGACAAGCAACAGCCTCTGTTCTTAAGGAGCCAACAGCCTCGGTCAAGAATAATAATGAATTACAAAACAAGGAAAAAGATCTCTAAAAGTTACTTGATGTGGCGCCCCAGAGCAAAGAGGGACTAACCTGGGAAATCTGAGAACTCACTGTACCGTGTGTGGTAGGTCTGACAGGATGACTAGGTTCCTTGGAATAGGCCTTCTCTTGGTAAGAAACGGAGATTCCAGGCAGAAGAAAGGCTAGATGGACATCCCTTCCCCCACAACATGGGGTCTCCAGATAAGAGGAAGGTTATCTTGCTCTAACACCAAATACCCCACAGAATACACTCTTTGGAGTTACCTAAAAAAATCAAGAATGGAACTGCCGCATGACCCAGCAATTCCACTTCTGGGAATATAACCAAAGAAGTCCAAAACTCTAACTGGAAAGAGTATATCCAACCCTGTGTTCATTGCAGCATTATTTACAATAGCCAAGATTTGGAATCAGCTCAAGTGCCCATCAGTAGACGAGTGAACAAAAAAAGCTGTGGTACATTTACACAATAGAATACTACTGAAATACAAAAAGCAAGAAATCTTACCTAATCTGACCTTTTGGAAAACAGGAATGGACCTGGAGGGTATTATGGTAAGTGAAATAAGCCAGTAAGAGAAAGACAAGTGCCATGTGACTTCACTTATATGTGGGATCTAATAAACATAATAAACTAAGAGAGTGGAGACAGACTCGTGGACACAGAACAGACTGACAGCTATCAGAGGGGAGGGGGATGGAGGAGGGATGAGAAGGGTGAAGGGAGTAAGCAAAGAAAAAAAAAGACTCATGGACACAGACACATTATGGTGATTGCTAGAGAGAAGGGTTTGTGGGGGCGCTAGAAAAAGATAAAGGGGGATAAATGGTGATGGAAGGAGACTTGGCTTGGGGTGGTGAACACACAATACAATATATAGATGATGTATTTATAGAATTATACACCTGAAACCTATAATTTTATTAACCAATGTCACCCCAATAAATTCAATTAAAAAATAAAGAGTAGGTAAAAAAGAAAAAAAAACATATTCTTTTGGGTTTGTGAAACAAATTATGGCATCGGGGCCCTCCAGTAATTCTGCATTTATTTGGATTGGAGAAACTTTCTGAAGGAATTTATCTCCACCAGAAAACCGAATTTATTATTAAAGCCATTAAGGCAAGGCACTTAAGCAGAACAATTGCAAAGTGTGTCTGTCAGTGCACTTTGAACGCTGCTAAAGGGCCTTTTTCTCTGGGTTTAATAATCCAATTAAAGGCTACAGAGTTAGACTCTGTGGAAGGAAAAACTACTTTCTTCTCTTTGTTCCAGTTTTTTTTCTTTTGTCCCACACTGACATTTCAAGTCCACTTATGGTGAATACAGTGTGGTCTTATCTCTCCAACTGTGAGATTGGCTTGCCTGAAGAGTGAGGGGAGCGGGGAGAGCGGGAAGGAAAAGAGGCTGTCCTCAGTAACATTTCATGAGCCATTTTTTATTTAGACTGGCTTATTAAAATAAAACAACAGTGAAAAATGTTGCTAAAAGCAAGTTGTCAGTAATCTCCCATGGTTTTTGTTCAGATCGGGTTACCTACAAATCCTTAGCATATCATGCCTGATCCTCTGAGATTACAGCAATGACTGCAAAATGTGTTTGATATGTGAAGATGCACATGCCTAATGGAATAAAGGACTAGGTTATTTACCAATGTAGTGCACTCAGAAAATTTCTTTATTATTCCTAAATGTAAAGTTTTCTTCTTTACATTAATCCTCACCTGAGGACATTTTTCTATTGATTTTCAGAGAAAGTGGAAGGGAGGAGAGAGACACAAAGAAACAACGTTGTGACAGAGACACATCGATTGGTTGCCTCCCGCATGCACCCCACCAGGGTCCAGGATCGAGCCTGCAACCAAGGTACATGCCCTTGACTGGAATCTAACCCAGGACCCTTCAGTCTGCAGGCTGATGCTCTATCTACTGAGCCAAACCAGCTAGGGCTAAAGTTATCTTTAAATTTTAGAAATCAGGATGTCCATGATGATTAAAATTTAATGATTAGGTTTTACCATATGTTCAGAAAGAGAATATCCCTAAATCTAATACATTATCTCCTCTTTGTGGAGATCGTTATGTAGGAAATACTTACACAAATGGAGGTACTCAAACCCGCATATCTACAGGATCTGCTGCAACCCTATCTCACTGACGGAAACGTGAAACTCTCCTACCTGCCTCTCCTGCCTAGTGCTTACAGTATCTCACACCAGGGTCCCTCATCCAGTCCCACAGCTCTTCTCTCTGTCTCTTGAACACGTTGAATATCACATTAGTGTGTGTGTGTGTGTGTGTGTGTGTGTGTGTGTGTGTGTGAGAGAGAGAGAGAGAGAGAGAGAAGAAGAAAGAAAGAAAGAAAGAAAGAAAGAAAGAAAGAAAGAAAGAAAGAAAGAAAGAAAGAAAGAAGAAAGAGAAAGAAAGAAAAGAAAGAAAGAGAGAGAGAGAGAAGGAAGGAAGGAAGGAAGGAAGGAAGGAAGGAAGGAAGGAAGGGAGGGAGGGAGGGGAGGGAGGGAGGGAGGGAGGGGAGGGAGGGAGGGAGGAAGGAAGGAAGGAAAGGAAGGAAGGAAGGAAGGAAGGAAGGAAGGAAGGAAGGAAGGAAGGAAGAAAGAAAGAAAGAAAAAGATCCCCAGTAAAGGACTCAGCCAACAGCTAGCATCAACTGCCAGGCATGGGATCAAGCCTCCCTATGATTCTAGTTCCCAGCCTTTGAGCCACTCATGTTGACTCCAACTTAAGTTGAAATAAGCTATCTCTATCAACCCCTGCCCAAATTGTGAGCAAAAGATATAGTGTAATCATTTTAACTGACAAAGGTTTGGGGTAATTTGTTATGCATCCAGAGTAACTAGAACAGATATTCGTACACACATTGTATATGTATGTGTGTGTGTTTATATATATATATATACCTTGGGAAATCACATGGCCCCGCCCACCTGCACTCGCCTTGCAGCACATGCAGTCCCAGTTAGAGCCACTGGGTTTTATAATATAGATATATATAATAAAAGCATAATATGCAAATCGACTGAACAGCCGAACAGCAGAATGACCATCTGGATGTCCTTCCGGATGACCTTCCGATGAAGCCAAGGTTGCAGCCATGGGAAGGAGGCAGCCGCCACAGCTGCAAGTGAGGGATCAAGGCAGTCACTGCGGCTGCAAAGGCCCTGCTCTTGCACGAATTTCATGCATCGGGCTTCTAGTATATAGATAATACAAAATAATTAAACTGTACAAGAAATACATTATTGCGTTTGTGCTTTCAAAACCAATGTTGTTTGGTCTCATCAATATTCATACACTCACATATTTTCCTCTCCAGTGTTCTTCATTCCCTCCTTCGGCTTTATGTTTCCATCTATGATCATGTCTTTTGCTTAAAAATACCTGTTAGCATTTCTTTAGCTTAGGTCTGCTGGTGACAACTTGTTTCACTTTTTTATTTTAAAACCTCTAATTTGCCTTAATGTTTAAAGAATATTTCCACTGAGTATAGAATTATATACTGGAAGTTATTTTCTTTTGGTGCTTTGAAGAAAGTTAGTCTGTTGTTAGTCTATTGATCTGTTGACAATATGCCTTTTTCTCTAACAGCTTATTATATTGGTTTTCAACGTTTTAATTATGTTGCACCTACATTCAACCTCCTTCTGGTTGGCAGAAGCTTCCAAAATGGGGGTTTTAAATAATTTTCAGTCACTATCTCTTCAAATGTAGTTTCAGCCCACATCCTGTCTCTCTTTGCTCATTCTGGAACATTAATTACATGTATTGAAACTGTTCACCATGTCCCATATACCATATATGTTCTTGCTGTGTTTTACACATTCTTTTACCTTTCTGTGCTTTAGTCTGGATATTTTCTTCTAGTTCACCGATTTTCTCTTTAGTTGTGATTCATCAGATGCTAAACCATTCATTGAATTCTTAATTTCAGTTACTGTCTTTTCTAGAAATGCTATTTATTCCTTTTACTATACTTTCCAATTCTCTATCAAAATTCTCATCTTTATATTTAACTTAAAAAGCATATAACCATATTAGTTTAAATTCTAAGTTTGATAATGTCATAATTTTAATATCTGAATTTTCTGTTGTCCAGGGTTTTTTTCTCTCTTCTTAAGTTCTTATCTCTTTCTACATCTAGTTACTCTAGATTGAGTTAAAAATACTATGGAAGTTCTGAATGATATTATCTTCCACCAGAGAGATTTATAATAGCTCTTGGCAGGCAACTAGGCCAGGGAGAGATCACCATAATCTAATCAGGCCTTAAACTAATTCAAACAGGGCCTCCATCATTTTGAGGGCTGGTTTCTTACCAGTACACCCTTTTTTTCTAGTGATCAGCCCATTGGAGTTCCAACTAAAAACTTTAGGCATTTACCAGGGCCTTTTCTGCTTAGAGAGCCCCAAACTTTAATTTTTATCTCCCAGCATCCAGAGACTGCTAAAATCTCTGCTCAACTTATTCTCTAAGCCAAGGTTTTCACTTCAGTTTCTCAACTGCCACTTTTGAATCAGCAAATGCCTCATGGTGAAAACTGTTGTCAAATGTTGGATTTATTTCTCCATATTTCCTTATACATCCTTATCACTTTGATATCTCTCTGAAGATATCAAATATATTGTTTCATTTATTCCAGCTTTATTATTGTTCTCTGTGGAAGGGTTGGTAGGAAATAAATTAGTCTGCCATTACTAAAAATTGATCTCTGGTTGGTTTATTCTTAAGTATTGGATGACTATAAAAATACAGGGGTGGGCAAAAGTAAGTTAATAATAAGTAATACAACAATTAATTAATAATAATAATAGAAGAAAGTGTGTTTTGTGTACTCACAACTGTACTCACTACTTTGCCAAACCTTGTATTACTCTATTCAAGAAGGTCTTATTTCATTGTGGATTGGCTAACTCCTCCTGATTTCAATTCTTGTACTCTCTTTTATATTACCTTCTTTATTTTCTTTATTTAAAACATGTATCACAATCTGAAATTATCTGTTTAATTATTTGTATTTATTAATGATTTTTCAAATGATCTGCTTCTCCTATCTAGAACTTAAGTTTCCTGACAATGGAAACATGACTCTCTTAATCATTCCTATACCCCACTGCACAGAACCAGGCCTAAAACACTCAATAAATATTATTTAAAATGAATAAATAAATAAATCACTTGATAATCAACCAGGACATTCAAGGGGTGTTTTACAAAAAGAGATAACTAAATTAAAATATGACTAGTGTAAAGAGTAAGAGGGTTCCTCATATTGGGGTTGATAAAAGTTTAGAGAAATTATATCTGAATTCTGTGACAGGTTGCCAACCATGTCAATCATTTAACAAGTATTTACTGACTGGCTATTAAAGACTGAACAATATCCTTTCTCTGCAAATTGTGAGAAGGCATGGGGGCATCTGAAAACAAGCACCCCTTCATGTTCTTTCTTCACTTAAGTCAGTAGATGTTGTGGCTACCTATATTCCTCTCTTCAGATTACAATGACTACTATTATGACTGCTAAATTATTTTCTTCTTGCAGTATTTTCTCCATCTTCCTACTTCATATCTCTGAAAGTATGTCCTAAGGAATGCAGTTTGAATTTATATTCTTTCTGTAAACCTCTCCTGCTGTCAGACTTGTGTGTAGGCACATGCACGCAGGGATGTATGTAGGGGGTAAGGAGAGCAATGGAGAAAATCAAACGATGGCAAAGCCTCTGAAATATATAGTTAATGAATCTTCTCTAAATAAGCTGGGCATGCAATCTCTGAATCTCTGAACCATGCTCCAGAGGACAGGGATATTTTAATGAGAGTTTGTTTTGACTTCTAATATTCAAGGAGAAATATGCCCTGCAGCTAACCTGAAACTGTGTGTGTGAAAAACATGAAGAGCCAGTTCTTAGCGTCTGCTTACAAGATCCACCTCAGGGTGGGCTGTGACAGCTGGCGATAAAACATTTCAAGTTTGTGCCAGGTCGGTGCCTCCGTGAACCTCTCCTTCACACCAAAAGGGAAATGAACTTTAAGTACACCACAGCTACAATAACTCTTTCCAGGTACAAGCTGCAGACAGATCTTCCAGAATGGGGACGTTTTACTTCCTTTTCCAGAAGACTTAGATTGGTCCTATTACTGTACGTTGGGATGGGTAATAAAAAGGAAAGGTGCTGGAACCAATCTAATGTGTACTGATTACTATCAGAAAGCTGGCGGGGGAAGTACAGGACATAAAACACCTCATCCTTCATTTTTTTACAGTCACAAAATTCAGCTTCAGAGCTATTAAAGATAAAGCTGGAAGCAATGCTTGAACACGGGTCAGAAATCAAAATTTTGGAAATACAGACGGTAAACTGGCAACCTGTAAACTGAACTGACCCTTGCATGTGTTGTGCTTGGCTGGCACTGTGTTCTTAAAAAATTGAATTTAATGCATTTGGGTTGGAAATGTGTCCTCCACTCTGCCAATTCTCCCCGACTACCTAGTATTTCACACCAAGCATGAGTCAGGTAATCATGTTGCAATGCCTCCACAGGCATTTCAGGTTGCAACCTCAATTTCAGAATGTTATGTTTCAGATTTGCAAATTAAATTACCTTTTTAAAAGGGGAATGTTTCAAATTATTTTGCAATGTTTTCAAGGATATTGAGTGATAATCATGATTTTTATTGCAAAGGAAATATCTAATATATTCAATCACTTAGATGCCAGAAACCTATGACCTAGAGTTAGAAGCAGACAAAACATTTTGAGTTCACTTCATGATATCCTGTTGGATTTGCCAATGTTTTCCAAAATCATGAGAGTTTGACATGATTATAACTTTTATTCTAATTTATCTTTACAAGTAATCTGTCAGGTAGGAATAATAAATAACCACAAAACCTCAGTTATGTAAAGCACAACAAGAATCATTCGTGCTCAAGAGTCTATAGTTTGTCTGGGTGATTCTACTGATTTGAGTGGGGCTCAACCTGAGCAGCAAACCAACCTGTGTAGCAGGGTCTTCTTGAGGTCTAGGCTCAGAGCTGGCACCCCATTATATCATGAAATTGGCCAAAATATGCCATGAGGCCAGTCTAGATTAAAGGAGTGTGGAAATGAACTCCACCCTTTGATGTAAAATAAAATCTCAAAAGTCATATCACAAGAAGGGGTGAGAAATCGAGGCCATTTTAAAACTAATCTACTACAGTGGCATTTTTTAAAATACCTTTTTTGAATATACTACAAGATCTTTAGAAATAATTAATGCCCTCAACTGATTTCTTAGATGTTTTTTCAGATTAAATAGCATTGGAATTTAGTGTTGCTGTGAGGGTCTACAGATTCATGTTCTAAGACTATGTTTGAGATTTACACTTTGAATCTCACATAATATAAAGACTAAAGAATCTAAGAAAAACAAATGACTTAGTTACAGAACCAGAAATAGGCATTTCCTTAACTACCACTGATTCTCCTTTTACCTTGTTGGAGTTTTTTTTGTTTTTGTTTTTCTTTCTTCTTTATCGGTAAGGTTATCTCCAATCTAGGATATAATAATAGTTCCTAAGAGCTCTTTCCGCTTCCAATCTGGAAACTCCTCCACTACATTTTACAACAACTGCTGAAATGATCCTTAAAGAGATACCTGATCACATGACTTCACCCTGTAAACATTTCAATGACTTTTCTATTTCCTCAGATAAGGTCCAAATCCTTAGTTCAGCATCATACATGCACACATACCACACATCACCCAGAACCACCTGGATGCTACCATATGTAACTATCTCCTGTCACCTCCACACACCCTTTATTTCTAACTCTACCTCAAACTTCTAAGAATGTACTCTGGTTTACCACATCTTTGGACCTTTGAAATGCTGTTCTCAGTTGATGCCTATGAAATTTATGAAAATTTAAAACATGGTTTAGCTATAAAAACGAATACTTAAATATACTGTCAGTAAGAGTCTAAATTGTCACCAACTTTCTGGAACATAATTTGGCTGTACCCAAATATATATTTTATAATAAAATAAAAGATATTTCCATTTTAGAGGGGAGAGCACATTGAATCCTATTCTTCCTGCTTTGATTTCTATGTTAAAGCTAAACACAAGAATAAAAATGATAACAGTAAAGTAAAATTAACTGGTGTAAAAACATTGCTAAATACCTAAGATCCTAAATAAGTATCATGTACCTAAAAATCCAGAAATACACACATTTTAAGTGTTAAAATTTTGTCTTTTTCTAAGAGTGAAGGAGTTTCTTTCAGCAGCTCCTCCAAGCTTCAGAACATGAAAGTATATTAAAAGAAAGCTAAAAGCTTGTAACCTAGATGAGAAGGAAATGGCCCTAAAAGCAGAGCTATTGCTAGAGACAGCCTTGGAGCAATCCTGTGCCTCCGCGAGCCCTTATTAAGGTTTATTTTTATAAGATCCACATTGAAGGTCAGCCTGCTGTACTGAGTAAATTGATTGTAGATGCTCCTTCACATTTGATTGTGAGGAGGACTTGGACTAATCCCCAAAATGAAGCAGGCTAACTGTTTTTGAGAGTGGAAGGAACATTCTAACATCTTAGTGAAGTTTGCAATTTTTCTGTCCAGTCCCTTCTGATGAGTCAGGTGGACAGCCTGAGCTGAGAAAGGGTGAGTGATGGACAGATGATGGATTAATATGATCAGAGCGTTCAGAGAGAGATGGTGAGGCATCTGCTGACCCCCTGGCTCCGTATGTAGAAATCCATGTGTCATCAGCTAAACGGCGAGAAAAGGAGCTGACTCTGCCTGCTTTTGGAAACTGACCCCACGCAGCCTCGTTCACCCCCCTCATGGGTGACCTACTCACCAATCCTTAAGATACACCTCTTCAATGAAGCCTTTGGATGTTGCACCATAAAACTACTGTTAAGCAAGGTTTATGAGAAGTACACACTCCAAAATTAATTCAGATCAAATAGAAATAAATTGCAGGACCTACCATTGGCATTGATTTTTTTTCTGTATTCCCATGGTTTTATTAAGCACTTTTCATAAATATAAATAAATAATCCACTTCAACCTTTTAGGCAAATACAATTTAGCTATGACGAGTGTGCATTTGAGCCAGGTACTTAATGGTAAATAACTCATTTTTTACTATTAGCAAATGTGTTCAATAGAGTTGAGAACTAAAAGTTAACCACCTAGGAACCAAAGGTAAGTAGCAAATCCTTTAAACTAGAACTTAACTTCAGATATACCCATAAAGAAAACCATGTATCAATTGGATGAAAAAGTAGTTTTATAAGGGGATAAGAAAAAGGAGGAAGATAGGGTATAAGCTGACACGGTCCTTGCACCTGAAGGGGCTAGCAAGGCTGGGCCCCTTACCTACACAGTTTTCCCAGACTTGTTTGGATGGCGGTTATCAGTAGAATGAGAGCGACCTTTGTAGAATGAGAACAGCCTTTCATGGCTTACCAAGAAGTCTGTAACTATTTACTGAGATTTGCTGTACCGAGAATTTGTCCTTCTGCTATGTCTCTCCCTTAGAAATTAAGAGGAACAAAGAATACATTCCTCTTGACAGACCTCCTATTCAGTGTGTTGTGTATAAGTAGGATTGTGTGGCTAATAAAGTTGCTTCAGTTCCTCGAGAACTGGAATCCTCCCGATCCCGCTCTCCTGTCTTTCTTTCTTTTCTCAATTCCCACCTCCCTACCTCAGCCCGGTTCAACCTGTCAGGCTGGCCCTGACAAGGAAATATCTGCCTACTGCCAGAGAAAAATGTACCAGCACATATAGACACTGTCCTAAAACAGGATTAATGTTCAGAATAACTGAATGGTGTTTGGAGGTGGGGGATGGGGAGGAAAATCTATTTCTTTAATTTATATTGTGATACCATCCTATTTTTCAAATCAAATAGATTGTTTCATTATTAACACAATTTAGCAGTCATGTGATTTTTTTAAACTATAAAGATAATTCATTGTCTATTTTAAGTCAAGTTGGAAACAGAGCCCATGCAGCCTCATTCCCAAAGCCTTAATAATACTCAAGACAAGCTGACCCTGTGCAGATGGAGCCCAGCGCACTTAATTTGGCTGCATGGCTTTTTTCTCCATTCCTGAATTAGGGGCTATCTCAATCTCAGTGAGAAAAAAATATTATTTAAAAATTGTTGAAAGAGGAAAAAAGCTTATAAACTAAATTAAAAAGCATTTTCTTCTGGACATGATGTTTGCTCTTTTCAATATTTTAACAGAAATGGCACTCTCCTGTTCCCCAGTGTTATAGGCAGAATTCTAAAACGGCCTCCAAGAACACTCTTTATAAACCCCTCCTTTTGAGTGGGAAAAGAACCTGCTAACACTCTCGTAACTAGGTTATGTTATATGGAAAAAGTGAAAATACTTTGCAGATATAATTAAGGTCCATAACTGAGTTACTTTAAATTTATTAAAAGAGCTTATTCTAGGTGGGACTAACCTATTCTGATGATCCTCTTATTAATTAGGGGGGGGGGGGGAGAGATAGTTTAGAGAGCAGAGACAGGAAAATTCAGGGTGATACTCCAACAAGCCTTAAAGAAACATGGCCATGATGCATTTGGACAGGAGAAGTCTCTGGGAGCTAAGATCCTCTGTCCTTGACTGTAAGGAACTAAATTTTGCCAGCAACTGGAATAAGCTTTGAAGAGGACTCCAACCCTTAGATGAAGATGGAGACCCAGCCAGTACCTTGATATTAACTGGGTAAGACCTTAAACAGAAACAATGGACTCCTAACTCACAGAAATGTTGTGGGGGCAGAATATGCCACCCCAAAATATAACACTTTGGTACCTTATTTTGAATAAAAGGTACCTAAGAAATAGCTGGTTAAGGGCATTCTAACCCTCTTTGTTCCCCTTGAAATCAGGAAAGAAGTATCTCCTATGGAAGTATCCTCCACATACCAGAAGGCATTCTTATTGCCAGAGATGGAGAATTCAAGGCTGAGAAGGCTGTTTAAACAAACCGTTACTTCATTAATTTGCTACCTCAAGCACAAACCTCTTTGTTTTGTCAAATCTTCGCAAATAATTGTTTCTTTGTGTAAAATGTATAAAAGTGGCCTGCTTTGGTCACTTTTTTGTCTCATATTTCTGCATTCCTGTATATACAAAATTAAGCTTGTTTTTCTTCTATTAATCTGTCTGTCTTATTCAGTTTAATTATGAACTAAGAGAAACTAGGATGAAAAAAGGGAAATTTTTACTGTAAAATAATAATTTCGGTTATTTTAAGTTGCTAAACTTATGTTATTTATTATAGAGCAAGGAAAACTAATATATCCAATAAGTTGTTGGTTAGGTTTTATGGTATTTTCTCAAGTGAAAAGATGTCATCTAGTCCAACTTATCACCAATTAGTTATGTAAATACTAGAGGCCTGGTGCACAAAATTTGTGCAGGGGGGCGTCCCTCAGCCCGGCCTGCATCCTCTCACAATCCAGGACCCCTCGGGGGATGTCGGACCTAAACCAGCAGTCAGACATCCCTCTCCCAATCCAGGACGCTGCATGCACCAGAGACCATACTTTTCATATGGGTGAAAGGCATCTTGCTGTTGTATGGGCAGCTACATTTTTTTGCCCTGATTATAAAAAGTAGTACATAACATGATCCTTCTGAGGCAGTAGTACCATTTTCCCCATCTTATGGGTGGAAAACCTGAAGCAGAGAAAAGTTAAGTAATTGGCTTTGTCACACAGTTATAAGTGTCAGAATCAGGGCTGACCACAAAATGTGCAAGCCAGAGTCCATGCATGTCATCGCTGTATCATCCTGTTTTTTCAGTGTCAGAGTAGCCGTGTCAGGTTTTAATTTTTAAATCTAAGAGACTGTTCCCAATATATAGGGTAGAGTCTCTAGGCCTGACCAGCGATCAGGACCTATCTGTGGGGTGATTGGGGGCCCCCTGCTGGCACCAGCCTTGGCTAGCGACCTGGTGCAGCCCACTCGCCAGCCCCGCCCCACACCAACTGGTTGTTCCACAGGTAGTTCTGCCGTTCAGTCGATTTGCATATTGGGGTTTTATATAGTTAGTTATCCCTGATTATAGAAATTAATTAACCTCTCCTTCTTTCCTTGACCATATCCTTTATAATACATTGAAAGATTTTGTATAGCTTTAAAGAACTGTTCCCATAATCTATTCATTCCCTGACATCTTTTACATGCTTACCCATGTGGCTGGAACCAATATGGGCAGAGAGCAATATAGTGGTCTGCTTTTCAAGGCACAGAGCTACATGGTATATAATCAAGTCTGAGACTGAATCATCCAAGTTAGCTCACTAGGATTGTACCACTGACCAGGATCAAAAAATTAAATGTGGACACATTCTAAACAGTCAATTCTGAATGGAAGGGAATTTATAAATGCAAATAATTTTGAAATAGGAGTCTAAAGATATAAGTGCAGACTCTGACTCTGCCACTAATCCATTGTGCCATCTTAGGCAAGGCCTAAATCTCTATAAATAATTTGTGAAGATATGGCAGTTATTAGAGAGAACTCTCAAATGGCCCTTCTAATATAAATGTCCAAAGATTATATTAGTTCACATCTATTTCTTTAAGTAAGGCTAAGCTTACACTAGCTCAGATGATTGCTTTGGTCTACCCACTGGCAATACTGTTTTATTTTCTCTAAATTAAGAGTAGCAATGATGAAATAAAATCATAGAAGTGGCATACTACTAAAATCTTTGGCATCTTCCCAGCCAGTATCCCAGGTCATAGTAGAAACAAAAGATGGGAGGCTAAGAATCAGAGGAACAAAAGGCACTAACAGGAAAGAGGAATAAGAACACAGGCAGTAAGACAGTAATTATAAATGTAAAAGGCAATGATTACCAACTTCACCAACCTCATCTGCTTCCAAAGAAGGAATTCCAGGGAGGAACTTTTTCAAGAACCACATAAAAAGAGTCCCTTATATAGATACCAGAATCTTAAAAAGCTATGAACAGGCCAGGCCCCTAGTCTTTCCAATAATATGAATTCAGAATGTTCCTAAAAACAACTATCTATATATATAGAAAGAGCCATGGTCCGTAATGTCCAAAACAACCGAAGGCTCCACCGAACACCAGGCTAGGGTCCCAGGCAGCGCTGCGGAAGTCAGGCCCGGGTCCCGGCCGCCTGTGGTGGCAGACAGACCTGGGTCCATGGCAGCCCAGGAAGTAGGCAGAGGACAGACCACTGAGAGTCTTATATACCATAGCAGGGAGCTTAGATTTTATTCCACAGAAGGAGGAAAAGTGAAGAATGTCAAGCATGGGAGCATCCTGGTCTTGCTTTCATTTTAAGTGAACCATTCTGGTGGCTGTGGGAATGATCAGTTTAGACAGCTGCAGTGTTTTGGACCCAAGAAAAAGAGAGACTGAGGTTGGGAACTAGGACTAGACAGAGGCAGTGGATCAGAGACATATTTATGAGGAAACCTGACAGAACTATTTGGCTGATTACACAGGGATGAAAGCAAACACAGCAAATGGTATTAGCCCAGATTTTCCAGTTTGGGCAACTTCATTGAATGGGTGATTCTAATAATTTGGAGACGGTATCATGGAAAAGGAACAGTGTAAGGGAGCTTGCTTAGTTCAGCAAAAGCCAAACAATTAGGACAGAAGACAGACTTAGTGCTCTTTCTTTGCTGCAATGTTTGTTTTTCTGCCTTCAGCCACCACCATATAAGGCTAATGTGCCATCTTTTCTCCTATTCTAGGATATTATCTATCTACTACACATTCCTATCACCTAAATTAGCTTTCCTGCATGATCCCTTAAAAATACTTATCGAAGTCAATGCTCTGTGAGTATGGGACTTTCAAGGTGTAGAAACATTATGAGCCTATATAGATTGATAAAGAAATATTGGGTGCTCAATTTTTAACAATAAAAATCAGATACTGAATGTGGTCATGCCAGAGGCATGATTTTAATGAGCCAATGTCTCTTTACTGAAGTGTCACACTTCAAAAGAGATCCTCTCAAATAATACAATGCATAACACTCATCTGGGTTACCTGTTAAAATGTAGAACCACACCTTGAAAAGCACTCCTTTTAGAGCTCATTTTGGTGGATAAATCTCCCTCCAAGTAAAGCAATCCTATATAATAAAAGTGTAATATGCAAATCAACCGAACAGCAGAACAACCGGTCAGTGGGGGGCAGGGCTGGTGAGCAGGTGTCGCCAGGCCAGCCAAGGCACATGCCAGTGGGCAGAGGGAGGGGATGGTGATGGGGGGGGGCGGGGGCAGTGGCAACCAGCGGTGGCAGGGCAATGGGGGCTGGTGCCATCCCCTGATCACCCTCCTGGTTGCCTCCTGCAGAGGGAGGCCATGGGCAGCAGCAGCGACAGGGCGATTCTGGGCAGGGCCGCCCAGCACCATCCCCAGATAGGCCTGCCAGGGTTGCCTCCTGCAGAGGGAGGCCACCAGTGGCCATGGTGCAATTGGGGGTGGGGCCGGCTGCTCACCACCCACACCATCCTGATCGGCCCGCTGGTCACCTCCCACAGAGGGGAGCGGGCCTAAGCTGTCAGTTAGACATCCCCTGAGGGCTCCCAGACTGCAAGAGGGCGTAGGCCGGGCTGAGAGACCCCCCCGCCCAAGTGCACAAATTTTCTTGCACCGGGCCTCTAGTAGAATTCATAAAATCCTACAGGCACCTCATATTTCACTTACAACACTTTACCCATATAAGAGAAGATTTAGTTTCTGAGATGTGCCCTTATGTAATGCCATCATTAAGATCCTACAAGAGAGAGTCAATGTGTAATAATTTCTTGAATTATCTGGACCACTGCTACATAAAATATTAGCTCCTACTAAATGCTTTTCAAAATCCTACTAGTGACAGTGTATTGTCCAATAAGAGACCTGTAAATAATAGCACCCAGAAAAGAACAATTCAACCATCTGTCCCTTTTAAACATCAGTGAGCACATCTTAAGAATCTTCAAATAAATTGACACTGAATGGCTAAAGGGACATATGGTAACTATGTCCCTTAAAGAAATTTAACTCCCAGGGGCCTTGTAGATCTCAGGGTGTATAAACCAAAAACAAACTACCTGGATCTTTCATATGACCTGATAACTAAAAGGGAAAGAAGTATATTCTTCTTATTAATAAAGGTTTCAGTGTAAAATTCTATGGAAGACTTTGTTCATATAATCTATATCTTATATCTGTAAGATTTTTAATAAAGAATAGGCAGAGGGGAAGGGATGTGTAAGGCACAGATACTAACAATATTATGAAGAACAGACAAATATTTTGAACTTTATAGTGCCAATCAAAACATAATTCAGTAGAGGTAAAGCTATTATTCCCCCCAGATTTCAGCCTAGCTCTCCATAATAGATAAAAGTAAATGCCATATTGAGAAACTGTTTTGTGGAAGAAGGTTTTAAGTCGCCAATTACATCTCAGGGAAAAAAAAACCTCAGTAGTTACTCATCATAGAAAATGACATATATTTTGAAATCAAGAGTCAGCCACCTGCCTGGTACATAGAGTGAAAGAAAGATAAAAATACCTATCCTATAGTCTGTAATAATATAAGTTTGACAAGAAAAATGATAGAGAAGAGTAATGCATACCATAGCTGCAAGCTCATAGCTAAAATTAATGACCTTCAGAGTTGTTTTGAACTCTCTCATGAGTGTCCAGAAAAGCCCTTTTAAAAATCTACAAAATTGCATGTTGCATTATGGGTCACAAGGCAAAATATTAATTATGAAATAATTTTGCAAGACATGTTTAGCTTTTATACAGTAAAAATCACATGCATGTGTGTATACATTTAAATGTGAGTATATGTTTTCTACAAAATGTTTACCTTTCCTAGCCCCACTTTTTTAATCCCTATGGTAGTAAGTGTTGAATGAATATCATGGTAACTAATAATTTGGAGTTATACCAGTGAAATGTCTCCTTCTGAGATAGAGACAAAGAAATCCAATCACAAAGAAACAGAAACTACCAACTAGCTAGAGGAGGATTAAAAAAACATTTTGAAAGCAAAAATTTAAAGAGTCATATGGACAACAAAAAGGGAAAGAATATGATCATTTTAAAAATTTGGCAGGAGCAAAAAGAAGATGATATGTACTTGCAAAGACTCTGAATTCTAAGAAAAATAGAGATTTGGGACCTAAATGGCAAGGATTAGTTATTCTTGATATACATTTTCTTGACAGTAGAGAGCCATCTTTAAATAAATTCAATAATGAGTCACAACACAAACCCTTAACTGAAACATTTTAAGTACAAGAAAATAGCCTTGTGACTTACTGAAAAGCCCACTTTAAACTTATAGAAATGTATAGTTGTTCCTCATTTGTAAGGTAAGTATGGTCATTCTTTTGATACTTATCAATACTGTATTTATTTATTATAGTGATTCAGAATGTTACTTAAGAAAAATTCAGAGGAAAGGAAAAGGTTGGAAACAACATGCAGAGGATAATACCATTTTTTGAAATAAAACAGATAATATATTGAAATGTGCATAGACTATCCCAAGAAAGATTCATAAAAAACTAGTTCCCTCCTGGGAGGGGATTTAGAGAATTTGGGATAGAAGCTGCAGGAATACTGACTTTAGCTGTATTCATTTTATGTTCTGGTCTAATGTTTTACCGTAAGCACATATCACTTTTTCAAACAAATAAAGATAAAGCAAAAATGGCATGTACTTGCTGTCTATTACAGGAGTAGGGATATCAAACAAAGCAGAGTATGTGGAGTCACCCTACAAACAACTGCAGAATGACCTTTTCACCTGGATTTACAGACACCCATGAACCTCAGGTACACAGACACAACCCCCATCCCCAAAGACAACTAGGCAGAAAAGGACCCTGGATTTGGCTGTACCTTCACCATAGCCAGTCACCAAATCACTAGCTCTTTATCCAGTGCCTTGTTGGTACTGACAAGGATGAAGTGATCATATCATGGACCACTTACAGGCATCTGTCTCATTTTCACAATGACCCTGCCAGGTCTTCTGGTTCACTTTTTAAACTGAGGTGTGATGCAGTAAAGAGACTTGCCTGAGGTCTCACAGATCCCAAGTAACAGAATGAAGAACCACTCATGATATCTGTCCCCTAACCACCATACTCCTCTGCTGCTCTGGAGTCGGGGGCACAAGCATTAGAAACAGCACAATACCAAAACAAGGACCGCAGTTGATAGCCAAGGACCTGGAAAAAGAAAGCAAGCAGTTGCAGAATTGCAATCCTTCAGAGCTCTACTGAGGATCCAGAGTTAATACTCTTAGTTAACACACATATTAAAATGTATTTCACTGCATTAGTTTCCTACCGCTGCTGTAACAACTAACCACAAATTTGGTGGCTTAAATCAACATAGATTAATAGGTTATATTTCTGTACATCAGAGTCTAAAGCAGTGGTTCTCAACCTTCCTAATGCCGCGACCCTTTAATATAGTTCTTCATGTGGTGGTGACCCCCAACCATAAAATTATTTTCGTTGTTACTTCATAACTGTAATTTTGCGACTGTTATGAATCGTAATGTAAATATCTGATATGCAGGATGTATTTTCATTGTTACAAATTGAACATAATTAAAGCATAGTGATTAATCATAAAAACAATATGTAATTATATATGTGTTTTCCGATGGTCTTACGCGACCCCTGTGAAAGGGTCGTTCGACCCCCAAAGGGGTCGCGACCCACAGGTTGAGAACCGCTGGTCTAAAGTGAGTCTCACTGGGCTAAAATCAAGTTGGCAGGGCTGTGCTCCATCTGGAGGCTCTAGGGGAGAATCCACCTTCTTCCTAGGCTTGCAGCCCTTTTCCATATCCAAGGACAGCAATGGTCATCGGAGTCTCTCTCATGCTATGTCACTTGGACACTGAGTCTTCTGGATAATCCAGAATAATCTACTTAATTTTAAATTCAGCTGATTAGCAACCTTAATTCTATAAAAACCTTATCTCTATGCTTGCCACATAGCAAAACATATTTATAGGTCCCAGGGATTAGAACAGCAACAGCTTGGAGGGGTCATTATTCTGCCCATCACATACATTTTTTTAAAAAACTTTTCATCACTAATATTAAAATGAAGTAACTTTCAGCATTTTAATTATCTGTAAAATATGTATATATGATTTATAAATGTTGCTGGAGGAAAAAGAGGCATTTCTTTTCTTGAAAGTTACTTTATTCTGAAAAAAGAAATCTATATTATATATAGCAGTACTTTCATATTTAGGAGCCTGGATAAATTATATAAATTATTATGAATAATAATAAGTGACTGTATGGTAAATTTTTAAAACTTCACTTTTTTCTTTTTCTGCTTTAGCATCCCTGAAAACAGGCTGTGAGCACCCTGCCTAGCTGAGCAGGTGCACTAGTATGATGGGCTGGCCCCTGACACAAGTTCCCTTTCTTGGCCCTCCCTTGACTATGACCTAGAGACATTCAAACATACTAGTAAAATCCCCTCATGCCTTTTATTTGTGTAAAATAAAGGCATTTGCCCAATAAAGGCACTTGCCCATGGATGCTCACTTCGGCTCTCTACCTCCCTGGTTGAAACTAATTCCCATGTGGCCACCTGTGTGGCATGCTTCCCTCTTCTAGGACCTATGAATATAATACAGTTTCTAATTTCATATGCCTCTCCAAGTGTAATATCCATAGACATGTTCAAGTATCCTTAAAGGCCCTACAGGAAGACTTACTCCCCCATTTATAGCATAGTGACTATTTCATAACATGGTTATCACATTCATAATCAGGTGGGTAAAAAAGCACTTTATAAAATAACTGGTATTGATGTTGTAACGTTCTATGAAATGTTACTTCTCTATGTATATCAGACTAGTTCATGTGGTTAAAAAGGCCCTGACAGGCATATCCAGGATGAGTGCCCCACAGGCACAGAGCAATCATCTGTGCATCCCTCATCCCACACTGTCACTCTATGACTTACCTTCTAAGATCCCCAAAACCTTACTAAACCAAACAAACCCAACATTTTTTACATATAGAGCCAAGGAGATCAAATATTTTAAATGCTCCACTGGTCCATAGTTCCATATTTAGCTAATCGGCCATCTGCCCTTATAGCAATCTGCTGAAAAGTCAAATGATACCAAAGTCGAAAAAGAAGAATCTGACTAGTGTTGCTTAAATAATTACAGAATTTTAAAAGATTCTAAATTCTATTAAAAGTATTAATAGAAATTATTTTAAAAGGTGCAATAAAATCTAATGAAAGCCACATTTGTAATTTTCTAGGTAAGAACACTGTTGGCTAAAGAGATGGCAGATGATGAATTCCAAAAACATTGAAAGAAAATATCCAATTTGATCATTTAGTGTCCGCATGTTCCAGTTGCAGCAAGTTTGCCCAAGTACTAAGTTATGCAGCAAATCAAAATTTGTCAGGTGTGGCACTGTGTAGCTTACGGTTATTAGTTTTGGTTCAATGCTTGTAGCCTTAGGAACAAAGGCGTTACATTCCATGCACATTTAAAAAGCAATTTCATAAGCTTAAAATGCCAACAGTTTCCCATAAATGTTGCTGTAATTATTTCAAATCATCTAATAATATTCCAGGAAAAAAAGTGACTTAACTGTGTTATGCCCAAGTCCATTTTACAGAAAACAACAGAATAACCCAGGACTGGGAGATTTTTTGTTTTGCTTTTTTTTATTTTGTTCTTTAATCAAAATGTCTGCCATAGTAAAATTATTACTCTGCTCTTCAAGAAGTCATCTTTTGGCAGGCATTAAAAAAGATTCATTTGATTTAGAGAATACTGACTTACATGGAAGATTAATAGACTGGGGATATATACAAAAGGCTTCGTTTGTGGACTAAAATCTCCAACCTGATCCATATCTACCATCATAGGAAAACCATAAAAGGTTATTTTACATTCAAATCATTTACAATTTCATTGTTAGCCTACAGACTGCTTCCTTCAGGAGTCCCATTTTCACAAGTGAAAATAATGAGAAAATGTGATCTATGCAAATATGAAGTCTAAAATAATGATTTGCTAAAGGCTTTTTTCATAAAAGCATCACACTTCTGAATAAGAAAATGTATTTTTCCCTCCAAACAATCAAGTGTTTTGTTGGTTTTTATTGTGTTGTTTATGAAGCATTCTTATTACCTGAGTCTATAGTGACAGAGGATAAAATGTATTTGGATAGCTTTTTCATGCTTTGGTTCAAAATCTCATCTACAACCATTCTCTCTATTTCCCATAATAAGCAGTCATATTCATAGGCATCAGCCATGATCCTTAGGGTCTGTAGTGTTTAGGAGGCCAAAAAACTAACTGCTTCAGCCCTCAGCTCACCTGGTCAAGGTGTACTAGGTAAACAAAATTGAGGCAGAGAAAGGTAAAGTACTTGCGCAAGGTCACATGGCCAGTAAGACATAAAGCCAGGATTCTAACCCAGCAAGTCTGATTCAAGCCCATGTTTGTAACCACAATAATGCACCTATAGTTCTAAGTAGTAGCCTTGGACTACTATTTTTTTTATAATATTAATTTTCTGTGATGGAAAATTAGGCTAATGTTTCATACAAAACCCAAACACAAATGCACATACAAAAGACAAATGTACATGCATACATTCCTCCCCCATTACTCCAAAATACTTATATTTTTTTATAAATTACCATCCAGTTTATACTTGAATAACAGTAGATCCGTTCAGTGTACTTTTCTTGTATAGATTTTGTTTTTTAAGATTTTGTTTTCAAGAAAATTCTTGGATAATAGACATCAGACCTTGAAATATTTGATCCGTTTGTTTGGTTAGTCATCTGAAGGGGACCATATGCCTATGATCTTAATAGGTTTCGATAAGCCCCTTTGTCCAACCTAAACCATTTTTTAGAAGATTTCACTAACTATAATGATACAGAGGTTAATCATCCAGGGTCTCCTAGATCATAATTGGTACATATAATGTTGGTAAAGAATATAAACTTCACCAAAGAACTGTATACATTGTCTTATTTATGAGCCTATTTCTTCCCTTTAATCAGTAGGCATTTTATTATTAAACTAACTGAAATTGAAATTATGCACACATCCCTGACTAATGCTAACAAGGCACTCTTGAATTTCCACAATTCCAGCTTGAATAATGTTTGCACTCCTACCCCCCAACCCACATAGAGAAACCCCAAAATGCTTGGGAAGAGAACTGAAGAGAACTTACCTATACTCCTTTTCCTTTAAAAAAAAATCAAGTCAAAATTATCTTATAGCTTTTATCAAGCTTTGAAAATCACAGGAACACACAAAGAAAGAATTATAGGGGGGGAATCAGATATTTAATTCAAAATTTATAGATGATAACATAAGAAAACATAAAACATTATTAAAATTAGAGAAACATTAAATAATTAAATGCACAGTATTGTTGATAGTATTTTCAAATTTGTTAATTTACTATTTTAAATGTACAGAATTTGAACTAGGTTAACCTGTTTGACAAATGAATACTTTTTAATGCAATTGATTATTTTAAAGCAAATTTTCAACTTTCTAAAAAAAAAAAAAATCCTTTCTAAAAAAGACTCCCCTTAGTTGTGCTGTTTATTTCCTTAGAAACCTGTTTTAAATAATGCAAAAATAGACTTCCATTTAGCCTTCTTCCTAATAAACATAACTCCTGAATCACTGAGGTCTATATTTATAACACCAAATTAAAATGACTACAGGGTGTTAAAATATTTTCATAAGCTCACATATCAACTATTCAGCCTTTCTCCTTTGTCAAAATCACCTTTCACTTTTCAGAATGAAAAGAAAAACATAAAGGAAATCTTAAATATATATTGATAAGAAAGAAGTTTGAAACAATAATATATTCCCCCTAATGTTGGAAGTTATCAGAATTACAAATTTCAACATTTTATTTATAGATAATTTATTCTAGGCCATCTATCTACACTAATAAAAGAGAAACATGCAAATTGGTGTTACTCCACTATGCCCACCAGCCAATCAGAGCAACTATGCAAATTAAGCCAACAAAGATGGCGGTTAATTTGCATACACAGGCACGAATTGAAGACTGAAGGCTCCGGCCGGAGTGAAGAGTGAAGAGTGAAGACTGAAGAGGCTTGGCTTCTCCGCTACGGCAGGACCAAAGGCCTGGGTCCCAGGTGCCGGAGGAAAACCGGTGCCAGCAGCCAGGGGAAGGAAGGCCTATTGCGTGAATCTTCATGCAACAGGATTCTAGCATATATATAAAAGGCTACTATGCAAAGTGTCCCCTTGGGAGTTTGACCGGGAGGCCAGGAGTTCACTCACTCACTTTGACGTGTGCTGACCAGCAGGGGGTAGCATGGAACATGGCAAGTGACCAATGGTGGTGGCAGTGGTGGGGCACTGAGGGAGCAAGGGAAGGAGGAGGTGGGAAGATGGGGAACCTGATTGGCCCTGATCGCTGGCCAGGCCTAGGGACCCTACCCATGCACAAGTTTTGTGCACCAGGCCTCTAATCCTATATAATAAAAGTGTAGTATGCAAATTGTCCCCTTGGCTGAGAGTTCATCCGGGAGTTCAACGAGGGGGTGGGGCCATCCAGGGGAAGGAAGGAAGGCCCAAGTGATAGCAGGCAGCCGGGGGAAGGGAGGGAGTATCCTGCCGGCAGCTGGCAGCAGCTAGGAACCCTGCCAGTGTACAAATTTCATGCACTGGGCCTCTAGTACTTTTATAAGTACCTCACCCACCATGGAACAGTTCAGTAGAATTTAATCTTGTATTGAAAACCCAATCTTCCTGTGGTGCAAGCTTTGAAAATATTAAGATTTTTCCCCAAGTATCAGCTCAACACAGTAAGAAAAAATAAACCACATAGCATAATTCATTCTGTCAGAAAGAAATCCATCAAGTCATCCTAGACAGTAGAGAATCAGCAATAGGACATGAGTAATGGATCAGGCTCAGGAACCTACAGAGGACTTTCAAATCATAGTATACAGAGCAAATTGGCATTTAAGAAAAAAGAAAGGCAGCAGTGGCAGCAGGTTTCTGACAAGTCTACACATGCATTCCACATCTTTTGTATAAACTAGAACTTTTAGATAAAGAGGGTAAATTATCAAAAAAAAACGGGGGGGAATCAAAGGATTTGATTCAGTAAGTTTTCAGCAGCTAAACAA
Organism: Myotis yumanensis; assembly: GCF_028538775.1. Lineage (NCBI taxonomy): Eukaryota > Metazoa > Chordata > Mammalia > Chiroptera > Vespertilionidae > Myotis > Myotis yumanensis. Next base: position 43,270,800 of record NW_027223757.1, read on the forward strand.
ATAATTTTAAGGTTTGTCATCAGCTCAACTATAAAATATTGGTCCCTGAAACTAAATTTATTAATAGGTTTCATTGGCTTTGCCAGCAGACACAGTCCCATGCAAGTCTTACATCTAACCTGGGAAGAGCAGATAATATATTTCGTGAGGCTGGTATACTTGCTGCAGATACAATTCCAAGTTCAGATCTATGACCCAGCAACAGCTTCTCTAGTCCCACTCCACTGCCAGTTTGTGTTTTTATTTTATTTAATTTATTGGGGGGGGGGGGGGTCACTATAATTTATTCATTTATTTTTTTTAAATCTTTATTGTTGAAAGTATTACATAGGTACTCCTTTTCCCCTCATTAATCTCTCCCAACCCGTTCCCATCCCTCTTGCCCCCCAGGACCTCACCAGCCCACTGTCTGTGTCCATGGGTTATGCATATATGCATACAAGTTCATTGGTTGATCTCTTCCCACCCACCCTCTCCTGCCTTCCCTCTGAGATTCAACAGTTTGTTCATGCTTCTATGTCTCTGGGTCTATTTTTGATTATCAGTTTATTTGGTTAATCAGATTCCACATATGGGTGAGATCATGTGATACTTATCTTTCTCTAACTGGCTGGGATCTGGGACACGCATCTGAGTGAGGTTGCTGTCTCCAAAATACGCCCTACATATCATTGTGTGGGTTTCTACCAAGTGCTATGGTTTCAAAATGTACAAAACAAAAATTGACATAACTATCAGAAATTATAGTCAAGTACACACTGGTAGATTTTAATTTATCTCTCTCAAAAATTAAGAAAACAAACAGACAAAAAGAATTTATGAGCAGAAAAGATTTCATCAGTGTGATTAATAAATGGTCTAGTGCTGTGGTCGGCAAACTGCAGCTCAAGAGCCACATCCGGCTCTTTGGCCCCTTGAGTGTGGCCACGAAGTTTCAATCGCACTGTAAGTATACGCCCACAGGTGGTATTTTGTGGAAGAGCCACATTCAAGGGGCTGCAGTTTGCCGACCACTGGTCTAGACTCTAGAAGAGCCACACTCAAGGGGCCAAAGAGCCGCATGTGACTCGCAAGCCGCAGTTTGCTGAACATTGGCTCTAGTAGATATATACAGAATATTTTAACCAACTGGCATGAAATACATATTTTTTCAAACATATAGAAAACATTTATAAAAATTGACTATATTCTGGTCATTTATAGACATATAGGACATACTAGTAAATCACATTGAAATCAAGTGGGGAACCTAGCAATGTATAAGAAGTATACCTCAATACCAAGCAGGATGTATCCTGGGAATGCAAGCCTGGCTCAACATTCAAAAATTAATCAGTGTAAATCATATCTACAGACAAAAATCACACCAGATCATATCTATACCAAAAAAATTGACAAAATTCAACTTCCTTTCATGACCTCTTACCATACTAATAGAAGGAAACTTCCTTAGCCTGATAAAGATTATCTCTGGGGAGCGAAGAGGGGGAACCACAAGAACTTATAGCTAACATCATACTTAATGGTGAAACACTGAATGCTTTCCTACTAAGATGTAGAAAAAGTCTTGAATGATTTTTTTCCCAGAAAGATAGCTATAGATGGCAAACTTTCCAAATTTTTGTCTATATTAAAACGTCTATTTTATTCTTATACTTTATTTGATTTGTTGAATTATATTCCAATAATTTTAGAAGGAACAGCCATCTCCATATGTCAATTGATGAAACTCTCTTCTCCTTTCAGGGTCCCTTCTTTAAGCCTTTCCTATCCAGGAAACCTCTTTTTATCCAGGGATTTCCCCCTCTCTTTGTAATTCTTTGGTACCCAGCATATTTCATAGTATGGAACAGTTAGCTTTGCATCTTTTTCTTCTCCTTGGTTGGGTAAAATTGTCTTTCCAATCTTTTCTCAGAAGCACCCAACTGAACATCTTGTGTAAAGCTGGTCATCAATTATTATTTCTTTAAAAGAATACAAAATTGTTGCTAAACATTAGAGAAAAAGTACTGAAACATTTCACCTTACCTGTCATCTAAAAGCACCGAAGCTTGCTAATTTCATTCATTTAGGGTACCTCTTGCTATTTAGTGTACCTTTTGCTGACATAGTTGTTAAAATTCAAATGAGGCATTAATTATCTGCCACTCAATTCTTTTTTACAAGCATCTAGTGCCCTGGTGGCTTCACATAACCATAGAACTAGAGCAGTTAAGCAAAGCAGATAGGACAGTTTTCTAAATAGGAGATATAATTAACAGAATTTCTTCCTTTCCAACTAAAATTTTTTTAAAAAAACTCTTAGTTATTCTACAAAGGTAAATTGCTAAACTGATGCTTCACAAAAATGTACACTACCAGAAGCCAAAATAAAATTATGGAAGTGTAGGGAGAGGTAATATAATTTTTCCCACTCATGTCATAGATGGTGAGATAACTTTGAGAAATTTTATCAGAAATGGAAATGGCTTCTTCAAAAGCTAGGAAAAAATAGATCATTTATTTATGAGGAACTTCAGATAAAAACTCAGTGTCCTGTGCCAAACACATTTCAAAATATGCTTCTTAATCACTATTCCAAAGCAAAGAATTTTTGGAAAAATAAAAAACATGCATAAGAAGATCAAGCCTTTCACCAATAACATAACATTTTCCAAAGGGGTAATATCCATGTTCATTATCAACAAAGATTCATTATCTTTACATATGATATTGGAATCCTTCTGATGTATATAGAAAGCAAGTGTGTTTAAAACTAGTGAATATATAAAATAACTATGTACTTTATGCATTTAGCATTATACCTTATACTAGTAGCCCGATGCACAAAATTCGTGCACTGGGGTAGGGCGGGGAGAAGGGGCCCCTCAGTCTGGCCTTCACCCTCTCCAATCTGAGACCCCTCAGGGAATGTCCAACTACCTGTTTGTGCCCACACTTTTAACAGATAACAGCTCCATTGTTGTTCCTTTCTTATGCTTAAAACCATTGGAATTAGTAGGTATTCAAAGTGTATATACATTTTGGGGGGACACCCTGTATATCTCTAGTCAGTGGTGAAAGAAACCAACAGCAGATTTGGAACCCCCAGACAGAGAACCTTGCTCATTCCCCACATGTCTCCCCACTTCACTTTCCACCTTTGTGGGCAGCAGCAGAATCAATGTTTTCTCTCATTAATTCGGAAAAGCACATCTTGTCACCCGTTGCCCAGCAGGAGTGCGCTAGGCCCCAAGCAAGCAAGGCTCAGTCACGGCAGCCTTCACTCATGGGTGCTGGCACCCAAAGTGCACATTCCTCCTCTACAGTCGCCCCGACTATCCCACTGTTTCACTGAGAGGACGGAATTCCTCTCTGCCTCTTGGCTCTTGATCTTGAATGCTGACCGAAGGCACCTCAGAGAGGGCCGTCCACACCCACCAGGTGTGTCTGTCTACACCTGCTCCTGCCTCAGCACCTGCATTAACTCCCCAGAGGTGATCTCGTAGCTGCACTGGCCTCCGTGGGAACAGGGCATCACCACTCCGCCCTCTCACTGTCATCTCACAGGCGCCCACTCTCAGCACCCAGAACACCCAGACACTCTCCAAAGGAAGTGAGCGCATCAGAGGGGATGTGTGCACATCCTGTGGGGGTGTTAGGCATGCTGGGTTGATGGAAGTGCAGTGGAGAGGCAGGGGGAACTTGTGCACGCCTTGGTTTGCAACTGTTGCAGGCGTGGAGGGTGACAGTGTGCTGGGGGATGTTCGCACGCCAGGGGGGTATGTGCACACCGGAGGCCTCTGGCTTTGCAGATCCGCAAACCCCCGTGGTGCGGCCAGGGGGACGTCAGTCTGGTCTGCCACGGTGGCTGTCCCAGCGATCCTGCACCTTCTGGGCCAGGAGGCGGGTCTTTCCCAGTCACTCCTGGGCGCTCATGGCTGCCTCCCCACCGTGAAGGGTCACAGATCCGGGTCCCGGACTGCGGACAGCCTCCCGCGGTGCCCCCCGTCCGGCAGGGTCACAGATCCGAGTCCCGGACTGCGGACAGCCTCCCGCGGTGCCCCCCGTCCGGCAGGGTCACAGATCCGAGTCCCGGACTGCGGACAGCCTCCCGCGGTGCCCCCCGTCCGGCAGGGTCACAGATCTGGGTCCCGGACTGCGGACAGCCTCCCGCGGTGACCCCCACCCGGCAGGGTCACAGATCTGGGTCCCGGACTGCGGACAGCCTCCCGCGGTGACCCCCACCCGGCAGGGTCACAGATCCGGGTCCCGGACTGCGGACAGCCTCCCGCGGTGCCCCCCGTCCGGCAGGGTCACAGATCCGGGTCCCGGACTGCGGACAGCCTCCCGCGGTGCCCCCCGTCCGGCAGGGTCACAGTTCCGGGTCCTGGGACCGCAGACAGCCTCAAGCACTGCCCCCCGTCCGGCAGGGTCATGGATCCGGGTCCCGGGACAGTGGACAGTCTCAAGCGCTGCCCCCCACCTGGCAGGGTCACAGATCCGGGTCCCAAGACAGTCTCAAGCACTGCCGCCCTGCCTGGCAGGGTCACAGATCTGAGTCCTGGACTGCGGATAACCTCCCGCAGTGCCCCCCGTCTGGCAGGGTCACAGATCTGGGTCCTGGGACTGCGGACAGCCTCAAGCACTGCCCCCCGCCCAGCAGGGTCACAGATCCGGGTCCCAGACCACAGACAGCCTTGCCTGTTGCCGCCTGCCTTCAGTATGCAAATTAGCCGCCATCTTGTTGCTTCAGAGTGGGGGTCCCCACTGGAGTGCCTGGCCAGTCTAGGTGAGGGGCTGAGGGCTGTTTTTCAGGCTGGTGGGTGAATGAAGCTCCAAACCTCTCCTTTTTTTCTTTTTTTTCTTTTTATTCTGGCATTTATTTACCTTCTATGGCTGTCACTGGAGCTGAGAGCTGGCTTTCTCTCTGAGGCTCGGCTGCTGAAAGCAGGTTTCTGGCCTTTGTTTACCTTCTGTATTTGAAACTTTGTTGCGACTCCAGCTCTGAGATCCCGGCTGACTGAAAACAGGTTTCTGGGGTTTGGTTTAGCTTCTATATGTGTTACAATGTTTCAAACTGCAAGCTCAGAGGCCGGCAGCAGAAGGCGGGGAACATTGGAGTCCTCTGTCACTGAAGCAAGCAAGCCTCCCTGTTAGCTTCAAGCTGCCTGGCTGCCGGCCACCATCTTGGCTGGCAGTTAATTTGCATATCTCCCTGATTAGCCAATGGGAAGCGTATGGCTAATTACCATGTTTCTCTTTTATTAGATAGGATATACCTTTTTGATAAAATTAAACAATAATAGTTTATTCTAAATAAAGACCAGAGTATTTCCTGGAAGAGAAAAAATGCAGAGATCCAGTATTAGCACAATACAAGTCACATGGTAATGACCCAATAAATATTTGTAGAGGGAAGAAAAGAGAGAGAGAGAGAGAGAGAGAGAGAGAGAGAGAACACAAAAAGAAAAAAAGAATGAGTTAAAGATCTAATATAGATGTTTTGCAGTTATCATAAATAAAGATGAGTCATTAAAAATGAAAGAAACTATTTAAAATGAAGACAAATTCTTCACTGACAGCACAAATTTATTACTGCAATTTTATTTCAGATTCCTCTAAAATGATTTTTTTACAATCTCAAACAAACCTTCCTGGATTAAATTTTATTTTTTATACTTCTCTCTTAATCATAATATTCTCCTTGGTATTCCTTACAGGTAGTTCTGGAACTGCAAATTTTTGGATTCACTTCTTGCCTATCACTTCTACACAAAATAAATGGTATTTGTTGAGAGGAACTCATCGAATAACAAATTATTTTATTTGATTGACATTTTAAAGATCTGTTGGGCTCAGCCACTTTGCCTCAAGCCTTTAAGGCAATCAGGAAATAATTTAGTCAACTCTGATGTTACCTGAGTTAAAGGGAAGTTGTACTATAAGCAAAGGTTTGAAGAAAAATGAGGGCATTCTGTCTACAGATTCAAGAAATGGTGCCTCTTAGACAGGAGGGTCTTGGTCCTGAAGTTTATCTTTGCCGTCTTCTTCCTGCAGCTCTGAGACTCCAATCCACTTAGCTGCTTTCCCATTTAAATGCTATTTCCCAGATAGTCTTCTTTATAGGAAAGATAATGCACTGACTGGCCGAAGTCAATATTAGCAGCAGTGTAAGCAATCAGATGTCACATTGTAAAGGACTACATTCACTATCGGTTGCACATTTTCCTCTTGCATCCTCTTAAGGGTCTATAGGTTTTGCTCTGGGACTGGTCACTTCTGAATGACCTGACCTTCCAAATTTCAGAAAGGCAGAAAGAATTAAGGAAACCTTGAAGTACTTAGAAGTAACAACCAGGTTTTCTTGACCATCAACCTAGTGCCGTGCAATGATTTCTTTTGGGGATGAGAGCAAGTGTGACTCTAAAGTCAGCAGATACAGCAAAATCACTTATTCAAAAGTATATTTAGAAATGCCCTTAGATTCCTTTTGGTCTTGTATTTGGGTATTAAGGGTTATCATGAATGAGAAAAAAGACAACTTCAAAGATGCAAGCCAAAGTCCCTGGGATGGCCCAATGCTTTGTCTAAAATCAACATTCCTTTGAAATCCTTCACATGCAAGTGAGTAAGCAGTATGCAACACCAATTCTTGCTACTCTTTCATTAACCAGAAAATATGCAAAATTTCATCAGCACCAAGTTATTTATTATGGTATTATCTAAAATAGCAAAATATTAAAAATATCATGGTTGCCCATAAAGAGAGGAATATTTAAATAACTAGGGTACATCCTTAAATGAAGTACTATGAAGCCATAAATAGAAGATTTCTGTTTTGATCTGAAGTGATTGCAAAATATATTATTAAGTGAATAAAGCAAAGTAGATAACTAAATATACTACTATTTTGTGTAAGAAGGGAAATTCAAATAGATATGTGCATTTGCTTATATTTACAAAAAAACACTAGAAAGATAAATGAAAAACTAAAAATGGTAATTTATAGGAGAAGAGAGAAGTAGGTATATCTTGTTATATAGTTCTGCTTTGGAATCTTGAAAATTATTTACATATTTTAAATGTAGAACTAAATTAAGAGTAATCCATAAAAATGAAAACAAAGTTAAGAAACAACAGCTACTTAACAGTCAGGTTAAGTAGCCTAACCATATGAAAGAAAAATTGCATCAAGTGACTTTAGATACATGTAGATACATGATTTTGCAGTATATTTTTAGTGGGATACATTCAAAAAACAAATTTTTTTCTTTACATCTTTTTGTTTGCCTTAACCATTTCTTAACAAAGTTTTTTTTAACTTAAAAAATTATGCCCTGTCACATTTGGGAGGCTAAAATCATTTTCTGTATGAGTAGAAATAAATCCAATTGTACAGCTATAAAAGTAAAATATAATTTTACTCAAAAGCAAATTTCAATGAGAAAAATGGCTCTTGTGGATCATTATATGTCATCTTTTCAAAAGAAGCTCTTGGTATGCATATATATATATATATATATATATATATATATATATATAATTCTTGGCATACAAGAATATTAACTAAAATCTGCTTGAAACCTACTATGACCATCAATGGAACATTACAATTTCATAACTTTATTGCTCAGTTTTATGTCATATCCTAGGAAGAATGGTGTAAGAGCCAGGATGCCATCCCAAAGGAGGGCTCCATATGGCAAAGAGGGAGGTTGCTCAAATGAATCACTGGAAATCCTTTCAGAACAGGAAAAATAAGATGGTAGCGGAGAGGAGACAAAACCTGCCCTGAATCTAAGACACAACATAGAATAAGATGAAGTAAGAGGCAATAACCTACATGGATGAGAACCTGGAAGAAAGGGGAAAAAATCGGAATTGACTTGGATTGTTTAGGAGTTGGAGCCAGGAAGGTAGACACCATTTATGAGTGCCTGTGAGCACATAAGTGAAAAAACATGGAGGAGATTTCATTGTGAAAATTCTTTTTTTTTTTTTAAGAATTACAACTTAAATAAATACACTGAAAAAAAAGAAATAAAACAATTGCAGAAGTGCAGGTATGCCAATTTGTTGCCAGATTGCCTATCTCTCCACTTTCAGAGCCTGGCAATGCTGTCAGTTCTAATCCATAATATTAACTAAATATCTACTTTAAAGAACTATGATATAATTGAGTATCCACTATTGTAGGCACTGTGAGAGACAGAACGATGAACAGGACATAGTTATTGACACCAAGAGTAGATGATTATTGACACCCTGGAATGGTACTCTCTTCACTATCTCCAGGCTTCTCCTTTACACACCCACACACCCAGCTCTCCCTCTCCCCTACTCCTCCACCACAGAAAGAAATTCCAGTCTAACTGGCCAGATCCCAAGATTCCAATGGAGCCAGTTTTGCCAATAAGCAAACTAAATTATTTCTTTATATGTGAGAACTCAGAAAGCTCACCTCCCACACACCCATACTTGAAACTATATATTTAACAAAACAAAGGAGAAAAAGCAAACAATTCAGGAAATAGTGGGGCCAACTGAGGAAGCAGCAAAGAAAAGCCCCAGGATAATCTCAAGGCTTGAGAGCAACCCCCATAGATTGTAACCAAATGGCCCTGAGAAAGAGGGGTTTCCCCCCAAAAGGAAACTACATACAATGGGCACTATGATTAAAAGACCATACAGATGTGAGGATATGGCAAAAACTCTTTTTTTTTAATCAATTTTTTTTTAAAGAAAGAGCTCTGACCGGTTTGGCTCAGTGGATAGAGCATCGGCCTGTGGACTGAAGGGTCCCAGGTTCGATTCCAGTCAAGGGCATGTACCTTGGTTGCGGGCACATCCCCAGAGGGGAGTGTGCAGTAGGCGGCTTAATCGATGTTTCTAACTCTCTATCCCTCTACCTTCCTCTCTGTAAAAAATCAATAAAATATATTTTTTTAAAAAGAAAGATATATAGATTTCAAAGGAAAGGGAAATAAAAAAGTATATAAGAAAATAAAACATGGTATGAGATTACACAATTGTTTGAAGTGTAAAAAAAATCCATTTGACTTTGTTGGTGGGAACATCCTCTTTTGAATTACACAGGAGTCATCATTTTGGATTTATAATGAAGAAAATATAATGCTTAGCAATATTTACATTATTAAAAATGAAAACATCCTATATTGGATTTTTACTTTTATTCAGTCATTGGCTCTATTCCATGTACCATTCTATGAATTGTTATAATTTATTTAAACAAACATTTAGAGAAAGCATCAGAAGATTTATTTCGATTACAGAACAGAACTGAATGTAACAGTGCTACAGTAGTTAAATCTTAGAGACAGTGGGAGATGTATATGATGGGAAGGGAAGATAGAGAAACTGGAAGGGTCTAATAATGTCACATTATATAAATAAGAGTCTGCAGTAATTAAGTTGGAGGAATAAGAAATGAAAGTAAAAATATATTGTTTAAGTTCCAATAAGGAAGAAAATTTGGAGTAGGAGAAAGAAAGGAATGGAGGTATTCGTGAGTTAAATCCTACTCATCCATAGCAGGGAGTCTATAGCTACTGCCTTATTAAAACTCATTATCAAGCAAAAGAAATGTGAGCATGTTATTTAGAGGTATAAGTGGAAGTTTTCCAAGTTCTTCCAAAAAAACCTGCCAGATTTATCACTGACTTTTGGATTGAGTTTATAAAATTACCTAAGAATAACTGACATTTTCACTATTAATACACACTAAATAGTGTGTGCATGTGCGTGTATATATATATATATATATATGTGTGTGTGTGTGTGTGTGTGTGTGTATATATACACATATATATATGCAAGATATGTATACTTATGCTAATTCATATATTTTTGTTCTTTCATAGTTTTAAAATCTCCATAAAAGTATTGTACATTTATTCTTTCAACCAAGCAACAAATATTTATTAAGTGTCTACTATATACCATGCAGTGTGCTAAGCACTGAGGATACAGCAGTGAACAAGACACACTATTGCAGAAGCTTAGATTTTAATGTTCTCTGGTAAATTCCTATCAATTTTTAGTTGTTGAAGTTATTTTAAATTGTTTTTTTTTCCTCTCTGAATTATTAGTTTGTTATTATGGAGGAAAGCTATTGATCTTTGTATGTTGATCTTGATTACCATCCTTTCTGACTCTCCTGTTTAATTCTTGGTCTATTGGTTCTCTTGGATTATTATGTAAAGCCTTTATCATTATTATCAGTAAATAATGCCAATTTTCTCTCTTTCAATATTTATGGATCATTTTTCTTATTGTATTGTATTGTCTAGCCTGTCATTTTTTTATTGAATTTGTCTTGTTTATTGGTTAATAAAATTATGTAGATTTCAGGTATACAATTCTACAATACATCATCTGTATATTGTATTGTGTGTTTACCACCCCAAGTCAGGTGTCTTTACCCTCTTGTACCTCTCTCAGCCCTTCTTCCCTCTGGCAATTACCATATTGTGTCTTTGTCCTTGCTTAATCTCTTCACCTTTCTCACCCAGATACCAACCCCCACCCCTCTGACAGCCGTTAGTGTGTTCTCTGTATCCATGAGTCTGTCTCCACTTTGTTAGTTTATTTGTTTTTTTAGATCAACATAACAAATTTCAAAAATTTGTCCATGTCGCCCTTCTTAAACTCAATGGCTCTCTATTATTCCAATATAAAGAAAAAATGGCCCAACCTCCCTTTCCAACTCATGTCATACCATACATTCCTCACTTTCTCCACTCCAGATTCATTTGCTTATCCCTAAAACATGCTCTGGTCCCTCCCAACATCAAATATTGTCCAGTGCAGCACGTTTTGCCAAGAAAACTCTTTCATTCTTCATTTGATCCGGTTAACACTTTCCTTACCCTACAAATCTCCTATCAAAAATTCACTTTGTCGCCGAAACCGGTTTGGCTCAGTGGATAGAGCGTCGGCCTGCGGACTGAAGGGTCCCGGGTTCGATTCCGGTCAAGGGCATGTACCTGGGTTGCGGGCACGTACCCAGTAGGGGATGTGCAGGAGGCGGCTGACCGATGTTTCTCTCTCATCGATGTTTCTAACTCTCTATCTCTCTCCCTTCCTCTCTGTGGAAAATCAATAAAATATATTAAAAAAAAAAAAATTCACTTTGTCAAGGACTTTCTCCCTCATCAAACTGAAACAGAATTTTTGGACTGGAACACACAGTATTTCCTTGGGCAGGATGGTTTCCAGGTTCTTTGTCTCTGGGAGTTGAAGAATGAATCCATGGACAGAAGGTGGTATAGCAAAGATGGAAATTTTATTGAAGAACAAGAACAGACTCCCACATGGGAAGAGGGAAAGGGTCCCACTGAGTTCCTTTTCCCTATGGCTTATAAAGGCTGCGGATCCCTGTGCCTTGATATCCCCTCTGATTGGTCACTATTTCCTTGGACTGGTTACTATAGTAACTTCTGAGCTCAAAGGTCAAACCTCAAATGGGACCCAGTGAGGTTCTTCCCCCTCTTTCCTTATTGTTTTCCTATTCCCTTTGGGCTTTCTTCTTCTCCTGGACTAGGGGCGTCCTTCCCTTTATTTTGTAAATATAGACCTTCTGCTGTTCCCAGCTCCCTCATTCTATGGAAATGTGCCTGTTTCAGCTTTTCAGCTTCCCTATTCTATGGAAATATACCTTCTGCTACTCTGCAGCCCTGTGCTTCCTCCTCCATGGTTCCCTTAATTTCTAAAATTTCCTAAACCTGTCTTTTTCACCCCTAAAAATTCCTATTTCAAAACCAAATTTCTTTTTTATAGTTTTTAATAGGACTTTATTTTACATTTGTTGTGAGATTGTTTTATTAATATTTTTATCTCTCTACTAAGCTATAAACAGTCCAGGGACTACTGGAAGGAGAAGCAATGACTAGGATACTTCTTCTCACCACTTTTATCTTAAGCCCCTGACATTATTCCTGGCAGAGATTCAACCAATATAAACTTCTTGATTGAATTAATAAAAGTTGGGAATTATGTTCATTAATTTGGATAAGTTTTCATGAAGTATTATTTGCAGAAAATAAAATACTTCAAGCCCCAAATTTTTCATTATAAATAAAAATAACCTTGCTGAATTCTGTGTAAAAATCTTTTTAACTTATGAAATCTATTTTGCCAAATTTAAAAAATATTAAGAAATTTGGCACTTCTTTTTCCCCCCACTAAGATGTTTCATTTTAGGAATATTTGAGAGGAAACAACATGTAGAGAACTTTCTAATCTGTCAGCCCTTTTATGTACATAGTATCATGGTATTTACACATTTGTCTTATTTTATTTTCAAAACAGTTGCACAAGACCTGTATTTATTACTTCTACATTAAGATGGTAGAAAGGAGGCATAGGGGAGGTATATGCTTAACCCCAATGCACCATTGCTGGAGGGCCTTTTGGGGACCAGTCCCTGTGCCAAGAGCTGAGTCAAACCTACTCTCTACTCCCATCACTCCCACCCGGTGAAGGATCTCCTGACTAGCTGGCTGGCAGGACAGGGTAACACATGAATCATAGAGTGATTACCATTCCAGAGGAAAATGGGAACATCTGCTCAATTTCTGTTAGTTTATTGCATAAAATTTACTTGAGTTTTATTAAAATGAGAGTCATGGTCTACCATGCTCTCAGATTCTGCTCTACCCAAAAAATGGCCACGGTCCAGGCCTGAATTTCTGTTCTTTAGGATAGAGTCTCTCCAGGTAGGATGACTATGAAAAAAAGTACTGATTAAAATGAATTATCCTAGGGGAGGAAGAGGGAGGATCTGGCAGAGAAAAAGAAGAGGCAAGGGCAGGAATGTCAGGTAGATGTGGTGGTGGCTCTAAGAGAAGGGCTGGAAGTCAGGCCTGGGAACATTTTCCACCCTTCCGTCCATGGATTCATTCTTTGACTCCCAGGGACAAAAGAGGCCAGGAACCATCCTTCCCAGGGGAACACTGTGTGTTCCAGTCCAAAAATTCCGTTTCATCAGTATATAAGTGGTAGAAGAATCATAGATGGGATCATTCAGCATATTGGTCAGAATAGGGTCGATTATGCTGCATTAAGAAAACAACTGAATAACTTAAATTACAAAGGTTTTCTTCTTGCACCTGCAACACATCCACCAAGGGTTGGTTGCAACTCTACCATATTTCATCTTCATTCTGGAGCTCAGATGTACATAATTCTTGGAAATATCATGTGTAAGGTGTTAGAAGATTTGATTGGGCACCAACTAGGCTAAGAACCAATATCTGATAGGAAAATTTGTCTTCCATTTATTTTTCCTCCAATATCCAGAGAAGTTGTCAGCTTGTAGTAATTTATTTGAAGTAAATAGTTTAAAATAGAGAAATGTACCAAAGATCTTATCTTCTTAGAAAGATAAGAAGTGGTTATTTGAATGTTAATAGCATTCAGAGGTCAATAATTACTACATAAATAAAACATCATTTTAAAACTCATCCCTTCCTTGGTGAACTATATTTGAGGATAGTTTTCTACACCACTCATGATTGAACCTGCCTGCATGGCACATGGACCTCCTTTGACATTGTTTTCCACTTATACAAACAAAATTAGCCACTGATGCTGGTCTAAAGAAAACATTTGCTTCAAAACTATAAGGTGCCATTGTGAATATCATTTGTGTTTAGAAACAGAGCTAACTGAAATGAAATCAAATGCCTGAATTTGAAAAACTCACTTTTCATCTTGGATGAAAGAATTAGAAGTCATTTACAAATCAGTCACCATTCTAGGTCATTTCAAAGTGGGTAAATGAATATACATTTCATATCACACTAACTAAATAAATATATTTTTATATGCAGGACAATTTCAGCAGTTAGCAGCCAGAGAGTTAGAGGAGAGATGTCCATTTAAATAGTCTTTAGTGTATGTGATGAGATGAGACAAGACACAGCTCAATCCATTTTTGTGCCAATTTAATGCCACACAGGAGGCTGACAGAACATTGCACCTGAGGTATTAGTCATTCCATAGCTGTTCTCATTTTACCTCTTGAGTTTCCCAAATCTTAGTAGCAATTACTAGTCCAGAGTGGCAAAAGATTTTAATAAAGATTTAAATATTTATTGGGAAAATATATATATTGGTGACATCATAAGTTACAAATTGAGGAGAATAGATGGCTACTAGTATATATATATATATATATATATATATATATATATATATGGCTTGTAAAATATTTCTGTTTTTAAAATTTTTCATAAACTACATATAGAACTACTGTGTTTTAATAACATCCTATAAGTTTCAGATGCTGCTTGTGTGAATTTGTATAAATGAAACCGGACCACTAATGGGTCTGGGCTGCTTGCAATAAAACTGTATAATTTCATTTCTTTTTTTTTTAAAGCCTCACCTCAGGATATGGTTCCATTGATTTTATTTTAGAAAGAGAGGAAGGGAGAAGGGGAGAAAGAGAGAGAAACATTGATCAGCTGTTTCATCTATGTGCTCTGACCAGGATTGAAACTATGACTCTTCAGTGCATGAAATGATGATCAAACCAACTGAGCCACACTGGCCACAGCTAAATCTGTATCGTTTCAAAGTCCATGACCTTTCTACTGCAGAATTCATTCTATTTGGTAGCCAGTTGAGGAATGATCTGAGGTAGGATTCATTTCAGAATTACCTTGGTAGTGCTTTTAGAAATTCTTTGCCTACCCTATACTACCATGCTTGCTTTATCTATATTATTATTTTATCTGTCTGAAAAAACCTCTTCTTCCTTTTCCATCTGGCTAAACCATACTTATCCCTCATGGTGTAGCTAAAAATCTAACCTTCTCAATGAAGGTTAGATAGAACTATCACAGATAGAAATAAATGCCCATTCCTTTGAGCTTCAAACCACATTGTCAATGTCTTCTTTCTTGTAAGCTAATTGAGGACAAAAACAATGTTTTATTCATTTGCATCCCTGAAACCTGTTGTAGAGAAAATGCTTATTAAATAGTTGTGAAATTATAGTGAATAAGATTTCTGTATGCTTAACAAAAGGTGGAAGAAATATGTTTCTTTTCAAAACTTATGGTAAAGTAAGTTGGTTTTGGCTAAGAAAGAGATGTTCACTGAAAAACTCCAGCTTCTGTTGCTATTCTTGAATAAGAACATGCTTTTTCAGGTTTCTTTTATTGAGTAATTTACAATATAATTAATGCCAAGGATTAAAACATTAATCCCTCTAGAGAAGAAAAACAACGACAGCAGTGTCTGGGGTAATTGGGAAATGTAATCATGAATTTTCACAATAGACAAATAGAACTCCTAAGGAGATCCATCCTTCTAAATGTAGTTAATAGCAAAGCACATATTAATCTCCTCCTGCCAGATAAAACTTCGTACTTAAACTTTTACCTAGTTGATTACTTAGCTGACAAATCCGTAATTAAGGCTGCACATTTAAAAAGAAATATCAACATACTGAAGTAGCCTGGTTTAGAAGTGTGAAAGTTCTTTATTTCTTCAAGTTAAGCCATTTTGGTAGATAATGCCCTTTACAGAGAAAAAGAATGACAATGAGGAAAGTACATGTTACAACTAAATTTCTGGACTCTACAAATATCGCCCCAACCCAAATGCAACCTTCCAAATGAAAGGGCCTCTAATTGCTACCCTTTGAAACTAGGCTTTCTAGAGAATTGGGGCTCCCCAATGATGTAGCCCCATTTTGATATGGCACTATCTATTTAAAGGTTCAATGAAGCTATTCTTCTAATTCTCAGATTAATTGGCCCTTGCCCCCTTCCATTTTAGTAACTCTCACACTCAGAAGTGTGTACCTCCCCATCCTCAGAAGTGCAGGATTGACTTTAGTAATTATTGCTTATAAAGGGACATGAAGAACATTTCCTATGTCTTCAATGGACTTCATACAAATATCTATTGTTTAGAATAAAAAAATAGACTTATAAGTACACTGATTGATAGCCACAATGAGGTGTGTTGAGTCATCTATCTGAATCTTGCTACACAAATAATTTGTATAAGCATAAAGACATAATATCTCAAAAAGAAGAGGAGAAATCCTATATGTAAATGATTGAGTTAGCCAAATTGACCGCAGATCTTGAGAAAATGATCACTTACTAGTAAATTATAGGGAATGCACTTGATTCATTAATTAGTGAGATGCAGGATTAAGGTGGTAGGAGCCAGGCTCTGACAAGAGATCCCCCAGGTCTAGGGTCTGTCAGTTATAAGGCAGGGTAACTGCTGGCTGCCTGGAAACACTGCAGTCACAGTTGTAGTTTAGACAACACTGGCTTATTGTGAATGCGAGAGTGCGAAAGGGAATTGCCACTTAGACCAACCAGGAAAACCTCCAAAATTTAACCTTCCACTGTCTAGGGTAGTGGTCGGCAAACTCATTAGTCAACAGAGCCAAATATCAACAGTACAACGATTGAAATTTCTTTTGAGAGCCAAATTTTTTAAACTTAAACTATATAGGTAGGTACATTGTTATTAACTTAATTAGGGTACTCCTAAGGCTTAGGAAGAGCCACACTCAAGGGGCCAAAGAGCCGCATGTGTCTCGCGAGCTGCAGTTTGCCGACCACAGATCTAGGGCAATTATGGGTTTATAGCTATAGGGGTTCATTTTTTTTTAAAGTGAAAATACAAAGCAACATCATCTTCAAGATTAGTTATTTTGTTTATACTAGTGAAGGTTAAAACATGAGAAAGCAGTTGAAAAAACTCAGAATCTCTGAAAATAAAAATCATAGAAACGGTGAAAAAGTTTATCCTAATACATATATTTTTACATGCCCCTGAAAAATGATGATGGCTCAGGGAAACATAATTGAAAACTTGGGGCCAATTCTACATAGTTTTTTGTATTTTTACCCATTAAAGATTTCTGTTTGAGTTCCATTTCCTTTGCTACTTTGACCTGCCTGAAGTTATAATCTTCCAATTGTAACATAAAAAACCTTTTCTGTAACAACCTACTGTGATATCTCAGACAGAGGACTACTCTTTGAGATTCGAAAAAGCAGCAGGAAATGACTGTCAAAAGTTAAAAAAATAAAATAAATCTCCCAACAAAGAACTAAGCAGGAGAAGTTCAGAGAACATAATGTAGAAACAGATATGACCTTCCAGAGAATGTCTAATTTTCCAAACAAGATTTTATAGGTTCTATTAAGCCACTTTCACAAAATATAATCAGCCAGGATCCATTTTGAAAATAATGACAAAGCTTCAGAATGCTGAGAATTTAAAGCACAGGAATTGTTTTAAAACTCACAGTTCTAAAGACTCTATTCCAAATAGAAACCTCACAGAAAAACTGCTGTTTCTTAAAATGATTGAGTAAATATTAGTGCATCAAACTGTGAGATAAATATTAGGGTAATAGACTGCCAACAAAAGAATATTATAACTTCCCACTAAGTTATATGTTGCTTCTATCTATTGAAAGAGTTTTTAACAAGCATAGAATTGTAAGACTAGGCAACAAAAAAATTGACCTGTATTGAAACATGAAATAATTTTGAAATGAAAAATCATATAAATCAAGTTTTTTGAAAGATATTATAAAATCATAAGAAAATCCCAAATTAACAACCACATGATACATATATTGCTCAAAAATAATTTTACATACCACCCATTGGAACACTAAAAAAAAAAAAATTTAGATTTTTGTGAAAATTCAAGATAATATACATGAAAGTCCTTTATAAATATGGAGCATTCTTTGCATGAAAGGAATTGTGATAATCAATGGTTTAGGGATTGACACAAGTGATCACACTTGCAATTCTGGGATGTTTCGCACAATCGCCTGATTTTGACCCTTATAATCCAAGCATATCATTCTCTTGTTCTTGCTCAGGAGACACTTTCTTTTTACCTTGAGTACTACATCTCTTGGTAATATTTTAAGGACATTAAACTGGAGAGGGTAAGATTTAATTGCTTCTTATCTAGCTCATCTAAAAGTCTTGATTTTCCCTGAAAACAAAGTCTGAAATGAGAATCCGCATGCAGGTGAATTTACTGTGGAGAGAAAATGAGACAGAGAAGAAAGTCAAGTTAATAAAATGGTGAGTTATTGAGGCCACTGCTGTAGGCTCGGGGACTGGGTTCCACCAGGACTTCTGTGAAACATGGAATTCCACTTGAACAGCACTAGGCTGGAACATTTATCTACTGACTCTAGCCCCCACTGGGTTAGCGGTTTTCCCAGAGCTTTAAGTCCCTCATACTTCCAAGCTGTGATTGCACAGGGCCAAGAAAGCTTCTACTACACTGGAGAAGACCAGGGGTAGACAGAGGATGGACACTTCCCCTACATTGGGGTGATAAAGGGCAGGGCAGAATTAGCCTGGGCAGACCCCCGATTTCTAATACTCCATTCTGATAATCAGAACTACAGTGTGCCGAGCCAGCTCAGCTAAGGGTTCGAAAGCCTGAGTAAGGGCGGTGAAGGATGAAGAAATGACAGACAGAGAGAATAAGCTGGGTCTAGGTCAGTGATGGCGAACCTTTTGAGCTCAGCGTGCCAGCATTTTGAAAAACCCTAACTTAACTCTGGTGCCGTGTCACATATAGAAATTTTTTGATATTTGCAACCATAATAAAACAAAGACTTATATTTTTGATATTTATTTTATATATTTAAATGCCATTTAACAAAGAAAAATCAACCAAAAAAATAAGTTCGCATGTCACCTCTGACACGCGTGTCATAGGTTCGCCATCACTGGTCTAGGTGGATCTCCTGTGCCTGGCTGAGGCCACAGGGAGAGAGATCCAGAGGCAAGCTGAGCCTTTATTTTATAGCCAGAGGTAAACAAGGTAGTGGTCACCATAGTTACAATGTTCTTGTGAGTTTCACTTGTTTTGACAGCACTTGCTACATCTCCCTCAACCCATTAGCTACCCAGATAAGATCTAGGGAGCTTCATAAGGTCAAGCCTAATTATGCTAAGAGGACTGTGCCTTCTAAAGCTGGGACTTGTTTGTGGCTTTGCGAACAGGTCAGTCCCAGGCTTAACCCTATAGCCGCACCCTACACTACAGCTCTAACATTGAACTGGTGACTCAGCAGTGGCAGACAATTGAGAAGCTTGGAAGAGAACCCATCCTAAAGGTGACATTCAATGTCATCACCCTCCTCAGCATCACAGTTGAGGACTCACCTGTCAATTATTTAGGGCTCATTCACTTCTATTTATGATCTAATAGTCAAGTAAAAAAGAATGTCAATAAAATGTTTATTTACACACAAAAAAGAAAGAAAAAAGATGGACACAGTATATCCTTAAGGTAGGATGCTGCCAGTGTGAGGCGAGTCTGAGCTCATTGTCTGCAGCAGTGAAGGCCATGTATTTGCTTTCTATTGCTATGTAGTAAGGTACCATAAACGGCAGCTTAGAACAATAATCATTTATTATTTCATAGTTCCTGAAGGTCAGAAGTCCAGGCATAACTAGGTTCTCTGCTCAGTCTACTGGACTGAAATATAGGTGTTGGCAAGGGCTGTAGTTCTCATCTAAACTCAGGGTTCTCTTCCAAGCTCACTGGTTGGTAGCAAAATCCACTGCCTTGTGGTTGTAGTATGGAAGTTCCCGTTTTCCTGCCAGCTACCACATGGAAACTGCTCTTTCCTTCTAGAGCCCATTCACATTTTTTTGGCATGTGCCACAGCCCCCACCCCAATAGTGCAAACAGTGGATGTTTGCTTTCTTCCAGACTAGTAGGAGCTCATCTCTTTGACTTCCTTTCCTTTCACCAGTGGAGAAAACTCTCTGTTTTGAAAAGGTTCATGTGATGAAGTCAGAAAAAAATCTCCCTATTTTAAGGTCAACTGATTCAGACTTCATTTACACCTTCACAGCAGCCTCTAGATTAGTGGTTCTCAACCTTCTGGCCCTTTAAATACAGTTCCTCATGTTGTGACCCAACCATAAAATTATTTTCGTTGCTACTTCATAACTGTAATGTTGCTACTGTTATGAATTGTAATGTAAATATCTGATATGCAGGATGGTCTTAGGTGACCTCTGTGAAAGGGTCGTTCGACTGCCAAAGGGGTTGCTACCCACAGGTTGAGAACCGCTGCTCTAGATTGATGTGTGATTGAATGATTAGGAAGAGGTATGTGTACACCTTGGGCTACAAGCTTGGGGAACTTCTTAAAATTCTGCCCACCCCAGACTAAACTCACAGAGTGGCTGAGGAGATGTGACATGGGACACTAAAAACATCTTCTATAACAATTTTTTTAAAAGCAAGTTTGATTTTTGCTTAATGATTTAAGTAAAGGAGAAGCCAAAGTCTAGCAGGATGGGTCCGAATTAAGAAGTATCTCTTTAAATTTGGTTTAGGGAATTAATTGATTATATTTTTCTGGTACTTAAGATAGCAAATAGAAGAAGCATCCATTATAACCTAAGGTTTCAATTATGTTCTGTGATATCTTCTACAGGGAAGGGGGGGATTAAATAGATAAGTCTGTTAAATAAGGACTATGCCATAAAACTGATTGCTCTGAAGAATTGCAAATACTAAAGAAGGCAAAGTTGGAGATTATTAAAGATTTATTTCCCATTTATCCTGTATTGTGAACATTATTTGAATGAATTACAACAGACTCAATCAATTTTTTCATACAAAATTGTTACAACTTGTTCAGCCTATTAAATCTCACATTTAAATTTAAAAAACAATTACTATTAATTAAATATCTGCCAATTTTATGGCTATGAGCACATGCTAATCTTCATGTTGGAAGATGAGCCATGCAGATTGCAAGACGCTGAGCTATATTTAGAAGCACATTACTAGAACTGGGTATTTAAATTCGAGTTCTGCTAGATCCTGTATAAAGCTCTTTCCCATTTTGTAAAGTGTTCAACAGTTCTTCTAGTTGTCTGATTCAACTACTGGGGAGCTTCGGTTATATTATCTATTTTGATACAGTTAATAGCGTTACTCTGTGCACCCAGATCATTCTACTCCCTCACTTGAAAGAGCAGGTACAGCACATGTGAACACTTATTATATGCCAAAAGCTATGCTAAGACCTTTATTTATATGCTTTATCCTCATTAAATATTCATAGAAACTTTAGGAAATAGGCTCCATTGGTATCCTCAATTTACAGATGAGGTTACAGAAGCGCTTATGTGACTTGCATATAGGTAATAAGTTTAATAATAGACAAACATGGTAATTAACCATACCTCCGCCACGCTTCCCATTGGCTAATCAGCGAGATATGCAAATTAACTGCCAACCAAGATGGCAGCTGGCAGCCAGGCACCTGAAGCGAACAGGAGGCTTGCTTGCTCCAGTGACGGAGGAAGCCAAGGTTCCCCGACTGCCGCTGCCGGCCTCTGAGCTGCAGTCTAAGAAACTATGTTGCAATTATAGAAGCTAAACAAAACCCAGAAACCTGCTTTCAGCCGTCAGAGCTGAAGCAAGCAGGACCGAAACAATGTTGCAATTATAGAACCCAAACAAACCCTAGATTCCTGCTTTCAGCAGCTGAGGCCTCAAGCTGGAGCCAAGCCTCAGAGCTAAAGTTGGCTCTCAGCTCCAGTGACAGCCATAGAAGGTAAATAAATCCCAGAATAAAAATAAAAAAAAGAAAAAAGGAGAGGTTGGGAGCTTCAGTCGCCAGCCAGCCTGAAAACAGCCATCAGCCCCTCACCCAGACTGGCCAGGCATCCCAGTGGGGACCCCCACTCTGAAGGGGGTGTGACCAGATGCAAATAGCCATCATCCCCTCATCCAGGCTGGCCAGGCACCCCAGTGGGGACCCCTACCCTGAAGGGGGTGTGACCAGCTGCAAACAGCCATCATCCCCTCATCCAGACTGGCCAGGCACCCAAGCAGGACCCCCACCCTGATCTGGGATACCCTTCAGGGCAAACCAGCCAGCTCCCACCCGTGCACCAGGCCTCTATCCTATATAGTAAAAGAGTAACATGCCTCCCAGCACCGGGATCAGTGGAGCAGCGAGGCCTCCTAGCACCCAGATCAGCGGAGCAATGAGGCCTCATTGCCCTGGTGTCAGGCGGAGCCGGGAGGCCTCCTAGCACTGGGATCAGCGGAGCTGCGAGGCCTCCTGGCCCCTGGAGCAGCGTGACAGGGGGCAGCACCCAAACCCCCTGATCACCCTGCGGTTCTGTGTGTGACAGGGGGCGGGTCCACAACCTCCCTATCCGCCCTGCTCTGTTCGTGACAGGGATAGGTGCCTCAACCCCCTGATGGGCCCTGCTCTGTGCATGACAGGGGGGAGCTCCCAAACCCCCTGTTCGGCCCTGCTCTGTGTGTGACAGGGTGCGGCGCCCCAACCCTCCCCCCCATGGGCCCTGCTCTGTGTGTGACGGGGTAGAGCTGAAACCTCCCCATCGGCCCTGCCCTGAGTGTGACAGCGGTAGCGCCCCAACCCCCTGATCGGCCCTGCTCTGTGCGTGACAGGGTACGGAGCCCCAACCCCCCTGATGGGCCCTGCTCTGTGCGTGACAGGGGGCAGCGCCCCAACCCCCTGATCGGCCCTGCTCTGTGCATGAAAGGGGGGAGCTCCCCAACCCCCTGATCGGCCCTGCTCTGTGCGTGACAGGGTACGGAGCCCCAACCCCCCTGATGGGTCCTGCTCTGTGAGTAACAGGGGCAGCTCCCCAATCCCCTGATCGGCCCTGCCTTGAGTGTGACAGGGGGGCGGTGCCCCAACCCCCCAATCGGCCCTACCCTGAGCGTGACTGGGGGTGGCATCGCAGCCTCCCAATCCACCCTGCTCTGTGCATGACAGGGGTTGGCACCCCAACTCCCCAATGGGCCCTGCTCTGAGCCTGACCAGGGGCTGCACCTAGGGATTGGGCCTGCCCTCTGCCACCCGGGAGCAGGCCTAAGCCAGCAGGTCGTTATCTCCCGAGGGGTCCCAGACTGTAAGAGGGCACAGGCCGGGCTGGGGGACACTCCCCCTCCCTCCAGTGCACAAATTTTTGGCACCAGGCCTCTAGTATCTACACTAATAAAAGAGAAACATGGTAATTAGCGTACGACTGCTACCCTTTTCATTGGCTAATCAGTGAGTATATGCAAATTAACTGTCAGCCAAGATGGCGGCCGGCAGCCAGGCAGCTGGAAGCGAGCATGACGTGCAGTGACTGCGGACTCCAACGTTCCCCGCCTCACTTTCCGGCCTCTGAGCTACAACTCTAAGCAACTATGTACTATGTTGCAAATAAGAAAATAAACAAAACCCCAGAAACTGTCTTTCATTCAGCCGGGCTTTAGCAACATTGTATCAATGTTTTCAGCGGCGAGGCCTCAGAGCTAAAGCTGGCCCAGAATAAAAAAAAAAAAAGAAAACAAGGAGCGGTTGGAAGCTTCAGTCACTCGCTTCGGGAAAACAGCCCTCAGCCCCTCACCCAGACTGGCCAGGCACCCCAGTGGGGACCCCCACCCTGATCCAGGACACCCTTCAGGGCAAACCAGCCGGCTCCCACCCGTGCACCAGGCCTCTATCCTATATAGTAAAAGGGTAATATGCCTCCCAGCACCGGGATCAGCGGAGCAGTGAGGCTCCCGGCACCGGGATCAGTGTGACAGGGGGCAGCGCCCAAACCCCCTGATCGCCCTGCGGCTCTGTGTGTGACAGGGAGCGGGGCCACAACCTCCCTATCTGCCCTGCTCTGTGCCTGATAGGGGGGAGCTCCCCAATCCCCTGATTGCCCTGCGCCTCTATGTTTGACAGGGTGCAGCGCACCAACCCCCTGATCAGCCCTGCTCTGTGTGTGACAGGGTAGAGCCATAACCTCTGCATCGGCCCTGCCCTGAGTGTGACAGTGGCGGCGCCCCAACCCCCTGATTGGCCCTGCTCTGTGGGTGATAGAGGGTGGCGCCCCAACCCCCCTCCACGGGCCTTGCTCTGTGTGTGACAGGGTAGAGCCGTAACCTCCCCATTGGCCCTGCCCTGAGTGTGACAGGGTGCAGCGCCCCAACCCCCTTATCCGCCCTGCTCTGTGTGTGACAGGGGGCAGTGCCCCAACTCTCCTATCGGCCCTACTCTGTGAGTGACAGGGGGGAGCTCCTCAACCCCCTGATCGGCCCTGCTCTGTGCGTGACAGGGTATGGAGCCCCAACCCCCCTGATGGGCCCTGCTCTGTGCGTGACAGGGGGCAGCGCCCCAACACCCTGATCGGCCCTGCTCTGTGCATGACAGGGGGCAGCACCCCAACCCCCTGATCGGCCCTGCTCTGTGCGTGACAGGGGGTGGCACCACAACCTCCCCATCGACCCTGCCTTGAGTGTGACAGGGGGCAGTGCCCCAACCCCCCAATCGGCCCTACCCTGAGCGTGACTGAGGGTGGCATGGCAACCTCCCGATCCGCCCTGCTCTGTGCATGACGGGGCAGCGCCCCAACTCCCCAATCGGCCCTGCTCTGAGCCTGACCAGGGGCTGCGCCTAGGTATTGGGCCTGCCCTCTGCCACCTGGAAGCAGGTCTAAGCCAGCAGGTCGTTATCTCCCGAGGGGTCCCAGACTGCGAGAGGGCACAGGCCGGGCTGGGGGACCCCCCCCCCCGAGTGCACAAATTTTTGTGCACTGGGCCTCTAGTAACTAATAATAAGCTATTAGGTATTCAACCTCAGGCAGCCTAACTCCACGGCCAGTGTTATGAACCTTTATGCTTTACCAGCATGAAGGTGGTGACTAGATTAATATTCCAAACATGCTACTCAAGTTCCAGAGAAATTAGTAAATGGTCCCTCAGGTCCTTAAAACCAAGATGATTGGAAGACACAGATTCATGAAATACTATAAAATGCTGCCCACAAATAAGCCTGCAAGTACACTTTAATATGAAGCATTTGAAGACCCCAAGGCTTCTTTTCCTCTCATACAACATGCCATTTGTTGAGGCACAGACAGAATTTTTATTATCAGACGTTGATTTCCTAAATGGAAAAATGACTACAGAATTATTTTCTACTTGAAAAGAGAAAAACTATGTGACTATCACAACAGCTGTCTCAAGATCATAATTTATTTTCTATTCATTTTTTCTTAAATGTCAGTCACTTTTGAAAAATAAGTCAAAATTGTCTCACACCCCATATACTCATTCCTGACAGGTACTCAAATCTCTGGGTACTGTTTTCCCAAACTCACCAGCCAGTTCTCATTGCCCCCACTCAGGCAGGATTCATGCTGGGTTTTTAAGGGTAATCATTCACAAAAGCAAAATGACAGAAAACTACTAACATGTGCACTTAGCATTATTTGTCAGAGAAATTATCCTCTTAAAGGGTGGTTTTTATTTGGAGGGAACAAAGTGTTCTCAAGAGTTAAAGGAAAACCAAATGATGATTCATAGCCCAAATGTCTTGGTTCATGCCCTCTACAAGCAGAATGTTAAGCAAAGTCTTTAAATTGCCCATGTGGGTCTGGTAGGCTAAATGAGGCTAAGAACCGGACCACTGACATGCATCACGAATAAATTTCACCAAACAAACTGCTTCCAAATCTAGTGTTGTAAAGTTCCAATTATAGAACTTTGTATAATGTTGGGGAACCAACATTTAATTCATGCATCTCTTCCTCCTGTGCTGAGTCCTAATATCCTGAGATAGGAAGCAGTGCTCCATAGCTGAAGATGATCACCCACACTTCACCTCGGAATTAATATGCAACCACAACGCATGAACAAAGCTGCTGGAATTCTTTTTCCAGTTTGTGGAGTAAAATATTTATATATTCAAAATAAGAATGATGAAATCCGTGTAAGCAGTGCAATATGTTTAAGATACAACTAAATGCTTAGCATGAGTGATCTACACTACTATCAGAAAACCTTATTATGCACATAATTTGTGAAAGTTCCTCTTACAGGTTCTACTAAGAGAGACAAGTATAAGACATGATCTTTTAAAGAAATTATAATCTACAGAGAAACCATTTTGTAGGAAGTTACTGAAACCAACCAATTAGTTGAACCCACAAGGGGGTTTATTGGTTCAGTAACTGGGAAGTTAGGGGTGTAACCTCAGGCTTAAACAGTACTGGCAAAACTCTCACTGACTCTCCTGCCTCTCTCTGGAGGCTGGTTCTGTTCGCTCAGACCTGTCCAATAATTGGCAGCTAGGAGTCATGCCATTAGAGCTCACAAGCCGAGGGGAACAAGAAACTCACTTTTATAACTGTTTTTGCCATTCTTCGGAAGCGGGATGGATTTTTACCTGAAGTTTGGATCAGTTGTGAACACTGATGACACCTCACACCCCCCATGAGAGTATAGAAAACGCTTACTACTCACATAGTGAGAAGTTCTGGGAAGAGCAGGACAGTTTCCAAGCTGGTCAGCAAATGGCTTGAGCAAGAAGAGGAGACACTTGAGGCTTTTATTGTGATTAGGAGGTGGGGTCAGGGGGAGGGTTCTCGTGCTCGGGCAGGTGGTGTGATTTGACTCTCCCACTAGCGCCAAAGGAGAAGCACAGGTCTTTCTTATCAGCTTGCCTAGATGTGAAGCAGGAGAAACGAGGCAGGCATGAGGCTTAAAAGCTTGTCAGCAAACACCAAAGAAAGAGTCAGACTCTATTACAATATCTCAATTTAAGTCTCAGGTCTCATTGTCAGAATCATCTTTGCATCTAGAATAACATAATCCTAAAACTGATCTTGTAGCTCACATCTTTGTCTGTGGGGCCCAGATGCTGACATTGGTAGCCCTAACAGATTAAATGTAATGGATGGTGAGAAAAGAATGGATCCTCAAAGGGAGGCGGTATGCTCTTGCTAGATGAAGCTGAGGTAACATGCTGACCAGAAAAAAAGTAATAACAATAATAACATTAATGCCATACTCCACTAAAGAAATTATAGAGCAACCTGATATGATTTTTAAAAGTCTCCACCTCCTTATGTGTGGTTGGTAACATTATGTAATCAACAGAGGTGCATAATACAAAAAGGCCTGGAGTTTGGATACAGAATAAACTAGGTAGAAATGTAAGTTCTTTTACCAGCTCTGAGGGATTTGGGCAAAAGCAAGAACAAAGAGAAGAAGAATATAAAGACTTTTAGAGAGTGCTTAC
Source organism: Myotis yumanensis (assembly GCF_028538775.1). Classification (NCBI taxonomy): domain Eukaryota; kingdom Metazoa; phylum Chordata; class Mammalia; order Chiroptera; family Vespertilionidae; genus Myotis; species Myotis yumanensis. Next base: position 43,297,897 of record NW_027223757.1, read on the forward strand.
TAAGTACCTTGCTAACTGCTTTACATGGACACTTAATCTTCTGTAAGAACTTGATGATTTTGATGCTGTTAAACCTCCACATTATACATAGAAAATTAAAGGTTAGACACAATAAATAACTTCCCCAAATCCTACTGCTAGAAAGTTGTGGATCCTGAATTCAACCCAAGTACAAAATGTGCATGATTGACCACGATGGCTTAACTTCTCTAAACCTCAGTTCATTTGCCTGTAAAATAAAAATAATACCTACTGCATAGATTTATTGTAAACTATAGATTTAGGATAAACTATACAGAGAGGATTCAATCAGCATCCCACAGCCATTAATAAATTTCTCTCTTTCATCTTCAAATGTATATCTTTACCTATTTTTACCTATTACCAAGATAAATATTAAGTTCTATCACCAAAAAAAAAAATGTATTTCAGAGTATAGATGACAGTTAAGGTTGAGAGACATGATATTGCTAAGGTAGCAGTAAATTGAATACACATTTGGCTGCATGTTAAATAATAAAGTATTAAAACTAATATTTGGCCAAAACCAAAATATTACCATAATAGATTACATTCTTTGATATAATAATACTGGAGGCCCGGTGCGCGAATTCGTGCACGGGTGCGGCCCTTTGGCCTGGCCATGATTGAGGCCTATCGGGGGGCCAGCTGCTGGGGGGAGGGACCTCGGAAGGTTGGCTGGCTGGCTGTGGGGGAGGGGCTGGGGGGGGCAGCTGGCCAGGGGGAAGGACCACGGGAGGGGGGTTGGCCAGCCAGGGGGAGGAGGCCGTGGGAGGTTGGCTGTGGGAGCACACTGACCACCAGGGGGCAGCTCCTGCATTGAGCGTCTGCCCCCTGGTGGTCAGTGCATATCATAACAACTGGGCAACTGTTCCGGTCGTTCAGTCTTAATAGTTGCTTAGGCTTTTATATATATAGATATGTGAAATATTATAAAATTTTAAGTAGTTATTACAAATGTATTACTAAAAATTTTAGCCACTGAAAGTTAAAACTTAGGCATATGATATTGAAATGATCACTGATCAACCCTGTATCAACTTCTAGATTGCCCATGGTCACTGTGCTGTAAATTTTTGGTAATACCTTGAAAGAGGAGAAATTCTTTTTGAGTTGCTCATTTTTTCTCTAAAACTTTCTTTTCTTCATACTCTTTATATCCTTAATGTCTGAATTTAAAATAATTATATTAGTCAATATAGGCAGGGTTGTGCTGCAGTAACAAGTACTGTGTTTTCTGTAAATTTTCTGCATGCAGAGATTTCTGCTCACCAGTCTCTCAACTGCAACACAATATAGATTCCATCTTCTGTTCATCCTTACTGCCAGCGTCAGTCTAGTACTCAAAAGAGCTCATCTTCAGGCCCAAACACTTGTCAAAGTATTTTTCAAATTAAGATCATTATCTCTCTTATAGAACTTTTTGTCTTAATTGTTAAGGTAATATGTTTGTTTCTATCTCTTGGAAAATTATAAAAATGAAAATGATAGAGAATAACAATGGCAGTATTATCTCACATGCGACAATAAAATCAAGTTTTATTAGGGAGTTGATAAAAAATTAAGTAAATTCAAAATTGCCCCTAAAAATCCATCCAGATGCCCACCTGAACCCAACATTTAATTTGTAATTTAGTAAGCACAGCACAGCCAGAACTTCCTCTGAAACTGAAAAATACCAACCACTCTTTTTGATTGAGCCCCATGGAACAGTGGGCTTGTATTTAAGAAGTCATTCATGTAAAATATATACCTTTAATCACTAAAATTGTACTCAATGCAGCAAGAAACTCACACCATAAGAGGTGTGAAGAAATTAGAATTCTTTGTGGTAAATTATATTCAATGTGCCTTAGAATAAACATGAAAGAGACAAGATCATATTGGCATTTTAGGAAGATTATTCTTCTTTCAAGGTGAAAAGCAAGAGAAAAGAGACGAACGTGAAGACTATTGTAGGACTCAAAATTGAAAAATAATGGTAACGTGCCCTAGCCGGTTTGGGTCAGTGGATAGAGCGTCAGCCTGCAGACCAAAGGGTCCCAGGTTCAGTTCCAGTCAAGGGCATGTACCTTGGTTGAAGGCTCCTCCCTGGCTCTGGTTGGGACTCGTACAGGAGGCAACCAATCAATGTGTTTCTCTCACATTGATGTTTCTCTCTGTCTTTTCCTCTCTCTTCCCCTCTCCCTAAAAATCAATGGAAAAATAACCTCACGTGAGGGTTAAAAAAATAATAATAATAATAAATCTTCTATATATATATAAAAGTCAAATGACCTAAACAACTGGTCACTATGACGCTCACTGAGGCTGGCCAATTGGCCCAATCGAGGGCAGGGCTAGCCAGCCAACCTCCCTCGGCCCACGCCCCCGGCCGGACCCCACCCGTGCATGAATTCGTGCACTGGGCCTCTAGTAAATAAATAATGGTAATGTAATCTCAGTAGCAGTGGGGGTGGAGAGAAAGAACCAACACAAGTGTTATTAGGGAGATGGGTATAATATAAGTTGGTATTTGATTAGATGTGGAGGATGAAGGAAAGAGTAAAAAATAAAGACTGGATGTTGATGATTTACTAGTATGTATGCTACTATCAACACAGCATAGACACTATGACTTTTTATCATGGGGGATATTGCCTTTCCATTAAGGCAGCATAAGATGATTGCACTTTCAATATTATATTAATCTTTTAACCAATTAAATTCCCAAGTATTTTTTATATAAACTTCTGCCAAGCTAATACTTCCAATCCTGTAATTTGTACACAGTTTTTTAACCCACTGTTCCAACTTGTGGCAATTCTCAATTTTGATGCTTTCGTTTGATAATGTATAAACTATAATTAAATATGAGAAACATAATTAAATCTATGAATAAATTACAAAATTTGCAGTCATTTACTTTTTTTTATATGTATGAGATAACTCCATCTGTCATGAGGAAGAAGGAATAGAAATTTCTGTTACTCTACAAGATAGAAACATAAGAGCATAAGAATATACACAGGGTAGGGAGTTTCTTCTCCTTTTGCTATCCTCTTAATTCTCACTGGACTAAACTAAGATGTCCCCAGTCTAATTTGGTTACCAGGTATCCATAGTAGCTATTTATTGATACATGGGTAGCCCCTTCTGGCCTGAGTGACCATTATACTAAAGCCTATGGCTGAAATCTGTGGTCTCTCATTGTTCTATCACTCTGCAATCTCTTTGTTCTTGCCTTAAGCCTCTTTATGTCCAGTGGTGTTCTCAAAACTTCTCATCTACCCTGAAACTTGACCAGTGTCACTCAAGCAGATAAAAGAGACAGAACTCAAACCAAATTCTATATAACTCAAAAATTTATTACCAGCAATAATTCATATTCAGCAAGGAAAGCTAGCAAAATACATTTTAATCCCTAAAAATATACCAGTAAGAGAACTCCAAGTTTGCTAGACTTTAATAGCTATAATTTAATATTTCCTATAGACTTATTGCTTCAAAAAGTATTAATAATATTGTCTTTATGGTCATTGGCAAATGCTAATTTGTTTTGCTTAGTGACCTCATATTTTTCTCCAAAATTTATGGTTCCTGAGTCAGAAACTAAGGCATTTCTTTATTTAGCATCACCTAGTCTCCAGATATGAAACATTGCTATCTGTCATGGTAACTTTATATCTTAATTTAGGAAAATCAATAAGAGCAATAGGGACAGAAGTCCTAGCATGAACAGAGATCAGAAATCAAAGAGTACTTGTGTGAAACAAATAACAAAAGGGCCATCTGAAAGACATAGACACAAACCATAAAATATTAGACAAGTCCCCAAATCTGCCACCATAAGATATTACTATCATGAGGTGTGAAATCAGTAATGACAACATCAATGATTCAAGTTAATTGAATTTCGAGCTCCTTTATTGTTATCTTTACACCCAAATAGGTGCTCAGGCCTCTCTTTCTCTAACTGAAATCATCAGTGTAATATCTTCCATTCTTTCCTTCCATGTGCATAATACTTAAGACATAAAATTAAATATCTCTTTCTGTAAGCAGTTCACAAAATGCTTGAGTGAGTCCTGTGCCCTTTGCTTGCTCATTTTTTTTTTTCTGTAAAAATGTCCTAGACTCTGAGATACAAAGGTGAACAAGAAAACAGGCTATTGCTTTGCAGAGCTCATATTCTAGAAAAAGAAATATAGATAGTAACTAATGAAAGATAGTTTTATGTAGTAATAATTGCTATGATTTATGTGATGATGATGGAAAGGGGGATGGCAACTTTAGGTTGGGAATCAGGAAAGATTTTCTAAAAGTGAATAAATTAATCAAAAGAGTCAATATTTTTCTGTAGTAATAAATGGTCCCAATATCTCAGCAGGGCTAGCTGCTCCATGTCAGAACAACCCTGGGGGTAACTGATATTTGTATGGTGACTCAGCAACACTGGCAGGGGGCAGAGAGCTCTACATGCTGCAACTGTGCCATCTGAAAGAGCCCACTTCCTGACCTGATATTTCAGGGAAAGAAAGACTGGAAGCCCAGCCAGTGTAGCTCAGCAGTTGAGCATCGACCCATGAAGCAGGAGGTCAAGGTTTAATCCCAGTCAGGGCACTTGTCAGGCTTGCAGGCTCGATCCCCAGTGTGCAGGAGGGGTGTGCAGGAGGCAGCCAATCAATGATTGTCTCTCATCATTGATGTTTCTATCTCTCCCTCTCCCTTTCTCTCTGAAATAAATAAAAAGATATTTTTTTAAAAAAAAAAAGAAAGACTGGAATGTAGCACATTCAATGTCTTTTCACTGTCACCCTACCTCATGGACCATTGGCCAGAACCAGTCATACAACCCTGCCTGAACACCAACCATTCACTGGTACTTTCCCCTCAAGATGTGTACTCTTCAACTGGGTGCAAAAGGACCATTTTGACTTGTGACCTCCCTTGTTCATCTCCTAAACTTCTGCCTATCTTAAAGTAGAGTGGGGTGCATTCACGTCACACATATGCTCCCAATTCCTGAAAAGCTCTTCCTGCCACCATGCACCTTCCTCACTTTCTCAGGGGTAATTCTTTAGTAGTGTTTCATAAACTTGTTTATGTGACTCCCAAAAGCTGGGTTAGTGTCCTGTGCTCTCATACCACACTACACTTACCTCTGTACAGGTGATCCTTGAACAACCTAGAGTTAGAGGCTCTGACCCAGCACAGTTAAAAATCCACATACAACTTTTAACTCTACAGCCAGCACTTTGCATCCACAGATCCAACCAACCACACATTGAGAACAGCATTTTTGATCTGTGGTTGGGAATCTGTGCTTGGGGAATTCAAAAATACTGTTTTTAATTCACAGTTGAATCTGAGGATGTGAAACCCACAGAGCCAAGGGGATGACAGTATTTATTGAAAAAAGTCCACGTATAAGTGAACCCATGAAGTTAAAACCTGTGTTGTTCAAGGTCACCTTATTGCTTATCTCTCTGACTGGCTCTCCATTGGACTGCTAACTTATGAAGAGCATGACTGTGTTCTCCAACATAGGTTCTTAAAAATAGCAGGCAGTTAAATATATGTTGAAGGAAAAGTGGGAAAAATATAAACAAGAAGAAAGATGCTGTATGTTTTTATGTAGTTGAGTAAGAATATAGTATCATTTACAAAAAAAATGGAGAGAGTTGCTAAAACAAACAGGTTTAATGTAAGAAGAAAGAGAACTGGAAATTTTTGAATGTTCATCATATGATAGATACTAAGCTAAAAAATATTATGGATATTCACTTAAGGTTTGAACATAATGAACTTGAACTGCTGTTACAGAAAAGACGGACAAGAACCAAACAGCTCTCTGAGAGTTTGGAGTTACACTTTATTCACCGCGACGGGCTTAGGGAAATGAATCCAAATTCTAAGCAAAACTACAAGCAGAACTTCCCTTTTTATGGAAGAGCCAGCCCTTTGTGCGCTTGCTGGCGGTGGCCTTGAAAACTACACAGTTCTATCCAATTAAAAAATGCACCTGGCATGGCATTGGGTGTATCTAGTCTCTGGCCTACAAGGTCAGACAGCTAAGTTTATTGCCCCCATTATTCAAGCAGGCTAGAAAGCAAAGTTACTTTTTCAAAATTAGATAGAGGCCGTCCAAAGAATAGCAGAGAATTCCAAACAGTAGTTTTACAGAATAGGGGTTTGCCTTCACCCTGCTATTGTAATAATCATGAGAACATGTCAAAAGATAGTTAAGTTGAAGTCCCGTTGTCAGATGAAGACACAGAGATGTGAGATTCATCCATACAGATAACAAATGGTGGCATTGTGTGCACCTTTGCATCTCAAACTCTGCACGACCATACTTGGTAGAATACCTAGTAGAAATGGAGTCTGGATGAGTCAACAGCCAGCAAGCCTTGGGTAACAGTGAAGAAAAAGCATATGACATCCTGAAGCAAGATGTAGTTGTGAATTCTATAGGGTATATTATATGGCAAATGAGAGCTAATGGAAAAGTATTAAGCTCAGATTAATTCCATTGTATTTTTATTGGTGTTCAGCTTCATTTTGCTGTCATTATTATGCCCCACATCATTCTTACATCTCCCACATTTCCATGATACATTATAAGTACCACCATTTATGAAAAAAAGTCAGTGGTATTTTTACTATAAAGAAGAAAACAACCATGAGGATTGAGAGAAACAAGGAAGGAATAAAATAAGAGAGGGAAGTGGAAGGCAGGAGAGGGAATTTAGCATAGAATCTTATGGGGAAAATATATTTCAAAGAAGGAGCAAAATAGCCAGAGGGCTACAGAAGGAACAACTACACAGATGTGAAGTTTAATCATAGTGTATTTCTAGTGATTATTTCCAAATTCATTAAATAAATAAGGAGCCAGAGGAAGAGCAAGAAAAGGGAAAAGCCAATAGGAATAAATATAAATTGGTTATTACTTGCTTAATGATGAAACAATTTTCAATTTACAAATATCCACTGGGAATTCTCTGAAAAGAAAATTGTTCATTTACCAGTCAATGCTGCTTGCATCTCATTTTACTTCTGATATCATTTTTCTTTGATGTAAGGACTGGTTAACTACCAGCCCAAATCTGGGAAATGTAACATATTTGCTAGGTCTGCCTGACTGCAGAAGGATCATGTGTGACTGAAACAGTCAGTTCAACATGTAGAATTCTAGCTCATGACAACAGCACCTTGAAACCAGTGTGTAGGGAGCGGCTATACGGTTAAGCTTCGGACTGACTGGTTGGTAAAGCTACAAACAAGTCCCAGCTTAGAGGGCACAGCCCTCTTAGCATAATTAGGCTTGACCTTATGAAGCTCCCTAGATCTTATCTGGGTAGCTAATGGGCTGAGGGAGATGCAGCAAGTGCTGCCAAAACAAGTGAAACTCACAAGAACATTGTAACTATGGTGACCACTACCTTGTTTACCTCTGGCTATAAAATAAAGGCTCAGCTTGCTGTCTGGATCTCTCTCTGTGGCCTCAGCCAGGCACAGGAAGATCCACCTAGACCCAGCTTATTCTCTTTGTCTGTGTTTTCTACATCCTTCCCCGCCCCGCCTCAGGCCCACGGAATGCTTGGCTGAGCTGGCCCGGCACACCAGTGCTTAAAAACTCCCTGTTCCTTGCCATATGTGAAGCTATTTAGATTGTAGTAACTGTAGGCAGAAAATATTTTGTTGCTGTCAGCTGAACTCCAGTTTTGTAAATACTATTCTCATGGAGTTGCCTTTAAAGTCTCTTTGATTTTTATTTCACTTATTCAGAATTTGTAATGTATTGACTCATTCTGGGATGAAGTTTAACTCTGAGTTTCCATTTCTAAAAAGTATCTAACCAAATTGTGTTTAAGTGCATTTTACAGAATAAATATTTAAGTCTCTTCTCAAGTGTTCAACTTCAGAATAAGCAAAGTTAAATTGATGTATTTATATGAAAATTCTAAGATGTTTTTAATATGCTGATACCTATTGTGATTTTCCTAGAGGTAGAGATACTATGAAATGTTTCCAAAAGTTATTTGACCATGGGACTTCTTCCCCATGTCTTCGTGGAATGTATTTTGGGAATTATTAACCCAGCTTAAAGCATGCCAGTGCAGATTTATTTTGAGAGCATCTACTACGTGACAAGCATGGTGCTAGCACAGTCTGAAGAAGCAGACTGAATTCCTGTCTGGGTTAGACAGACATTAAATTAACATTAAATTAATTTAATGAGTCTAAGTATGCACATTACTGTAAGAAAGATACAGCAGAATCTAACCTAGCCTGGGAGGTGAAGGAAGGCTTCGCTGTGAAATGAAGCTTAACACCTGCAAGATGGGTGAGTTTGTTAGAGGACGAGAGCCAACAGAATATTCCAGGTACAGGAAACAGCAAATGCAATTGCTCTGAGGCCGGAGAAAGTCAACCTGAAAAAATTGATAGCAATCTGGTAGACCTGACAGGCAGGAGAGCAGCCCTCCTGGAGCATACTTTCTCACTGGTGAGGAGGGCATGTTCTATACTCTATCCTTCTAATTCCAAACCACGAAGAATCACCTTTCCCAGCAAATGCTGAGTCAGTTGTTTAGGACTAACACACCACTAAGAATAACCTGGAGAGCAGAAATAAACATAAAAATCATCTCTTCGAAGGCAGTGGAGAGCCACTAAACCAAACACATAGGGAACACAGTTCCAGAAGAAAAGGGGAGCTCAGAGAGGTGAGGTAATTGTTAGGGACCTCTCTTAACTTGTTAAAACCTCTCTTAATAAAGGCATTAACCATTTTGAAATCTTCAGCTGAGAGGCTGAGAAGCTGAGCAGAGCACTTAGCAATTCCACAGGGTTTGGAGGGACAAGAATTACGTCTAAGAGAAGGGACACAGGTTAAAATGCTGAAAGCCTTTGCTTAAGAAAAACCAAAGGACCACAACCTATGTCTAAAGTGAGTGTTCACAGTAGCTAAATCCTACTTCACATCAGCTCAATCTCTGGTTTGATTAAAGTGATCTCCCTTACCCAACTGCCTACCAAAACAGAAAGTAAATTCAGGAGGAAGAGATCAGCATTCCAAGACCTAATTATGTCTACAAATTGTAATTTACAATGGACGGCAATAGAGGTTAGAAGAAAACACCAGACTAAGGACAAAAAGGAAAAATACGTATAATATAGGACACTGTTTAAGAAATATTTGGGGCTGCGGTAAAAAATGTCTAACACACCCTGAAGTTTTAGCACAAAAGGAGTGAGAAAGGAAGCAAAAGCAATATTTCAACACTTAATAACCAATAATTTTCAAAAACTGATGAAAAATACTAAACCAAAGATATAAGGTGCAAGGTTATTCCCAAGCACAATAAATGCAAAGAAAATCACTCCAGACATACCATAGAAAAACTATAGAAAATAAAAGACATATAGCCAATCTTAAAAACAAGAGAGAATGGTACAAATTACCTTCAAAGAACCAATAATAAAGTTAAAAGCTGACTTTTCAACAAAAATAAAAAGTCAAAAAATATCTTCAAAATAAGTGCCAAACTAAAATTCTATATCCAGGCAAAGATTTACTTAAAAATGAAGATGAAATAAAAACATGTCCAAAAAAATAAAAGCTAATGAAATTGTGCTTTGATAGACTTATATGAAAAGAGATACCAATATAGGGTTTACAGGAATAATAATAATAATAATCCTATCTAATAAAGAGGGAATATGCTAATTGACCATCATGCCCTCACAAAGATGGTGGCACCCACAGCCACAAGATAGCGGTGCCCAGTCCCCTCAGCCTCGTCAGGGGGTAGCAGATGCCATGCGCCTCATCCAGCCAGAGTCCCCCAGTCCTCTCAGCCCCGCCTCATCCAGCCTCAGTTCCCCAGTCCCCTCAGACCTGTCAGGGAGGGCAGTTGGGGATGATCATGCTGGTAGGGGAGCAGTTAGGCATCAATCAGGCCAGCAGGAGAGTGGTTAGGGGACTATCAGACTGGCATGCAGGGTGGTTAGGGGCAATCAGGCAGGCAAGCAGGCGAGTGGTTAGGAGCCAGCAGTCCCGGATTGTCCCAGATTGAAGAGGGTGCATGCTGGGCTGAGGGACACCCCCACCACCACCACCACCATGCACGAATTTTGTGCACCGGGCCTCTAGTAATAATAATAATAGATAAAAGCATGGAAATGACAAAAGGAATGAGAACTAATGGAAAGGATAAATACATATGTAGGGAAATCTAAATAAAAATTGGCTGTATTAAAAAATAAGCCTTCATTCAGGTCAACTAGATGTATAGAGAGGGGAGAGAAAGAGAAAGAGACAACAAAAGAATAAGAATAATAAAGATAATTTAATACATAGGACAAAATAGCATAAAAGTCTAGGGGAAGCTGAATAAAATGTCTCAAGTTTCTTGCATTGTTCAGGAAGTGAGAAACCATACATTATTAATCTTTGCATTCGGTACCTAATAAAATGTCTGGTACATAGTAAGTGCTCAATAGACGCTTGTTGAACAGTATTCAACTGGTAATGTGAGAAAATTATGTCCCATTTTCTACTAATTTAAAAATACCTTCCCTAAACTCCCAGGTTGAGTTGGCCCCTTCATTCCCCATGAGCTGTCATTACCTCAGTCACCCACCAGACTGAAGAAAACTCTGCATTAACATGCTTGTTACATAACGGCCTCCTATCCATCCTAGATATCTTTGCATCCTGGTCCCTGCCTTTACAAGGAGTTTTTAAAGATACTAAAAAAGACTGCGTAGAAAAATATGCATCAGATTAGGTGACTTGTTGGCACCTCCCTCCTGAGAATACAGGGTTCCTCTTAATCCCAAATCCGCTGCAGCCGCAAGGGACCCACCGGCAGCAGAGGGTAAAATCGTGTGGATGGGGAGAAGGCTGACCCTGATGTAGGCTACTATTTTCTGTTGTATACGCCTGTAATATTTCATTGAATATACGCTATAACAGCTGTCCTTACTCAAGTTTCTCTAAAATTACATTGTTCCCCATGAGGTTGTGATTTTATTTTCAGCTGTCCTTTACAGATCCGGAAAAGCATGTCACCAAAACTGGTGTCAGGACACGCCACAGTAGGGACTGTTCTTGCTTTTCTTGCAAAGATATAAGCAAACATTCCCCTGAGAACTTGCTACAGAAAAGTTGTGATTTTTCTCAAAGAAAACAGGTGAAGTAGGACCAAGGGCCATAATTAGTAGCTCTTGTTCAAGAGCAAGAAAGTGAAAGTCTTCCTCATAAGAGGCATTGAAAAACTGTCTATTAAATTTCATTGGATTATTAACAACCTACTCAGCCTCTTTGTATTAATGTTTTCTTATAGCAGTCCAATATTCTAGCATGGGTAAGATGATGGTAATCCTTGTGTCCCCTATATATTGGATGAGTAATGACCTGTGGTTCTATCTCCTTAAGTTATCTCAGTATTTCCTAGGCTGCTCAATCCTTTCTGGTTTAAGATTTAATTAAGATGTTACCCTGGTGCTTTTGGAGCTCTAAATTAATGACCATTTGTCATTAGATCATTCTTCACATAGAAAAAATTACCATCACAGCTTCCACTTTTAGCAATGAAAAAGGAGCTACTAGGAAGATCAAAACTCACATCAAAGAAAACTAGAAAAGCTAGATAATTTTTTAAATCACTTTAGAGGCATTACAGAGCTTCAAAGTGACCAGGACCTGAGGGGTCAAGCACTTAAAGAGACAAGATGCCTATTGGAATGAGCTTGACACCCTATGTGCCAATTTTCCCTTTTGAGGCATTTTCCAAATCTTTAGGACTTTGGAGCAAGAAACAAGAGGCTGGTTGGTAAAGGGGAAATTAGCAGTTAAGTAGAGCTTTTAGGATCACAAATGCTGAGAAAATAAAAATTTGAGTTCAATCCTGACAAGGCATTTAGGACTTGAGGGACCAGGAGCCTGTATTGAAGAAAGAATAATTTTAATAAATGGTGCCAGGGCTATGATATACCTGAATGAGTGTGTGTGTGTGGGGGGGGGGGGGGGGGGGGGGTGTTAGTGGGAGAGTGAGCCAGGAATCTTGACCTTTACATCTTACCATTAAAAAAATCCCTTGCAGTTGTATTTTAGGTTTAAATTCAAAGTTTAAAACTAAAAGCTTCCAAAAGATAACATAGAAAACTATATTAAGGTTGGCAAAATAATTATAAACAGGACCTCAAAAGCACTAACGATAAAAGATTGATCAACTGGGCTACATTAAAATTAAGAACTATTTTTTTCAAAAGACACTTTTAAGGAAATGAAAAAGTAAGCCACAGAATGAGCAAAAACATTTTCAACTCATATACCCAACAAAGGACTCGTACCTAGAACACATAAAGAACAAATACAAATCATTACAAACTAGACAACCTATTTTAAAAAACAAACAATAGCCTAGCACAGACACTTTATAAAAGATGATATCAAGCAGAAAATAAACATGCATGTTTGCTCAAAATCATTACTCACCAAGTAAATGAAAAGTAAAGCTATAATGAGATAATACAATATGGCTGAAATTAAGAAAGAATGACACCAAGTGTTCATGAGATTGTGGGTAACTCAAACTCTTATACAGTGTTCTGAAAATGGGAGTTGGTGCAACCACTGTTGGGAAATATCTGCTAGAGTTAAATATATGCATAATTTATGATCAAGCACTTCTACACCTATGTATGCACACTGTAGAGATGCAAAAACAGGTTTATCTACAGACACTTATAAGAATGTTCATTGTAACACTCTCTGTAATACCACAAAACTAGAAACAACACAATTGTCCTCTAATAGTAGAATGAATTAATAAATTACAGTATATTTATACAAGGTAATATTAACTAGTAATGAGAATGAAATACTGTTCCACACATTTCACTGATTACCTCGATTTAGGAAAGAAAGAAAACACAGGATATAGAGATTATACAACTTCATTTATTTAAAGTTAGAAAACATACAAAATGACTGGTGACAAAGAAGTCAAAATAGTATTTGGAAGGGCATGAGGGAGGACTCTTTTTTAATCTGAGCAGTTGTAGTGTAACTGCTAGTGGAAAAAGTCACTGAGCTGTATATTTATTTGAGTACTCTTCCTATCTATATAATAAAAGCCCAGCGACCGTTACAGTGGAACGACCGGAAGGAGCAGTCGCTATGATGTGTAGGCTGCAGGGGCCGCCACTAGCGCCTCTGCCAAGCCCGAGGGCCCAGAGGCCAGTTGCACGGCCACTGTCAGGCACTGGTGAAGAGGAACACAAAGGTGGCAGCGTGAGCATGCAGCTTCAGATGAAGGCTCTGTGGGATGAATTCAATCAGCTGGGCACCGAGATGATCATCACCAAGGTTGGCGGGTCAGGGTGCCCCTCTCCCTGCTGCAACCCTCCCCACATGGTACCAGTCTCAGGCAGCGGGCTTTGGCCCCATCCAGGCAAGCAAGACTGAGAAGCAGGTTGGGGGGTGCGGCCTGGCCACCTGCGGGTTCCTCCCAGTGCAGGCCAGCTCCTTCGCTCTCAGAGTCCTGGCTCTAGCGACAGCCACCTGGCATGCAGGGCCAGAGGGTACTGCTCAGGAGGCCAGGAAGGCGGCGGAGAAAAACTCTGTGGACCTGCCGCCCAACCAGCAGCCCAGGACCCTTCACGACCAGAAACAGACCGGCTCAGAGCACACCGAGCTTGGGGGGAAAGCAGCTGCCTGTGAGGGGTCTTGCCACCAGCTGACTCCCAGTGGATCCCACCTCAAAGGAAACTTGGTCTTTAGTTCCTTAGTTCAGTCTATACTGGCTAAAAAGGAGCAGCTGGGCACATTTTAGGGGAGAATTAAGACTCTAAAACAGTGTAGTGTGTTCTGTTCCGTGGAGATTGCTACCCAGTTGTCTTAGGCCTAAATTCCCAGTGATTGTGGGGCCTGGCTCTGCCACTGGGGCCCACATCTTCCAATTGGCCTGTATTTGTTGTAAGAGCCCAAAGAGAAGAAGGGGAACAAGTTTTTCAATGCAATGGATTTGACCAACAGACAAAGGCAAGTGCCAGGCTGTGTCTAATGTACACACAGAGACACAAGCTCTGAGTCCACCTGGCCAAAGGGAGCTTGGGGCCTATTTGCAGAGTCTTCTGATGGTTTCTGTTTCCTTGGTGAAGCCTGGGGCCCAAGCTCAGCTCCAACTCAGTGGGTCTTCTCCAGGCCCCTCCCCCTAGCCGGCCCCACCCCTGATAGGCCCCCCCTCAACCTCAATCGGGGGCGGGGCTGGCCTGCCAACCACCCATGGCCACTCCCTCCCTGGCCAGCCTGGCCCAATTGGCCCTGATCAGGGTGAGCCAGCTGGACTCCACCCATGCATGAATTCGTGCACCGGGCCTCTAGTGTATGTTATATTTTAGCACAAAATTTATGCTCTAAACATTCCATACAAATCAGATGACAAGTAATGTTCATGTCTTAGAAAAAGACCATAGAAGTTGTATTAAGTGGTCAGATTGCAAAAAGAAAAGTTCCAACTTTAGTGTATCATTTGTTTTAGAACAAAATCTTCTTCCTACCACATATTTTCACGACTTGATATTACATTATATGCTAATTTGTTTGTTGCCTGACCAAGGGCTAGCATGTAAACTACATGAAGGCAAAGAGTTGATATATTTTATTCACTGCTATATATTCAGCCTCTAAAATAGTACATTAAAAACTCTTAATAAATATCCACTGAATGAATGAATTAATCAAACTAGTATTGGTCAATAGCGGTCATTAATGATTTCAATAAAATTTTGTTTAAATTTTCTCGTCTTAAGCAAATTGCATCAAGTGGGCAATATGCAATTTAAAATGTTTAAGTTATGAAAGATTACTCCTTAATTCTGCTTCATAGCTACAATAAAGACACTAAAAGGAGATCAGAAAGTATTATAAGGTAATCATTTGATTCTAGAGAGTTTCTTGCCAGCCAGATTCTTCTCTACAAAATTTTTACTTTCTTAAAGGAAGAAAATAGTTCTTCCTGTCTTTCAGTGCAGAGGGAGGAAAATATGGCTCAAAGGCCACAGGATAATGTAATGACTGGACTAGTGTTGACTAACATGACTATGTGCTGATGGCACACACCTCTACCTAAAACACAGAGGGAAGGTGAAGTATCTAAATAAGAACACCCACTTTATCAAACAGGTGGCACAAGCCCTATCCTTCCAGGCCTGGTAGCCCCAGAGCATGTGTCCTCTGGGCCAGATGAGCAGCACAAAGGGGCAGCCAGATGCTCAAGGAAAGACTGTGCCACCTGCCAGGCATGGGATGAGCCTATGAAACTGGTCCTGAAAAGGTGATCTCAGAGAGAAGGAGCATTAGTGACCACAACATTGCAGAGGAACCGTGAGCCATTTAATATATTAGTAAGAAATAAAGGAGAGAGAAAGAGGAGGGAGGGAAAGCTAACAATTCAAGCAATTGCAGGAGAAAGTGAAAATGAACATGCGTCCACATCTATTTCCAGGAACACAAAGCCCAGTTACATTACTGAGCATGGAATAAAGACTGGATCAGTTTACTTAAAAAGATGTGGGAAGAGGAAGAGGATAATGAGTGATGAAGGCAGAAGGACCCATGCTGAGGCAGCTGTCATCATCCAGGGGACAAAGCTAAATGCATGATGGTTGTACATTACAATAGCAAGGCTGTTTATTTAGCACTTTAGTAAATCCAACCTATATTTCATTTTTAAAGCTAATTGTACAGAAAACCAGTAAGTGTCCAAAAAAGAATTCTAAAAGATCATTAGTTTATATTTCTTTAGTTACCAAATTCCAGGAGACGAATGCCCAGTAACAGAGGTATGCACCCTCCCTACCCAGCAGAGAGAAATGGTCATGTTACATGGCAAGTTCCCTAATGAGGGTGATTGGAAGGATGCCCATGAGCAAGATTGTATTTGGAGGACATTCCTTCATTATATAAGTAGAGTAAAACCTGGTACTGTACACGAATCTGCTTCTTTTGTCCCCTGAGTCCATGCAGCTAGGGTTTGGCCCTTCTGTATAACATAAATATGGCTCAAACTCAGTGTTGAAAATGTCATTGGGTCAATAGACACTGCTAAGAATTCAAAATTAAAAATAATATTAGAAACTCTTAGAAGCTTCTTTTTTCAAAATGCAGGCCCACCTAAAACATATCCTAGGTAGGTTATTAAAGTTCTAAGCTAAACTAATTTTTTTCCCTAAGAAGTTAAAACGTTAATGAAATGTCATTACCAGGGGCTAGGGAAAGGAAAGGATTAAACAAACCACTGTTGTGTAACTTCGACTTAAGGGACAATATCCGTGATGAACCTATTATCTCTTTTTCCAGGCAAGATATTTACTTAATCCACTTTTTAAACCAACCAAACTTACAAAATGCAATTCATTCTTTAAATAATTGGAAATCAGTATTGTGAATGGGTTTTGATTGCTAGAAAAAAAATGTTGGCTTTTTCTTATTAGCAAAGTGCAGTCGAAAATGAAGACAGAAGACAAATAAAATACAGACTTCTTAATGGACCCTGGAAAAATAAATGAGGTTTTCTTAATTTCTTAGTGACTGTGAAGAGACTGTTTATGTCACAGTAAAAAAGACAACTCTGTCACCACTCTGAAAAGTAAGTAGAAAATATATGGGAATGGGTATTAAATTAGGTCATTTTTTTTTTTTACTTTTAAAAATAAAAATCTAAATATAAAATCATGTATTCTGGTTTGATTTTGTTGTTGTTGTTGTTGAATTCTTAAATATCAAAAAAATATATAAGCTTATAGATTCCAGAGGTGAGTAGATTTTCAAGGAATGTATTTTGGTATAAAAATCTGAGTCTTTTTTTAAAATTATTTATTGTTGAAAGTATTACATATGTCCCTTTTCCTGCCATTGCCCTCTCCCAGTCTGCCCCTGCCCCCCTCCAGCCCTGCCCTTCACCCCCCCCCCCATTGTTTGTGTCCATTGGTTATGCTTATATGCATACAAGTTCTTTAGTTGATCTCTTACCCCCCAACACCCCGCCTCGCCCACCCAAAAGCTGAGTCTGGAAATAAATCAAAGAAAGAGCGGAGCTCCAGAATGAAACTTTAACTGTAGATATAGACTTGAGTTGGCCATTTAACTTCTGAGCATGTATTTACTCATTTGTAAAGTGGAAAAAATAATAACATCCAACAGGTCTCAATAGTGATTGTGAAAATCAAATTACGTAACAGAAGGAACAAGCTGTTGAAGGTGATTTTACCTGTTTCTAGCATTTTAAAAAACATATTTTTATTGATGTCAGAGAGGAAGGAAGAGGGAGAGAGAGATAGAAATATCAATGATGAGAGAGAATCATTAATCAGCTGCCTCTTGCACGTCTCACACAGAGGATGGATCCCACAACCTGGCATGGGCCCTGACCGGGAATCAAATCATGACCCCTGGTTCATAGGTCCACACTCAACCACTGAGCCAGGTTGGCCAGACTGTTTCTAGCATTGTATTCCCTGGCCAGACATCTGCTGATTTGCAGATGCTCATATGACCACTATTGGGCTGCCAATGGAGTGAAGAACAATGAAGCTGTGTATTAGGCAGACTTCTCCAGAGAAGCAGAACCAATGGGAGATCTAGCTGTCTATCTGTGGATCTGTCTATCTGTCTATCCATCTGTTTATCTATCTATCTCTCATTTACCTATATTTATAGAAGAAAAGGAGATTGTCTCACACATTTATGGAGGCTGAGAAGTCCCATGATCTGCTCTCTGAAGACTGCAAACCCACAAAAGCCAGTGGTATAAATCCCAGTCTGAAGGCAGGCGAAAATGAGATGAGATGTTCTAGCTCAACAGTGAGGAGCAAAAAAAAACGTGACAAATTCCTCCTTCTTCTCCTTTTGGTCTGGCCAGGGCCTCAACAGATAGGAAAATGCCCACCCACTTCGGGAAGGGCAATCTACTTTACTGAGTCCACCAATGACAATGCTAATCTCATTTGGAAACACACCCACAGAAATACTCACAAATAGCTTTCTGCTTATTTTTTCCATATTGTGTTTATTAAATGAAAAGTAAAACCTCTTTTGTTTTACAATTAATTTTTCTAGCCTTTCTTGGTTAATTACATAAACCTTCCACTTCATGAAAATATCCTTTTTATCTTCATTCAGTTATTTAATACTATTGACGCCTGGAATCCTAACCTATAGATCTACACACCCTTCCTTCCACCACCCAAGGTTATCTTTAGGTAGAGGGAAGAGGGGCCACTGATCTGAATCCTGCAAACGTCTCCTCCCCTGCTCAATCCTCCTGAGGGTGTGCACACCATACACTTAGAAGTGGCCAAAAGGTGGCTGGTTGTGGGAGGTATAGTATGAAGAGCCTGGACGGTGCGTCAAGTTGACCACATGTATGGGTTTAAGTCCCTCACAAAGCGGATGTGGGAAGAGAAGGGGTGGGTCATCCATTTGAGTGCAGAACTTCATGGAGTCTGAAATTCCTAACTTCAAATTTGATATTCCGCATTATTAGGAAGGTCCATTAACAAAGGAAGAAGATAGGACACGTTTTGTATAACCGTTTGTTGGCTTAATTTATAACTTAAGGTGTTTAGACATTTGATGTAGAGTCTCCATGTTTACGCTTGCCCTGGCCATGTGATGGCAGAGGCAGGCAGGTCTGCCCTCATCCCCCAGCCATGTGCCAGATGTAGAGCTGAGGGGACACTGAGGAGAGATCCACTGAGAGGCAATGCTAAAAGTCTGCTGACTGAAAAGCAGGGATACATTAAAGCATATTCTCCTTGTTCTGAATTTATTTCCTTCTCAGAATGTTGGATAAATCTCATTTAAGTAATGGATCATATCTCATTAAACTACCTATGTGGTTACAATTTGTTGTGGCATTTTTCAATGCTCCTACTCACCCAGAGTTAGATAAAATAGTTTCCAAGTGTGTCATTTTGTAAAGCTCTCCAGAGTGAAACATAAGATTAGTATAAGGTCATAATCATGATGATGTAAGCATAGTCTTAAATTTATGTTCAACTTTCTATAATGTTTTGAGAAAAAAATACTTTGTCATTATAAAATGTGATCAGTGAAATGTATGTCATTCAAACCTTAAAACTAAATTCACCAGGAGAGTGCTTAATTCACATTCTTTGATTTGTTTTTACACAGATTCTGATAAAATTTCAAGCCCATTTCCCAAACTGACTTATCAGGTACTTGCTATTCAATTTCCCTGTCAGTGAATGTCTGTTCTAAGAAATCGGTCCCACAACTCTTACTGAGTGGGCAGGAGGATGTCTGACCCCTCCCGTTGGCCCAGTGATTACCTAACTTGGGCTGGACCAATTATAATTTCTCTCAAAAATAAGTTCAAGTTCAAAAACTCTTGTTAGTTTCTTGGGCACTTGACCTGCTGTAAGATGCAATGCCAAGGTGGGGCAACTATGTTAGGCTAATGAGCAAATGGAGCAGACGAAGTCTATCTGTAGACAGAATCATTAAGCAGACAGACACAAGAGGGCTTAGCCGAGAGCCCTTATAGCCTATACCACAGAGAGAGAGAGGGAGATGACTTTGATTTCTTCTGCTTTCTAGATGCTGCTTCTAGATCGAACAGTGGCATTTGCTCCTTTGGATTATGAAAAGATGCTCTTGCATACTTAACAAGTTAGACACTTTATACTAATTTAAGTATTGTTTAAGAGCAATCATCTTTCAATAAAGATTAAGTAGATTTTCTTTTTGGAGTGAGGAGAGGTTTATTGATAAGAAGGAAACTGCTCAAGCTCTAACACTCCAAGAATAAATAGGTTTTACCATCTCTAATTCTGTAATTTTATAATGACATTTTGTATACAACCCATATGCAGAAATGAACTTAAACCCCTCATAAAAATCTTATGACATAAGTACTATTATAATCACTATTTCACAAATGAGAAAACGGAGGCACAGAGAAGTTAAGTAATGTGTCCAATGTCATTCAACTAATGTTTAAAGGCTTCAGTTAGAAATCAAGCACAAACTCTGTGGCTCCAAGATCCATACTCTTTAGAACTATATATCATATCAATCATTTTACTATGATTCAAATAAACATATTTTAGAAAAGAATTATGCTAACTCATAATTTATTTAGAAATTGCATTAAACAGAGTAAATTGAGCAATATAGCCATTAGAAGGAGCCTGAGAAAACTACAAGCATTTGGAATTACGAGTGTGATATGCAGATTATAATCATAAAACCTTTACCCTTCCTTTATAGAATGCCTCATTAACCACTTTTTCTCAGAGGAGTTACAAAGAAGATTGATATATGATAAAATCATTATTAAAATTAGGAGATTTATTTTAATTTTCCAATGAATAAGCAAACATGAACTAGAGAGTAATAAGACCAAATACTTATTAAGCACTTAAGAAAGCCTGAGTAAAAGTTCTTGCACAGCTGAGAATCTCTTCCCAGATTAAAATAATTTCTGTACCTAACCTTCCTCTATAACATATATTTACTTAACATGAGACATAAGAAGCTAAGACTAGAGTATTGTGTGATTAAATGGACTTAAGGTTTTGGTGCAAGAAATTTGTTTTTCACTAAAATTGATACCCTCTTAAGATAAAGCCAAATAGAATCTCTAAAAGTAAGTTTTAAAATATTAATGACTGAGAATATAACAATAATAAGTAATGCTGTATTTGAGTCATTAAGAATTAAACAATAATAATCTGCTGTTTATCTCTGAGCCCAACTCTGTTAGGCACAGGAGAAATAAAGGGCAAAATACCTGCCCCTGAGAGGGTACAATCTGGCTTGGAAGACCAAAGGAACCCACATGAGATAAGTGTAGACTGATAAATGAGGGTATGTTTTGTTATTTAGTTATTCTGCCAACACATTTAGAAAAGATCTGGTCAACTTTATATAGCAGCATATAATCCAACCATATATTATGTGGCATTAAAATATGTCTAATCCAGCCAGCGTGGCTTAATGGTTGAGCATCGACCTATGAACCAGGAGGTCACGGTATGATTCCTGGTCAGGACACATGCCCCAGGTTGGGGGCTCAATCCCCAGCCGGGGGTATGCAGGAGGCAGCCAATCAGTGATTCTATCTCATCATTGATGTTTCTATCTCTCTTTCCCTCTCTCCTCTCTGAAATCAATAAAAATATATATTTTAAAACATATGTGTCTAACAGAGAAGGGAGATAATGTGGATGCAATAGTCAAGGAAGGTATCCTGTAGCAAGAAGGTAAGTCCTTACAAGAAGAGGAATATTTCAGTAAGTGGAAAGAAGTGAGGAGTTCACATTTCATTCCAGAGAAGCAGCATAACCATAGCTTGGAGATAGACAGTATTATATTGTGACAAGAGGTCTGGTGCATGAAATTTGTGCACAGATAGGGTCCCTAGGCCTGACCAGCGATCAGGGCTGATCAGAGCCTTCCGGCTGCCTGCTAGAGCCTTCCTTCATTCCATGCTGCCCCCTGGTGGTCAGCACACATCATAGCAAGCGATTGAACTCTTGATCTCCCTGTTGAACTTCTGAGGGGACAATTTGTATATTAGGCTTTCATATATATACTAGAGGCCCGCTGCACAAAAATTTGTGCACTTGGGTGGGAGGGGGGCCCCTCAGCCCATCCTGTGCCCTCTCGCAGTCTGGGACCCCTCGGGAGATAATGACCAGCTGGCTTAGGCCTGCTCCCGGGTGGCAGAGGGTAGGCCCAATCCCTAGGTGCAGCCCCTGGTCGGGCTCAGAGCAGGGCCAATTGGGGAGTTGGGGCGCTGCCCCCTGTCATGCACAGAGCAGGGTGGATCGGGAGGTTGCGATGCCACCCCTACTCATGCTCAGGGTACAGCCGATTGGGGGGTTGGGGCACCGCCCCCTGTCACACTCAAGGCAGGGTCGATAGGGAAGTTGCGGCACCACCCCCTGTCACGCACAGAGCAGGGCCGATCAGGGGGTTGAGGAGCTCCCCTCTGTCACTCACAGAGTAGGGCCAATAGGGGAGTTGGGGCACCACCCCCTGTCACACACAGAGCAGGGCCCGTGGGGGGGGTTGGGGTGCCGCCCTCTATCACTCACAGAGCAGGGCCGATCTGGGGATTGGGGCACTGCACCCTGTCACACACAGAGCAGGGCCGATCAGGGGGTTAGGGTGCTGCACCCTGTCACACACAGAGCCACAGGGCGATCAGGGGCTTGGGGAGCTCCCCAATATCAGGCACAGAGCAGGGCTGATCAGGGGGTTGGGGCGCCTTCCCCTGTCACGAACAGAGCAGGGCGGATAGGGAGGTTGTGGCCCCGCCCCCTGTCACACACAAAGCCGCAGGGTGATCAGGGGGTTTGGACACTGCCCCCGTCACGCTGATTCCGGTGCCGGGAGGCCTCGCGGCTCCACTGATTCCGGTGCTGGGAGGCATATTACCCTTTTACTATATAAAATAGAGGCCTGGTGCATGGGTGGGGGCTGGCTGGTTTGCCCTGAAGGGTGTCCTGGATCAGGGTGGGGGTCCCCACTGGGGTGCCTGGCCAGTCTGGCTGAGGGGCTGAGGGCTATTTTCAGGCTGGCGGGTGGCTGAAGCTCCCAACCACTCCTTTTTTTCTTTTTCTTTTTTTTATTCTGGGCCAGCTTTAGCTCTGAGGCCTCTGCTGCTTTGTTTACCTTCTGTATTTGATACAATGTTGTGGTCCGGCTGGCTGAAGCCCGGTTGACTAACGCAGGTTTCTGGGGTTTTGTTTAGCTTCTATATTTGCAACATAGTTGCTTAGAGTTGCAGCTGAGAGGCCGGCAAGTCAGGCGGGGAACGTTGGAGTGCTGTCACTGGAGCAAGCAAGCCTCCCTGTTCGCTTCAGTGCATGGCTGCTGGCCGCCATCTTGGCTGGCAGTTAATTTGTATATCGCCCTGATTAGCCAATGGGAAGGGTAGCGGATGTACAGCTAATTACCATGTTTCTCTTTTATTAGATAGGATAGATTGTCCTCCCAACATTCATAATTGCCACCATGTATGTTAGAAGATAATGGCCCAGCTCCAGGAATGAACTGGGGCCCAGGCAAGAAGAGTGAGTCCATCCTTCTCTCCATTGTAACTGGTGCAGATTACTCGGGCTTATGCATTAAATGGCATCCACCGGTCTCACTGGTTCTGGGGAGGAGTCTTGATTTTGTTGTGGGATGGGATGTTTTCTCTCACATTGGCCATACTAAAGCTTGAGTCTCTGGTTATCATAGGTATTCTTAAGTATCAAAACATGCAAAGTGTGACTCTTCATAGTCATGGGAAGTAGATATTTCTACTGAAGAAATCATTCCAGCATGTAATACAACTGATTTGTGATTTTATTCAGAGTCCTTAAAATATGACACCTATAAAGAGGAGTGCTGTTTCCTGGTTGTATAACGCTTTCATTGATAATATATCTGCACTAATAAAAGAGAAAAATGGTAATTAGCGTACGACCGCTACCCTTCCCATTGGCTAATCAGCATATCCTTATGCAAATTAACTGTCAGCCACGATGGCGACCGGCAGCCAGGCAGCTGGAAGCAAACATGAGGCTTGCTTGCTCCCGTGACTGCAGACTTCAACGTTCCCCGCCTGCCTTGCAGGCCTCTGAGCTGGCAGTTTGAAACTTTGTAACAAATATAGCCGGCTGGGATCTCAGAGCTGAAGTTATACATTGTTTCGATTATAGAACGGCAAACAAACCAGATATGAAGCCTCAGAGCTAGAGCCAGAGCTAAAGCTGGCCCAGAAGAAAAAAAAAAAGAAAAAAAGGAGTGGTTGGGAGCTTCAGTCAAAACCGCCAGCCTGAAAGCAGCCCTCAGCCCTTCACCCAGACTGGCCAGGCACCCCAGTGGGGACCCCCACCCTGAAGGGTGTGTGACCAGCTGCAAACAGCCATCATCCCCTCATCCAGGCTGGCCAGGCACCCCACTGGGGACCCCCACCCTGATCCAGGACACCCTTCAGGGCAAACCAGCCGGCCCCCAGGCCTCTATCCTATATAGTAAAAGGATAATATGCCTCCCAGCACCGGGATCAGCGGAGCCGAGAGGTCTCCTGGCACCAGATCAGCATGACAGGGTGCAGCATCCAAACCCCCTGATCGCCCTGCGGCTCGATGTGTGTGACAGGGTGTGGCGTCCCAAACCCCTGATCGGCCCTGCTTTGTGTGTGACGGGGGTGGTGCCCCAACCCTGCCCCCCCCCTCCACGGGCCCTGCTCTGTCTGTGACAGGGTAGAGCCATAACCTCCCCATAGGCCCTGCCCTGAGTGTGACAGTGGTGGCACCCCAACCCCCTGATCCACCCTGCTCTGTGTGTGACAGGGGGCGGTGCCCTAACTCCCCTATCGGCCCTACTCTGTGCGTGACGGGGGAGCTCCCCAACCCCCTGATGGGCCCTGCTCTGTGCATGAGAGGGGGGAGCTCCCCAACCCCCTGATGGGCCCTGATCTGTGCGTGACGGGGGGGCGGGGGGGGGGCAGTGCCCCAACCCCCTGATTGGCCCTGCTCTGTGCATCACAGGGGGTGGTGCCGCAACCTCCCCATTGACCCTGCCTTGAGTGTGATAGGGGGCGGTGCCCCAACCCCCCAATCAGCCCTACCCTGAGCGTGACTGAGGGTGGCATCACAACCTCACAATCCGCCCTGCTCTGTGCATGACAGGGGGTGGCGCCCCAACTCCCCAATCAGCCCTGCTCTGAGCCCGACCAGGGGCTGCACCTAGGGATTGGGCCTGCCCTCTGCCACCCGGGAGCAGGCCTAAGCCAGCTGGTCATTATCTCCCGAGGGGTCCCAGACTTTGAGAGGGCACAGGCCGGGCTGAGGGACCCCCCCTTCCCCCCCGAGTGCACAAATTTTTGTGCACCGGGCCTCTAGTATCAACAATAAAGAAAATAAATAGGGGGTTTGCAGAACACTTCTACTGTGTATAATACTATCCAATCTACTTTGCTTCAATGATTAATACTTCATTAAAAGTGAAACAATTCTTTATCCCTCTATTTCACACAGGTATTTTGAGAATCAGAGTTTACAAAGGGAATATGATGTGATGACACACTATAAGCTTTTACTAAGAACATAAGCATAATTGCACTAAAGTAGAAATCACTACTAAGCCAGTTCACGGCCAAATTTATATTCCTCTTCAATAAATAACTTTTATTAATGTGTTCTAGTTTCCAAAACACCCAGCATATTAGTCTTAAAGCTTCTTTAATCAATCGAGTCCCTCTGAATCATGTTCTTTTCCAACATAGTTGAAACATTTGAAATGCTAAAAATCAAAGAGTAACTTTATATAACTACTACTTCAAATAAGGAAAAGTACAATGCAAATAATCCATATCCCTTGGAGTTAAAGGCATTTACAATATTATTTTAAATAACTAAATTTCTTATTTTTCCCCTTGAAATCTAAACAGCCTTTTCATTACTTACAGTCAGTGATTTTTTTACTGAAATTTAGGTCACCCAACTGTCCTCTTTTTCCCTATCCTAGTTTCTAAATCCCTAAGTTTTATCATTTTACTTTCAGTCAGCACAAAATATATAAATACACAAAATCAATACTCAATTTGATAGATATAGGACTAATGTTAACAAGTTTTATCTCAATCAAACCTTATTCCAAATGTTTTCTTTATTTCAAATGCCCTATATTACTTAGTATTTTAAAGTTGTTTGTTTTTTTATTTCATGCTCAACATCTCTTTCTCTCTTCACATTGTCAATGGCAACTTGTCTATTTATTCTATTTTTTATTTGGAAATTTTTGCTATTGAATAAACAGCAGCAACTGATTTTTCCCCTCAATTATGTCTTTAAATTTTTTATGTGGGGTAATATCTTTTCACCTACAGAAAAGAATATCAACTAACCTTCATAGAATGATAGTTCTCATTTATTAGTCTTCCATCACTCTTTCTGAAAAGCAATGGAAAAAAAATACCAGCAGGTGAGGATTAACCAAAAAATAAAATAAAATAAAAGATTATGGAAGTTACACATTAGAACATTGCAACACAGTCAAATACTACAAATATTATAATCAGATTTTTATAGTCCACATCTACCCCAAAAGCCAAGGTTGGTCTGATTAAATCAAGAAAATAGACTACATCCATTAAAAATCCTACATACTACATATGGGTATATGAGCCTAATTACCTAATCTCATAATTTCCATTATTTGTTTTCTGAACTTTCTTAGTAATATTAAACTCTCAGAAATACCTATAGGAATGTTAATGCGATATTCTTTTCCTAAAGTGGTACTTGTAATACCTTTGCAGTCTAGTTATGTCTAGTGTGTTGGTTCTTTTTTTTTTTTTAACAGAGAAGAAGTTCTATGGATTTCTGACATTATCTAACCCTTCTTTCAATCTCTAAATGATGGCATGTTAAGATTTCTCCACCATAATTTCCCTTGAGTAGCTAAAGTTTCAGATCTCAATAGAGGTCTAGTTTTTCTTCTTCATGAAACAGTAACTATATACTTATCTCTTTTTTCTGAAAGTGTCAAATAGTGAACCAACATGTAGCCTGAGTGATATGAGTCTACCTGACTATACTGATACAGGCATCAGTTTACTAAGATATTAAGTCCCTGCCCAATTTGCTGGTAATCCGATCTAATAAAAGAGAAAAATGGTAATTAGCGTACGAACGCTACCCTTCCCATTGGCTAATCAGAGCGATATGCAAATTAACTGCCAGTCAAGATGGCCGTTAACAGCTAACAAAGATGGCAGCTAATTTGCATACTGAAGGCAGGATGGGACAGCGCTATTCTGCCTGTCCCGCCGCCATCCAGGCCTGCTATCTGTGACCCTGATGGCGGGCGACCCCTGTGCAACCCGACCCAGGGCTGGCAGGCGTGACCCCAGAGATCTGCCACTGGCCAGGCCCGCAACCAGCTCTCCCTCGGGAGATCCCCCGGCACTGGCGGGAACTGCTGCCCGTCAGCCAGCAGTCACGCCCCCAACAGGCCCTCCTGCCAGGGATGAGCAACCGGAGATCCCACAGCAGGAAAGGGCGGCCTGCAGCCAGCCCCTGTGTGCGCCTGCCTGTGGGATCACTGCCACGAGGTGCAGGAAAGGGCAGCCTGCAGCCAGCCCCTCTGTGCGCCTGCCTGTGGGATCTTTGCAGAGATCACGAGCTGGATATGGCGGCCTGCAGCCAGCCCCTCTGTGCGCCTGTCCCTGGGTAGCCCTGGAGATCCCACAGCAGGAAAGGGTGCCCCACCCTGGCCACAGCTCAAGGGAGAGTACAACATGCAGTGGAGGCCAGGAGCCTGAGAGATCAACAGAGAGGGGCGCCTGCTCGAAGCCTTCAGGGTGTGGCTGGGGGTAGGCCCCCAGCAGACACACACACACACACACACACACACACACACACACTGATACAGGCATCAGTTTACTCTGAACTTCCAATGTGGTTGGGAGCAGGCCCCCAGAAGACACACACACACACACACACACACACACACAAACACACACACACGGGAACGGCTGCACCGAGCCTCTGCTGCCAGACTGTGGCCATCAGTAGGACATCCACTGAGGGCTCCCGGACTGAGGGGCAGGCTTGGCTGAGGGAACCCCATCCCCCAATGCACGAATTTTGTGCACTGGGCCTCTAGTAGTCTATAACAGTGGTTCTCAACCTTCCTAATGCCGCGACCCTTTAATACAATTCCTCATGTTGTGGTGACCCCCAACCATAAAATTATTTTCGTTGCTACTTCATAACTGTAATTTTGCTACTGTTATGAATCTTAATGTAAATATATGATATGCAGGATGTATTTACATTGTTACAAATTGAACATAATTGAATCATAGTGATTAACCACAAAAACAATATGTAATTATATGTGTGTTTTCCGATGGTCTTAGGCGACCCCTGTGAAAGGGTCATTCAACCACCAAAGGGGTCGCGACCCACAAGTTGAGAACCACTGGTCTATAAGCTTTTGTACCACACATTCAATACCTATGGCAGGGGGATTTCCAATGACAATTTCTTAAGTAACCACCCCTGTGTGGATACCAAGTCTTATTGTATAGTTTTGGCCATATTTGGAGGTATTTAAGTGCTAAGTGGGAGAATATACATAAAGACACCATGAGTGGATGAAATATAATATCTTACAGGGAAGCCAAAGATTCCCTACATAGTAAATCTTGATTATAAGGTCTGTAAACATGAGCTAGGTATTAAATAAATTCCACTGGTTTTTCTTCTGAGTCTTACCTCTGTGAAAGTTCAGTTATATAGAGTGTTCACCTGTGAGTAATACCTGGATGTTACAGAAACTTCCCTTCCTACCTTTCTAGGTATCACATAAAAGGGTGTTTTATTTTTTCATTATCTGCGACATGTGCAGTCCTCCACATACAAAAAATAAATAAAAATAAACAAAAATAAAAAATCACATATTAGTAATTGAGATAAATGATTAAACCAGACATTTTATTATAAGAAATTAGAATTAAAGGAAGCTAGTTGACACTTAGGGGAAAATGGTTACAAGTCCAATAGTTTGTTCAGTTGTATGTTTTACCCTAGTCCAAATCATAAACAAATTGCATCCAGGTACTGCATTTATACCAAGGAGTGAATAAGAATGCAGAAAGTAAGATGGATGATATAGAGCTCATTCGTAACATGCTTAAACAATAACAAGTGTGTTTGTTAAAAATTCAGAATTGTAACCAGAAAAGAGGAAATGTAATGTCTAGGAAATAAATAAAAGCAAGAGATTAAAGAATGACAAACTGTGGCTCCAGTCTTCTAGAATTTGTTCCACAAGTCTAGAGTAGAAGCCCTCCATGTCTTGTAGCTGTTTTTTGTTTTTCTTCATAGCTCTTGGTAGAGCTGTCTTTGTTGTCAAAGACCATCTGCTGCTGAAGGATTCTTTTAAAACCTTTATTTTAGAATAGACATTAGAATAGCAGTTCAAATGTCAGAGAGTATTACACATTAGCACACTTCTTGGTATTCCGACCCTGGCATTCATACCACATTGTACCCAGGTTGGTCTGTGTGACCTATAGAATATGGCAGAAGTGATTGTAGGTCACTTATGATATTAAATAATAAAATACACAGTTTCCTCCTTAGTTGTTCTCTCTCCCTCTTTCCTTCTCATTTCTCTCTCTCTCTCTCTCTCTCTCTGTTCTCTTATCTCAAATCACTTTTGCTCTAGAGCAGTGGTTCTCAACCTTCTGGCCCTTTAAATATAGTTCCTCATGTTGTGACCCAACCATAAAATTATTTTTGTTGCTACTTCATAACTGTAATGTTGCTACTGTTATGAATCGTAATGTAAATATCTGATATGCAGGATGGTCTCAAGCGAACCCTGTGAAAGGGTCGTTCAACCGCCAAAGAGGTCGCGACCCACAGGTTGAGAACCTCTGCTCTAGAGAATGCAATTTGCCATGTCATGGCCAGCCCTATAGAGAGGTCCATATGATGAGATACTGAGGCCTCCCAGCCAAAGTCGTGTAAAAAATCTTGGAAATGGATCCTCAAGCCCAGCCAAGTTCTCAGATGATTGCCACAGCAGGCAATAGCTTGACTGCAACCTCATGAGAGACTCTAATCCAAAATCATCAGCTAAATTGTTCTCAATTCCTGACCCTCAGAAATTATGTGAAATCATAAATGTTTGCTGTTTTAAGACACTAAACTTGAGGGTAATTTGTCAAATAATTTTTTACTCAGCAGTAGATGACTAATCTGGGCTATGAAATTCTGTGTCTTTTTAACTGAGACACAAATCTAGGACTCCACCCCCTGGAGTGTGACTGCTGTTACAGTGGCTGGAAGTACCTGACACAATTCTTTCCAATGTAGTTCTTCAGAGGCAGGTGTCTTTTCACCTTTAGTGTCTTTCTGAAGAGAAAGTCTTCTGGTTTGATGCTATATAGAGTTTTTTGGGAGGATGTAGAAAAAGGCAATTTGGGTCTGTTGGCAATAAGACCGAAAATAGAGCATAAATGTCTTGCAGTAATTTGCCATATATATCTGAAGTAGAGTACAAAATCAGGAAGGCAATCTCACAGGGTGACTTATAATAAGTTTATATGGTAAAAATTGATGAGTGCCAGAGGGTGCTGACCTCATGATTTTGAGAGTCCGAAGTAGTACTCTTGGCCTGGGAAGCCCAAAAATATCACATAAATTTTGCTAGTTTCTGTTTTAAAATTTTATTAATGGCCCTAGCCAGTTTTGCTCAGTGGATAGAGCATCGACCTGCCTACAGAAGGGTTCTAGGTTCGATCCCAGTCAAGTGCACGTACCTTAGTTGCAGGCTCCTCCCTGGCCCAGGCCCTGGTTGGGGATTGTGCAGGAGGCAACCAATCAATGAGTTTCTCTCACATCAATGTTTCCCTCTCTCTTCTACGCTCCCTAAAAATCAATGGAAAAATATCCATGGGTGAAGATTAACAAAACAAACAAACAAAATTTTTATTAATGCTCTCTAATTTTCTTGAGGCTTGAGGATGATAGGGACAATGATGTTTCTAAGTTTAAGGTTTTGCAAAATTTTCTAGCACTCCCAGTAAAATGAGTGCCTCCATCACTGGAAGGATAGATGGGAATTCCCCAGGTTGGGAACATAAAATCAATGAATGTGTTGATCCACTATAAGAATAAGCAAGCAATGACCAGGAGGACATATCTAAAACACATATGGGGACGGTTATTAACTAGATGTATTGTGGTGATCATTTTGCAATATTTGTAAATATTTATGTTGTACATCTGAAACCAATATAATATTATATGTCACTTATATCTCAATTTTTAAAAAAACATAGAAGAAAGTAGTTATATAAACTCCTTTTAAAATATTCACAGGGACCTTGAGGCTTGGGCTCTTTTCTATATTCCATTTTTATAGACATGTACCAGAGATATCCTCAGAAATCTTAGTAAAAATTTTCCCCCAAATGTTGATTGACTTTACTGGTCAACTTATCCTTGTTGTTAAAGTAATTTCATGTGAAATTTTTGGCAACGTTCTCTAGTGTCACCAAGTATTCACTCTGAAAAGTCAGAGACGATCATGCAATTTATTACTGGCATTTTCCCAGCAACTCTGTAGATTCTGGATTGAATCATAGGCATTCTATAATAGCTTCCTTCAACCACTCAAAAGAATTGGTTTCTAGGATGATCATGGGGGCCAGGACCTTAGTGAGGCCTGCTCTCCATATTGGTTATTTAGGCATTTCCTTTGGTCTCCATGTACCTGTTTTTGAATGGTTTCCACATTTATGATGGCCAGTTTCTTAGGAAATACAAGAGCATTCACAGGTTATTTAATCTGTTAGCCATTTTTAATTGAGTTAACGGCTATGGTCAAAAACATTCATCATTACCACTTCACACTCATTTAAGATGGCTATTATCAAAAATATAAAAATAAGTGTGACTGAGGATGTGCAGAAGTTGGAACCCTCATGGATAGCTGATAGAATGTAAAATGATGTAGCCACTGTGGAAAACAGTTTATGTTAGATTCGTATATTTATGCTATATGATGCTAAGTGAGATATGCCAGACTCAAGAGGGAAAATATTGTATGCATCCATTTATATGAGTTACCTAGCATACAGAAATAAAATAGAGGTTGCCAGGACTGGGAGGAGGAGACAATGAGTGACTGTTTAATGAGAACATAGTTTCTGTTTGGTATAATGAGAGGTTCTGGAACTAGATCATGGTGATGGTGGCACAACATTATGCGTTACCTCATTCCACTGCATTGTATACTAAATACCACATCACACAGAGTCATTCAACTGCACATTCCTGAAAGTCTGTGACAGCAGAAGTCTTGGAGAGAAGATATCTTTCAGAATCAGATTCTCTGGTGAAAACAAGGCAAGACTAAGGAAAATTCTCACAAACTAATCACTAGTAAGTAATCTAAGGCAAAAGGTGTCCAAGTGAAAACTTTGTACAGTTCTCAGTCCCTGCAGAGAACTTAAGGCTTATTAATGACCTTTGTCTTTTCTTTTACACACACACACACACACACACACACACACACACACACACCAAGGATAGACAATTAGTAGAGTTATTGGCAACAAAGCAGATTTTCAGCAAGAATAAAAGCTTTCAAATTTGATCAGATAATAAAGGCATCCATAAAAAATATTCTATTCCCTGGAAGAGAATATAAGTTGAGCACTCTAGACAACAAGAAAATAATTGAAACAAAATAGCCCCCTCTCTAGTGACAGTCAAAGAGACTACTAAGCTCAAGGGACTTCAGTGGAGAGTGTTATTTCTGAATTAAGGACCTTAGGCACTGCAGTGAGGTGGGGACTCAGTTTAAACTCAGTAGAACCTCCACATTTAAGTTCAAAGTAATTAAAATTAAATAAAATTTTGAATTAGTTCTTTAGTCACACTAGCTACTATTCAAGTACACATGTGGCCAGTGACAAGTACCATATTGGACATTTCTATCATTGCATAAAATTTTATATAACATCACTGTTCCAGATTGTTGAGCTCATCAAGATATTACTAAATGACTTCATAATAAGTTTTTGTAAATTCACTATCATAAGGAGACTACCCTTTTGACAGAATCTTAGCAGTGTGTCAGAAAAGTGAAGGAAAAATGGCTCTGTGATCAAGTGATTTAAAACAAGTTTTTTGAGGGAGGGAACTGGTTTAGATTGAGCAAAGTTTGTGATATAATAGTTCCAACTTGATCAATACAACAAAGTGAGGGGCTTGAAATAAATCTTGATGAATAAACTCTTATTTAATAAGCAAACTCTTTCCTCCAGCAAGCAGACTATTGTTTCTGATAAAATTAATCTATAAGGATATCTTGCAATAAGTACAGAAATTATTTCTGGTTACAGTCTTGTCTTTACCAGGCAAATTAAACTGGAGCAAGGTCAATTAAGGCATGTTCACAGAAACCCCATGCTGTTTAAACAGGAAATCTTTTCAGTCTGTAAAATAAAATAAAAATATTACTACACCCAAAATTTATTCACATTTTAATGTTTAAATTATGAAATAGTTCCATGAAGGCATAAGAAGAATGAAAACATCTGTAATAAAATCTAAAATAACAACAATAAGAATATTTAAGCCCCTTACAGGAATAGAGTCTGGAACTTTCTTTAGACTTTAATTCTGATGGGGCCATAATTAAGAAAGATACACAAAGCCTGGTCAGTGTTGCTCAGTGTTGAGCATTGACCTGTGAACAGGAGGTCACAGTTCAATTCCTGGTCAGGGCACATGCCTGTGTTGCAGGCTTCATCCCCCGTGTGGGACGTGCAGAAGGAAAGGAGAGGGAGAAAGAGATAGAAACATCATTAATAAGGGAAAATCTTTGATCAGCTGCCTCCACACTGGGGATTGAGCTGTAACCTGGGCATGTGCCCTGACCATGCAATCAAACCGTGATCTCCCTACATAGGTCAAGGCTCAACCACTGAGCCATGCCAGCCAGGAGGAAAAACTTTTTTTAAATAGCATCCCTTAAGACCAAGTCTTCTCAAACCAGCAAATTCATTCTAATAGTAATGGGAGACGGATTTTTTAAAATAATAATGGAAAGATCCTATTGAGAAAATTCTCCAATAAAATAAATAAATCAAAAGAAGAGAAGAAAGCAGAAACAGCAGGAAGTCAATCTCACCCCCCAGAATAGAAATAGATAACCCAGATGATATACATGAAGACTGTAACCTATTCTCAAGGAGAATCTTTTGCCATTTCACTTATAGAGGGTTTGTGGAATGACAAAGCAAAAATGAAGAGAAAGTTTTAAGTGTGCCTTATGGATGGTAAGATATGATGTTGTACCACACAAAATTGTGAGGACTGGGAACAGAAAATAAGAGGCATGATAACAGATATAATACACTATTCAAAATAAATATTTTGTTTTACAGTCATATGATGTCCTTGAATAAGTTTGCATTTAGTTTGTAGGAAAGGAGGTGGGGAGAGAAATTTATTTTGGGCCAAGGGTATAACTGCATTTAGACGGAAGCTGGTTAAAAAGGGAAGGGGCTATTAAATGGAGATTAAAAAAAAACAGATATGCATTTGAGCCAGGTTCCAGCAACAGAGGAAACTGGTCAATGTAATTACATAAGAATGAAGTTCTGACAGCCAATATACACAGTCTAAAGTTTTTAAATACCCTCACTTAGTTTGTGTCATGCCCTTCTTTGCACTATCC
Source organism: Myotis yumanensis (assembly GCF_028538775.1). Lineage (NCBI taxonomy): Eukaryota > Metazoa > Chordata > Mammalia > Chiroptera > Vespertilionidae > Myotis > Myotis yumanensis. The sequence continues at coordinate 43,332,212 of NW_027223757.1, forward strand.
AGAAACCAGAATCAATCATTTTAGAGTGGGTATCAGTACTTAAGAGTAGAACCGATTGAATTCTGTAGAACTACTCAATCATTATTTGAATGATAGGAATCACTTAATCCTATTGAATGGATGGAAGCAATATATTATTGAAATGATGTTACAGTAAATCTCATAACAAAACAAGTGATAAATTTAAGGAATATATATATAGAAAGGATTAACAAAGAAGATGAGTACAAATATGATTTATAAAAGAGATAGCACTGACTATCCTCAGAAGTATAAGAATAAAAGATAAAAATGAGCAAAGTTATCAAAAAATATCTTTAAAGGTACCTGAAACCTGAAAGATTTTATCATGCCTCCAAGTAAAAATAACAAGCAGACATCCATTTTAATACATAGCTCCATCAAAGGATTAAATACCTATGAAAAATTCTCCAAGCATCAAATGCTTTCCCCCTAGAAAACAATACTATGAACTGAGTTAAAGTGTGGACACTGTCAGATTTTTTTTTATTAACAAACCAAATTATAAGCAATGGAGTTATATTTTCAGAATTACTGAACCAGTGTTCTAATTCTGATTATGTTGTGAGAGTTCTTAATCTGTATACAAAATGTATCATGGTTTACATTGTATTTTCTACCTAAAAAGCTAATAACTTTCATCAGATTAAAACACATAATAACTATTACTCTTTTCCTATTCCCATTGGTGAACACCCATTATGTGCAGTTTTGATAAAAATATCAAAGTACAATCCTTTCCTAGCCAACAGCCAACAGATAAGCATATAATTTAACCTAAACGATTGAATTTTCATTTCTCCCAATTCTCCTCTCTCTCTCTCTCTTTCTCTCCCTCCCACCCTCCCTCCCTCTCTCCCTCTCTTTTCCTCTCTCCTTCTCTCTCTCCCCCTTCCTCTCTCTAAAAACCAATAAACATATTCTCAGGTAAGGACTGAAAAAAGCACAATGAGGCTTTTAACAGAATAAGCAGAAAAGCTACAAACTGAGAAAACACTTGCATATCACATTTTTTATAAAGGATTTGTATTCAGACTACATAAAGAACTCTCAAAACTTAATAACAAAAAAGCAATCCATTTTTTAAAAATAGGCAAAACATATAAAACTGTAGCTAAAGAAGTATAGAATAAAATTACAATAATATAATATTTTCGCCTATCAAAATGACAAATTGTTTGTTCCATACTTGCAAGAAAATGTGAGGACAGGCATGCATACTTTTGTAAAAATGTAAACTGGTACAAATTTTCTGGAAGGAAATTCTGATGCCATATATTTTAGAGCTTTAAATAGGTTCATATTTTTTTACTCATATATTCCCTCTTGTGTAAACTAAGGAAATAATAATACATATAGTAAAGATATATATTTGAAAATATTACAGCTCTTTTAAGAGCAGAAAATGAAAATAAACTAAATGTACAATAGGAAAATGATTGTATAAAATCTGATACAGGGAGATAATAGATTTGGCAGCCACAAAAAATATTGTCTAAAATGAAAAAATACTGAAGTTTTAATGTCAAGTAAAAATATAGATATATATTTGTTTAAGAGTGTTAATGCACTCTACCTCAGCATGGGAAACTATCAGCATTCAAAGGCATAAAACCTTTGTTATTTATAAAACATAAAATTCTGAATTATTTTTTAGGTTGTGAATAATTTTACCTTCTTTATACTTTATTTTGCAATGTTTTCTACAATAAACATATTTCATTTATGTGGAAAAATAGATGTTTCGTTTATTTTAGATAGGAGAGCAATTATCCAAAGTCAGCATTTTTCAGGCACTGATTCATCATAGGAGACATTCAGGTTGAAATGTAGATTCTTCCTTGTATCAATCTTTTTAAAACAGATTAAGAATAGTAAACTCAATCAGCATGTTCTTTAAGAAAACCAAATCAAGTGACTCGATTTCTAAAATCTTATGTGATTATATTTTTTGAGCTTGAGAGTAGAGGGCAGGCAGGCAGAGTGAGTCAATGATCTCTACTTTGACATTGGAGGATGGAGGGAAAACATGTAGGGCTCAGTATTGACTAATGGCTTTTATAAGAAAGTAAATTAGATGTTGTTTTGTTCAATTTTCTCATTTTATAGATAGACCATCTGAGACATTACTTCTATATTCATGTTTAGATATCTACTAATTATATCTAGTTACTATTTTCTATTCCCAGATTCAAAACACTGTACCTATCACTCAGAATTTCATTGAGACTCGGGACATCTGACAGCTTTCCTATTTGTTGTTGTACAAAGACAAATAAGGATGCAAAGGCAACCTGTACAGTAATAAATGACAGTGACAAATGTGTTCCAAAATATGTTGGAATGAGCCTTTGCTAGTTTTATTTCTAGAATCCAAGTCCTTTTCAAATTGTACCTGAGTGATTTCTGTGAATTTTGCAGCATGCTACCTCCCATGTGCTCTCAGGTCCTATCGTTAGCTTCTTCCTCAGACCAGCACTACTACTTTGATGCTGATGACCCTTCTACAATCGACCTTTGATCATAGCTGCCTTCATCCAGATGGTGGCTGCCTCTGCTATCACCATCTGGCCTCAGAGAAAGAACCCTGCCCATTCATTGTCTGCTTCATCATAAATGTTGGTCAGATAGTTCTCCTTAATTCCCTATAGCACACCATCAACTCCATAGTTAAAGAGGAAACTGGAATTTGCAACATGTCTTTTGAAGAATCGGGGAAACATAAGGGAACCTACACCCACTCCAAACCATCCTTTGACTAAATCACACAAAAGTAGAACCAATAGATTTTCTCCATAAAAAGAGGTAGAAGGAGGCTGTTAACCATACAACCCATGTCCCCTAGTCCACTATGTACTCTAAATAAGACATAACTTTACCAAATACCCAGAATCTTACTAGTACTTTCTAGTGAATGCCCATTTCCTTCTCAATAATCTAAATCTTGAAATACCTTTAAACCTGAAATGAAAATGCTTTTCCTATCATTGGATTTTATTACCTTGGTTAACCTGAATATTTGCCATTTCTGATATTTGCCATTCATTTTGTTTGAATATTTACATTTGTAATACTGGAATATAGGTATTATATTGCAAGTTCTTACATTTGTTTCATTTACCTAAATTTTATCTCCATAGCTAGATGGCTAACACTCCAAGGACAAAAACTACTACATCTTTTTTTTTATACATAATACTTTTCACAGTACTGGACAAAGAATAGGCTTTTGATAGTCAAAACTTAAGTGAATTTGAGTTACAGCTCTGGGATATTTAGAGATTTGAAATATAAAGGTAATAGTCTTCAAATGTTTATTCTCTTTCTTTGGTGATTTAATTTGAATGCATTAGCCCTAAATATAAGCGTGAATATAAATCATTGTAAACACTACCAGGAAACAATAAGAAATGAAATCCAAGTTTGGAGAAGAAATAATTATGTACACATATGATTAATTATTTGAATTTTACAATTCTGTGTTATTTGCTTTCTTTATAGAACTTGCTTAAGCTTTTAATAATAAAAATAGTCTTTGAAAATTCATTCTATTTTAATGTCAGTTCAAAAAAAATGCATGGATTAGTAGTAGTATTCTAAGCACATTAACCTACTGATTATCTTTAAAAAAAACCCACACAAACCAATTCTATCATTCACTCACTGGAACAAGGACAAATAGAATAGAAAATTGTTCACATCCAGACTCAGGCAATTAGTTTTAAGTATGTCCAGATGAGTCCTGCTATGAGAAATAAATGCACTGAATAGTAACTATGAAAAAGATAAATTACCAAAAAAAGCCGAGATGTAAGTAAATATTCTAACAGAAGGCACCTGAAAATAATTCCTACTATTACTGAAGGGCTCAAAATATAACAATATATTAAATTTTATTTTTATTTTTAAACTTCCATACTATCCCCACAGTATAGTCCAGGACAATATGGATAGAAAATTTTAATTGAGACATATAAGTTGGACAGAGAAAACAAATATCCATAAGTCCCTAACTGAATTGAGCAAATGAATTCTAGCATTTATTTAAGAAAAATAAGCCTTCTGTCATGATCAGTAGATGGGGTAATTTTAGATAATCAGACAAGATTTTGCTTAAGGATGTGAATATAGATGGTCCACAATTTACCACAGTTTGACTTATGATTTTTTTTTTTTTTTTACTTTATGACAGTGTGAGAGATACACATTTGGCAGAACCCATATTTCAAATATGAACTTTAATCTTTCCTCAGACTAGTAATAAGAAAAATCCATCCTGAAGGCTTCAGAGCCAGCACACCTGGTAGACAGTTTCAGACCACCCACCACCACCACAATGACACACTCAAGGGGCAGAGTCAGCAGGCACCAGACCCTGCTGAAGTAAGTCCTGGTCTGTGGGGACAGCCCCTGCACAACTAATCTTCCACAGTGGTCATAGCCAGTCCTCAAATCCCATTGGCCTGGGGGTCAAACCCTTTTATTGAGATGCCAACAGCAATCAAGGCTCAACCACAACAAGAATGCGTACACAGCTCACACAAGGGGTGCACCTGGAGTGCCCAACTCAGGTGAATGGGAGGCTACACCACTGGACTCTAAGGCCACTCAGCGAGGAAGCCAAAATGAGGAGACACCAAAACATGACCAAAATGAAGAAAGAAAACTTCAGAAAAAAGAACTCAACAAAATGGAGACAAGCAATCTTCTAGATGCATAGTTCAAAACACTGGTTATAGGGATGCTTAATGAACTTAGGGGAAGAGTAGGTGAACTTAGAGAGAACTTTAAGAGCATTAAAAAAAATACATGGGGCCCTAACCAGTTTGGCTCAGTGGATAGAGCATCAGCCTGCAGACTGAAAGGTCCCAGGTTCGATTCCGGTCAAAGGCATGTACCTTGGTTGCGGGCACATCCCCAGTAGGAGGTGTGCAGGAGGCAGCTGATGGATGTTTCTCTCTCATCGATGTTTCTAACTCTCTATCCCTTTCCCTTCCTCTCTGTAAAAAAATCAATAAAATATATTTAAAAAATACATGGGAACCATAAGAAAGAACAATTAGAAATGAAGGATATGCAAACTGAAATGAAAAATAATTTACAGGGGATCAACAGTAAAGTAGATAAAGCCGAGAATCAAATCAGTGATTTGAAATATTAGCAAAAAATACCCAATCAGAACAGCAAAAAGAAAAAATATTCAAAAATATGAGGACAGTGTAAGAAGCCTCTGGGACAACTTCAAGTATACCAATATTCACATCATGGTGGTGCTAGAAAGAGGAGACATATAGCAAGAAATTGAAAAACTATTTTAAAAAAATAATGACAGAAAACTTCCATAACCTGGTAAAGAAAGTAGACATACAAGTCCAGGTGGTTCAGAGAGTTGCAAACAAGATGAAACCAAAGGGACCCACACCAAGACACGTCATAATTAAAATGCAAAAGTTTAAAGACAAAGAGAGAATCTTAAAAATAGCAAGAAAAAACGTTTATTACATATAAGGGAGCTCCCATAAGAATGTCAGTTGATTTCTCAACAGAAACTGTAGGACAGAAGGGATTGGCAAGAAATATTCGAAGTGATGAAAAACAAGGGCCTATAACCAAGATACTCTACTCAGCAAAGCTATCATTTAGAATCAAAGGGTGTGTAAAGAGCTTTAAAGACAAGAAAAAGCAAAGGAGACCAGCCAGTGTGGCTCAGTGGTTGAGCATCGACCCATGAACTAGAGTCACTCATTCAATTCTGCCCAGGGCACATGACCAGGGTTTTGGGCTTGATCTCCTACAAGGGGCATGCAGGAGGCAGTCAATTGACGATGTTTCTCTCATTAATGTTTATATCTCTCTATTCCTGTTCCTTCCCCTCTCTCTCTAAAAAGCAATAAAAAATATTTTTTAAAAGAGAAAGAAAGAAAAAGCAAAGCAGTTCTTCACCACCAATCAGTATTATATGAAACTAGAGGCCTGGTGCACAAATTCATGCACTGGTGGGGTCCCTCGGGGTGGCCTGCAGAGATCGGGCCCCAGCTCACTCCCCCAGCCTCACAGCCCTGCAGCTCCCCCTTGCACCCTGCCTTGGCTGGCGCCACCCATCCCGCCTGTGGAGCAATCAGTCAGGGCAGGCCCTCCTCCCAGCTCCCTCAGTGCCTGGGAGCCAGGTGGCACCCCCCGCCCCCCTGCCGCCACCACCACCCCCGTCCCCCCGCCACTGCCACTGGTTGCATCTGAGGGTTGATTGGTGGGGTGATCAGACCCCCACTCACACCCGCCTTGGCCTGGTGCCGCCCGCTCACCTGCACCACCAATCTGCTGTGGTCCCGCTCTTGTCAGGGCCCATGGGGCTGGCAGCACCTCCACTACCGCCTGCTGCCAGTGCCGTGTCACTGGTGCCCACCATGTTTTGCTCAGCCTCCTGGTGGTCAGCGCACATCACAGTGAGCACTTGGACTATAGGTCTCCCAGTTGAACTCCCAGTCAAACAATTGCCCGAGGGGACAATTTGCATATTAGGCTTTTTTAAGAAGAAGAAAATAAATTAAAAATATGAACAATAAGATGGAAATAAATACATATCTATTAGCAATTGAATCTAAAAACAGCAAAATCAACAAACACGCAGAACAGAAACAGATTCATAGATATAGAGAACATTTTTACAGTAGCCAGATGGGAGGGGTGAAAAAGGTGAAGGGATTAAGAAATACAAATGGAGATGTACATTTCAGCATAGGGAATATAGTCAATAATATTCTAATAACTATGTATGGTATCCGATGGGTATGAGATTTATCAGGATGATCATTTAGTAAGTTGAATCACTGGGGTATGCACTTGAAATTAATATAATATTGTATGTTAAATGTAATTGAAAAATAAAAAATGATTTAAATAAACATTTTAAATTGAATGTACATATATTAATAGAGGTGTGAATTTTATAAAACCTATTTTGTTTAATTGTATGAGAAAAGTATCTTTAATATATAAAGTACTAAACTGCCATCAGAAAGGCATGAAGACTGTATTTTTTTCAGTAGAGGTGAAGTGTAATACTACTGCACCCTGCTTTCTTACTTGATTTTCTTTATGCCTCTCCCACCCACCAATTGCAAGATGATTGTCTGTGATTAAGTGTTCAAAGCTATGGAACATTCTGACCCACACAAAAAATCAAATTCATGTCCTTGGCCTCATTAGAACAGTTTCACTAATCATCATTATTCAAATTTATGTTTTAAAAATTCCAATAGCAATTATTTTCTGTAGAATTCTTTTGGCAATTAATCATGCACTGCTTTGTTTTAAACCTATTGTTCTCTTGAACTGAAACTTAACTATTTTGTTATTTATCTTAATGATACAATTCATCTTTCAGATTATCATACAATTTTCTTCCTAAAGCACAGATACTGTGATCATGTTATTGCCCTTCTCAAAAACAATGAAAGACACATCCTTATGACCCCCTCTGACTCCAAGCCCCTTAATTCCACTGAATTGGTCCATTTTAGAGATCATGATACTATTCCACTGCATTCTTTGTTCTTCCCCTCAGGAACCCTGTGGTAGACAGAAGAATGAATCCCAAAGGTGATCAAATATGAAGGCCCAGAACCTGTGAATATGTTACATTGCATGGCAAAGGAGGATTTGAAAATGTGAATAAGAATTTTGAGATGGAGAATTTATCCTGGATTCTGTAAATCGGTCCAATGTGATCACAAGTGTCCTTCTTAGGGAAAGAGGGAAGCAACAGAGTGAGAATCTGAGAAGAAAGACAGATTTGAAAGGAGACACTGATGCTGTTGCTTTGAAGGGACATAAGCTAAAGAATATGGGAAGCCTCTAACAGGGGTTCTTAACCTGTGGATCGCAACCCCTTTGGCGGTCGAACGACCCTTTTACAGAGGTCGCCTAAGACCATCCTGCATATCAGATATTTACATTATGATTCATAACAGTAGCAACATTACAGTTATGAAGTAGCAACGAAAATAATTTTATGGTTGGGTCACAACATGAGGAACTGTATTTAAAGGGCCAGAAGGTTGAGAACCACTGCTAGAACCTGGGAAAGACAAAGTACGCATTTCTCCCTAGAGACCCTCCAGAAGGAAGCAGCTCTGATGAAACCTTCATTTAGCTCCAAAGGGCCTATGTTTGGACTCTGGCCTCCAGAACTATAATAAATCCGTGTTGTTTTTTAAAGCCACTAAGCTTGTGGGAATTTGTCACAACAGCAATAGGAAACTTATACAAACCCATTTGTGGAAATCAGTCCCTTCTCTCAATTTGTAAAACAGAACATTCGAAACTTGACTGAATTTGAGGGAAGTAGAACAGGAAGTTCACATTTCAAAATAATAAACATTAGGCATCTCTGCTTTTAAGAATACTCCCTACTCTTTTCTTCTTTCCCTCTCTGTTGAGCTTTTCCTCCTTCCCTCAAATTCTTGTTTATGTCTAACAAATAGGAGTTAAGGTTTTCTTCTTTTGTTTCTTTGACGTCTGATAACCCATGTCCTTAAGATTTCACTTTCCATGTCAGGTCATTTCATCAAAGCATTTCCTTAAAATCAAAGGAACTCTGACACCAGCTATTAGTAATAGTTTTTTACATGTCTCTGTATAAAGTACACGAAACAGCTATCTTACCATATATTATTTTTACCTTTTCAAGTTCCTTTCTTATGGTAGATGCTCAGCATATGTTTCTTTACATTTACTTGAACAAGAATTCTGAATTAGCCATATTTATGGTTATAGAGCTTTTAGATGCTCCTGCTGAAGATCACTGGAATTGCTTTTGAATTTCCTGTCAGAAAGAGGTCAATGGTTTTGGACTTGCTAGAACATTGTTTTTAATGCTCTCCCTTATGGTGATGGTTCACATAAAATTACATGCAACCTCACCAAATACTCTCTCTCTCTCTCTCTCTGACTGATGGTATCTATTTTCAAAATGTTTGCCTATAATTTTTTTCTCTCCTTCCTTTTTCTCATAACCTAAAGTTAGGTCTCTGAATTAGAATTATGATCATAACTGAGGTTTTTTGAGGAAGAGATACAACAGGGCCCAATAGATTCCATTAGTTTGCACCAACCTACAGGTCTGGGAATACAGACAGCTAGAAAGCCAGCAACAAAGCAAGCAGTCAAAAACTAATCACAGCTTTTGACAAAGGAATATGAGGAATACTATAGGATACTTCCATTAAGTCAATTTTTTGTCCTTACTTCCTAACTCCTTAGAAAGTTAACAGCAAAATCATTAAATGTGATCAATATAAGTCAGGTCTGGGCTGCCTAGAGTTTTTCTTATCTTTTGTATTTAGAAGAAAAGTATGTAATTGGTTTGACAGAAAGGAACCAAAAATGTTATGTTAACTACTTTATGAAGGAATTTTTTCATAAACATCATACTACAACTAAAGGTAAGGAAATATGACATATAAACCAAAGTCTGTGTTTGACTTCATATTACCTGAGTTATGTGGGAACATCCTACATGGGGAAAGAATGCTTTCTGATATCTAATGCTAGAATATCCCATTGAAAACAGAGGGGTGTTTGTTTTTTTAAAAATTTAAAGATTGGAACAGTTGAAGAATGATTAATAGTGGTTATTTAGATCATCAAAATTTTAAAGAGCAGAGATAATATTTGATCATTTACTTAAAATCCCATAATTCATGTAAATGGTAGACTGTGACATAAAAATTATTTATTTCCAACTCACTTACACCTCAGAAGACTAGTTACCTATAAAGGGCATCACTTTTAAAGTCCTTACCTGAAAAACGCAAATATCAACTTCCCAACAAATTCTCATCTAAATTCAATGGACAAAATATAGAAACATGAGATTATCGTTAAAATAAAAGGAAAGCCAGTAACACTAGATAGACTTATGACAATAGACCAATTGCTCCCAAATCAGGAGCCCTCCATGTCGCACGTTTCTGTGAGAAAAAGTAAGCTATATAGTATGTCTCTGCCCCAGATAAATGACCCTCCACTGGTACTCTACATTTAAGTAAATACTCTTGTGACCGCTCACAACCTTTTGTTGTGATAAGCTTCTCTCAAAAGGTGTTTTGTTGGTTTATTTGTCTTGTTTTCATTGTCTCTGTTGTCTCGTATGTTTTCCTTTGCTGAAGGAGGTATTATCACCAAGCATATTCCAAGTGTATTGCTGAAGAATAGTCCACTGTAATATATGCCATAATTTGTTTGTTAATTCACCTTTTGATAGGCAGTTGATAGTTTCCAGATTATAGCTATGGCAAATAGTATTGCTATGAATACATATACATGCTTTTATTTCTTTCGGTAACTACCTAGAAATGAAATGGTTGAATTATATTGAAGGTATACTAGTATATTTAACTTCTTAAGAACTGTCAAACTGGTGTCAGAAGTGGTTGTACCATTTTATACCCCATCAGGAGTGCATTCTCATTTCTTAAACATCTTTACCAAAATCAAACTTTTTAGTCTTAGTCATTCTAGCAAGAGTGTATTTTTTCAATTTGCATTTCCCTAATTGTTAATGATTTTGAGCATTTTTCATGTGCTTATTTGCCATTTGTAAATCTTCTTTAATGAAATGTCTGTTCAAATGTTTTCATTCATGTTTGTGGGTTGCTCTCCCTTGCGTGCTACTTCCTTAGTACTGCTCTTTGTCATTGATTACCTATTAGATTAGAATAGAGTGAATTCTAAGGTAAATCTCTATCTATGACCTCCTAATCACCTTTAGTCCCCAACCCTGCTCTTTCCCTCCTACAATAGCAAAGAACAAGTTTTCATTTGGGATTTGAAATTTGTCTTTAATCCTCAACATTCCTGCAGAAAACACCAAAAATAATTAAGTAAATACATAAATTTTTGCCTTTTCTATGCCTCTGATATCTTATTTTTTTGTTTTTATTTTTTTGGTTTCTAATTTAAATGCACTTAAATCCTGCACAGAATTTATTTCTAATTATGCATTCATTTACCTTTTATTCCTTAAAAAGTAGTTTCCCATCCCCTGAGTTTATAATAGCAGCTGTTAAAGCCCTGCTTATATGTGCAATTTTACTAAATTAATACACATTCGATGGAAACATTCAGATATGATTATTTTACTATTCATAATATGTAATTTACTTCCATTGAGAATCATTTATTCTTCCAACAAATTACTTCAATAAAATACAATAGCAAAAGATTGAATGCATGGATAGACCCTTTTATTATAAGAAAATATAAATGCTTATTAAAAATATGGACTTTTCCCATAAGAACTTCTTAAACATCCATTCTAAAAGGAAAAGGAATTTTTATAACAGTATTAAAATTTGTGACAGTTTAAACTGAAATAAGATTCTTATTTGAAAATGGTTACTTTATATTGTTTATATCTCTAGATTCATTGCCACTATATTGTTTTGACTGCTAGCCATAACCTAGTTTTCATTTGTTTATATACTTTATTGTTTATTTAACCTAATGACACAATACAAAATACTGAATATTTATTTTAAATAACATCAAGATTTTTACATGAGCTATACTAGAAAAAATCTGAATATCTATGAATATAAATTTAAAGTAGTGACTGAGGAGGCAAGAAGACATTTGGGGCATTCAAGAAGGCAGCATGGTTAGAGCAAGGAGAGGAAGTCAGGATTGCACATAGAAAGTAAGATCAAAACATAATCACAGGCAAGATATAGGTCATAGAGGTCTTTAGATTTTATTATACATATGATGGGAGGCCATTCAAGGATCACTCTTCCTGTTCTGTGTGAGCAAGACTGAAATCAGGGTAGTAAGGATTGTGACTTGAGCTAGCTTTTTGTGCAATGGATGGTAAGGCATGGCTAGATTCTAGAGATATAGATACCTATGGGTATACTCTTTACCAGATTCACCTGCTATTAATATTATACCCTATCTGCTTTATCATCTGCTTCTCTCTCTCTCCCTCTTTCTCTCTATCTATATAAGTAGATATATAGATAGATATATGTAGATATATAGATATAAATAGGTAGATAGAGATAGAGATAGATAGATAGATGATAGGTAGGTAGGTAGATAGATAGATAGATAGATAGATAATAGATTTCCTCTGAACTATTTGAGGGTTAAGTTCTATTTATCATATATGATGGACCTTTATTACTAAATTCCTCAGTGTGTATTTCCTAAGAATAGGAATCGTCTCTTACATTACAACAGCACAATTATCAACTTCAGTAAATTTAACATTGATACAAAATCTAATTTTATCTGATTTATCATTTGTATTCCAATCTTTTCAACTGACCTGGTAATGTCTTTATAGTATGACTAGAGGCCCAGTGCACAAAATTCTTGCACTGGTAGGGTCCCTAGCAGCTGGTGGCGGCTGACCGAGTACTCCCTCCCTTAGCCTGGCTGGCCCGACCCCTGGTCAAACTCCCGGAAGAACTCCCAGTTGAGAGGAAAATTTGCATACTATGCTTTTATTATATAAGATTTTCCTCCTGTATAGGATCCAGTATTGTACTTAGTTTTCATGTCTCTTTAGGCTCCTTTAACATGGAACATTTCAAAAAATGTTATCTTTTATGTATATGCAATACGTCCCCCCAAAATGTATACACACTTTGAATAATTATTAATTCCAATGGGTTAAATCTGAAAAGAAAGAAACCTCAATTGAGCTGTCATGTATACAAGGTGTATACATTTTGGGGGGACACCCTGTATTTTTTAAGGCAGAGACCACTAACAGGATTGAACATTTATACAGATGTGGTCTTTGAGGGAATTGAGGATTAAGCTAAGGTTTTGGCTTGAAAAACTGAAAGGCTCTTATTTGTCGTGATAACTAATACAGAAAAGATCAGGGGATAGGTGGTAAGAAGAGAAACCAATAAAAAGATGCCTCTTTGTGAAAGAGACTTCTAGCACTCACCCATATCTTACTCTCCTCTCCAGGACACACAGGAGGATTTTACTTCCCCACCAGTTTATAGCTACCTGGGGCTACGTGATCATTTTGGGCTGATGGGCTGTAAACTGACCTGATGGCATCACATCCCAGGTGAAGCATTCTCTTCTTTTGTCTCATTGACCAGGAGGCTTCATGTTTCGGATGGTGGAGCTCACTCAGTCTGGATCACGGAGAGTCACATAAAGAAATGCTGCCCTGGAAAACTGCCCAGAACCACAGTAGACTTTTCCCAAACAAACATTTGTTATGTTAAGCCACTGAGATATGAGTGTTGATTGCTGCCTAGCCTGTCTTGACTAAGTCATCATTAGACATTCAAGTGAAAATATTAAGTAGACATTTTACATATAAGATCCTGGATTTGGGTCAGGTCAGGACTGGGAATGTCTGGGAATCACCAACATATAAATATGATATTTGGAGGCATTAGTTGCCCCCACATAGTGAGTTCAAGTATAGATAATTTATTAAAAGGTGATCCACCTCCCATAGACGATCAATCCAGGAAAAGGTGTCTGATGTATGCCAGCCGCTTAGTCTGTCTGCAGGAGTTTTCAAACTAGAACTAAAAGAGTCAGTCTCTCTGAGGTGGTAGGAGTCAGGGACCATCATGTATGAAAGTCAAAAAGTCATGTTCCAAGCCACGTGGATGAAACTACCAACAATGGGTGACAGCAAAGTGGAAATAAGAGAAAGGAGAGATAAGAGAGACTCCTAACAACATTCAGTTCCCTGGTTCTCATTGTTCTTGAGGTCATTTCTTTTATGTCTATTGGGCTAGAGGCCCTATGCATGAAATTCGTGCAAGAGTAGGCCTTCCTTCCCCCAGCTGCCGGCACCAGCTTCCCTCTGGCACCCAGGACCCGGGCTTCCCTCGCAGCCCCAGCTTCGTCCGGAAGGTCATCTGGAAGGATGTGCAGTCTAATTAACGTATTACCCTTTTATTATTATAGATGATTTATCTATTAGAGTCAACTCTGATTTCTATTATTTATTTACAGCCAATATTTTACTGAGTCTGTGTCCATTGAGATGGCTTGGTGGCCAGATTGTCAAATATTTTCTATATCATCCCTCTGCTTGGGAAACAGCAAGTCTCTAACCCTCCTTTCTGGGAAGATACAGACTAAGGGAGTAGATTACAGTCAGGGTCATTCAGTAGTGTAAGTAGCACAAGAGGTCCAAGCTCTGAAATTGACTAAAATTTAGCTTAGATTTAATACTATGCAAGTACAGCACGTTGTTCAATTTTTAAGTAGTCTAATAAGTTTCCTGTTCTTATTCCTTCTAAATCTCACAGTGAAAGCCACTTAATCCTCACTCAGTTCACTTTCATCTGAGGTTCTGAAAGCAGTCTTCACTAAAGAGGGTTAGGAGGAGCCCTAAATCAATTTGGTCTAACTCAACACTTATTTTTATACTTGAAGCTTGGCACGGTGCAAGTCACTGATGACAAGATAAATAACCACGAAGATAAATTAACCACAGGCTTTATTCTTGAAGTGATTGTAGTCTAGTGCAGGGGTCCTTTAAATGTAAATGTGCATAAGAATTGCCAGGGAGTTTGTTAAAACTGTAGGACCTGGCCCCACTCCCAGAGATTCTCATTCATTAGTTCTTTTAGGTGAGCCGGAGTGAGTGATCTCTCTCTAGAAACATTTGTCTAGGGGCCAAACACAGAACAGATATTTAAATACAACTTCAAAGTGCTATGTTTAAATAATGGTTAAAATCATAGTCTGTGGCAGAAGATCTGGATTTTAATCTAGTATTACCACTTATCTGTGTGACACTGGATAAGTTATTTAGTCTCTCTACAAAATCTTACTATGTTTAAAATCAATGAGTCTAAAGCAGGGGTGGGGAACCTTTTTTCTGCCAAGGGCCATTTGGATATTTATAACATCATTCACAGGCCATACAAAATTATCAACTTAAAAATTAGCCTGCTATATTTGGTCAAACATTTAATTAACTCCCCCCTAATGCCTTAGCAGGGACAGACCAAATGATTTCTCAGGCCTTATATGGCCTGTGGGCTGGACATTCCCCATCCCTGGTCTAAAGGAATGGACTTAAAGCTTACTGTTTTACCAAGAAGGTATTGTAACAAAATGCCTCATTATAACAAAGCGACCTGGGAATCAATGTCAGTCAAGAGAAAAATGGAGAGATCTAGAGTCTGTATGGATAAAGAAAGAGATGAATAGAGATATGTAATGAAATAGCTTGCTTAAAGTTTGCTCTGTTGTGTGCAAGACAGGTTCCCCAAAGAAAACTTCGTAACATTTATATTACTAACCGATGTTTCTGAAGTTGGACTTGCTTTTGCAGGGAATGCCTGAAGTGCTGAGTCTTCTCACAGTGAGCTGGGTGCAAGAGAAGAGGCTGCTCAGAGGGTACAGTCACATTTTTGTTACGCAAGTGAAAGCAGATAGACTGGCACATAACAAACCTCCAATAAGTGGTGGCTAGTCTCAGAGCCCAGTTAGTTTTTCCTTGCCCATCCTCACCTTTGCTGCCTTCTTCCTACTCTATCCTTAAGTATTCCTGTGAGTTTTTAAGAAGCCTCTTACATTTTTCCTCTTTTCCTGGAATACACTGCTTTGCAACTCCTGGTATTAAACTAAAACTCAAGGGCACCACTTCTCTTATCAATATCTCTCCCAGAGATCCATTCATTCAGTTGATCATTCCCCTAACTGGTCCTAACTGAGCAAATACCCTGTGCTGAGCACTGTGTCAGGAACAAAAATAGGACAATGCAAAAAAGACAGGGTCCTTATTCTCATAGAGTTTATAATGTAGGGGAGGAGCAGACATCTAACAATTACACAAGTGTGTACCTAGGATAAGAAATTAAAAGAAGTTCAGTGCTCTATGAGACTATACAGTACACTCACCTATTCCAGTGTAGACAATAAGAAAGTCCCCCAATTAAAAATTGCAAGGGTTAAAGAGAATAAAACGGGGCAGAGAAAAACTTACTGTGCTTAGCAGATATCTTGCAGAAAGCTTGCAGCCTTGAGCACAGCATAGCTCAGATAACCATAAGACACCTGGCATGGGAGGAACCAAGGATGGACCAGACCCTTACATCAGCAGAGTGGCTGCAGGAAGCAAAAATGAAGAAAAACCTATCTCCCCCTGCTCTCTTTGCTGATGCCTTTCTTGATCTCAGCCCACCTGCACGCAGGTGTCGGGAATAAAATCTCTTTTGATACATTATGGCCTCATGTCATAGGTGCGTGACCCTGGCCCACTCCGAACCTCTCAAAAATAAGCTTTGTTATATTTGTTAAGCACCTATATGTCTCAGATCATAGTAGCAGCTATTATGTATGACAATATATATGTATAGATGATAAGTAAAGAACACAGGAGGAAATTAGCAGTTATAGTATTGATACCGAATTTTTGGACTGGAACACAGATTTTTTTTTAATTAAATCTTTATTGTTCAGTTTATTACATTTGTTCCTCTTTTTTCCCCCCCATAACTCCCCTCCTCTCAGTTCTCGCCCCATCCTCCGCCCTCACTCCCCACCCACTGTCCTCATCCATAGGTGCAAGATTTTTGTCCAGTCTCTTCCCGCATCTCCCACTCCCCTTTCCCCCCCAAGAATAGTCAATCCATTCCCTTTCTATGTCCGTGGTTCTATTATATCACCAGTTCATTCTGTACATCATATTATTTATTCACTTGATTCTTAGATTCACTTATTGATAGATGCATGTTTGTTGTTCATAATTTGTATCTTTACCTTTTTCTTCTTCTTCCTCTTCTTAAAGGATACCTTTCAGCATTTCGTATAATACTGGTTTGGTGGTGATGAACTCCTTTAGCTTTTCCTTATCTGTGAAGCTCTTTATCTGACCTTCAATTCTGAATGATAGTTTTGCTGGATAAAGTAATCTTGGTTGGTTCGCCGAAACCGGTTTGGCTCAGTGGATAGAGCGTCGGCCTGCGGACTGAAAGGTCCCGGGTTCGATTCCGGTCAAGGGCATGTACGTTGGTTGCGGGCACATCCCCAGTAGGAGTGTGCAGGAGGCAGCTGGTCGATGTTTCTCTCTCATCGATGTTTCTAACTCTCTATCCCTCTCCCTTTCTCTCTGTAAAAAATCAATAAAATATATTTAAAAAAAAAAAAAAAAAAAGTAATCTTGGTTGTAGGTTCTTGGTATTCAGCACTTTGAATATTTCTTGCCACTCCCTTCTGGCCTGCAAAGTTTCTGTTGAGAAATCAGCTGACAGTCGTATGGGTACTCCCTTGTAGGTAATTGAGTCTCTTTCTCTTGCTGCTTTTAAGATTCTCTCTTTGTCTTTTGCTCTTGGCATTTTAATTATGATGTGTCTTGGTGTGGTCCTCTTTGGATTCCTTTTGTTTGGGGTTCTCTGTGCTTCCTGGACTTGTAAGTCTATTTCTTTCACCAGGTGGGGGAAGTTTTCTGTCATTATTTCTTCAAATAGGTTTTCAATATCTTGCTGTCTCTCATCTTCTGGCACCCCTATAATTCTGATATTGGTGCACTTGAAGCTGTCCCAGAGGCTCCTTACACTATCTTCGTATTTTCGGATTCTTTTTTTCATTTTGCTTTTCCGGTTGGGTGTTTTTTGCTTCTTCGCATTTCAAATCTTTGACTTGATTCTTGCTCTCCTCTGGTCTGCTGTTGGGTGTCTGTATAATATTCTTTATTTCAGTCAGTGTATGCTTAATTTCTAGTTGGTTCTTTATCACAACATCGAGGGTCTCATTAGTTTTCTTGAGGCTCTCATCAAGTTTATCAGCAGTTTCTAGCAAATTATTGCAAGCCCTCAAAATTGCGTTTTTTAGCTCTATATCCTCCATTTCTGTCATGTTTTTTTGTCTCCGCATTTTTTATGCTTTCTTGGTGCACCCCCTTGTGGTCTTTGTGCGCAGTCTTGTTGTAGTTAAGCCTTGATTGTTTTCAGCAATATGGGGGTGAATTGACCTCCAGGCTAACTGGCTATGAGAGTCAGCTGTGTTTGCAGTGGGAGCGCTACTGTGCCGAATCTCTAGGGCGGTGCTAATCTAGCCTTTGCCTGAGGTTCTCCAGCAAATGCCTCTGTGCAGGACTTGGGCAGGGCGGGTCCCCAGGGGATCTACAGGGCAGGCGGAGCAAGCACTTATGGCTGCTCTCAGTTCCGTCTCCAGTGGTTCTGCAACCGCTGCAGACCTCGGAGAGAAAGCTGCCTTCCCACTTCTCCCGTTTGAGTCTGGGTCCCTAGAGACTCACCCGGATCTGGAGCTCAGAGTCTGAAACTCCCTCCCGATTGAAGACAACAACCACGCCCTCCGCTGCCGACCCGCTCCACATGCACTCCGAACCTTAGTATTTCACTTCAGCACTGCGCCTCCTCTGATTCTCAGTATGCTTTCCTCTTTCCTCCTAGTTGTGGAACTTCCACTCAGCCAGCCTTCCTGTGGTTCTGAATGATGTCCGTTCCATCTTTTAGTTGTATTTTTGAAGTGGTTGTTCGCGGCAGCAAGCTCCAGCGTTAACCTATGCCGCCATCTTGGTTCTCCAGACTTAAGATCGGAACCCAGATTTTTTATCTGCTGGAATTGAAGAATGAATCCACGGACAGAAGGTGATATAGCAAAGGTGGAGATTTATTGAAGAACAAGTACAGACTCCATCGTGGGGAGAGGGAAGAGTCGCACAGAATGGACACCTACGTAGGGAGGGGGAAAAGGTCTCCCTGAGTCCCTTTTTCCTATGGCTTATAAAGGCTACAGGTCCTGGTGCCTTGATATCCCCTCTGATTGGTCACTACTCGACTGGTTACCATAGTAACTCCTGAACTCAAAGGTTGAACATGTCCCATGTGAGGTTCTCCCTTCCCCCCCCTCCCTTATTGTTTTCCTACTCCCTTTGGGCTTTCTTCTTCTCCTTCTGAATGGCTTCCTTCTCTTTATTTTGTAAATATAAACCTTTTGCTGTTCCCAGCTTCCTTATTCTATGGAAATGTACCTGTTGCAGCTTTCCAGCTCCACCATTCTATGGAAATATACCTTCTGCTGCTCTGCAGCCCTGTGCTTTCCTCCATGGTCCCCTTAATTTCCTAAATTTCTAAAATTTCCTGTCCTATTTTACCCCCAAAATTCCTGTTTCAGTATAGTGTAGTGATGGCGAACCTATGACACTCGTGTCAGAGGTGACACATGAACTCATTTTTTTGGTTGATTTTTCTTTGTTAAATGGCATTTAAATATATAAAATAAATATCAAAAATATAAGTCTTTGTTTTACTATGGTTGCAAGTATCAAAAAATTTCTATAATTTCTATATGTGACACAGCACCAGAGATAAGTTAGGGTTTTTCAAAATGCTGACACGCCGAGCTCAAAAGGTTCGCCATCACTGGTATAGTGTGATATCTTTTATGTAAAAAATAAGCACAAGGCCATTTGGATAAGTGCTAGGAATCAGGAAAAACTTTCTAAAAAATAAATTACATAAATGGTATGCCATGTGTTCTAAAAAGAGACATGTAGTGCATCAAATGATGACTCTTCCCCCAGAAAGATATGTCTACATCCTCATCCCGAGGAGCTGTGAATATTGCTTTACATGGCAAAAGGGTACATGTCACCTTATATGCAAAAGACATGATTAAGATTTTGAGAGGAGGAATTTATCTTGAATTATCTGGGTAGGCCCTAAATGCAATCACATACCTTCTTATAAATATGAGGCAGAGATATGGGGCCTAAGAGCAAGAGTGAATGTGACCACAGGGATTCCCGGAGCCACCAGAAAGTGAAAGAGGGAAGGAACAGGTTTTTCTTTAAAGCCATTGGAGGGAGCACAGCCCTGCTGACACCTTTTCAGACTTCCAGTCTCCAGAACCATGAAAAAATAAATTTCTGTGTTTTTGTTTTTTGTGTGGTCCCCCCCCCCCCTCAGCCATCCAGTTTGAGGTACTTGGTTGCAGCAGCCATGGGAAACCAACAGGCAAACCTTAAAGGGATTGAAGGATCCCAGTTACCACTATATATAAATACCAGTTAAAAAAGAAAAGGACAGGCATAAAACAGCATAAATTTTTCTGAGATTCTAAGCTGGAGTTGGGGGGGAAGGTAAGAAATGAGATGAGAACTGTCGATAAGTTCAGGTAGGTCCCTGAATGACACAACTAAAAAGCCCAAATGTCTCCTTGGTACTCAGTGTGGTTCTTGGAGCAGAATTATCTCAGAGGCGTTTAGAAATGCAGAATTGGGGGCTATATTCCAACCCTACTTAAATAGAATCTTCATTTTAACAAGATTCCTGGGTCATTGGTATGCACTCCAACATTTGAGAAGCATGCCTCTAGGGCATGGCTATTGGGAGATTTTGAAAGGTTTAAAGCAGATAAGTGACCTGGTAATATTTGCATTTTAGGTCAACCAATCTGGTGGATTATAAAGAATAGATTTAATGGGATAAAAACCAAGGCAGAAACAAGTGACTGCAACAGTACTGGTAAGAGATTATAAAGCTTTGAATGAGGATGCTGGTAATAGAGGTGGAAAATAATGACATGATTTTAGAAATATTTGGATTGTGGACGAAAGAGGCCATATGCTAATGTGACTAGTTCAGGGAAGGCCTGCATGGCAGTTGTACAAACTCAAAGACCTAAAATAACCACAAAAGATGGTCTGAAAATTAAATATTTGGCTACAAACAGGTTATGGTGGGTAGTCATGTCCTAGGCCTGTATTTTCCCTGACAAAGATCAACTTAGATCTTTACTGAGCCCATTTGTCTTTTTGCATCTAAGATAAGATATCTGTGAAATGTCTGGGTAACTTGTAAATTCCCTTTTATTCCCCTCCCCACCCCTCGGGGCAAAACAAATGGCACCAGGACATTCCCTCATTGTTATTGTTATCAAGTTAATAGTCAACTGTTAATTATGTTAAACTATCCTGTATCTATCTATGTAAAAGAAGCACATGTCCATCATTTCACTTTTTATCCTATCCCAGAGGTTTCCCTGCTTTGCTTTATCCCACCTCCTTAAACTATCACCAATGAATTTCATGTAACCCACTTACATATTTTCCTTTTGATGGTAATTTATAAAAACAAGGTATGAACTCCCCATTCTCCGGAGCATTATCTCAATTCGTTGAGGTTCTGCTTCCCGGTATATGTCGAC
Organism: Myotis yumanensis; assembly: GCF_028538775.1. Classification (NCBI taxonomy): domain Eukaryota; kingdom Metazoa; phylum Chordata; class Mammalia; order Chiroptera; family Vespertilionidae; genus Myotis; species Myotis yumanensis. Next base: position 43,353,407 of record NW_027223757.1, read on the forward strand.
AGTTTGGTTCAAATAAACTCACAAAATTCTTTACAGATCTGAATGTTTTTTACGTTAACAGGATCCTGGTCTTGTATGTAGTAGTGCCACTCACAACTAGGTTCTGTAATGTGTCCCAGTTCTTTGTATTTCTATATCTAACAAGATCTTAGAATGGGATTCTCCCTGTCAGAGATTTTATTATGTGTATAGTACTAATTATAATGATTTTCTTTTATAAAAGCAGATATCTATATATATAAAAGCTGCAGTTTCCATCCCTAGTAGAGGGTATACAGGAGGCAGCCCATCCATGTTTCTCTCTCTCCCTTTCCTTTCTTCTCTCTCCAAATAAATAAGTACATATTTTTTTAAATTGTAAAATCAATAGTACATTTTTAAGGAAGAACTTATTTTTAAGCAACCTTGAATGTATATATTTTTTTTTAAAATATATTTTATTGATTTTTTACAGAGAGGAAGGGAGAGAGATAGAGAGTTAGAAACATCGATGAGAGAGACACATCGATCAGCTGCCTCTTGCACATCTCCTACTGGGGATGTGCCCGCAACCCAGGTACATGCCCTTGACCGGAATCGAACCTGGGACCTTTCAGTCTGCAGGCCGACGCTCCATCCACTGAGCCAAACCGGTTTCGGCCTTGAATGTATATTTTAAGTACTGACAGATACTAACAGATGACAGAGTGCCCAAGTGAGTATGTGAGACAGTCTCCCTTCCATATGCAGGCTGACAAAGGAAATGCATTCAAGAAGCTGTTACGTGATTCTTTGAGCCTTCAATCAGATCAAGGATATTAGAAAGTGTCAGAGAATTAAAGGAGAAGCTTCTTTGGAGGGCTGCCACTGTGCTGTGAGTCACCCACCCTCTGTGGAGAATAGGTGTAGACGAGAATGACCTTTTAACCTGAAGTCTATTGAGGGGTTATGGATTATGGGAGAACTTGGAAATGTGTTTTCTGCAGTTGAAAAATGCAAAGAACTAGTGTTGTACAGATGCCCCAAAAAGCTTAAGTGAACTGTAGGCTGAGGTCTGACGTCACCTCTACTCCAGGAAATTTAGAGCCTAAGAGGAGACTGACTGCTTGGGGGTGGACCAGAAGAATGCTGATGCTTTAGGACTGGTCATCATTCCTAAAACTTATCAGGGCAATGGATGTAAGTCAGGGAAAATAGAGCTAGAGTTTTGGAACGGATATCAGTTGTGGGCAGTAGAAACCTCTATTCATTCTGTAGGATGAGATCTCAACACACAAGCTTACTATTGGTAGGATATAGTTGTCACTTCCAGAGTTTCAAGCAATGGGAAGATATTATATAACTAGAGGCCTGATACATGGATTCATGCACTGGTGGGCGTGGCCTGCGGGGATCAGCCCACTGTGGGAGCGCTGCTCATCCCAGTCAGCCGAGCAGCTGTGGACCCCCCCTCTGAGGCATTGTGGCAGTGCACTGACCACCAGGGGCAGCTCCTGCATTGAGCGTCTGCCCCCTGGTGGTCAGTGCGCATCATAGTGACTGGTCGACCAGTTGTTCTGGTCATTCCACCCTTTGGTCAATGAGCTTTTATATATATAGATATCTGCTTTTATAAAATAAAATCATTATAATTAGTACTATACACATAATAAAAAATTATTGGTTAATCTTGTTTTGCTTATATCCAAGATGGGGCAAAAGTTTTTCATATGGAAAATAATACAATAATTCATAAATAAAAATGCAAGAATAATCTGTTTTGTATACTCACAACTGTAAACCTACTTTTGCCCCACGCTGTGAGTATTTATAATTTCTAGTTGTGTCTTTGTGAAAGTTTAAAAAGAGATATACTCCCATTGAGCACTTACTCAGCATTCATTCTGTCAAACTTCACTTTAGTGAAACTTCACTTGTTAAAGAATCATGTTTGTTCAGGGTTGTGTCAATCTGAGACTTTATGTTCAGGCTAGAACAATTTTTCTCTTCTTTCATTAATTGTAGCCAGATTTTAAATTTAAAAAAATTAAAAATCATATGCCCAGGTTGCAGTTTCCATCCCTAGTAGAGGGTATACAGGAGGCAGCCTATCCATGTTTCTCTCTCTCCCTTTCCTTTCTTCTCTCTCCAAATAAATAAGTACATATTTTTTAAAATTGTAAAATCAATAGTACATTTTTAAGGAAGAACTTATTTTTAAGCAACCTTGAATGTATATATATTTTTTTAAATATATTTTATTGATTTTTTACAGAGAGGAAGGGAGAGAGATAGAGAGTTAGAAACATCGATGAGAGAGAAACATCGACCAGCTGCCTCCTGCACATCTCCCACTGGGGATGTGCCCACAACCCAGGTACATGCCCTTGACCGGAATCGAACCTGGGACCCCTCAGTCCGCAGGCCGACGCTCCATCCACTGAGCCAAACCGGTTTCGGCAATTGAATGTATATTTTAAGTACTAATACATATACTAAAATTAAGATCTGTTCTTATTTTTCTAACTTTCTTCTGCATAATAGCAAAATGAATACCAACTGGCAGAAATGTAATCAAAATGTGTCCCTTCTTCTGGTCTAGAAAAATACTAGAATTCTAGACAATAAACCATTTAATAAAGAAGAGCTAAGGTAATGCTTGACAAGTCCGTCATCGGTCCTGTCTTTCTTTATGAAATTCCACATCTTGCCGAAAGATGGGGCTCTTGTATCCAGCACAGAAACTGAAAGTGGCAGAGAAGATAAAGCTACTTTTTTTAGGCACTGAGAAACTATGTCCATTGCAACTGGCAGGAGCAAGAAAGTTCAGCTTCTGAGGGTGGGACAAGTGGTCTTTAGACATTTTCTTTCAGCCAGATCATCAACCTCTTAGAGACTCAGTTTCCTTGCCTGTGAAATCTAGATAAAACCACTTATTATTAAAAATGAGAGTAATTCACCTTCTTAGTGTTCTAGTGCCGGAAGCCAATTTCAGCATGTCAGCAGGGCTGGATCATCTGGAGATGGCTGAGGGCATTTCCTCAAACCTGAAAAGGATGCATTAAATGATTGCTTGCTGCCAGACAGCTAAGGGCATCTTAATTTATATGTTATTGCCTCCTACTGGCCAAACACCTGAACAGCCAGAGGCATTCCCTCAAATCTGACAATGGACTGTGTATGGGAAACCCTACCCTTTGATGTGAATATCTCCACCATGCCTTAGGACAAATTGTGTTAATAAATAGCAAAGGGTCCTGAGACAAGGAGAACTTAGTTCCTTTAGCTAAGTCTTCTCTGACTCCCTATAATGCCTTTCAAAATTATGTTTTGTCTCTGGAATCTTATTTAATTTATGAACAGCCCTTTTCCAGGTTTCTGAACCCTTCTAGATGCTGGATCAAGAACCACCGGCATTATTCCAGGAAGGGTGTTCAGCACAGTGACAAGTAAACAGCAGGTAGATGCACAGTGAATGTCAGCTATCGTCTGTAAAAACCAACACAGTGTTTATCTTGTTTGCTAGTGTGTCTGTTGACTCACAGTAGGTGCTCAATATATGTCAAAATTGAATGAATGGATGAATGAACCTTCAGATCACCCTACAGAGTTAGTGCAATATAGCTTTCAGTCTGAGCCTCTCAAGGTTATGGAATCAGAATCTTATGCCTGACAAACCTTGCCCTTCCTGACCAATGACTCTACAACAGCTGCCTGGCGGTTCTGTGATTTGATTGATTTCAACTGCCCTTGCCCTGCTTGAGCTGCAAAGATGGCATTTCGTCTCTAGGCTATTTCATCAACTGAAGTCCTGTATCTCTACTATATCTTAACAAGAACAAAGAAGTATAACTCATATATAAACTAGAAAAGAAGCTAAATCTATCAAAGCAGTAGTTAAAAATTATTTTAAGCAGAAACAGTACATCCTATATAAGAAAAGCCTAATATGCAAATTGTTTGACTGGGAGTTCGACTACTCACTATGACCTGTGCTGACCACCAGAGGGTGGTGCGGAACATGGTGAGCATCTGCGACACAGCGCTGGCAGTGGGCAGTGCTGGCAGCAGGCAGCAGTGGAGGCACTGCCGGCCCCAGTGGGCCCCAATGGGAGCAGGACTGTGGCAGAATGGTGGAGCAGGTGAGTGGGCAGCGCCAGGCCAAGGTGGGTGTGAGCGAGACCCAATCGCCCCGCTGATCACCCTGCAGATGGTGAACAGTGGCAGTGGCAGGGGCAGGGCTGCAGTCCAGCTCCCAGGCACTGAGGGGTCCAGGCCAGGGGCCGGCCCTGATCGATCCCCCTGCAGACTGCAACCAGTGGCCAGCAGGCCCTAATCACTCAATCAGGGCCGGGCCCAGGGCTGAGACTGGGAACTGAGGGTGGGTGGTGGCAACCAACCTCCCACGGTGCCCAGGCGGGGAGGGGTGGGGCTGTGACCTCTCATCAGCTACCTGGGGGTGGGGGTGATGGGGATGGAGGTGTGGTGAGAATGCACATTGTCCACTGAGCTTGCCCTCACTCCCCCTACTACCCTCCTCCAGGACACCAAGGCTCATGCGCCAGTGAAGCCCCAGCACTCAGTTGCCAAGCGCCTGCAAGGAATGCTCCCCACACCTGTGTGGCCTCTTCTGGGTGAGCCGGGCCACAGCCCTTGGGAGCCGGTCTGTGAGGCCGGCTGGGAGAGACCATGCTGCCTGCCCGGCTTCCATGTGGTGCTGCTGGGCGGCCCAGAGGCCCACACTGTGCCCTGGCCTGCGGCATCCAGCTGCGCTCACTGCATCCCCGCGTGGGGACTTGGGTGCTGTGACTCAGGCTGAGGGGGTGCGCAGGGGCCTGGGGCAGGTGCTGCCCAGGGCCCAGAGGTCAGCTGGGACCTGCCCTTCCATGCCAGATGCTCATGCTTCGATCACCGGCCAGGCCTAGGGACTGCACCTGTGCATGAAATTCGTGCACCAGTGGCACCTTAACCAATAAATCTCTTAATTTCATTTTAAACTATAATGGTATTTGTTCCTCAGTGATGACTCCCCAACACATTTATGTAAAGAAAGAATGTTGAAAATACAGGGACAATTTTGACAATTTCACTGTTCCTTATGGATGTCTTTGGAAGTTTACGGGGAATCCTGTACACTTATCTAATTTCCAAGCCTCAATATCACTGAAATGCTACTCAGCACTGTCTTTCATTCATGGTCAGTTCTAGCTTTACAGTCTCCTGGGAAACTCTGAATTTTATTTTGTAGTGGTTGTCAACGTAAAATACATATTACAGGTCAGTAATTATATATATATATTGAGTGGCCAGATTATTATGACCACCTGATGTTTGTAGGCAAATTAGCCATACACTGCATCATATGGAATATGGAAGCCGAAGGCCTGTTCAAACACCTTTGCTATCTGCAGTTACCAAGATAAAATGTCTCAAATTCGCACAGAAACCCAAGGATTGGATAGTCGAGCATTAGAAAAAAGTCATGTGGTCCGATGAATCAAGTTTCCAGTTGCATCATGCAGATGGCAGAGTGAGAATTTGGCAGAAACAGCATGAAAGCATGCACCCCACATGCATGAGTACAACCCTTCAAGCTGGTGGGGGCAGTGTTATGGTTTGGGAAATGTTTTCCTGGCATGATTTGGGCCCTTTAATTCGTGTGGAACAATGTCCGAATAGCACAACATACCTAAGCATCATTGCTGATCAAGTTCATCCTATCATGTTGATGGCGTATCCCAATGGAGATGGCTTCTTCCAACAAGACAATGCACCATGCCACGGTGCTCGTATTGTGCAGGAGTGGTTTCAAGAACATAAAGGAGACTTTACCTTGCTTAGGTGGCCCCCACAATCACCAGATCTCAATCCAATTGAACATTTGTGGGACGAAGTTAAAAGAGCCATCAGGCAGCTGGTTCTAAAACCATCAAATCTCACAGGACTACCTTAACCGGTTTGGCTCAGTGGATAGAGCCTCAGCCTGTGGACTGAAGGGTCCCAGGTTCGATTCCAGTCAAGGGCATGTACCTTGGTTGCGGGCACATCCCCAGTAGGGAGTGTGCAGGAGGCAGCTGATAGATGTTTCTCTCTCATCCCTCTCCCTTCCTCTCTGTAAAAAAATCAATAAAATATATATTTTTTTAAAATCTCACAGAACTGGACAGTGCTGTTCATCAGGTATGGTGTCAGATTCCTCGCATCACCTTTCAACATCTCATGGAGTAGATGCCTAGAAGAATCGCCTCAGTATTGAAGGCAAAAGGTGGCCCAATGAAGTACTGATGGGGTGGTCATAATAATCTGGCCATTCAGTGTATATATATAATTAGGGGGAAAAGAAAATGTTAGTATCCCTACTCCATTCTTAATTTTTTTTGTCAAATACATTGAGATGCTTCAGAATTTTTAAAAACACAAACTCATGAAAGTGATAATTGAGAAACAATTTTTTTAAAGAAATAATTTAATTGCAGGGTTTGAAAACACTAAATTCTCCAGTTAGAGAAGTGAAGATTTAAGGGGTATGTAGTAAAGGATTTGAGCTTGCCCGAAGAGAAGGCCTGGCCCTTGCCCTCAGCCGTATAGGATCTGCTGTTTGTCTGAGGGCCTTGAATCATACTGGGTAATTTAACAACATGATTTACTGTGGGGACTGACTTACCCATATACTGTTAGGTTTTGGGCTAGCCAGCCCCAAAGATCAACAATGTGATTTTGGGCTTTGAGCCAGACAGTATCAGTAGACCTGGAAACTGAAATGAACCAAGTGGGTAATCAATCATACCTACATGACAAAGTCACCCCAAACTGGTCACCAAGCTTCCGTGAGCCTCCATCAGAGGCAGTATTCCATGCATACTGTCACACTTCAATGATGGAATATGATATAATAAATATGATTATGATTCCATGGCTAGAAGACAAATAAAGGTCTGCATTTGAAGCCCTCCTAGACTCTGCTCTAGGTGTGCCTTCCTTTGGCTGACCTTAATCTGAATCCTTTCCCTTTAATAAGCCCTAACCATGAGTGTAATAGCTTTCAGTGAGTTCCATGAGTCTTTATAGCAAATTACTGGGGTGCTTTAGGAAATCCCTCCACAAACTTGCAGTTAGTGTCAGAAGTGAGGGTAGGGATTGTGCCTCCAACTTTGCAGTTGATCTAAACTTTTCATAGGGAATTTTCAGGTTTGTTTGAGCAAGAGTCACAGCAAGTTCACCTGATTGTCACTTTTGAAGTACCAAGTTGTACTATAAAGGTATAGGATGGAGTTTATGATGGCCTTGCCTACCCTCAAAGTAAGCACAACCTGTCTTTAAAGTTTAAAGATCAATGACACCTTGAATGTATATTACTCTACAATAAACACCTTTATGGGGTTTTCCCACAAGAAAATATTTTTTAAATAGAAGGTGGAAAAGTATCTCTTTCAAGTATCAACAAGTGTTGTAAAGTAAGGCCAGGTGTCAACCACATGAATATGTTGAGTGACATACTATGATTTTATTTATGTGAAAACCAGGAATACTAATCTCTGTTGATAGAAGTCAGAATAGTGGCTATCTTGGAATGTTCTGGGGTGGGGTGGGGAGATTTGAGTGCTCATTGGGAAGGTCATAGGGAGTATTATGGAGTGTTGGAAATGGTCTATACCTTAATTTGGGTAGTAGTCTCATTTTAGTATACCTCAATTTTTGTAAAGCTATACCTCAATAAAAAAATGAAAGTTCTTAGTCATGTAATAAAGGAAATATTGAGTGCAAAAATTTGTATTGCTTTAACAAATATTTGCTATCTGCTATGTGTCAGGCATTCTGCTGCTACCTGTGGTTACAATATAGAGCAAGAACCAGAAATGAAACCTGTTTATAAACTACCAAGTCAGCCATTTTTAGCCTTTAGGCTACCACCAGCAACAACTCGGACTTTAAACTCAGTGTCTTATTCTCTAGAATCAATCCTACAAATAACCCTTCATAATTTTGCATATAAATTCTACCTCTTCTTTATGCCCAATTCAGTGTTCACTTTTTGCACAAAAGTTTTTAATCTCCTGAATGCAGCAATGGCCTATCTTTACTTTGGACAACTTTTGGGATTCATAATATACCTCACAACTCAGCACTTAATTGTTCTCAAATACTTTTGTGTTAAATTTGTCACCTACCCAGCCCTAACTGGTTTGGCTCAGTGGATAGAGCATCGGCCTGTGGAATGAAGGGTGGGTTTGATTCCGGTCAAGGGCACATGCCCAGGTTGCGGGCTTAATTCCCAGTGTGAGGAGTGCAGGAGGCAGCCAATCAATGATTCTCTCTCATCATTGATGTTTCTATCTCTCTTTCCCTCTCCCTTCCTCTCTGAAATCAATAAAAGTATATTAAAAAAAAATTTGTCACCCACCCAAATTGTAAGTTCCTCTAATTTCCTTGAGACTAGAGATCATATATATTTTTAAAGTTCCACAATGCATAGCAAAGTGTGGGTTATGTGATATATGCTTAATTATTGTGGGAAGAGTGAATGAAATCTTCAATTTGACTGTATTAAACATGCTTAAGAACAGTCTAAACTTCAGGAAAAATTAATCCTTAAAATAATTAATATCCAAGATTTTATGTTGCCATTTTTTTTCTCTCTTACTTTCAAGCTCTCTTATGTGCTTGAAAGAGAGAAATTATTCTTGATATTCCACTCATTCTGATAAGAAATGAAGAGAGGCTCTCCTTAGGTTTTTAATACCAGTAAATTTGCTTTAATTGAGCAAGAAAAAAGCATCCTGGATAAAAAAACTTGTCTCCAAATATCTCTTCATCTCCCATAGTAATAGAACTCCTGACAAAACACCCCTGACAGCTGTCAACCTATCTGGATTTTGCTTATTAGTTAATTCTGTTCATTAGATTCCACATATGAGTGAAATCACTTAGCATAATGAGTATGAGTCTTTTTAAATCTATTTTCTGGTACCCTACAGTCTACTAAACTTGAAAACTTTTCTTCTATATCCTAAAAAGGCCTCCTATAATTAAACATATAATTAAAAATATTTTTCTCAAATTTTTTTTTAAAATTCTTCCACTAGTTCAATGTTAAGTCTGCTGAATTGGCTCTCCATGTATCTTTTCTCATATTTTCTTTTATGTTTATGTATGCTATGTTCTAGATTTCTTTGGTTTTACTTAAGTAATAATGTTTTATAAGTGTTTCAGAACTCTATTTCATTCTATGGTTGTTCCTTTTTCAAAGTACCCTGATGTAATATATTTTTAATACTGGAGAATTATAAATTGGAGTGCTTTTTACAAATGTCCTTTTATCTCAAGAATTATACTTGAGTCCTTTAGAATTAGTTTTTCTACCTGCCTTTCTTTGTCTTTTTCATAGTGGTGATTACCCTGATTTGCCTGTTGATTCTTTTTATGTTCATCCTATCTAATAAAAGAGTAATATGCAAATTAACCGTCACTCCGCAACAAAAGCTGGCAGCACCCATAGTGGTCCGGGGCGGGTCACTGGTGGTGTCGCCCCAGCAATGTGAGCCCAGCGTCTGCGCCCCAGCCGCACGGAGGGAGTGGAGGGTCCCCGACCTGGCCACGTGGAGGGAGGGGAGGAGCCTCGGGCCAGAGGCCAGGGCGTGGGATGGTGGGCTCATGGTGACGCAAGCCCAGTGTCCCCGCCCCGGCCACATGGAGGGAGGAGAGGGGCCTTGGACCAGAGGCCGGGGCGAGGGACGCTGGCATTGTTGCAGGCCAGGCTGAGGGACCCCCTACCCCCTGTGCACGAATTTTGTGCACCAGGCCTCTAGCATATGTATAAAAAGAATTGGTCATTGATATGGTTTTCCTTTGTTTTTAGTAGATAGAATGTCTTTCAGTTCACTCTCCTTTATAGATAATTTTGATAAATTCAATTAAGTATATTTCTTTGGCCAGAACTATCTAATAGAAATAAGATTCAAGCCATATATTAAAATTTTCTAGTAAGTACATTAAAAAAATAAACAGGTGAAATTAATTTTAATATATTGACCCAATATATGCCATTATTTTAACATGTAGTCAGCATAAGTATTAAGATATTTTACATTTTTTTGAATTAAGTCTTCAAAGTCTGATGTGTATTTCAGATTTACTGCATGTCTCCATTCAGATTAGCCACATTTCAAGTGTAAATAGTCATATTTGGCTAGTGGCTACCCTACTGGACAGGGCAGTTCTAGACACAGTCTACTTTCATTTCCTCCTTCTCCCTTAAGCCTCTGGAATTATAATGAGAACAATAAATGTACTAGCATTTATTGTTAGTACTGCTCATTATCATATGGCCTCCTTTCATTATTTACCTTTTCATGCATTTGTCTTGTCTCATAGCTAACCTGTAAATTCTTTTTAAGGCTGAAACTATAGACTAATTGAATCTCAAGGTTGGAAATGGCTTTATTATTATTTTTTTTATTGATTTTTTTACAGAGAGTAAGGGAGAGGATAGAGAGTTAGAAACATCGATCAGCTGCCTCTTGCACACCTCCTACTGGGGATGTGCCCGCATGTACATGCCCTTGACCGGAATCAAACCTGGGACCCTTGAGTCCACTGGCTGATGCTCTATCCACTGAGCCAAACTGGTTATGGCTGGAAATGGCTTTAAAAAAAACCCATTAACTAATTCTTCTCTTGATGCATGGCTTCTCTGTACCCATTCCCCTTTAAAAACCATAGGAATCTACTTAAAGTAAAATCCAATGGTCAGGGCTTCCACCCACCCTAAGCCACAACTTTTCTGGCTAGTGCTAGAAGGCAATTTTCTTTTCAGGATCTGAAATCTGTTTCTCTTAAGTGTGCACTTCTTAAGAACACATGAAACAAATCTGTCATCTGGTGAGTCTTTACTTATTTGGAGGCAGTCCCAGTAGCTTTTCCCTTTCTATAAAAATCCTTCCAAGTTCAATCACTACTTCTTCATTGGTGGTACTTTTGAGTTCTTTCCATCATTTTGTTCTCCTCTGAAATAATTCCAATTTCCTTGAGGTCTTCTTAAAGTGCTCAATCTAGAACTGAATAAAGAACTCCAGATGTGGTTTGGCCAGTGAAGAGTATCACTGGGTCACTATTGGCTGCTTCTCTATAAAAAACAGTTCAACCAGGTCACAAGACACATTCCTATGAGAAGGGGGGATGGAAGAGCAAATTATTAACACATTATTAACTCATACTGTAACAGGGTATAAAGTATAGACTAACAAAACTTACAGTCTAAAACAGTGATGGCGAACCTATGACACGTGTGTGAGAGGTGACACGCGAACTCATTTTTTTGGTTGATTTTTCTTTGTTAAATGGCATTTAAATATATAAAATAAATATCAAAAATATAAGTCTTTGTTTTACTATGGTTGCAAATATAAAAAAACTTCTATATGTGACACGGCACCAGAGTTAAGTTAGGGTTTTTCAAAATGCTGACACACCGAGCTCAAAAGGTTCGCTATCACTGGTCTAAAAATATTAGTTTCATATTTAAGCATGTTACAGGTAGTAGCAGTTCCAGTTCTCCTTTTCACCGGTCTTGATCACAGTAGTCCAGCAAATGTTGATGGCTAGCCAGGTCTGAAACATTGTGTCCCAAGATATCAGCAATAAAACCTGCAGAGAGAAAAAATGACAGACGCTGACACACACCAAAGAGAACATCAAAACCACCTGAGAGTGGGAATGTGAAACTGCAGGTCACCAGAATTCCTTAGTTCCTCTCTTTCAACAACCCCTCTTTTAAAAACCCCTGCCTGCACTGAGATGCTAAGACAGGCTTGGAGATGAGAGTCCCCCATTTTCTCCAGTGATGAGCACTTGAATAAACCTCTTTCCTTCCATCAGAACCTGCATCCGGTGTTTGGCTTCAGGGTGGCAGGCAAAAGCCTGAAGGTCCTCTGGGCCGGTTTCAATACCATCTTTACATGCCCAACTTTTAGTCCAGGACTATACACGCATACACTGCACAGTTCTTGAGGTTAGTCAATTTTTTCCTGAATGTTGCCTTCCTGTTGTTTTCAATTTAGCCAGAGAATCACCAGGCAGTTTGTTTTTGGTGGTGGGTGGTCCAACCAAAGAGGCAAGTAGCAGAGATAACTTGAAGAGAAGTGCACTGAGAATCCAGAAAGCTTAAGGAAAGCAGGACTCGAAACCAGGGAACCCTGTACAAAGTACGCAGCAGCCGGGAGCTCTGGCTGGTGATGGCATTTGGTGATGGCATTTCCCTGGTTCTTCACACATAGTCACTGCTCTTCTCTCCTTTGCCTTTCAGAGGAATGCTTTTCTCCATGCCTTCACTTTACAGATCGGGGCGGGAGGGAGATTCGGCCGACTCCAGTAATTGCAGGGTGAGACTCTCAGCCAAACAGCTGGAGGAGACAGCTCCAACAGACCTGGAGTCACCATTTGGGGAGCGCCCTAGCCTCGGGCCAGGTCCTGCTCGGAGCTCAGCGGGCCGGGGGCGGGGCGGCCGGCGGCGCGCGCACGCGGGAGGGGCGGGGCCGGAGGGAGCGACGTGCCTACGTTGGCGCCGCGGGTGACGTGGTGGCCCGCGCCGTCTCCGCCCCATCCCTGCTTGCCGGGTCTGTCCGTGCGTCTGGCGGTAGCGGTCTGGCCATCCGCGCGCGCTGTGACCTGGAACAGCGAGCGGACCCGGGCCAGCCCGGCGTTAGGGTGCGGACCAGGGCGCGGCGGCGCGGCGGCCTCCTGGCATCCCCAGCCCTGCCCCGCGGCCCCACCTGGCGTGGGAAGTCAGAGTAAAACCGAAAGGGAGGGAGGCGCGGAGCCCGAGTCGGGAGGTGAGGAGGTGGGGAGGGCGGCGGGGAGGGGGCGCCGCGGCCCCGTGGGGCTGGCGGGAGGCGGGGGCTGCGGGGAGGGCGCGGCGGGCGGGCTGGCCCCTCGGTGGCGTTCGTTCAGCCCGGGAGGCCGCCCCGAGCTGTCACCCTCTGCCCGGACCCGTCCCAGACCTCCGGCAGTTCCTCCCATTCCTGGAGTTTGTACGTGGGGCCGGGATCGCAAAAAGGACCCGAGCCACACATTTCCCAGGTGTTAAGCCACGGAGTGAGGACCACGTGTGCTGATTATTCCTTCCTGTGTGTCGGTAATTACTTTTCATTAGTGGATGTGTGGTGTGTTTTCTTTTCTTTTTTCGTTCCAAAGTCGTGGTTACTTTTTCGTTTCCTTCACGTAGATTCTGGGAGGGAGTGCTGCTTCCTTGTGTTTTTTACCCCTGCACTGAAAAGTAAATAGACTGGGCAGGGAGCTGACCATAGTGAGTTGTGAGTGGGTTTAGCCATCGGGCAGTCTAGAATGTCCTTTTGAAATAAGTGTGTGTGTGTGTGTGTGTGTGTGCGCGCGCGCGCGCGCGCTCGCTCAACAGGTTTCTTATCACAAATTGGCTTATTCATTGAATGCAGTGTGTTCTTGTGTCTTGCTATTCTCTGGTTTAAAAGAAGCGTAGTTTTAGTGGTAGCTAAAAGTTTGATACGAGCGAAATCACATGTGCAGTTCTAAATAGTAATCATATTTTCTGTTTGCCCCTAGGTAAAGTTAGATTGAACAGCTGATATTTCCATCACCAGATTTCATGTTTCATAGATTGAAATTATTTCTCTGATTTTCAAAGTGTTGTCAAAAGTTAAGAATTCAACTTTGGCTTCTACTCTGCATTGTGCTCCTGTTCATCTTCCGCTTGTAATGATAGTTATAATGATTGTTACAATGATAGTCTGGCATTAGAAAAAGTTTCCCTAGAGATGCCAATTAAATGTAGGCTAAATAATTTTATTTGATTGAATTTATTTTTCATGATTTAGCTTGCTTGATCCCTGCTAAACAGTTTTCTTTTGTCACTAATGTTTTCTAGCATTTTCAAATACTTGCTAGGTCATTTTGAAATTGTCAGTGATTTTGAAACCAAGTTACTCGGTTTCTATAGCTAAGAAACATGGCATGCAAATATGATAAAGGAAAACTTACATTCCATTCCAAGAGAGAATGCTTACTGATGAGACAAGTTGTCTTTTTAGAAAATTTTCTTTACTTTTAAAAAAGTGAATAAGAATGTTTAACAAGCCTGTCTGTGCGTCTGGCTGTGGCGGTCTGGCCATCCGCGCGTGCTGTGACCTGAAACAGCGGGCGGACTCGGGCAAGCCCGGCGTTAGGGTGCGGACCAGGGCGCCGCGGCCTCCTGGCATCCTCAGCCCCGCGCGCCCCACCTGGCGTGGGACGTCAAAGTAAAACCGAAATCAGATGGAACAGTATAAAAATGTTAAATTCTGGTCTTATTTACGATAGAAAGAAATATCCTTCCATCTTGATTTAAGAAACTTAGTTATGAAATTCTACATGAATGGTTTATAAGAAGAAATTAATATGAAGGTGATACTCCGTTTGCAAAACTAAGTTTAGTACATTTTCCCCCAGTGTTGGATGCATTTTCTAAAATGAGGCCTGCTTAGGTAATACCTTGGAGACTCACTAAACAGTTTTTTCTTAGCATTCTTTAAGGAGTGAAGGAAGCTTTGCAAAAATATTAGTACTGTCTCTACTCCAGGGGTTGAACTGGTAAGGAACAACTTAAAAATCATTTCTGGGAAGCTTCACAGATTAATGCTCTGAGTACACATCATTGAACAAATATTTATTGATTTCTTTGGCACAGGCCAAGAACCATGCAAGATACCAGGGAAAAGTAAGACATACACTACTTCTTCACTGTTGGAGATATAATCAAGATGCTGGCTTTGTGAGACTATTCAGTGAATTGACTTCTGGCAAGGAAAAATACTCATGTATGGCCAGTGAACGCTCCCTTGACCAACCTGAAGTTTGCAAAATGAAGGTTTTGTCACTGATTTAAAAAGTGAAAAAGTCACTGATTTTGACCATCAACTTGGAAAAAAAAATGAGGGAGTTTGAAGAGTGACTGATTTTACATCAGTTTTTTTTGGAGCTCTTCTGTTTGTATTTATTAGAAACAGAACACTGGAAGAACATTGCTGGAATTCTGAATCCAGTGGGGCGTTTGGCCACATTTCTTGACATCATTTGACATGTTTGACTGTATTGGTTTCTTAAAACCCCTTCTTTCCTCGGTTTTGAAGATAACACACTTCTGTGTTTGTTTTCTACCAGCCTTTTTTGGTCTTCTACTGTAGAAATTCCCTTTTATAAACCTTTTCCACCTATTTATTCCTTAAAGGCTCCTGTGCTGCACCTCTTGCTGCCTTTTCTTCTCAGTCTACACAAAAATCCTTGGGTGATTTTTTTCTCTCTCTTCTAGTGGTATTCCTCATGATTCTGATATTTAGATCCTAAGCCAGTCTTCTCTCTTCCACACCTGAATATTCAATCTTTACTGTACATTTCATACAATGTCGTACAGACATCTCACATTCAACTTGTTTGTGATTGAATTCATGATATTCCTGCCATTCCCCTTCCAATAAAAGAAAATCCCCGTCGTTCAGTGAATTGTACCATCATTCTGATCTATAAATGTGGAAGTCGGCCTTGATTTTTCCCTCTACCCCACCACAAATACAGATAATCAGAGCAAGCCAAATAGATTTGATTTAATCACTTTGATTCATCCACTCTCTTCTGAATCAGTATCATTACTTCAGTTCCGGAACCCATCCTCTTTGTTTTTCATCTGGATTACTGCAGTAATTTTCTAGTACCTTTCGCTTCCCCATCTTGCCTTCCTGTGGTCCATGCCCTTTACTGCAGTCATGGTAATACTTATTAAACACAGCTCAGGTCAAAAACTCTTTGGGAAATTTTTTTACTATCAAAATAATTTCTATACAGCGTAACTTATGAGGTCCTTCATGACCTGGTTCTTACCTATCCCTCCAGCTCCATCTCTTATCACATTACTCATTGACCACTACACTCTATTCATCTTTTCAGTTCCTTGAATGTGAAATGTTCTTACCCCTGAGCTGGAATATGTTACCCTCTTGACCTGGCCAACTCTTCATTCTTTTTTTTTTTTTTTTAAATATATTTTATTGATTTTTTACAGAGAGGAACAGAGAGTTAGAAACATCGATGAGAGAGAAACATAGATCAGCCGCAGGCACATGCCCCCGACCGGAATCGAACCTGGGACCCTTCAGTCCTCAGGCCGATGCTCCATCCACTGAGCCAAACCGGTTTCGGCGAACTCTTCATTCTTGAAGTCTCAGTATAAGAAAGCTGCTTCCCCTTCCCAACTCTCTTTTTGTTCTGATCATACTCTTCACTGGCCACTTTTATAGCGGTTTTCTTTTGTATTGAAATAGCTTGTTTAATTGGCTTGTCTTCCCCACCAGACTATAAACGGCACAAGGGCAGGTACCACATTGATTTTGCTCACCATGGCCACCTGCCTAACATGTAGTAGAAATACTAGTCAAGAAATTTCAGTTAAATGAATGAAAGCTGTTTTTGCATTCTACAATGATTTTCCTTCTGAGCCCACTCCCACCCTAGAGTTTCTAACAAATACCGACTTTTCTTTTACCCTTGCTTTTGCTTTTCTGCTCTATTAGCTTGAGATTTCAAAAATGTTTACCTGAACACTAATTTTAGAATTAAATTTATGCGTGTGTGAGTTTTTGAGTTCTTTGAGAAAAATGGCGTAGTGAGTTGAATAAATCACATTAGATTTTGATTTCTTTATGTAAATTTGGAGTAAATTTATTAGTTTGTAGAACATCTTATCTCTTCTTAAGAACTGAAATACATTAATCAAATAATTAAACTAATTTCTGTGAAAATATATTTTGAAGTATTGAAATAAAGATGATATAAGCATTAAAAAAATATGTGGGAATCCAGACCTGTAAATATGGTCCTTTTTTTGTGGCAGCTTTGGCCTCCCTTTATCCCAGCAGTTCTCAACCTGTGGGTCGCTATCCCTTTGGGGGTTGAATGACCCTTTCACAGGGGTCGCCTAAGACCATCGGAAAACACATATATAATTACATATTGTTTTTGTGATTAATCACTATGCTTTAATTATGTTCAATTTGTAACAATGAAATTGGGGGTCACCACAACATGAGTTACTGTATTAAAGGGCCACGGCATAAGGAAGGTTGAGAGCCACTGCTTTATCCTTTTTTGTCAATCCATCCATTATGCAAATATTTATTGAGAATTTACTATGCGCCAGGCACTGTTTTAGGTGGCTGTGGATACTGAAGTGAACAAAGCAAAGTTCCCGCCCTCATGGGGCTCATTCTCTTGGATGAAGCTGACAGTAGACAGAATATATGTGTATATGTGCATATGCACACATCTATTCTCTGTTGTGGCTTGTGTGGCTCAGTTGGTTGGGCGTTATCCTGAGCACTGAGGGGTTGCCAGTTTGATTCCTGGTGAGGGCACATGCCTGAGTTTCAGGCTGGATCCCAGGTAGGGGGTATGTGGGAGGCAGCTGATAGATGTATCTTCAACTCTCAAGTGGATGCTTCTCTTCCTCTCCTTTCCTCTCCCTTCCTCTCTTTTTAAAAATGAAAAAAATTCTTAAAATAAAGCATATATGTAATTTTTTAATGCAAAAATGAACGTCTTTTTTAGTATAGTGTGTCCCATGCAAGTATGTCTCAAATGTTCATGGGACATATTATACTGAATTATTTGTTGTTTACCTGAAATTTAAATGTAAATTTATAGCCTATATTTTTATTTTATGGAATATTCAAGAATGTGGAAAATTTCAGAAAATAATGTAACAAACACTGTTGTACTTGCCATATAGATGTAATAAGTATTAATATTTGCTTTATTTGTTTCAGGTATTTTAAAAACTATCGTTAATATTTTTTCTTTTGCTGCTCTCTCTCAATCCATAGAGAAATGATTATATTACTATTGAAGGAATACACTACCTTGGAACTGATATATAGAGTTCTGATACATGTTTCTATACACATATTTCTGTGTAATGGGATATAAACCAAGGCATAATGAGAGAGAATGAAGGAATGAAATGGCACTTAATTAGGTTGGTAAAGAGAAGGCTTAAGCCGAAACCGGTTTGGCTCAGTGGATAGAGCGTCGGCCTGGGGACTGAAAGGTCCCAGGTTCGATTCCGGTCAAGGGCATGTACCTGGGTTGCGGGCACATCCCCAGTGGGAGATGTGCACGAGGCAGCTGATTGATATTTCTCTCTCATCGATGTTTCTAGCTCTCTATCTCTCTTCCTTCCTCTCTGTAAAAAATCAATAAAATATATTTTTTTTAAAAAAGAGAAGGCTTAAAGTAGAGTGCCAGGTATCTTCAACTATTGAGTCACTCATTGAAAAAGAGGGCTTAAATTTGACAACGTACTGACATTAGTACAGATAATTTTTTAAATGTTTTTTTCAGGTCAGAAAGCAGCATCCAGTATTTAGTGACCTAGTTATTGTATGGTCTACTCTATACTTACATGGAAACTTTCATAAAACATTGAAAAACATCACTGTTCAACCTATACAGATGTCATTTTTATTAAAAAAGTCAACAAATATTTTTCTAATATCTTCACGGTAAAAATTGTGAACCAGCAATCCTTAGAGAAATGATTACATTAGTATTACACAATTTAAGGTAACATGCTGTAATTTTTAAAACATCAGAGAAAGTGAATTTCAAAAATATGTTCCTAATGTTTGATGCTTTATGATGTATGGTGCTTCTTTTAGTATTAAATTTTAAAAGTTGGAGGTGTCATTGGCAAAACCTGTTTTTCCTCTGATTTGTAGCGTATATAATTTATGCTAAGAAAAATGACTTAGAAATTAGAATATGAGAAGGAATGAGAAATATCAGCCTGAGCCTTGCAAACATCTTTCAGTTTAGGAAGCTGTAACAGTGGATGGAATTTGGTAGGGAAATGATGGTTCAGGCCACATTTCTGACTGACATAACATAAGGGATGAGAGTACCCTATTTTTAGGAATAAATAACTTTTATTCATAAATATTGAAATAAATAATTCAAATCAAAATGTTAAATAATGGTCACGACAATACATGTTTTCAGAAAAGTCAAGTAAACATATATTAAATGCAATATTGTAGCACAATAGAATTCTTACTATCTATATGTTTGTTCTGGTTCATAATACCTAATGAGTTGGTAATTTCCTTATCTGTTTTTATATTTCATTAGAGGCCTCACCTGCGGGATTAGGCTGAAACAAGCTCTCCAACATCCTCTGAGGGGTCTTGGATTGTGAGAGGGAGCAGGCCAGGCTGAGGGACCCCACCAGTGCACAGTTGGGGCTGGGAGAGACACAGGAGGTTGGCCAGCCAGGGAGGGATCGGGGGAGGGTTCCAGGGCGTGTCCATCCCATCTTGCTCAGTCTCCCTCAGTGCTCAGTCCCGATTGGCCAGACCCCAGCAGCAAGCTAACCTACCAGTCAGAGTGTCTGCCTGGTGGTCAGTGCATGTCATAGTGAGTGGCTGAGTGGCCTTGGCATATCATAGCATACTATGCATAGATTGCTTGAACGGCCAACTGGTTGACTGGACACTTAGCATATTAGGCTTTTATTATATAGGATGAGTACCACATTAATTCATTTGAATCCTGACTATAGTGTCTAGTTAATCTCTCCTGAGAGAAAGGTGGAGAGATTTCATCTGCCGCTATTACCAAATGTGTGTCAATTTTTTATATGTAGTGTCAGTGTTAGGGCTTTTTAAGAATTTCCTCTACTATGCACAAAACAATAAGTGAAGATTAAGGCCATGAAACCCTTTGATAAATATTTTTTGGATTTACGGTGTATAATTCTAATTCTTTGGGTGTAAAACTTGAATCAGATTTCTAAAGGATCACCAGTTGCAGAGCTCACATTGAGGAATGTAATGGTGCTCCATGTAATTATGGTAGAGAGAAACAAGTATACAAGGTCAGGAAAACCCTTTTTTTGTAAACAGCTAAGGCTTGTTCCAGGGCATCACTAGAGTTTTGGTTTGGTGTATGAGGGTACTTCGTGAGAGGAGAATACCTCTCAAAAGTAGGTTCACAGTTGTGAGTTTGCACAGCAGAGAGATTTCAATTCAGATTAATCTTTGAAGGGCTTATTAAGGGACAGGCATAAATTCCTTGTGTCTGTCTTTCAGAGCCCCATAGATTGGGGTAGAATGAGAATTTTGCCTTGCTCAGATCATCTGGGCCAGGATCTTTTCCACTGAACCTGTGTGGGGAAAGATCAAATACACACTGCCTAGCATGCAGTAGGTCACCTCCAGGTGTCCTGTAGAGTGATATGTGTGCTTATTTGATCCCTGTGGGAATTTCTAATCTTGTTCTCATATGGTGCTGATAGTTATTCTAGCCACTTGTTTCCCAGGGCATTTAGAAGAAAAGCTTTTCTGCCCTGGCAGATGTGTCCCAGTTGGTTGGGCAACATCTGCGCAAGGAAAGGTTGCTGGTTCCATTCCTGGTCAGGGCACATGCCTGGGTTGTGGGCTCCATCCCCAATAGGGGGCCTGCAGGTAGCCAATCCATGTTTCTCTTTTTTTCCTTCTCCCTTCCCCTCTCTCTAAATATTAAAAAGAAAAGCTTTCCTTACCCCCCCTTTTTTTTAAGAGTAAAATTAATATAACTATAGGGGTCTTCTGTAATACAAAGGCCATGTGGTTTATGGTTATGAGCCTGTCTAGGTTTAACCCCTAAGGGTACCTTTAAATAGGAAAAGTGGAGTTAATATTAAGTAAGTAGTTGGGGTATAAGAACCTCATACAAATTTTATTTTTAACAAACCATTGTATATTTTGATTTATATAAAAATATACATATAGGGTGGGGCACAAATAGGTTTACAATTATGAGTATGCAAAACAGTTTTTTCTTGTTTTATGATATATTAATTGTTGCATTGTTGTCCAGACGGATAACTGTAAACCTACTTTTGCCTCACCTTGTATATATGTGTTTGTCTTTTCCTTGCTTTTTATGTTGTCCATGCTCCAAGTCTGTTTCCTAATTTTATTGGACACTATTCAAGAGCAGTTGCTTTTTGCTTAGGAATGAATTAGGATCTAAAGTGAACTTTTTGGGTGGAAATAGAGAATAATTAAAATTTCCCTTGAAAATCCCTTAGGACATTAGGTTGTCACAACATACTGTCTCTCAATATGTCCTGTACAACTATGTTTTTCCTTCAGACTTGGGACATAATCACAGTTTCTTCAGATGATCCAGGTGAACAAATTGGCTTATGTTTAATGGCCATGTTTTATGTTCTTTTTTAGAAAGGGAACATCGTTTTAAACATTGGAGTCATACAATGTAGCAAGATGTTCACGGTTTGAGATGCATATGGTGATTGAAACAGTGTAAGGGAGCACTGTATTCTTATTGCTTATTCTCCATTCATCTAGAACATGTATTCAGTATGTGAAATAGTGGGCATAGTCTCCAGTATTATTGTTGTTGTTGTTTTAATATATATTTTTTTATTGATTTTTTATAGAGAGGAAGGGACAGGGAGAGGGATAGAGTGTTTGAAACATCGATGAGAGGAACATCAATCAGCTGCCTCTTGCACATCCCCCACTGGGGATATGCCGGCAACCAAGGTACATGCCCTTGACTGGAATCGAACCTGGGACCCTTCAGTCCGCAGGCTGATGCTCTATCCACCGAGCCAAACCAGTTAGGGCCAGTATTATTGTTTTTGTTTGTTTATACCTTTTATTTGCCATATTGTGTTTGATTGATTCAAATAATTACATATGACTCCACTACATTAACCAATAAGGTATAATACAAGTAAGGAATAGAAAGTAAAAATTCTAGGATTTACTATGAAATATGACCTCTTTTTGAAGTTGCATAATAGAGGGGTGTGTGTGTGTGTGTGTGTGTGTATATATATATATATATATCTCTGATGTTTTTTGAATTCTGATCTTGACAGTGCCCCAACTCAGTGCCATCTGATCTGTTGATTCAGAAAGTTGGTGGTGATCCAGAAAACTTCATGGTGGGTTTCCCAATTTGAGAAGCCCTCCAGCTGACTTTGATGGACACTAAAGTTTGAGAATGTCTTCTCTGTGCTCTCCACCGACTCCTGCTTTGATTTCTTCTTTCAAATATTCCAGAAAGTGTTACTGAGAAAAATACAAATGTGATTCCCTGAATCATCTTGTTTCCAGAAATGCTTTCCAAAATTCATTCCCGATGGGTAGTTGAAATTTAAAATGGATCATTTTGCTTTCCTGATTAATTTTTTTTTTAGTGTGATATAGAGAATCCAACTGCTCTTTTTCCCAGCAGTTCTGATACCATTTCCTTCCTTATTTGCAATGCAGTCATTTGTTTTTCGCTTCATCTTTTTTGTTTCTGATTTCAAATCTTATTTTATTTTGCTCAGAAAATGTGACCTGTATTGGGGTCAGCAAACTAATTTGGTCATCCTGAGCCCAGGAATGACTTTTACACTTTTTAAGTGTTTTAGAAAAAAAAGAATAAAACTAAGACTATGCAGAGGGCAGAGAGACTGCATGGTGGCCTGTCAGACCTAAAATATTTACTCTCTCTCTTTAGACAGGAAAAGTTTGCTGATCTCTTGATCTAAATGATGCTTAATTGTTGAAATTTATTAGATTTGCTTTATGGCCTAGTAGACACGGACCATTTTAAACTGTTACTGATGTACTTGAAAAGAATATGTATTTTTCTAATCACTAGATACAGGTTTCTGCATATGTTTATTCAACTAAACTTACTAATTTCACTGTTCAAGTCTTTTATGTCTTTACTGAAAATTTGTTGCTGATTTGACTGATCAATAATTGATCAGTTATTGAACTTTCATTTTGATGTTGGGCTTGTCACTTTCTTTAAGGTCTACTTATTTTAATGCAATTTCAACTTTCTTTTTTAATCTCTGGCACACATAAACTAATTACTAAGGCAAACCAAAAAAATACATTGTATTTTTTGCTGATCTAACCAAAACGAAAAAGGTATAATTTTGATTCGTTCACGCTGGAAAGCTATTGTTTCCTTGGCAGTTGTCATTTTTTATTTAGCAATATAAGGGACAGAGGTCAGTGCCCCTGACCAAATAGTCAGGTATTGCAAGTTTTAAAAATTCTTGTGGCACACCAGTTGAAAAATCCTAGGGCTGGACAGTTCTTTGTTGTCAGGAAGCTGTCTTGTGTATTATAGGATGTTTACCAGATCCACTGGCATCTGCCCACCAGAAGCCAGTAGTATTCCTCCCTCACCCCCCAGTTGTGACAACTTAAAATGTCACCAGATATTGCCAAATGGGGCAAAATATTCCTATGTAAGAACTGTCTTAAAGACTTGTATAGTATATGTGACATTCTCCAGGGAGCCATGCCAAATTTTGTTACAATAAGCAATCTTTAACCAGGATGAGCTCTAAGAGTATCCCGTAGATAAGGACTCTGCTCACAGTAAATATTATTAGTCTGTTTGCTAGGGGGTTAGTTGTTTAGCTGTCAGCGCCTAAACAAGGAGATTAGATCAGGTCATCTGACTTTTTCCTTCTCTGGGAGTTCTTCCCTTTCTTCCCCAGCTTCTTTAATTCTTTCCTCTCCTGTTCTTTAGCTTCTCTGTTACCTTTATCTCTTTTTCTCCCGTTTTCTTCCTTTTACTATATACCAAATCATTATTGAGCGACAAAAACATGAACCTTACTCTTTGTGGAGTGACACAATACATAAATAAGTAAATAAACAAGTATATGTCAAATATTAATTAGTGCTATAAAAGAGAATGGAAATTTTGTGCTTTGATAGACAGTAACTGAGTAGTTGCCCTTTCTTAGATTGAGTGGTCAAGAAAGGTCCCTCTCAGGAGGTACCTTTTAAGCCAAGAATTATGTGTCAAGGAGTCATCTATGTGAACATTGGAAGAGCATTCTGAGCAGGGAACCACTAATACAGATGCATTTAGGTGGAAACATGCTTTAAAAAACCAAAAGCAGTGAGACTTTGAAAGCAAGGGATAATGTGAACATAAAACAGTATTAGAGAAAAGATGGGCACGTGCTTTCTTTCCTCTCTGTCAGTATTATTGTCAGTAGTAATGCAGTATGTGAGACCTGTACTACTTGGGAATCTGTAGAACTTATTTTTAAGTAATGCTAAAGTAGTACCCACCACATGTGTTTTGTTTGTTTCTTTTTTCTTTTTCCCAACATAGCCAGTATGTTATTAAAAAATAAACAAGTTCATGGGTACAAAATGTGTTGAATTTTATTCAACATTGGTAGCAATTGCTTTTTTAACTAATAGTGTTTATTTTTCTCTCTTGGACAGGTCAATTTGTTGAGTGTGATTACCTCTCCCACCTCCTCCCAACAGATAAATATCATATTGTTTTGTTTCAGTTTCTGGTTCCTCATTGTATGGATCACTGATTGAATTATAGATGGCTTTACCTCGACTCACAGGAGCCTTGCGCTCCTTTTCAAATGTCACCAAGCAAGATAATTATAATGAAGATGTGGCTGACTTAAAGGTAAATTTTTTAAAGATGAAAACCATTATAAACATAGGACATGGGCAAATATTTGACATTTTTTCCTTAGTTCTATGTGATTAAAATGGTATGTTTTAGCTACTGAAAAGGGGAATATGTATACCAATGTTTACTAATGGGAATATACCAGATGTACCAGTTAATAGTGCGGATTTTTTTCAATAGATGGAGTTACACATATGTTGATATATATGCGATTTGATATGTAAGCTCTTTTATTGTATTGACAACAAGCTTCAAAACTTCACATGTCAAATTTCCTGAAGGTGTTAACATCATAGATATATTTACGCTTAAAAATGTCGAATTTCGTGCCCCCCCAAAAAAAGTATTTGCAGGAAGTTTTAATTCATTATTTGAAGAAAAGTGCTACTGAAAGTTATCGTATACTTTGGGAAGCTTATGGTGAACATGTTCCATCTCAAGATACTTGTGAACGCTGGTTTAAATGCTTTAAAAGTGATGATTTCAATGTGAAAGACAAAGAACATCCAGGTCAACCGAAAAAGTTTGAAGACCAACAATTACAAGCATTATCGGATGAAGATGCATGTCAAACTCAAAAACAACTTGCAGAAAGATTAAACGTTGCTCATCAAACAATTTCCGATCATTTACAAGCAAGGGGAAAGATTTTAAAGGAAGGAAAATGGGTGCCACATCAACTGAATGAAAGACAAATGGAAAACCGAACAGTCATCAGTAAAATGTTACTTCAGTAGCATGAAAGAAAGTCTTTTTTGCATCCAATTGTGACTGGCGGTGAAAAGTGGATTTATTTTGAGAATCCCAAAGGCACAAAATTATAGGTCAACCATCAACATCGACTGCAAGGCCAAATCGCTTTGGAAAGAAGACAATGCTCTGCGTTTGGTGGGATCAGGAAGGTGTGGTGTATTATGACCTCCTAAAACCTGGTGAAACTGTTAATACTGATCGCCACTGCAAATAATCAAATAATCAATTTGAACCAGGCTTTGATGTAAAACGACCACAATGGGCCAGAAGACACGGCAAAGTAATTTTGCTTCATGATGACGCACCATCACACACTTCAAAACCAGTTAAAGGCACGTTAAAAGATCTTGCCTGGGAAGTGTTAACCCACCCGCTGTATTCACCAGACCTTGCTCCTTCAGATTACCACTTGTTCTGATCAATGGCACATGCACTTTCTGAGCAGCACTTCAAGACATACGAAGAAGTGGAAAATTGGGTCTCTGATTGGTTTGCCTCAAAACAAGAAAAGTTCTAGTGGGACGGTATCCACAAATTACCTGAAAGATGGGGGAAATGTGTAGCTAGCGATGGACATTACTTTGAATAAAGCACTTTTGATGTTTCTCTTTGATCGTGTTTTCTTTGACTATAAAATCCGCATTATTGCATTATTAACTGGTACACCTGGTATATCTGTAGCTTGAGGGACCCTTATGACTATATTGTCAAAGAGAATAATCAGAACTATGGTATAGAGTCCTTTGTTAATTTTTCTGTTGCTAAGGGTCCTGCCAGTTAATTTCATAATTTAATCCAATAATTTACCCCTGGATTATCTGAGTAAGTTTTTGGGTCTATGGTAAGATTCTTATTTGATGGAGAGAAACAATGATTTATACCATAACATGGGAAAGATGAATTTTATTCTTTTAAACTCAGTATCTGGTCTCATAATTGACTTCTGTCTGGTCATTATAATTGGTTGTGAAATTTATAGTCCTAAAGTTATATGAACTTACGAAGGAATGAACCATACAATATAGTATAAGAAGGAACTTGCTTTGGTCTAGTACACATGGGATATTACGTATTGTCATCTTAATGTAGGACTTTTTGCTTTTTATTTTGCTGTATGAAAATAATTTCATGATTATTCATTGTGATTAAACCTATAAAAAAGCTTTTATTAAACATATCTTTTAAACAAATGAGATTCTTTTTAATCTTATTCAAGTAAGGTTCCTTCTCAGAGCTGTAAATTTGGATGTGAATAGATACAGTTTTCATTTTTTGTCTTGTATAATGTAATGCAAAATACATGCGGTAAGTGATGGATTTGAGAAAACCTTTAACCAACATGTCACTGTATTTTGCTATGTGTTTCAGATGAAGCGATCTAAACTTCATGAACAAATTGTAGGGCTGGACCTGACGTGGAAGAAGATAGTAAATTTTTTGAATGAAAAACTGGAGAAGAGTGAAATGCAAAGTATAAATGAAGACTTAAAAGATATATTGCAGGCTGCAAAACAAATAGGTATAGTTTTTTTTTATTTTTATTTTAATAGAACCACTAAGGTGCAAAAATATATTTCTTTTAAATTAGAGTGCAAGGCTAAAATTTCCAAGCAAGTATTCATAATTATGAAAGACTACCTTATCTATTAAGGAGCTTAGGATACAGTCAGGGAGGCAGAAGTAAACAAGTAATTATAATACAATCAAACATCAGGAGTTTATAGGAATTAAGAGTTTGAAAATCACTGTCTTGCTTGAAGTAAGGATAGGGTGAGCTAAAATTTTAATGTAGCTTGAGGGACTCTTAAAAGCCGTGTAGCTCAGTCAAGCTAAACTTCTCTTTAATTCCTGTCATACACTAACAATTTCATCAATTGATTGTACTTAGAGGAAATTATAATTTGATAATGTAATTACTTATGTTAACATGCTACTATTCCCAAGGTTGAAAACAAAACAAAACAATGACTGGTGAAAATCTGAGTTTGTTCATTGACATTTACAATTGCAGAATCTGATAACTAAAAAGCATAATTAAACTACTGTAGTTCTAAATTTTTCAAATGCAGGTTTGTTACTTATAAAAGGTTCAGACCTATCCTCTTGACCCTGTGTAATCTGGTCTCCACCTTTCTCTCTGACTTCAGCTCATCCGTGCCTTCACTCACGGTGCTTGAGACACATGGTCTTTTCTCATTTCCTCAGACCCACCAAGTTGGTGTCTGTTTTGGGGTCTTTGCACTGCTGTTTCCCTTGCTGAGAATGTTCTTCTGCCCTAATTTTAGAGTGGGTAGATCCTCTCTTTTTAGTCTGAATTCCCCTAAAAAAATATTTTCTTAATGAGGCCCTCATTGACCATCCAATCTTATGTTGGTACCTGGTCATTCTTTATCTTATAACTCTTGGTAACATTTTCTCCATAACATTTATCATTATCTTATTTTTGCTTGTTTGTTTATTACTCATGTTTTGGGAATAGGATATAAGTTTCATGAGAATAGGACCTTATTTTTCTTGCTGAACACTTCATACTCAGTGCTTAGAGTAGTGTTTACATATTTTAGGACTGTAGTGAAGTTTCACTTGATAAATAAAAAAAGTTTTCTCAGGTGATTTCTTAGTTGAGGGGAAAATTAAATCATTACTTTACCATATGCTAGGTTGGCAGGTTTCTTTCCTACACTGGCTTTGAACGGTATTTCTGGTATATTTTTTACACATGAAGGCTTATTTTTGCTCATCAGATCTTTAAATTTACTCAAATATTTTGACTTTGATATGTCATTTTGTTACCATTGGTTTGTAATATAGTATATTATTGAATTTAAATACCCTCATTATTTTAAGTTGTGAAAGTACAAATGAATGTCATGTATGTTTTTGCATTTAGTTGATTTTCTGAAGTTCAGGGCTTTAGTAAAAATTGAGTTTGCTGAAGCCTAGGTGAAATAGAGCACATTTTGAAGAAATTTGTGATAGAATTTAGCACAGAATTACATTTTATATTTTAAGGATGTAGAGGCAATTAGGTTCGTTGGAAAATAGTAGGGAAAAGCAGTCTCCAGTCCACCTGGATCACCTTGACTGGGATCTAACCCCCTGGGCTTCACTGTCTTCAGTTCTAAGATGTTAGGGCCACTGTGGGGTGGCTTGATAAAATACTTTTCAAAAACTGTAGGGTGTTTTTTCTCTTCAGGAGTTCCATTATAAAAATGTCTCAATACTTAGCAAAAACAGTACTAAAATACTGAGCTTATTCAGTTCTGTGACTAAATTATTTCTTTATATAAATGATGTAGAAATTAAGATTTTAAAAAAGTATCTTTTAGATTCTTCCCAAATGTCTCTGACAAGTCAAAAATCATTGTTTTAAATACCAGTCATTAAGTGTAAGCCTAGATGTTTTGCCTGTTGGTGAAACATCTGATTCATACTCAGGGACTAATCTATTGACTGATATATTTTAGAAATTGATTATTTTGAAATGTAATGTTTCAGAAGAATATTTTCATGACAGATGAAATCTTAGGGTTGGACTTAGGTAAATGCTCTGTTATATATACTTTTTAATGCTATGTTTAAGTTGAGTAACTTAGCTTTAGTGAAACTGATATTTGACTAGTAGTCATCTACTCTTTCTGAAATCCTAGATTCTTTCCATTCTTGTAGTCTGAGGCCAGAATATAAAAATACTGCTGATACTAGAAATGTAATTAAAACTGGAAGCATTGAAAAGATTAGTCTCATGGTAAATATGTCTTTGTGATTTCTCTTATATCACTCTTTTAGCACATGTATTTTTGGTGTAATTGCATTAAAAAGATAGAGCAAGAGAATAAAGAACAATCACTTATATTTCAATTGAGTATGATATAATAATCTGAGGTATTTGTTTAAGAACATGTACATCGACTAGTTAGAGTAATAGGTATTTTAAGCTGGTGGGGATATCAGGGAACATGTTGTCCAGTCCCTTCATTTTGTATGTGAAGAAACAGGGCTCATCAAGGTTAAGTGAATCCCATGGTTGATTTGTGGTGAAGTTAGGCCTGGACCCAAGTTTTAATGTAGAGACATAATGTAAATCCTAGATTCTTTACTTTCCTTATAGTCAGAGGTCAAGTCCTGTCAAGTATACTTTTCAGCTACTCTTAAATTCACTTTCTCTACATACTTACCATTGCCCTGGTTTAAGCTTTTACCATCTGATGTTTGAACTACTGCATTAGCCTATTTCCTCAGCCTTATTTCCTTATTCTGCTTCTGCACTGTGACTAGACTGATCTTTGTAAAAAGCATGCAAAGCTCATGTTTATTCCCAGCTTACTCTTTAGACCAAATTCGTTAGAATGGACATTAGAAAAACTCCTGTATGAGTTGAAACAATGTACCTTTTCATCTCTTTGTCATTCTATCATATGCAAGCTTTACTCCTAACATATGCAGTGTGTACTATTTTAATTTCCTGAACAGTGCTTAGGTTGTTTTTTCCTCCTTGTCATGTATGTGTTATAGTAACTTTCCCCATTGTGTTCTTCTGGGGAAATGCTTCTCATCTCTTTAGAAATAGTTTAGGCTTCATTTATGTCCTGTTATTCCTTTGTAGTCTTAGTATATAGTGCTCCATTGGATTATCATCCATTCTATACTTTTTCAGAGCACTTTCTCATTATTTGATAATTGTTTACACCAGTCCTTTCATTGATGGAAATAATATTCTGGGCTCTTAATCTTAGTTTATCCAAATACTCATTGTAGACATAGCTGTCTCCTCAATGGATTTTGAAGGAGAAACAGTCATATTAGCCTATCTTCTGTGCGTAATGAAACTTTGTCAATACATTTTATGTGCTTCAAGTAAAAATATTTTTGAAAATAAAGAGGTTAAGATTGAGAGTGGCAGTTAGCAAAATCCATCATGTACAAGGCATGCATCTCTATTAGAGTTTTAAATTATTATAGAATGTTGATTTTCCACTATTTTATCATAGAAGTTTTAAGATTTTCACAGCGTAGATAGAAACTAGAATGGGGGTCAAAAATGGTGGGAAGTCAGCAGAAGAACCTGACAGTTCTTTAATCAGCTCTGTAACTGAATTTCTCTCTCAGGCTGGAACAGGGTGATCTAATGATTTTACTCTGGTCTAGATACAGAACAGGACTCAGTCATAATTGAACTATTTTTTTTTAAGCATTTACATTATTTTGCTATACACAGACCTTCTTTTGCCTTCTCTAGTTTATAACCCCTGTTTTATTTGGGCTTTGATATTTTTATGCATTTTACCTTTAATAAGTTTGTCTTTAACAGAAGTACAAATCAAAAGGTTGGTTGGACATGACTGACTTATAAAGTGTGGTTTAGGGAATTTGGGAATCTATTATGTTTTTCAAGTTGTTGAGGAAATAAGATTTTACTATAAAAAATGAGGAATCAGAACCGAGTGCGGAAAGCATTTTATAAAGCGATGACTGCAGAAGGAGGTATATATAGAAATTAGTAGGATCTGACAATTCTGTATGGAAGTAAGGGCATGCATATTCTATATAATAAAAGGCTAATAGGCAAATCAACTGAACAGTGGTATGACCGGTTGCTATGATATGCACTGACCACCAGGGGGCAGACACTCAATGCAGAAGCTTCCCCCTGGTGGTCAGTGCACTCCCATGGGGAGCACCGCTCAGCCAGAAGCCAGGTTCACAGCTGGTGAGTGCAGTGGCGGTGGCGGGAGCCTCTCCCGCCTCCGCAGAAGCACTAAGGTGTCTGACTGCCAGCTTAGGCCCGCTCCCTCTGGACGGGACATCCCCCGAGGACTCCCGGACTGCGAGGGGGCGCAGGCCTGGCTGACGGACCCTCCCAAGTGCATGAATTTTGTGCGCCGGGCCTCTAGTAAATAATAAAGGCCTGTTGTGTATAGAGTGAAGCAGGAGGTTTTTCATGAATATTTGTAAAAAAATAACTATCTTGAAAATTGTAGATTCCAAAAAAGTTCAGTGTTCCACTTGACATAAACTGGCAGACAAGATAATTTAGAACAGCTCTCTGCTAAGAATAATTAGAAAAACTGTCAAATAGAAAACAGTTTGACTGCATCATAGTACTTCCAATGCAATAAAAAATTATGGGGCCAAGATCTAACAGCATAAATAAACCTAGCAAATCTGATCCTGGCATTTGGGCCACTTTTATCTGAAGTTGACTAGTCCAGAGGAGGAAGCCAGATGAAAAGGAAGGATGAGAAGATGAGCAGAGCTCTTGACAGATTCAGAGGACTAAGATGACTAAAATAGACAAAGGAAGAAATAGAAAATCTGAATATTTGACTGTTAAAGAAATTGAATCTGTAATTAAAAACCTTCACACTAAGAAATCTATATATGCCTCAATGGCTTTATAGGGGAATTTCATATAATGTCATTTAAAATATGATGGTACTGTAGATTATAGGAGGTTACATGCATATAATAATCAAATGTAATGTACTATCCTTGATTGGGCACAAGACTGCTAACGGCTTGGCCTTTCTTTCATGTCTGTTGCCTTTGTTCACCATGTGTGCGCGACTCCTAGCCATCATATCTCTGCACTAGATGTTTCCTATTTAAATTTTTTGAAAGTAGATTATGTTGCTAGATTTTCTAACAATCGAATCACCTTTGCATTCCTCTAATAAACTATAGTTACTTATACTGTATTTTTAGATATATGGATAGATACAGTAAGCTAATGTTTAGAATATTTGCAACTATTTTTGTACCATCTTTATTTCATTTTCAGCTTTAAGTTTTCATAAAATTATTTTCCTATAGCATAGGATAATTTCAAATTATGAGTTAATATATGTGGTACACATTTAGTTCTGTCATTTACTAGTGAGTAGCTAATATCATTAATCCAGTTTCCTCATATATAATATGGTGATAGTAATTCTTTGTATGGTTGGTGGGATATGAAGCAATACTACAAAGTGCCTAGAGTACAGCCTGGTAAATGGCTGTCAGTGAATAATTTTATTATAGTCTAGATGTTCCAGTAGACATTGATAGACAAATAGTTTATCTATGCGACTATGATAGATGTACTGGTATGTGCCCAGTGATGATATGGTACAAAAAGGGGAGGAACTCTGCTTGGGTTAGTCAGGAAGGAATTCATAGAGAAGGAACTTGGGAGAGAATTAGATTGTGTTTGACTGTTTCAGGGACAGAGTTATTTTTAAATTTCTATATCACAAGAAAAATGACAAAACAAAAGAGCTGAATAACAATGAAAATCATAGATAACTTTGCAAATATATTGGCTGTATAAACAGGCAGTTCAGATTATGTGGGGATATGACAAAACAGCTGTAAATTGAATGGATTGTAGCAATGGCAAGTGTTGGAAATAAGATCAACTCTTCACAGTTTGCTTTATCAATATATTATTCTTCATTTACAAATTATTATGATTCCTTAGCATACGAAAATTTACACTACATTCCTCAGTAGAAGCATTTTTGTACCTCTACTTGTAGTTAAAGATTGTAATTAATTTTCTTTATAGTACTGTCAAGGCTATAACTATACGTTTTATAAATGGATGCTGCACTGACGTGTATACTTTATATAATATTTTTATAAAATGCTTTTTCCTTGGATGTTAAAAATTTTTTTTAAATGCCAGTTAAATCTCAGTGAGCTATGTGATTTGTTCAAAGATAGTTTATTTCCTTAGTAATGCCCACAATAACGGAAGCTTATATATGATATTAAAACTTTTTGTTAGCTCTTTGGTTGCTTGGAAAGTCAAGTTGTAATTTGATGCAGGATTTTATAGTACTAGAAATGGTAATATAGCGGCTGGATGCCGACTGAAAGTCTACACTGTAAAGATGAGTATCCACATTTTGTAATGAATATTCGTACAATTAAACGCCTAACTTTAAAAAAATGGAGAATTGTCTTGGCCTCTCTTTACTCTCTTATACTACTACTAATCTCTTTCTCTACCAAATAGTTTCTCTGTTTGCTTCCCTTTCATTATTTTCTCACTCCGAAGGCAGTAGGTAATTTCTATTAAAGTTCAGGAATAGTCTTAACATCTAAGTGGTTTCTTCAAATTACTGTATTGAACATTTCTTGAATACTTTGCCTACTTAATGCAAGGTTTTCCTGGAGGATTTTTGATGTACAAGACTTATACTAAAAAATAAATGGAGCTCATTATTTTAAATTGTATTACTTAGCCAATTTTAAATTTATACCACATAAATTGTTCAGTTTATTCCCCCAAAAGCCATATGGTAAATGCTTACCTCTATTAGTTTGTTTGATAGTTTGGTGATTATTTGAAAAATGGTATAATGCAGAACAGTGAAGATTTAACTGGTTAAGGAATTCATTTGTTGAAAACTTCTAAATTGCATATTTAGCAATTAAGGATGCAAACAGTTGATGGATATTTTTACTTGATTAAAATGTCCTACTCATTCCTTATAAGGAACTTCTCAACTATTAGAGTGAGCTATTTAAAAAGTTACAAGTGGTTAGATATTGAAAGTAGCTTCCTTAAGTAAGGTTTGAAGGTCATAAGTTTCATTCAAACTTTTGCCAGTTGATTATTTAGTTTATTTTCTTTACTGAGGTTTTATTTTGAGGATAGAAAACTACACTTAGAATTCCTATTCTTCTCAGGAAGACTAGCACAGTCAGTGGTGTGAAACAAACATTTCTTGAATTGGGAGTAAATGTTAACAAAGAGCTTCAGCTTAATAATCACTTTAAAAGATTCACTTACCACTAAATTCTACGTAAAGTATAAAGGGAAACGAACAAAAAATAGGTTGCTTATAAACAAGATCCCCAGTTAACGTTTAGTTTTGGATGTAGTGTAAGAAAACAAGTACCTGACTACCTATTACCAATTTCCACTCCAGACGCGCACCACTCATTTCCAGGCCTCCCCCGCCCCCTCGTGCTTTCAGTGTGGCTGCAGACGTGTGCTGGATCAGCCGGCGCGGAGAAGCGCAGAAGCACCTCGGTGCAGAAACACTGCGGCTTCCCTTCTCCTTCCCTTCTCGTTGAGGGCAGGAGCTTTGACAAGTCAGACACCTACTTGCATTTATTAAGATTTTTTTTTTCTGTTTTACAAGCACCTTTTATATTTCTCAGTCACCAAAGGATCCAAGTGCTGGCATCACAGGTGGGCTCTACTACCATATTAGGGTGATTCTTTGTCACTGCCCTGGCTGGGCCACGTTCCCTGCTCCTATCCCGTGCTGCCTGCTCATCCGGGTCTGCTGGCAGCAGCCGGGGCGCGGCATCACGTCATCACATGCAGGCGGAGCGCTGGGACGCCTGTCCGCGTGTCCGCGTGTCCGCGTGTCGCTGCGGGCGGGGGCCCGCGTGTGGCCGCGGAGGGCGGCACGGAGGGACCGTCTCGCGTGCTTTAGCACTCCAGAGAAGTTGTGTTCAGATCGCAGTACTTTGGTTTCTTTGTTAGATGGTCAACGGTAGCAACAAATAATATTTGCTAGTGCTTCTCAAAAATTGGAATTTCCGGACTCCTGACGAGCGCGGTGCAGAGATTCACTTTTGAGAAGTTACTCTGTGGTGTGAACACGCAGGCGAGTTAGTAATTAGGCAAGAATATTAACATTTGTGAAGAAGCATTATCCAACTAAGATTACCATTTTAGCGGGATATAGAAAGAGATACAGTGGAGATGTGTTTTCTTTTTCTTGATTTGGATTAATAATTACCATATTTTAAAATTCTAAGCCAGTGGGAATTTGTTAGAGATGCCATTCTCAGGCTCCATCTCAGGCAGAGTGAATCTGAAACGCTGAGACAGAAGAACCACAGTCTAGGTTTTAAACAAGAACCCCGGGGATTCTGATGCACAATTTAAGGTGTTGTTTGTTTGTTTGTTTTAATCCTCACTGAGGACATGGATGAATTTCAGAGAGAGAGGAAGGGAGGGAGAAAGAGAAACATCAATGTGAGAGAAACATTGTCCCTTGTCTCCCTTATGTGCCACAACTGGGGAGAACCTGCTACCTTTTGGTGTATGGAAAGTGTTTCAACCAACCCAGCCACACTCGCCAGGGCTTGACACACATTTTATTTGAGAACTAGCGGTCTAAGGGAATATTATTTCATTCTATTTATATAAGCAAATTAGCATATGATATAGCAAATAGATATTAATTTCAAACATTTTTTCATATTTTCTAAAAATTATGCCATTCTCAGAATTATTGTCCTCAAAAGTATTTTCAGATAAAGAGTGCTGAGATGTGGCTCCAAACGGCTGTGTAAATCTGACATTTTCCATCTTATAGTTAATAAAATTCACAGAAATCATTACTAAATTACTAAAAATAGTTTGTAATCAGACATTTCTGAGTTGAGGTATTTATTCCTCAGTCTTCTTTGAATAACATTTTCTAAAACTTCAGTGGAGAACTACATTAATTTCATTTTAAAAGTTAGCTTATCTAGTTAAGTTTCTGAGTAATAGTAAGTAGCTTATGATCTAAGGAAAACACTTTCTTGTGATATTTCCTTACTAAGCAAGATTTTGTTAAAATCTTTCTTTCCTGAATATTATTCTATCCTAGAAGTATTTTAAAATCATAATGATTTAGCCAATTGTGGATAGTTTTGACCAAAGGAATTTGATTCACATGAATCACATGAATTTGTTTTTTTCTTAAAGAAGTTTCAGTATACTCTGAAGAAATCCAAACACTTAATTTGAAAAGATATATGCATTCCTATGTTCATTGCAGCTTTATTTCAAGAGAAAAGATAATTGAAAAGTGCCTATCAATTTGATTTAAGAAATGGCATATTACTTGGCCATAATAAAGAATGAATCATACCATTACTCATCAAATCAGTTTTTAAAATTTGGTTTTAAATAAGTTTTGAAGAGAGGTAAAGTGTTACTAGGTAGTTTCTCTATTTAGATATAGAATAATCACTGACAATGATTTGCTTACCTAATACAGTTCTTTGGAAATTTGGGAATGTACTTAAAGGAGCTTTTCTGCTCTTAAATTGGTTTATCTTTACCAGTATGTTTTTACTGCTGGATTTACCCAGAAGAATCTTACTAATAGTTTTTTTGTTTTTGTTTTTAATGGTACCTTGAACTATGATTCACTTGAGCTAATACCGTTTCTTTTATCCTTGAATAGTTGGAATGGAAAATGGAAAAGAAGCAATTGAAAATGCGGCTGCATTTCTCTTCAAGACATTTCACTTGAAGGACTCTGTTGGTCACAGTGAGACAAAGGCTATCAGACAGATGTTTGGTCCCTTTCCATCATCATCTGCCACGGCAGCTTGTAATGCTACCAGTCGAATTACGTCTCATTTTCATCAAGACAATCTTGCTGCTCTTTTCCAGATGACAAAAGAAGAATGTGGTGATAGAGTTTTATTTGGTAATAATTTAGCATTTTCATTTGACATGCATGATTTGGACTACTTTGATGAGCTGCCAATAAATGGTGAACCCCAGAAAACTATAAGCCTAGATTACAAGAAGTTTCTGAATGAACATTTTCGGGAGCATTCCACCCCGGAGGTCAAACCTGTGGAGAAAACAAATGACTCCTTTTTGTGGTGTGAAGTCGAGAAGTACTTAAATGCAACTTTAAATGAAATGGCTGAAGCAACAAGAATAGAAGATCTTTGCTGTACTTTATATGATATGCTTGCTTCTGTTAAAAGTGGTGATGAACTTCAGAATGAGGTATAGTTGAAGTTATTGAAGTTTTACACTAATGTGAACTATCTTATATGAAATAGCTTTTTTAAACATGGGTGGTAAACAAAAAAATAAGTACTTTTTAATATTGTGCTTGAGTAGGAATTATTTGATTAGGTTGACATCTGAGGGGAGACTATACTTTTTGGTACTTACTTGCATTATAAATGTTACCAGAATCTTTCGAAATTTTGATATAGAATAATTAATATGATTTAATATAGTATGATTTTCAGACTTTTTGTTCTCAAAGCTCCTTTATACTTTTACAAATTACTGAGGCTCTGATAGAGCTTTTCTTTATGTTGTTTGTATATTCTATTGATATTGTGTTATAAATTAAAAACAAATTTTATATAGTAAATGCTTTAATAATTGTTTACTAAATCATTTAAAATAATACTAAATCTAATTTCTACTCCATGGAAGATTATACTCACCTTATACGTATGGAAGGATGAAAAATAAAGAGGCAAATAATATTTTAGTTATATTATGAAAATAATTTTGACCTCATGGCTTCCTGAAAGGATCTTGGATATTTAGACTACACTTTGGAAACCACTGATTTAATGTGTATACTGCAGTTTGGTCAGAAGAGTATATAGATGTTTTTGGTACTTAGAATAGAGTATTTAAAATATTGTGTAGAATGATTAACATTAATACTTTATGAAAAGGTTCCCCTGTTAAGTGTTATACATTGTTGTTGTTTTTTAATATGTTTTTTTAATTGATTTTTAGAGAGAGAAGAAGGGAGAGGGATAGAGAGATAGAAACATCGATGAGAGAGAGAAACATCATCAATCGGTTGCCTCCTGCATGCCCCCTACTGGTGATTGAGCCCAAAACCCAGGCATGTGCCCTGGGAATTGAACCAGCAATCTCTTGGTTCAAGGGTTGATGTGCAACCACTGAGGCACACCAGCTGGGCAAGTATTATACATTCTTACTAGTAGTCTTGGTAGTCTTAGTACTGCTGAACAATAGGAGGATACTAACATCAACCAGGTTCAATTAAAATAGTGTCCCTTCAGCTATAAGGATGATATATGTGCTGCTTTTTCTATATTCATTTCACTAAATAATTAGAAGAACCCTTTCCCTAACCCTAAGTCTGAATAGATAATCTGCCATTTGGTAAAATTATACTTTAAAACTTAGAGAATATTTAGTATTGTAGAATTTTCCTACCCATAGTATTTGTATGTCTAGTATAATATCCAAATGGTGATATCCATATAATAAGGTCTACTAATTTAAGGAAGAGTTACTTTTTTTAAAAGGCATCCTGTGGCATATGATGGAAGTTATATGTTTTTGTTCTTAGTCTTTGTATTTGGATGCAGTTGTTCAGTGCTAACACTCCATAGATCTAACAGTACTGACGTGAAGAATGCTTTTCACCATCTTGCCTTCAGATATCAAACTTTCAGTTGCTTTGCCAATCTAAGAACAACTAACCTAATAATTTCATAGGAAAAAGTATTGTGATTACAGTTTGACACTTGAACAATGCAGGGGTTTACAACCCTGCTGACTCCCCCATGCAGTCCAAAATCTGTTAGAACTTTTGACCCCCCCCACCCCCCAAATTAACTACTAATATCCTACTGTTGATTGGAAGCCTTACCAATAACATAAACAGTTGATTATCACATACATATTTTGTAATGTCTAGTCTATACTGTATTCTCATAATAAACTAAACCAGAAGAAAAATGTCAAGAAAATCATAAGGACGAAAAAATACTTTTACAGTATTTATCGAAAAAAAATTGTATAAGTGGACTCACACAGTTCTCAAACCCATGCTGTTCAAGGGTCCACTGCGTTTTCTCATGACACTTGGTGAGTTCTGTTCTTTGCTCTGTTACTTTGCCCTTTGTTGATGTTAAGCTTACATTTAAGTAAGTTAAGTAGTTTTCACAGTCTACTACTTATATCTTGTTCTTTTTCTTTTTTTAAATTGGGGGAGCGGTTACCTTTATCTAGCATTTCTGTTTTTCTTCATTGTTTCTCATAGATAGCAGGAATTCTGAAGTCAAATCTGGGAGCAGTTCCTAAACCTTGGAATATGATGCATCAGAGTGTGAATATCTGAACTTATTTGAAGAGGCTAGGTCAGTGATGGCAAACCTTTTGAGCTCAGCATGTCAGCATTTTGAAAAACCCTAACTTAACTCTGGTGCCGTGTCACATATAGAAATTTTTTGATATTTGCAACCATCGTAAAACAAAGACTTGCATTTTTGATATTTATTTTATATATTTAAATGCCATTTAACAAAGAAAGATCAACCAAAAAAAATGAGTTCGCGTGTCACCTCTGACACGTGTGTCATAGGCTCGCCATCACTGGGCTAGGTTATTCATTACTACTTTTCCCCTTACCTTAGGTAGCATTCACTGTTTATGATATGCTCTTTCCTGTTGTAAGCTCATATTCTGTGTAGGAGAAGATGCAAGCAAAGTGAGAATGGAAAGAACATGTCCTGATTTTATTTCCTTCCTTCATACATTTGATAAAAGGACTCTCTTTGTTATTTCTCCCAGTTTTGTATGCCTAGATTTTTTTTTTAGAGATTTAACCTTAAAGATCCTACTATTATAGGTTTTGAAACATATTTGTTAATATGTTCATTCTTTTTGTGTTTTTGCTACATTTCTCTCATATTTCTCTAATTTTTTCAGTTTTTGGCTACCATGTCAGCCATTGGGTTTTATTATAATACAATCATTGTTTCTCTCTCTTTTTTTTCTCAGTGTTGTGATAGAAAACAAAGTATTTTGTGCCATGTAATACCACCTATTTTTAACACAACTTTGCTTATTTTTCTAATTTTAAAAAATATATCATTGTAAAATACTTAGAGTACACAGTTTAAAGGAACTAAGTCATCTTTTGGAGTATATATATTTTAAAATATTAATACTTTAAAAATGGGTTAAACAGTATATGTAATTTAGAATGTTTTTTTTTTTTTGTCACTTCTATACCTGTTTTTAAGATTATTCTATTATATAACTAGAGGCCTGATGCACGAAATTCGTACAAGGGGCTCGGCCCTTGCAGCTGTAGCGGCTTGCCTCAGCCTTCGCAGCCCTTGCTTCGTCTGGAAGGATATCCGGAAGGTCGTTCAGCTGTCCGGGCTAATTAGCATATTACACTTTTATTATTATAGATACATTTTAATGGCTGCAGAGTATTACATTTATCACCATAAATTATTTTATTAAATTAATACTCCGCTATTGAAGGTTTATTACATCTAGCCTTTCTTGCAGTAAAGAATCCTCTGCTAAATATTTGCTTGTACGTATTTTCCCTTGAATATGTTTCTATCAGTGAGAAGTTTGCATCCAAAAGTACTAACAAAATACTTTCCTGAAAGAATCTGCCAGTGTATATTTCTACCTGTGATGTATGAGTATCTCTCTACTTAGATCTTTTCCAGTCCTATCATGCTTTAAAAGAGAAACGCTTGCCTATTTAGTAGAGAGAAAATGCTAACTCAGTTTTAATTACATTTTTATTACTACTGAGGTTGAAGTTTTTAAAAATATATTTTAGGACACTAACTGTTGTCTTGTGAGAATTGCCAGTTTTTTATTTTATGACATTAAAATTCATTTTCTATTTCTAAAAAATTTATGAGGTTTAATTTTTTTGGCAGTTGTATTAGTGTTTAAGTAGGCAAGTCTATCGTTTTTTCATTTAATAATCTTCCTTTGGTGTTATGCTTAGAAAGGCAATCCCCAAGACATGATTGAACCTCCCGTTAAAAAAAACAAAAACAAAAACTTCCTATTTAATCTCAGTGGTTTTTGCGTAGAGGGTTATTCAGATCATACGTATCTTTTCTCTAATTTGTGGATACATATCTGAATATGCCTGTATTGCATATTCTATAGGGATATAGACATTTTCTCTCAAGGTTTTTGTTACTTCCATGTTGTCTATCATTTTTGGATATTCATTTGTACTTTATAAGGGATGAAACTTTTTATGAGGAAAATGCAAGAATTATTTGCTCTACTTGTAGCTGAACATAACATCTAGGAAAGGTGAAGATAACTGAAGTTTTGCACTTGCTATTAACAGGTCTCTTAAGTTTTGTAATCTATGTTGGGAAAGCCTAGCCATATTTTTTATTTATCTTGGCTGTATGTTGCTTTCCCCCCATTTTATTGTTCTAATTATTAAAATGATGGGCTGAATATGACATGATAAAATAGATAAATGTAAGTTCATATACTTGTAACCAGAAGTACTGGGAATTGCAGAAAGACAGATCTGGTTTAGCAGCTGTATATGTAAAAAAAAAAAAAATTCTGTGTAAGTCAGTCATGGGAACTACAAATTCAGGTAGTTAAAGCATGGACTTTGAAGTTAGATACATGTATCAATCTGAGCTCTGCTATTTATAAACCATTGGACCTTGCCCAAGTCACTTTTCTAAGCTGCCGTTTTCTAACTTGTTAACATGAAAAAGTGATTGGCTAGCATGTAGGTTGGCTGTGAATATATGGCATGATATATATAAGCCTAAGCAACCGTTATGACCAAACGACTGGTTGACCAGTCGCTATGATGCGCACTGACCACAAGGGGGCAGACGTTCAATGCAGGAGCTGCTTCCTAGTGGCCAGTGAGCTCCCACAGCCAATCTCCCGTGGCCCCCTCCCCCATGCCAGCCAGTCAACCTCCCATAGCCCCGTCCCCCTCTCCTTCTTCCCGGCCAACCTCCCGTGGTCCCTCCCAATGAGGGGGCTGGCAGGTCAGCTTCCCATGGTCCCTTCCCCCAGCCGGCAGGACCCCCCGATAGGTCCTGATTGGGGGGCCAGCCGGCCAACCTCCCGCAGCTCCTCCACCCTTCCTCCTACCCCCGCCTGGCTGGCTGGCCTCCAGATAGGCCTCGATT
Organism: Myotis yumanensis; assembly: GCF_028538775.1. NCBI lineage: Eukaryota > Metazoa > Chordata > Mammalia > Chiroptera > Vespertilionidae > Myotis > Myotis yumanensis. The sequence goes on from NW_027223757.1 coordinate 43,395,332, forward strand.
GCTGGCCAGGCTGAGGGACCCCACCCATGCATGAATTCGTGCACTGGACCTCTAGTCCTATCTAATAATAGACAAACATGGTAATTGACTATACCTTCGCTACTTCTCCCATTGGCTAATCAGCATGATATGCAAATTAATCGCCAACAAAGATGGCTAATTTGCATATTTCGGGCAGGGCGGGACAGCGCGAGCTGCCAGCGCACCGCCATCCAGGGCAGGCCGGCCCCAGAAGCCCCAGAAGCCGCCTGATATGGTAGTAACTCTCAGTAAGCACTCTGAAAGTCAGTGGCATAAATGCACCAATTAAAAGACAGATTATGAGGGTGAATCAAAAACAAAACCCAATTTAAATATAAAGACACATATAGATTAAAAGTAAATGAATTAAGCTGCAGCCTGTTTTGCTCAGTGGATAGAGCATTAGCCTGTGGACTGAAGGGTCCCAGGTTCGATTCCAGTCAAGGGCATGTACCTCAGTTGCTGGCTTGATCCCCAGTCCCTATCAAAGCATGTGCAGGAGGCAACGAATCAATGTGTCTCTCCCTTTCCCTTCACTCTCTCTAAAATTCAATGGAAAAATATCCTTGGGTGAAGATTAACAAAAACAAAGTAAATGGATTAAGTAACCTTAAAGAGATTATAAGAAAAATACATTCCAAATTTTGTTAGTTGTGTAATGGTTATGTTTAAATTATTAACACCTAAGAAATTGGGTGAAGGGTACATATAATATGCTGTAGTATTTTATAGTTTTTTTACATGTATGAGATTATTTCAAATTAAAATATTAAAAAATTAAAAATTAATAAAATATTAATTGAAATGTATCTGCATTACATGAAAAATCTCCTAATTGCTTCTAGCATAATTTATTAAATTGTGCTAAAATTTACAAGGGTTCAATTAAAAAATATCTTAATTCTAAATTATATAATAGAAAATATATAATAGTGCAGTTATAAGCACTTACCTGAAAATAAAAATTTCAAGAAGTGAATTTAAAGAAGGGATTAGCCAAAGAAAATATATGCACAACCCATGGACACAGACAACAGTCTGGTGATGACCAGAGAGAAGTGGGGGGCAAGAGCTAGATAGAGGGGGCAAGATGGGGAAATAGGGACATCCTATATAATAATAATAAAAGGCTAATATGCACATTGAACGGCAGAATGACCGGTTGCTATGATGCGCACTGGCCACCAGAGGGCAGACGCTCAATGCAGGAGCTGCCCCCTGGTGGTCAGTGCACTTCCATACGGGGAGTGCCACTCAGCCAGAAGTTGGCTCATGGTTGGCTAGTGCAGAGGTGGTGGCAGGAGCCTCTCCCACCTCCGTGGCAGCACTAAGAATGTCCAACTAACAGTTTAGACCTGATCCCTTGGGGGCCTAAGCCTTTAGTTGGACATCCCCCGAGGGCTCCCTGGCTGCCAGAAGGATGTCTGACTGCAAGCTTAGGCCTGATCCCCCGGGGAGTGGGCCTAAGTCAACAGGTGGACATCCCCCAAGGGGTCCTGGACTGTGAATGGGTGCAGGCCGGGCTGAGGGACCCCCTCCCCCCCCGAGTGCACAAATTTTTGTGCACTGGGCCTCTAGTATGACATAAAGCTCTTGAAGTTCTAGAATAGTGCCTAACATCTGGTATGTACAAATATTCCATATGTATTACCTATTGTAAGTAGTGTTATGTATCTACCAAATAATAAAATTTTATTATTAAAAAAGTAACCTTATACATGGGTGATGAAAATTCAGTTCAACTCTTTAAGCTGTACCTGGTCACTACACTTTAAGGGAGATAGAATCCTACTGAAGGTCTAGAGGAGAGTGATCAGGTTGGTTGGTAAAGGAAATTGAAATAATGTCTTATGATGAGCACTTGAGAAAAATGTATTTGGTTATACTTTCCAAGAGAAAGCTATGGTGGGATAGGAGAATGGACATGATATTTGAGGAGCTGTATGTGTAAGATGGATGGCCCAAGGATTATCACTAGGACCTCAGGGTAGAAGGTGTAGGACAGCTCTCAGCTTGTTAAACCTTTTTAATTTTCAAAGTTTGTTAAATAGAAGGAGTACTTTGGGTAAGTAATGAGATCTTTTATTGAAGGTTTATTTGTATTTGCCGACTGATTATTTTGTTGGAATTTGTAGAGAATTGGATTTTGATGACTTACTTAAGCTATGGGGGAAAGGTAAAGATATTATTAATATGTTGAGTTAAACTCAAAACGAGGATTAAAAATTACTTGCTGTTTCTAATTTGTGGCAATAATAGATTCCAAAATATTTTTCTCTTAAATGGAATGGTTGCTCAAAGAGTAAGACATGTTGCCAAATTTATACACTTTGTCTTAGTCTTCTCTTTTGGCATTCATTTATTCATTTATTCATTCTATTGTGTGTGTCAGGTAGTCTTAGGTTCTGGGAGACTAAAAGGTAATTTAACAAAGTTTAACCAACACAGGCCCGTTATCTTGTTTTTTAAGTCTCCTCCTCTTAAAACTTTCATACATACATTTAAAAGAGAAATGGGCAAGAAAATTGCATTTCATATAATGAGTGTTGTTATGACTAATTTGGAGGAACACATGGGTTGCATATATTGAGAGATATCTGTAATAAATTGATATGAGAAAGAAATAAAATTAAGCATATTAGTAAAATAAAGGATACATTTCTGTGTTTTAATAGTATTTGAGATAAAAAATACTTTGGATAATGTCTTAATGATCATTTTGTAAACATGTTAGTCTGATTATTAGATTTAGAAATTGCTGTAAGCATGCATTTGAATATTTAAAATTTGATGCATTAATTTTGTTCATCTTCATGTGCACATACACACATACATACATGTATACGATAGCTGTAAATTTGTTTTCTCTAAGGCAATTAAAATCAGCATATCTTCTTTCTATGAATCAAGGGAGGTGTCAATTTGTTATGTATATGAAAATGGAAAGTAAGCTTTTAAGTATACATATAGTCATACCTAGCTGTAACCTTAGTTACTATACACATAATTAATTATAGTATGTGGGGCATAAATAGTGTTCACATTCCAAATAGTTTTAATTAGGTTGTATGTGACCTTGATTTTAGCTTTGTTACATTATTGTGTTAGATTAAGTACCTATAAATAATGAGCATTAATTATTATGAAAATATAATTTATCGGTAATGCAAAAACAGATTTGCTTAGCACATTTTTCTTGAGAGAAAAATGCTAAATAAGTGGTGTCCTCATTTTCATGGTCATATTTTTATGTTGTTTAAGATTTTATTTTGGAATGTATGAATATTAGTAACTTATTATGCCACAAACCAAACTAAGAATAATTTATAATGTTATAAATAATATACTCTGCTTTATTTTAGTACTCAGTTCAACGTGGATTATTAATTCGAAACCTTTTCAAAGTTATTCAGTTTTAAATGTTTTCTCTGACTGTACTTCATTGTTCTTAGTTTTTAATACATATATCATTTTAATTTCACATGCAAGTCTAAAATTGCTTATTATCTCAAAGGAAGACATTCCCTAAATTGAATATAGTAAGCATAGGCTTACCGCAATGTATAATGTATACCATTTATTACATAACAGGGGCCCAGTGCACGAATTCTTGCACTTTGAAAGGAACTGTGGGCTGCAAGGCTGCAGTGGGCACTGGGGCAGGCCTCGGCCCATCCTCCGCGCCCCCACCCAGCCCTTCCCACCATGGCTCCCGGTCCCCTGTCTGCCAGCAGCCGCGCTCTTGCCACTGCCGCTGCTCCCATGCGCTGGCAGCGCCGGCCCTGGCCCCGCTTGTACCCGCTGACAGTGCCGAGTGTTTGGGCCCTGCGCCAGCAGCAGGTGCGAGTGGCAGCTGCTGCCCCTATTGCCCCTCAGGAAGCAGGAGGAGGTGGAGAAGCCCTCAGGGGCGATTGGGGCCAGCAGTGGGTGTGAGCGGGGCCAGTGCAGGCAGTGGGTGTGAGCAGTGGCTCTGGCGCTGGCAGCGAGTGCAATCGGGGCCGTTGCCAGCAGTGGGTGCGAGCAGCGGCTGCCAGCCCCAGTTGCCCCTCAGGAACAGGGAGGTGGAGAAGCCCTGAGGGACGATCGGGGCTGGCAGCCACAGCTTGCACCTGCTAACGGTGCCGAGTATTCGGGGTTGGCACCCGGTGTTGGCAGCAGGTGCAAGCAGTGGCTCCGGCACCGGCAGCAGGTTCGAGCGGGGCCGGCCGCTGGCAGCAGGTGAGAGTGCCAGGTGGGACTGCGGTGCACGGGAGCAAAGAATTTTCAGTAACCACCAGAGGCTCGCCCCAATGACAGCAACCAATGCCCCTCCTTGGTCTGGTGCCCTTGCTCACCTGCTCCACCATCCTGCCGTAGCCAACGCCCGCCATATTCTGAACCCGCCCCCTGGTGGTCAGTCATGCCATAGGGACCGGTTGTTCGGTTGTTCTGCCGTTCAGTCTATTTGCACATTAGGGTTTTATATATATAGATATATAGTAGAAGTGCTACATGTATACCTCCTGTAATTAAAAAAAAGAAATACATGTATTGTCTTTAGTTAAATTTATGAGAATCAGAATGTCTCCTCTTTTTCTTGAGAATCCCAGCCTGAATAGAGAATTTTTCAATCATCCTGTTTTAATACCTACGGTTATTCCAGCTTCATATAATAAACTTCTGGAGCTTTTTCCTTTTCTCTTGTTATTTTCAAATATTTCAATAAGAAAGTGACTATCTCTTTCATGAAAGTTTGATACTACTATGCTTTGAAAACTGTCGGGCCAGTTGTCTTTTTGGAGGAGACTTTGATCATCAATTCAAATTTTCCAGTAGATGCTGGTTTAGTCAGATTTTATATTTCTTCTTAAATCAAGTTTGTCAATTACATTTTTCTGTGAAGTTAGCCATTTCATCTAAGTACTCAAGTTTTTAGCTGTACAGATATTTATAATTTCTCCTTATTTAAAAAATTAAACTCGATTTTAGTTTATGTTGCTGCTTTCTATCTGCCTTTTCTCTAGGATTTTTTATTTTTGCTAGAGGAATGCTTTGTTTTGTACTCAGAGAATTGGCTTGTGGTTTTGTTGCTCTGGTCTTTACTTTTTTCCCACCTGTTTTAGCTTTTCTTTATGTAGCACGTATTAGTTTTAAAATAAGACATCTGACAGTTTTACAACCTTTAGATATATAAGAGATTGGGACAAGCCTAATGGCTTTCAAGATACATCCAGTTATAAGAGATGCATTTCTCTCACATTGGAAATAGGTTTCTCCTTTAACATTTTAATCTGTTTACAACTATTTGCTTGCTTTCTTATGCTATTAACTAGAGGCCTGGTGCACGAAATTCGTGCACTGGGGATGGGTGGGGGTCCGTTAGCCCAGCATGTGCCCTCTTGCAGTCCGGGACCCCTCCCTCGTTACTGCCCACCTGCTTGCTGCTTCCTACCATTCGGCTTGCTGCTCCTTAGTGCTGCCATGAAGGCCTTGGGTCTGCTGGGTGCCGCGCCTGCATGTTTGTGTCTCTGATACCCCCAGCAGCCCCAGCACCTTGATGGTGGGGCTTGGGGCTGCAGGTCTTTGACACGCAGAACAAAGAACATGGGTACAGGCCTCTCCCTCTACAGTCACTGCTGGGTACAGGTCCCCCGCTGCGGAGGGCGGGAGGGCCCGGGCGCAGGCCAGGCGGCAACCCCGGACCCCACTGGGACTGGGGTTGCCGCCTGGCCTGCGCCCGGGCCCTCCCGCCCTCCGATGCCATGGCGATCATGGGTGCAGGCCAGCCGGCAACCCCGGCCCCGGTGGGGTCCGGGGTTGCCACCCGGTTTTCCAATAACGATCACCGGCTGGGGGGTGGGGGAAGGCGGCCTTTGCCCACCCCCTAGCTCTTACCTGCCGCCTGGGTTGCTGATCACCATTTTTCAGTCCTTCCCCTTTCGTCTCCCGTATGCAAATTAGCCGCCATTTTTGTTGGCGGTTAACCGCCATCTTAGTTGGCAGTTGATTTGCATAAGGATATGCTGATTAGCCAATGGGAAGGGTAGCGGTCATACGCTAATTATCATGTTTTTCTTTTATTAGTGTAGATAATAATCATGATAATATTTGAAATATTCTAAAAATATACAATAAAGTGACCTCAAGAATATTAATTGGGTCTGAAAAATAAAATAGATCGCAATGAGATATTCCAAAAACTATGTGTTTTTTGACCCAGAAATTAATGCTGACAGACAGCAACCCCATATTGATTATTACTTATATATAAGGCAGTTTGCTAGATAGTATTTGTTTAAAACACAAGTGGATAATCCTTCAACTTTGCACAAGTTTATCAATAGTAAGAGAATAATTTTTGTGATTGACAGTAGCTTTGTCCTTTTTTTTTCTTGAATCGTATACCGTCTTTTTAAAATTAATAGACTCTTGCCCTAACTGGTTTGATTCAGTAGATAGAGCGTTGGGCCACTGACTGAAGGGTCCCGGGTTTAATTTGGGTCAAGGGCACATACCTGGATCCCAGGCCTTGGTCAGGGCGTGTGCAGTAGGCAACCAATCAATGTGTCTCTCTCCCATTGATGTTTCTCTCTCTGTGTCTCTTCTCCCTTCCACTCTCTCTAAAAATCAATGGAGAAATATCCTTGGTGAGGATTAACAACAACAAAAAAAGTAAATAATAAAATTAGTAGACTTTTTAGAGCAGTTTTATGTTTACAGGAACATTTAATAGAAAGTATAGTGTTCCCATATACCTTCTTTTGTTTCCTAAATTATTTTAATGGAAGCAACTGCTTTGTTTGAGCTTCATAGTATTACTTATTTTAAAGTCTTCTGTCACATCGTTCCTTATTACTATTTTCTGGAGGGAACTTGTGTTCCCTTATTGATTTTATCAACCATCATTTTTAGTGTAAGATTTCTTCATAAGTTTTATAATTTTAATTTTATGTTGATTTCTGGCTTTTTTTCAACCAAATTGTTTCGTCTCCCTGTCTTAGATTCCCATGCAACCGTGGGCCCAAGTGTCATTCTTTTCAGCCCCTTCTCATGAACAGTGGAGCTCTATGTCCATACCCTGGTTTCCAACTAAGCCTAGCTGGAGCTTCACAATTGTAAGGAGCAGTTTCCATCTAGATTACCACACAGTAGCCCAGTACCTGGTCTTGTTGTCCAGAGCTGGAGCCCAGCTTGTCACTTTAATCCCATTCAGTGCTTTGCCTAGTTTGCTTAATTTCTGGTCCAGGGACATAGTATTTGTCTTATTTGAAGTTTGAAGTGTCTGTTAGATTTTTTCTTTTTCTGTTGTACTAGAGGAAGTTTATTAAGCATAAATTTTGTGCCATCTTTTCTTCTTCATCTTAATCTCTAATACTTGTTTTTTAAGAAGACATCCTCCCTTCCTATCTAAAGCATAAAAGGAAAGAGGTTTTTCAAGGAAATTTTAAGATGTGTAAAAGTAAAATATAAATTTTAGTGTTGTTGTTTTTAAAAGAAATGGCTCTTATTATCCTTATAGGATTATCATATTTTTTATTGTGATAAACTGTTTAAGGGTTTAGCTAAAACTAGAAAATAGTAAAATAAATAAATTTAGTATGTAGAATGTATATGCCAATTATACTTCACAATAGTGATCAATACACACTTACTCAACTATTCTTTCTACTTAGGGTTAAAATTAAACTAATAAGTTTCCTCAAGGTAATGGAAAATTAACTATTTTCCAATAAAAATAACTTAACTATAGCCTTTACAAGTATTTTGATGACTATGGAAAAAAACACCACCAAACCAGGAACTCATTATATTATTGTTAAGCCTTATGTTTTGCTTTATTTTTGTACTTTTAATCCTGTCTTCAGTTTTATATGAGTAATGGTTTTCATAACTTAGTTCCTTATGCATTTTATACATCAGCTGATACCCAGAAAGAGTGATGTACAATATAATATTTTTGAGGATTGAATTTCTGTGTAGAAATTTCTGTGTAGGTAGAGTTTAGTTCATTTCAAATCCCCCAAATAGAAAAATTCCATAATAAATGCTGTATTTTTTTATTGTCTTTGCCAATAAGGAAAAAGATTAAACATTACTGCTTATATATTATCAGTCTACCATGAAATGTAATAAATAATTCTCATGCAAATATTAAATGTGTAATGAGGAGCTATGGGTGTTTCTTTATCTGAAAGATGTTTATTTTCTTTTGATATACAAAGAAATTAGCTTACTTAGAATATAAATATCTCACCCACTTGCTCCATTTGACAAATCTGGCCATTTAGATGCTCAAGCAAGTTTTTAATTTTTATGCGTAGGCTGCTATTCCTTTTCGTAACTGTCTTAGTTCAAAATGATGTCTTCTAATGAGCACCCTGCACTTATTGCATCTCCATTCCTCTTAGTTTCAGTTAGATATTAGGCTAGGGAATTTTCTCATTAATTCAAGTGACTAGATAGTTAAAACATTCACTTTTATTGCTTTTATGAAATAAGAATTATTAATATTATTACACTAAAATAATTTTTCATTTAGAAGATGTTTTATGTTAGAGTGATTCCCATGTGGTTAAATTGTGTTTGATAAAAAAAAAGTCTTTTCCTTTGAAAAATAAGATTTGATAGAGAAAATTAAGTTTAAATTGTCTGATCATTGGCCTTTGTACTTTAGTTATTAGCTGGTTTGTCTACATGATAAGAGATTTTTTTTGTTTATATAATCTCTGGTGTTTACTCTAAATCTGATAAATGTGTGAAAAACTATTTTGTTTACTAAGTTAATGATGCTTTATGTACTTAATAGACAAAATGTGAAAAAATGGTCAATTAGAAGCTGGTTTGTATTATTTAAAAATGAAATAAAATATTTTCTGATTAAGCAATATGTATTATTATAGAAAGATTGGAAAAATAAGGAAAATAAGTATACAAGTTAGTAATATTCTTTCAGCATGTCTCTGAATAGGACTTGTTTCCATTTTTTATGGATATGATAATATGTGTAAAGAGCATAATTTAAAGAAATAAGAAAATGAAGACATAAATTGCCCAAACTTGGAAGCAGTCAAGATACCTTTCAATAGGAGGAGGGGGGATGAATAAACATATGGCGGTATAACCATATAATGGAATATTATTCTGTGATAAAAGGAAATGAGGCATCAAGCTACTTGGAGGGAATGTGAGTACTGCGAAGTGAAAAAAGCCAATCTGAAAAGGCTTCATTACTTTATAATTCCAACTGTATGGTATTCTGGAAAGGACAAAACCATGGAAACAGTAAAAAGATAATTGGTTGCCAGGGGTAGGAAAGAAAGGAGAAAGGAATGAATTGGTGGAACACACGGGATTTTTTTAGGGCAGTGAATCTATTCTGTATGATCCTATAATGATGGATACATGTGATAGTCATACATTTGCCAAAACCTGTAGAATGTACAACACAAGGAGTGAACTTCAATATAAAATTACAGGCTTTAAAAAATCTAATTTGATAGAATGATAAAACTAGACATAAATTATGCCATGTAAACATATTGTGTCTAGATCTCAGCAGAGCATTTTAGAGTAAAAACAAAATATCTTCTAGAACAGTGTTGTCTTTTGACAATGATTGAGATATTGTTTGCTCTCCAACATGGCAGCCAGTAGCCACATGTGGCTATTGATCCTCTGGAAATGTGGCTAATATAACTGAGGAACTGTACTTTCAACTTTGTATAATTGCAATTACTGAGAACATAAATAGCTTCATGTGGCTAGTGGCTATAATGTTAAACAAGGAAGTATCTAAATTGGACAAACAAGATAGAGAACCTTCCACTGGTGATTAATACAGAGATGGAGTTAACAGTTGATTGAAAAACTTGTCCCTAAGTATAGGTTTATTGCCATTTTGGGGTCAAGTCTTCACTTTTTTGCTGCAATTTTTTCACTTTTGTCCTGTCCTCAGTACTTAAATCAGTAATTTGCATGAAGACATAGTCATTGAGCTGTGTTCAGGACAGATTCAACATTGATAATGTTTACTGACGTGATGGATGCCAGAGTCTGGATTTAGATAGCTCTTAAAAAACTGGAAGAAGAAACAGGAAGAAAGTGAATCTAATAAGGGATTCATTTGAAATTCTGGGCTCAAAATTTACACAAAGTACAGAATATGGGAATTTTGGCTAACTTTGAATTCCTGTGGAACAAACCTAAACCCAAATGTTTTTATTTAGTTGCATATTCAGTTTGATCCAACAGTATGATGTTGTTACCATTTATGCTAAGTTCAGAAAAGTTCACCATCTAGTCCAAAGTTGTTTTAGTCTTAGTCACCTGATCTGATCAAATTATATTTAAAATATGTTTTGTTTGGGATGCCAGTTTTTAAGAGGCTCAGTAAAAGGTTTTCTGAAGGAGCCTGGTTGGAGAATCATCCAGAAATCAAGTTATATGACTAATAAGGAATTTATGTGTGTTTACCTGGGGAAAAGGAACTTGTGCATGAAGTGTGGCTACTACTTTGCCTTATCTTCAGATATTTGAAAGGTTGTCTTGTAGGTCATTCTCTGTAACCCCAGAGGGCACAGTAGAGTGATAGGTGAAAGCTACAGGGAGACAGTTTGGGCTCAATATGAGGACAGTTGTTTTTTTTATTTTATTTTATAATTAACATTGTCTAGCAGTGGCATGAACTGCCTTATAAGATTTCCTGCTGGCAGAAGTATGTTGGATGGTCATTAGTCGAAAAAATTTGTCAGTAACAGCAGTATTTATTAAGTACTTGTTGTCAGACACTAAACTAATTTCTTTTAACAGACGAGATAGGTCAGGCTCAGATTGCTCAAGAAAGTTGCGCAGAGCCATATAATTAGTTATTGTCACTAAACTTAGTTCTTTTTGTCTCCAGGCTTAAGTTTTCAACTGTCCTGTTAGTCTGCCCTCCTCTTGCAGTAATTATTTCTCTTATGAGAGCTTTGTTTAGGTGTTCTCGAACGTCCCTTCCAAACTGAGCTTAGATGACCCCATTGTAATTTCTAGGGAAGGTGTATGTGAAAACTGACAATGAGGAAGATTAGTAGGTCCTAGTACAGAACAGATTGGAGACATAGTGATGGTGGGCAGGAAGGTTAACTTGGAAGCTGTGATCTAACAAATGAATAAAGTTTTAGATGGAGAAGTTGTTTCAAATCTATTGCTGCTTTTTACAGAGTGCCAGGATATATTTTATTTTACTTCAACATTGAATCAAGAATAATTTACCATCAGAAATTAGAATATATCCATATATATATATATATATATATATATATATAATAATCATGAGCACACTTCCTTGGAAAAAAGTGCTCAAGTAAATATGCATATCACATATATTTTGTTAATATTTGTTACATGCAATAGTTGATTACTAGATACGTTTGTAGTGTTTTCTTTGAATTATTCTGTCATGATTACTTTTAAATCTTGGCAAAGATCAACTTAATATTTCTTCAGATCAACACAATGTAAAATATATGCTCTATATGTATAACACTTAATACCTGGCCTGGGAAATTATTATTATCATGATAGCAGAGTATTTTGTGTACTTTTCTTATGTCCTTGTTTAGTATTCATTTATTTGATAATATTAAATACCTAAAGTTAATTTATTATATGCAAGCCATAGTGTCAAATACATTTTTTAGTTATCACAGCTCCACAAAGGATATGTATGTACTCTTATTTCCCTGGAACAAATGAGAAATGGAGGCTCAGAAAGGACATTTAAAGTCCTAAAGCCTAGTTAACAGTAGGTTGACAATTTGAGCCCTGGCCGATTATTCTCCTACCCTAAACTGCTATACTAGTATTCATAAATTTGTTAAATTATTAAATTCAGTTGACAGACAAGGGATAATATAAAGTATGTAATGACTGGGTTGCTGATTTAGAATGCAATTATGCAAAAGTTTTGAAAATATGAGCAGTGATGGTATCAGTGGATTATACATAGAATGTATTTCTTTAAATTCTATAAAGCAGCAGCAATTTTCAGAAACACCATTCATTTAATAATTTACATAAAAATATATTAAATATAGATTCTGATTATAAGACATGCCCCTATCAGAAAATGTTAAATTGTAAAAAACTTTTATAACAGAATGATACATTAAGCATTGGTCTTCAAACTTTTTATTCTACCTTCTAATCATTTTTGCTAATGCATCCCTGATATAAATGTAGTTATTTAATTTTAAATTATGTAGATTACTATTATAACTCCTAAAACATACATAGAAGTGGCAAATTAAAAAGAATACTGTTTTAAAAATAATGTTTAACTTTATTATTGATTGAATATACTTCCATATTTATGAATCACACCTTGTGATGTTCTGAAGTTCAGTACTTCATCTTTAGATCTTTGGAGAGCCATTGGAAGTTTGTTAACTTTCAATGAATTCTTTAACATTGACTAATTGGAAACAAAAATAGAACTGACAGACCATTTATAAATATTGAAATTTTATCTGCTTTAAAGTCTGTTAGAGTGATTACATACTATTTTATTCAACATTTTTTTTACTAACCTGAGAAGTAGAATTAAAACAAGACATTAACATGATCAGAATTGTGTTTTCCTTTGAAATATTTTGCCTCTAAATATTTGAGTGAACCCAAAATCCAAGTATTTTATTTATTTTGTGGTTTCACAAACCCTCAGCATATCTCTGTGTACCCCCCTTGAGTATAGCTTTATATTTCTTATTTAGGTCCATTATATCTTTTATTATACCATTTTCATAAGATTTATAGTATAATTTTTTCTGGTATATTATTTAAAGGTTTATGATTATATTTATTTTTTAATTGTTTTATTGCTTAAAGTATTACAAAGGGTATTACATATGTCTCCTTTTTTCCCCCGCCCTTGACAATCCCCTGGCCTCCCCTACCCCCCAGTGTCTTATGTCCATTGGTTATGCTTATATGCATGCATACAAGTCCTTCGTTTGATCCCCTCCCCGCCTCCTGTCCACCCCCCTCCCTCCCTGGCCTTCCTGCTGTAGTTTGACAGTCTTTTCGAGGCTGTATCTATTTTTGTTCATAAGTTTATAATAGTCTTTAGTATCCATGAATGAGTGAGATCATGTGGTATTTTTCCTTCATTGACTGGCTGATTTCACTTAGCATAATGCTCTCCAGTTCCATCCATGCCGTTGCAAATGGTAAGTTCCTTCTTTTTTACAGCAGCATAGTATTCCATCGTGTAGATGTACCACAGTTTTCTAATCCATTCATCTACTGATGGGCACTTAGGCTGTTTCCAGATCTTAGCTATGGTGAATTGTGCTGCTATGAACATAGGGGTGCATATATCCTTTCTGATTGGTGTTTCTGGTTTCTTGGGATATATTCCTAGAAGTAAGATCACAGGGTCAAATGGGAGTTCCATTTTTAGTTTTTTGAGGAAACACCATACTGTCTTCCATAGTGGCTGCACCAGTCTGCATTCTCACCAGCAGTGCACGAGTGTTCCTTTTTCTCCACATCCTCTCCAGCACTTGTCGTTTGTTGATTTGTTGATGATAGCCATTCTGACAGGTCTGAGATGGTACCTCATTGTTATTTTGATTTGCATCTCTCGGATGATTAGTGACTTTGAGCATGTTTTCATATGTCTCTTGGCTTTCTGAATGTCTTCTTTTGAAAGGTGTCTATTTAGGTCCTTTGCCCATTTTTTGATTGGATTGTTTATCTTCCTTTTGTTAAGTTGTATGAGTTCCCTATAAATTTTGGAGATTAGGCCCTTATCAGATATAACATTGGCAAATATGTTTTCCCACGCTGGGCTTTCTTGTTGTTTTGTTGATGGTTTCTTTTGCTGTGCAGAAGCTTTTTATTTTGATGTAGTCCCATTTGTTCATTTTCTCTTTAGTTTCAAGTGCCCTAGGAGCTGTATCAATGAAGAAATTGCTTCGGCATATGTCTGAGATTTTGTTGCCTTTGTATTCTTCTAGAATTTTTATGGTTTCCTGTCGTACATTTAAGTCCTTTATCCATTTTGAGTTTATTTTTGTGTATGGTGTAAGTTGGAAGTCTAGTTTCATTTTCTTGCATATATCTGTCCAATTTTCCCAACACCATTTATTGAAGAGACTATCTTGGCTCCATTGTATGTTCTTGCCTCCTTTGTCAAATATTAATTGAGCATATTGGTTCGGGTCGAATTCTGGGCTCTCTATTCTATTCCATTGATCTGTATGTCTTGTTCTTGTGCCAGTACCAGGCAGTTTTGAGAACAGTGGCTTTGTAATACAGCTTGATATCTGGTATTGAGATCCCACCTACTTTGCTCTTTCTCAGGATTGCTGCAGCTATTCGGGGTCTTTTTTTATTCCAGATGAATTTTTGGAGAGTTCGTTTTAGGTCTGTGAAGTATGCCGTTGGTATTTTAATGGGAAGTGCGTTGAATTTATAGATTGCTTTGGGTAGTATGGACATTTTAATGATGATTCTACCAATCCATGAGCACGGTATGTTCTTCCATCTGTTTATGTCTTCCTCTATCTCTTTTTTCAATGTCCTGTAGTTTTCTGAATAGAGGTCTTTTACCTCTTTAGTTAAGTTTATTCCTAGGTAGCTTAATTTTTTTTGGTGCGATGGTAAATGGGATTGTTTTTTTAGTCTCTCTTTCTGTAGGTTCACTATTGGTGTATAGAAATGCCTTAGATTTCTTGGGGTTAATTTTGTATCCTGCTACATTGCCAAATTCATGTATTAAGTCTAGTAGTTTTTGATGGAGTCTTTAGGGTTTTGTTTGTATAATATCATGTCGTCTGCAAATAAGGACAGTTTTACTTCTTCTTTTCCAATTTGGATGCCTTTTATTTCTTCTTCTTGTCTAATTGCAATGGCTAGTACTTCCAGTACTATGTTGAACAGGAGTGGTGAGAGTGGGCATCCCTGTCTTGTTCCTGTTCTTAGGGGAAATGGTGTTAGTTTTTGTCCATTGAGTATGATGTTGGCTGTGGGTTTGTCATATATGGCTTTTATTATGTTGAGGTATGATTATATTTAATATAGCATCCACTATAGCTTTTTTCCAATTGCAATAAAAAATGACATGATTCAGAATACAGTGGAAAGTGGGGATTACTTTTGCTGAGAGATTAACAAGCTACATTCACCTGGCATCTCAGAAACGTATTCTGTTGGTTAACTTTTGGACTATTTCCATTCATCTTTTAATTTGATGAAAAATTACTTTAATTATTTAATTTAATGAAAAAGAATTCATAATAACAATAAGAACTTTGAGAACTTTTGTCTGTTTAGAAAGCCTTAATAGATGATAATGACTTTAACATCTATCAGGAAAAGGATGTTACCTGTCTATTCCTATTGTATCTCCTTTAAAATCTTATATCCTTAATTTATAGCCAGGATAATGAAATGTGCCTTTGTATTATTTGAAAACTGCATTTTTTTTTCTTTCTTTAAAACTATGTAGCTGATGTCTGTTTCTGTACCTACACATTCCTTTCCCTCCCCTTATGTTTTCAATTTGGTTGCATCTGGAATTGTGTCAGTACACAGAGCAGTGATCCTGACAGATGTACCTTTACAGTCACTCTCACTGCCAAATTAGTTTGTAGTGCAAATCTTGAACGAGAGCTGCACCTGCTCTCAATGTGGATAAAAATGGCAAATGTTAGGAAAAACATAATTTTAGGATTGCTTCTAACCTGATGGCAGCTAATCTCAGAATTCTGCTGGGGATTCTTCATCTTGGAGTTATGGAAATTCTGCTATTCAGAGCAAAAGAGCCTCCTTGTCCCTTTTGCTAGGTCTTAGGTGTGTTATTTTTGTATAAATAATGTGCTCTTTGTACTGTGATCTTAAAATCATGTTGTGGACTAAAATTTTTTAACCAGAATCTCTAATTTATCCTGTGTGAACATTTAATTTCAGATTAAATAACCTTCACTGGCAAAGAATATGTATAAGGTAACTCTGCCAAAAGGAATTTTTTTCTTATGGAAGAAATGGTCTCAGTTTAGGAATTAACACATTCTTTGATAGTTGATAGGATATAAAGGACGTTTCATGTTTTATGTAGAGAGCATTTTCTACTGCAATTTGTTTGGAGTGTGTTTGGGGAAAAGTAACTATGTACATATGTATTACAAGTATTTTTTTTTAAATAGCCTTATTGATATACAGGGTGAAGCAAAAGTAGGTGTACAGTAGTGAGTTCACAAAACAGTTTATTCTTATATTATTAATTATTGTATTATTTTTCATACAAACAGCTATAAACCTACATTTGCCACATGCTGTATAATTCACATACCATATAATTTACCCATTTAAAGTACACAAATAAATGGTTTTTAGTATATTCACAGATAATTGCAAACCTTACCAAAGTCAATTTTAGAGCATTTTTATCACCTCAGAAAAAATTCTAAACCTTTAGCTTCTATCCCTCCACTTCCATCCCCCCCTCAACTTAAACAACCACTAATTTTCTGTTTTAGATATTTCTTTATTTTTATGGCCTAGTCTCCCCCGCCCCCCCCCCCCCCACACACACACACACAAACACATCCCAAGATCTGTGAGGCAGAACTCTGGAGCTGAGGGAGGGGACAATGGAAAGCTTCTGTCTGAGTGACAGCCTTGCTTTAGGAGCTGAGTACTTGATGGAAGTGGGGAAGGCTTGCCTCTCCTTGTGTGGAATCACTGCTGTGAGAGCCAGGGTGAGAGTGATTGGGGCCCCAGTATTTTCCATGATGCTTTGCCTGGAGGAAGAGCTGTTCCATGATTGGAGGCGAGATGGAAGAAGGATGGCCTTCTGTGTAGATAATGTCAGTAAAAAGAACAGCAAGAATAAAGTATTTATTAAATATTTAATGTCTCATATATACTCAACATAAATTTCTACTTTTAATAGTGATTTTATTTGTGTGGAATCTCTGAGAACAGTTAGAATTAGGTAAATATAAAATCTTCACATGCAAAATTAGAGTATAACATTTCTAGATAGGAGAAAAATAATATCCCAAACTGTACTTGAGTAAACCTGTAGGCTTTTTGGAACAGTCATTTCATAGAGTTTTGTAATTGAAAGCCTCTGAATCCTAAAATTCATTCTCTCACTCTGGAATCAACTTAATCTTTGGCAGCCACTCTGCATAATTAGGGAGGATATGCATGGAGACTTTTTATAAAGTTACGTAAAGCATTTGCAGTACCTTGCTTTAGATTTTGGATTTAATAAGCATTGAAAATTAATTGTTAATAAAATAATTTAATAAAATTTAATAATCATTAAACACTAAAAATTTGGCATGTCATGATTAAAACATTCTGATGATTCTTTAACTTTAAAGATAACTGTTATGTAGTAAGTTGTAAGAAAAATGGTACTCTATTTGGAAAAACTAGAACATATGTTAAAAAAGCAAATTAATTTTAGAATTTTATTTGGTTGTGTCAAGAAAAAACAAGTGTAAATATTTGATATTCTGTGATGTAGAGTTTTATATGTAAGCCATAATTATTTTTTAAAAATTGAGTCATGTTCTGTAACTATATAATTGCAGATAGCCTTTATAAAGTTGAAAGCTCCTTAGCAATATGAAGTTACTTTTCTTTCCTAAGTTGTTGTTTTTTAAAGCTTTTTTTCTAAGTAGGACTCTGTTGAATTAGGATATTAGTAACTTTAAAAAGTGAATTTTGAGGTAACATGTTGTGATTTTCTCCTCCTTCTAAGCTATTTGAACTGCTGGGACCTGATGGAATTGAACTTATTGAGAAGCTTCTTCAGAACAGAATTACAATTGTGGATAGATTCCTTAATTCTTCAAATGACTATAAGTTTCAGGCTCTTCAAGGTAAGAAAGAATTTAGTGGTGATTCTAATTTAAAGGAAAAATGCATTGGTTAGCAAATCCTTTTGATATAATTATACTTTTAATATCCTTTGGTTTATTATATAATTTACTGTTAACATCTTTTAAAAGTAGATTTTAGATATGGCAGTGTATTAAACAAATATCAATGCCCTAAAAAGGGTGGTGTGGCAAAGATTCTATTTATGTTTATATATGGCATAGGTTTTCTTTTTAGCAGAAGATTTAAATAGACAAACATTTTTTAAAAGCAAATACATATAGCCATTAGTATGGGCCAAGTAATGTTATAATTTCTTCCCAACTATTTATTTTGAAAACTTTCAAACCTGTTTAAAGGTACAGGAATTGTGCCCTAAGCGGTTTGGCTCAGTGGATAGAGCGTCAGCCTGTGGACTGAAAGGTCCCAGGTTCGATTCCGGCCAAGGGCATGTACCTTGGTTGCGGGCACATCCCTAGTAGGAGATGTGCAAGGAGGCAGCTGATCGATGTTTCTCTCCTATCGATGCTTCTAACTCTCTATCCCTCTCCCTTCCTCTCTGTAAAAAATCAATAAATATATTTAAAAAAAGAAGGTACAGCGATTGTATAATGAACATGCCCTTTATGTAGATTTACCAGTTGTTAACATTTTGCTTCCCCTCCCCCTCTTTGTCTTTCTCTCTT
Organism: Myotis yumanensis; assembly: GCF_028538775.1. Taxonomy (NCBI): domain Eukaryota; kingdom Metazoa; phylum Chordata; class Mammalia; order Chiroptera; family Vespertilionidae; genus Myotis; species Myotis yumanensis. The sequence continues at coordinate 43,413,898 of NW_027223757.1, forward strand.
CTCATAATTCTCTACATACATGTATGAGCGCACACACCCCTACATTTAAAATTTTTGCTGAACAATGACTAGAAGTTGCAGACATCCTGATAATTCAATATAAAATCTTAAGCATACATGCAAGGAAGCAAGTCTCCTACTTAACTGCAATAGTTACCACACTTAGCGAATTGAACATTTATATTGCCATGTATTACGTTATTGTTAAACCCCAGAGAGTTATCTAGGGAGCCAAAACTATTAACATGCCTGACCTACTCTGGCACAACTGATGGCAAACTCAGGTTTTAAATGATAATCTGGAAAACATTTCTGCTCTATATCTGAAAGTTTCTTGACAGCCTTATAAGCAGTTTGGAATTTTAAAAAAGTGTATGAGCATAAGAAATGAAACACTCTTTTTCAAACTCATCAACACTTATCCTTCTATATTATACCACCTTTTCCTCACATTTATGAGTATGGCACTAAAAGGAAATTATAAAAACAGCCTGGATTTACATCCAAAATTTCTTATTGATTTCCTTTATACCATACTTTGATTACTGATAGTTTCCTTGAGCTGCTTGGAGATTTGAAGAATTGGTATTAATTATTTTGTATTTCTATAGGTGTTTGGTTCTTCAAAATGTATTGAATACTTATAAACTGCCTTTGTTTAACAGGGCTCCCACCTAGTGCTTCATCCAACACTGCAGTAAGCCAGCGGGGTTTAGGAATATTAAAAATAAGTGTCTGCCAGAGGAAAAAGCATGAGTTTAAATATCTAGTCTTGTGATAAAAATTCTAAGAATTTGGTGTTCATTTTTGTCAGCCTTCTAAGTGTTATATAGAGATAGTTATTGACTTTACCTTTTAAAATTAATCCAACTTTTATTTTTTATTTTTCAATTACAGTTGGTAGTCAATATTATGTTTCAGGTATACTTACCATTTAATAGTGTAATTTATTAACAAAATGTTTAAAAATCAGTCCAGCTCACATATTGTTTAGGAAGCTGTAGATGATGAATTAGTGTTGTCTTACAATTTCCTTATATCGATTTTTGTATAACATTTATACACAAAACTCATTTTATTAGGGTCACTTTTTAGATGCACACACTTTTTAACCCATCAGTCTGTCCTGAAATATTTTCTACTCTTCTCAAACTGCTTTTCCTCTTTTATTCTGTGCTGGATTATTAGCAATGTTGCTAATATCTAAGAATAATCATTACACTATAGAAAATTGAGGTCATTTAAACTAATAGACTTTAACCTTTTCTAAGGACTGTGGTAAAGAAGCTGACAACCCACATATTTTAAGGGGTTTTTTTTGTTTTCTAAGTAGAAATTTTTTCTGTACATGCATTAAACATGATTCTCCTTAGTTTTGTTTTGGTGGGGGGGCGGGGGAGGGGGCGGATGCAGTACTCTTGAAGAAAAGATTCTTTGGACCCTTGTTACTTTATCACTGTTCTTATCCATTTCTATCTTTTGATATAGTTTGTGTTAATGAGCCTTCAAAATTCTCTAAAAAATACCAAGTTATATTTGTATTCTTTATTAAGCTACCTTAGTATGACAAAAACATTCTTTCTTTTCTTAGTCTCTAAAATCATGGTCTTAGCAATAGCTTAATGCCATGTAGCAATTTTTAGCTTTCATACTGATTTTCTTTTAATGTTTTTATCCAGATATACACCACCCTACTTTATCTCTGTTCTCTTATAACCAGGAAATGTAAAGTATGGGAGAAGTAGGTGCGTATAGTGTACTGACTGCTAACCTGAGGGTGGTTGTAATTACATTCTGTTTTCAGGACTGATGTAGAGAATGCTTAGTACAGGGTGTATTATAAAATAAATTTCAAGTTAGCTCATGCTCTCAAGTGAAAGTGGTTTGAATAATTGTACAAGACGTTTTTTGTCACATTCTAAAAAGATATAAGCTTCTACATTGTTCTTTAGTAAAATTTTATGTTAGAATTGCTGTTAAGCTTGTTCATTTCTACTTGTCAGTCTCTACCATCACTTAACCCATCAAGGTGAACCATGCTGTTAAGCATTTCCTGCTCTTCAACTTGATTTTTTATTTCCCTACTAGAGGCCTGGTGCACCCCCTCGGGGGGTGGGAGGTTCCCTCAGCCCGGCCTGCATCCTCTCACAGTCTGGGACCCCTTGGGGAATATCCGCCTGCCAGCTTAGGCCCGCTCCCCCGAGGGGTCCTTAGCGCTGCTGCGGAGGTGGGAGAGGCTCCTGCTACTGCCGCTTTGCTTGCCAGCCAGGAGGCCAGCTTCTGGCTAAGCAGCACTCCCCCTGTGGGAGCACACTGACCACCAAGGGGCAACTCCTGCATTGAGCATCTGCCCCCTGGTGGTCAGTGTGTATCATAGCAACCAGTCATTCTGCCTTTTGGTCGATTTGCATATTAGGGTTTATTATATAGGATTATGTTCAATCTCACAGGACACATATTCTGTACATTCTGGTTGTGGCTTTATAGTGCTATTCTTGAGGTAGACATTTTCTTCCTTTAATTTCCTTATTTATAAAATCACAAGTGTGTATAATAGGATTTTGTTACTATCACATTTGTTTAAAATATTAATAACATTAATGTAGCAGTTAGTATGTCACCAAAAGTATTCAGTTTCACACACAACATCTTTAACATTCATTTTTAATAAGTGGGTGGCATTAGTTGTGTTTTTTAAAATTCTACTTAATATCTAATTGTGTGACCTTGCAATTTAATTTTCTTTTAGTTCAGAGTACATGTGGAAACTTAGAATGCTGCATTCTTTTTCTAACACTGAAAGTTAGTGGGTTATAAATTCAATGATTAAAATAGGTTTATGAGACTAACTTAGAAAGTAAGATATGTAAGATGTAGATACTTTTTTTAGAACTGTAAAATGTAGTAGTCCTAATGTATTTAGATGAGATTATATCTTATTTTATAATTTTGAGATGTAATGAATCTTTATTTCTCACTTTCCTTTTTGAGACTTATAAAAAGCCATTACACATAGAGGTGTTTTTTTCATGTGATTGAGAGTTAAAATGACTTATTCAATCATGTAATGAAGTAGTGACAAATATCTGAGAATAGTGAAGATTTGACTTAAGATGAATTTAGAAAGCTGATTTTCCCATTTTAATGCTATGCTTAATTCCTTCCTTGTTCTGTATTAGATCTTGGAATTTGATAAAATACCTTGCACTATGCTGCTCCTTCAGAATATGAACCAAGTCTCATTCTTCATCGTCTTCCTAGCTTAGTAGCAGTGCCTGGAACTTAGTAGGTCCTCAATACAATAATGTGTATTGATGTGAATTGCTTTCAGCAACATTCCTGTTAGTTTCTTTAGGGCTGTAGTGAGCCAACATACTACTACTTGGAAAGATTTAATTAAGCATAGAAGGTAATCCTGTGGAAGAAAAACTTTCCTTAGTTGACCAAACCACAGGTTTAAATTGTAACTTGTAAACACTGAGCTTTGATTGACCTGGTTCCTCTTAGTGGTTCTGGCTTTCTTCCATTTTATTTTTTTAAACTTGTATTTCCATGAAAAAGTGGACCATCCTCTTTTTTTATTTACCTTGGTTATCTTCTAACTATGTCCTAAGCTAATATTAACAAATTTTCTTTCATGTATAAATAATTAGTAACATATGAATAACTTAACACAGTAAGTCCTATTACATCTAATTGGGAAAACATCTAATGTGTAAAGAATATCTTTATTTGATTATTATGCTAATAGGAAATGCCAATTAGTATTGGTAATTATTATGTTTATTGAAATTAAATGCAGAGAACTTATTTCAAAATTATAAAATTGAATTTTTAGGTTCTGATATTAAATGTAAGAATTTATAACATTAAACTCTTTAGTCTATAGGAAGAAAATATCTGCTGATTTTTCTTAAGCTACTATGTAATATCATTTAGATATTGTGATTTTTAAAAACTCTCCTTAAAACATACAAATGAATGTGCCAGTTTTTAAAAAAATGAATTGTTAGAGCATTGTGTGTTCTTAGGTTTTGGTGAGGAGGAAAATGGTGTTAATAAAAGTTAAATTTGCCAAACATGATGTTTTAAATTTGTTTTGTAGACAATTGCAAGAAAATTTTAGGAGAAAATGCTAAACCCAATTATGGATGTCAAGTCACTATTCAGTCTGAACAAGAAAAGCAGTTAATGAAACAGTATCGTCGAGAAGAAAAAAGAAATGCAAGACGAGAAAAAAAGGCTGGAGAAGATGGTGAAATTTCCGGAGAAGGACTTACATGCTTCGATCCTAAGGAATTGCGGATACAAAGGTAATAAAAGCCAGCAGCTGAAAAATAAATGCTCATGTTGTAATTGCTACTTTTATATATCATTATCATTTTTTAGTTTAGCTTCAAATTTATATTATTATTCTAGTCATGTTTTCTTACAAGAATAGAATTTTGTTATATGAAAAATAATTTTATGGGATAAGAAAGCAGTGATCTGCTTAATTAGAATGTTCTTGTTGCTTCTAGATAGGTGAGAAATTTAGATTATAGAAGTAAACTATTTTTAGGCACTGTGCACACACTACTAGGTTAATATTTATGAAGTCTACACATTTTTTTGAGTTATTTGTTTCTTTTCCTAGCTTAATGAATACTTTTTACCTGTTATTATTTAGAAGTAGAAAGGAGAAAAATTAAATGAAAGCATTATTATACTTGATCTTTAAATATTGAAACCCATTTTTAATTTATAAACATCTTTAGATTGTGACAAACAAAATTATAAATATGATGTTACCTAAAAATGTGTTGACTCCTGTGGGATTTCACAGAAAATTTCGGGATTGCTAATATCTTCCTTTGTATAGTTTTATTTCTTCTTCTTTATAATGAAAGGCTACCTGAAATAGTTATTATAGTGATCTTGATTTAATACTGTATGCTTTTTGTTGCAAGATAAAAATTTCAGATTTAGCCTATTGTTTTTGTATTTAAAGGGAGCAGGCACTTCTGAATGCTAGAAATGTTCCAATTCTGAGCAGGCAGAGGGACATGGACTTTGAAAAAATACGTTATCCCCATGTTTATGATTCCCAGGCTGAAGCCATGAAAACATCAGCATTCATTGCTGGTGCAAAGGTATGTCACTGGTGTTTAACCACTCTGGGATAATATATCTATTGTGAGGAAATGACACATAAATTTTCCCTGTTTCCTTTGTTACTCTAGTACTGGTGGACTATACTAAGCTAAATTATGTTTAAAAATACTGTGGAAAATGAAATATGCAGTGTATGTAAAGTTCTTCACACATAGTAGATATGCAAAAAATACCTGTTCTCCTCCCTTTCATTATATGCAACTTTTTTTTTTAATTTTAGCAAATGCATTGCTTTGTGATTAAACTTTACACTATATATTGGATATTTTTTCTACCTTTGTGAGTACATTGGTCTTCCAGAATAACATCTAATTAATGTATACTTTAAGATTCATCAACATAATATGGTTCATATGTTATATGAGATACCTAATACATGAATGCTTTGTGTGTATATGGTTGTTTTTTTTTGTTTGTTTGTTTGTTTAGCCTTCCTTTTTCTTTAAAGTAGCTAAATTTATTTTTTAGTGCTGTGTGGTAAAACCAGTAGTGTTCTCTCTCTCTAAAGAATATTTATCATAGAGCATTTATTTTTGTTATTGAATTTTATTTTTGATGTTTATAGATGATTTTGCCAGAAGGAATCCAAAGAGAGAATAACAAGATGTATGAAGAAGTAAAGATTCCCCATAGTGAACCAATGCCAGTTGGTTTTGAGGAAAAACCAGTTTATATCCAAGACTTAGATGAGGTGAGATGCTCATTTTATAGAGTTGATATTTTTGATGCTTGGTATATTTATGAATGGATTTGAATTGGAAAAATTCTTTTTCAAGGTCAGTTAGCTAATACAATAAAGAGACATAGGCAGTTGGTTACTAAAGATGTATAGTAGGAGAGTTTAAATTTTAAAAACTGCATATGTACATACATTCCTTTATACATTAAACATTTATGTACATTTCTGTGTATATATTTCTATACTTCATGTTTATTTGGTTCTTTCAACTAATATTTGGTTCAACCTATATAAACTGACTTAAATAAAATGGTCTTAAAGGTTTATGTATTGTATTGAGATATCAAATGGTCAATCTATAATAAGGTGTAATAATTTTTGTGGAAGGGGGGACTATTTTATTTATTTCCCCTCAGGTAGTAAATAATTTCAGACCTATGGAAAAGTTGTGTGAATAGAATTCTCCACATACCCTCTGTCTGTCTCAATTTACCAGTTGTTAAAATTTTGCCATTTTTTCTTTATTTCAAAATAAAACATTTCTTAATTTAGTTCAAAGTATATAATATTATTTAATCTTTTCTATTACCAAAGTGAAGTTGCTTTGTTTTTATATATGAGTAGTCATTCAGAAATATCATATCCTATAGGCAAGCAAAAAGAGCAGCATAAAGTATGACAGCCAGTCAAAATTGACTCCATTCTATATATATGTGGGTGTGTGTATTTTGTTCTACAAAAATTGAACTATATAATATACATTTTTGTGTGTTTGTATATATCCTTACATATATCTTTCTATGTCAATAGGCATAAATTTTTAGCATTATTTTTACTCACCATATAGTATTCCATTTTATGCCGTTATTACAATTCTTTATTGTTACAATTTTAAGTTCTTTTCTAAAATAAATTTTTATAGTAGACCAAAATTGTAATTAAACTTTTATTAGTGGGTTTCATTCTGTGTATTAGAATTACCTGTATAACTTTTCAAAATCCAAATGTTTTGGCCCATACTAGTATTTAGTTATAATTTCTTGGGAGGGGCCAAGATATCTATATTTTGAAGATGGTATTGACACTCTGTAGGTGATTTTGAAATGCAGTCAGGGCTGAGAGCCTATGGAATTAAATAATTATATACATAATTTTTTTAAATCTTACCAGTCCTTATAAGCATTATCATTAAGATTTATTTCATTTTCTATACTCAGTACTATACTTTTTATGTAAAAGCATTGACATTCATTGTCTATATAATGAATTAATCAGGCTTCTTATTTTTCTTTCATACTTATTTCTAAGTAAGTTTTCATTCATGTTTATTTCTGTAAAGTGGCAGATAGTAATTATTTTAGGCTTTGTAGAACACATAGGGTCTCTGTTTCATAGTTATTATTTTCTTCCTTTTTATTAAAATATATTTTCAAAATATAGTAACCATTCTTAGTTTATAGGCCATAAAAAATTAAAATATATGGGCTTCTGGCCAGATTTGGCCCTGTAGCCATAGTTGCTGTTCCTTGCTCTATCTTCTTAAACATTCGGTCATTTGTGGTATTTCTGGATTGATTTTAATTGATAAATATTTCTTATTTTACTTCTCTACCCCAAGTATAAGAAACTTGCTCTCAAAGCATTGGCCTCCTCTGCAAACCCTCAGCTGAGTTCCTCTCCAGCAGTCTTTGGGTCCTTAACTTACTCTTTTGTTTAGTGGGTGTAGTATATTTGGAACCCTTCCAAGTGAGCTTAAGATCTCATGTGGGGAAATAAGTAGTACATTCTAATTTAAGAAAGCAATTTATAAGTCCCCAATAAAAATAATTCTGAGATTATTTTATGGAATGAGTTAAGGATATCAAATTGTATATTTAAAATATAAATTTTTAAATGTACCAATTTAAGTAGGTATTTCTAAATTTTTGTTCTTTAGGAAAGCAATACCATGCATGTCGTTAAGCATTGGAATATTGGAATACACACACATACAAATTTGTCTGTTGAACTGACTGTTCTAAATAAGTTATTAATACTTTCATTTATATAACATGTTTTTACTATGTTACTTATGTTAAATGAAATCTTGACCTGATCTCATAATAAATTATTCAAATACGGTTAGATTGAATGCAAGTGAATCAATTTCCTTGAGGGTTCTGTTGGTGAAACTTTCTTGTTTAAGGAGATGTACATTTAAAATGACATTCTTGCTTTATTTAATTAGTTTTGGAAAGTTTAAAGTCATGTACTGTAAAATGTAAATTAAAAAATTACCTATAATTTAATATCTGTAACATTTTGTGAGCTTGACCATATTAAGTCCAAACACTTTACTCTCTTTAAAAGATTTCAGGCAAGCTGGTGAAAATAATTTAAAGGTTAAAGTCAGAGCTGAAACCAGTTATTGCCATAAATATCAGCCAAGAAACTGAAAATGACATTTTCTATGTGGGATTCAACAGAATTTGACATAGACTCTTTGGCTTCTGTTTTATTGCCATGATTAGAAGTGCAGCTGTTTATTATAAGGCAGGTCCCACAAATTGGGCCAAGTAGACAGCAGTGCCAATGAAATAAGCTACAACACTTATAATGACATCCTGGAGGGATACATACTAGTATAGCACAGGTCAGTATGAGTTCACCCCCCTTATGAAAATAATATATTAAGGTCATAGAAAGTACTGGATTGTTAGCTTTTCACTTCTGCTTTAAGCCTCTGAAGTTTGTATACGTAATTATAATACTGGTTTTGTGAAACCAGCCCTCACTTATTATGGTGTTTCTGTCTAAAGCAAACCAAACCTAGCCCAATCAAACCCATAGCTTTGCTCCAACCATGTTGTTTACTGTCTTCTTGCAACTGTGAATGTGACTTGGCATAGCAGCTTGGTGAAGGTGTTTCAGAGCGACATCTGACATATTGAATTATTATTAAGAGTGTGCTGGTAGAAACATGTGTGCAATTTTGTTGGTTTATCAGTGGAGTTTGGTATGATTGTGAAGCCAAAGTTTTGTCTTTTAAATCTCCTCACGAGACTTCTTTAGTTTTCCTTAGCATTCAAGCCTTAACTCGTACCTGGGAAATTAGTGTCCTCTTGACTCACATTATACTTTAAGTTCTCATAAAACGTGATATTGCTGTTGTTTGTTTTTCTCTCCTTGTGTTTTTCTCTTCAAGGACAGGCAGTAATAGCTTTTTATTTATCATTTTGTCATCAGGGAGGGAGTATAGAAGGGCCATCTATTTATTTAGTTGGGGTATTGTTGTCATTATGCTTCTTGGGTGGAATGTTTTCAGTATGAGAGAATTTTTAAGAATTGACATTTGTGGGCATGTTAAGTATTTTTGGTTACACTTTTAAATGGTATAAATGCATCCCATTAAATAATATGAAAGATTTATGAATTATGCATTGCAATTTCTTATTGCTTTTTTGTATGTAATAAAATATGGCTCGATTTCATTTTACAAAATAACTAACTCATCTTATTTTCACAAAATCTTACAATCTCACTTCTTTCAAAGATTTAATAGTAGATTACTCTCCTGAGGTCTTTTGTTGCTAAAGCATAATTTCCTCCACCCAGATTGTCTGATTCAAAATGAATTATTGTCATAAAACATTAAAGCACACGAATCTTTACTTTAGTAAAGAGAAATCAACAGTGGCCATGCACTTCTTGTCTCTTAATTAACAGAACGTAGTAATGTCTCAGTGCTTTTTCAAGTAAGAGTACATATTGGAAATTTGGTGTTTGGTAAAGATGTAGGACTCTTTTTATGCCATAATGAAAAACAAGATGAATCAGGTATTAGGAGTTTACATTAAAATATTAGATATTTATATCTATAAAGCAACAAATCATTGTTTTTAAAACATTAAGACAATATTGAATTATAGATCTCCTTTTGTTTATTCCTAATATAAATATTTTTTATCTAAACAGAGAAGTATTTTATAGAGCTGATTATAGAATCATTCACTACAAAAATATAGTATCTAAAATGTAATAGAAAGTGAAAGTTTCTTTATAATCCCAGTTCCAGTGAAACAGTTTGATATATGTATCTTTTCATATCTTTTTGTATTAAACTATATTTAATTCGTTATTTTACTATTCTATGGCATACCTTTTTAAAAATATATATATTTTATTGATTTTTTACAGAGAGGAAGGGTGAGGGATAGAGAGTTAGGAACATCAATGAGAGAGAAACATCGATCAGCTGCCTCCTGCACACTCCCTACTGGGGATGTGCCCGCAACCAAGGTACATGCCCTTGACTGGAGTCGAACCTGGGACCTTTCAGTCCGCAGGCCAACACTCTATCCACTGAGCCAAACTAGTCAGGGCTGTGGCATACCTTTTTTCTTTTCAGATACATTTACCTAATAACATATGTATATCTTCTTCTATTTAACTACTGTAATTCATGAAGCATGTATCATGAATTATTTAATCAGCCCAGATGAATAGATACTCAACTTCTTTTTATTATAAATGCTAATATAGCAAATATCTTTGTGCTTGATTATTTATCTGGCTTTCTTATTTCAGTTAGTTTAATTTGGATAAATTTTTTAAAATGGAATTTTTAGGCTAAATGATATGTAAGTTTATTAATGTTAATCATTTATATGTGACATATATAATATACTAGAGGATCGGTGCATGAAATTGATGCATGGATACAGTCCCTAGGCCTTGCCGGAAGCTCCAGTGTCTGGCATGGAAGGGCAGGTCCCAGCTGAACTATAGGCAGCACGTGGGCCCCCAACCCCTGCATGACCCCCTTGGCCTGAGTCATTGGTTCCCACCTAGCTCCCTCAGTGCCTGGAAGCCAGGTGGTAGTCCTGCGCCCCTCCCCACCCACCACCGCTAGTCGCTGTCTGTGGGGCAGTTGGTGGGGCGATTGGGCCCTGCTCGTACTGCGTTGGCCTTGTGCCTCCTGCTCACCTCCTTCACCATCCCGCCACGGTCCCGCTCTCGGGGCCCATTGGGGCCAGCAGAGCCTCCACTGCTGCCCACTACCAGCGCTGTGTTGCTGACACGCGCTATGTTCTGCTTTGACCCCTGGTGGTCAGCGCACGTCATAGCGAGCGGTTGAACTCCGGGTCGAGGGGACAATTTGCATATTAGGCTTTTATTATATAAGATATGAAGATACAAAAATTACCAAAAATAGTCAATTTTTAAAAAGTCTTAAATACTCAGATAAATAAAAATCATTTTTCTATTTTGCAGTTTTCCGATTCTTAGAATGGTCAGTATTTTTATTGACTTTGTATTTTTATATTTGATGAAATTAAGTTACTTGATTAAACAGTTTGCATAAAGTATAAAGATTTAGAGTAATGAAATCAGTAAAGTTTACAAGTTTTTAACTTGGACTTTTAATTTGGACTTTGGTGTTGCATATCTGAGTTCCAGTCCTTGCCTTGCTTACTGTCCATTCATCTATCCCTGAAGGAGTTCTTTAATCACTCCATGCCCCAGTTTCTTCATCTTTAAAATAAGAATAATAAGGGGTCAATTGGGGAAAAAGGAGACATATGTAAAACTTAAGATAATATATAAATATTAAAAATAAGCCTATATAATAAAGCGGCAATATGCAAATTGACCATCACACTCTCGCACAAGATGGCCACCCACATGTGGTCACAAGATGGCCACCACAAGGTGGCTGGCAGGGGAGGGCAGTTGTGGGTGATCAGGCCAGCAGGGTAGGGCAGTTGGGGGCAACCAGGCCTGCAGGGGAGGGCAGTTAGAGGCGACCAGGCTGGCAGGGGAGGGCAGTTAGGGGCGATCAGGCTGGCAGGGGAGCAGTTAGGCATCGATCAGGCTGGCAGGGGAGCAGTTAGGGAGTGATCAGGCTGGCAGCCAGAAGCAGTTAGGGGCAATCAGGCAGGCAGGCAGGCGAGCAGTTGGGAGCCAGCAGTCCTGGATTGTGAGAGGGATGTCCAACTGCCGGTTTAGCCCCAATCCCTGTGGGACATCCCCCTAGGGGTCCCAGATTGGAGAGGGTGCAGGCTGGGCTGAGGGACACCCCCCACCCCCACAGTGCATGAATTTTGTGTACCGGGCCTCTAGTATTTAAAATAATTCGAAGGGCTGCTAGAAGAGTAATCCAATTTACCTTTTTGTCTTCGGATGGTAAAACTCTAGGAATAACTTATAATACTTTTGTAATGCTTGAGAGCTCATGTAGGCTTTTTCGTTTATTCAGATGCTTATTTAATTTTATTATTTCTTAAAAGAATCAGTTGTATTTCTTTGTGTATCTTTTTTCTTTTCCTTTTTTTTCATAGATATCGTCACATTTCAAAAACTAGAAATTTTTACGTAGTAAATTTTTTTTTATTTATATCTGTTCCCCATCTGTTTTCCATTAATAATCATTGTATTTAGATCATATGTATTTTATGTATGAATGTCTACAAGCAAATATAAATACAGATTCTTATTCCCTGTTTCCTACCCCACCAACTTTAAAGAAAAAAACTAGGATGCTATAATATTGTTCTATATCTTGCTTTTTTTTCACATAAGGAGATTCTTTTCATCTTAGTAAATAGAAAACACTCCTATTCTGTTCTATGGCTGCATGCAATCTATTGTGTGGCTGTGCCCTAATTTATTCAAGTGGTCGTGTATTGATGGCGATTGGATTGTTTCTAGTTTTTGCTACCACAAATAATTTTCTGATGAGTAATCTTTTGCATACATAGTTTTGCAGATGTGCAAGTATGTTTTGGGTGTATTCTAAAAAAATGAAATTACTAAGCCCAAGTTTGTAAGCATTTGTGAAAGAAAGGTTTTTATTCTTAAAATGAAATAGGCCATATTTTGAAAGAATGCATTTGTATTCACTGGAAAGTGAGTATCTTAACAATGGGTTTCCAAATTTTTTATTACAGCTCACATTAAAAATTATTTTCCATTGTGATTCAGTATAACACAAACACAAATAAAATTTTCATGAATCAGTATTTACCCTTATCATATGTGATACATTGTACTACTTTTCTTTTTCTTTCACATTGTTTTCTTTAAAAATGCTGGCACAGTCCACTAGTTGAACATAACCTTCTATATGAATAGCAATGACCTCGAGTCCTATTATGTGTGGTAAAAGGGGATCCCTACTTGCACTGTAAAGTCCCAAGAATTCCCTATAATTCTTATACACCTAATACAAAGAAATAAGCATGATTTTAACTGATTTTTTCTAATGCTGTCTTAGTGTCGGGAGGATTTTAAAATTGTAAAAATTATATTTTAAAACAACACATTTTTGGGGTATTCCCAGAACAAATGTAACAGGAGCTGATGTAATTCAAGGTCACTAGTTTCACTGGAGACTGCAGTGAATGAGTGTAGAAAAAAGGTAATTTAGCTAGTATTTATAATATCTGATGGAAAACAATTGTCAAGCTTAAGTAATGTGAGCAGAAAAATTTATATCAATCTCCTGTCCTGGAGATAGTCATTGTGTTTAACACAAAGTGTCTTATGTATTATTTTATTTATAAAAATTCTTCAGTGATATAGCTCAAAAATGGTATTACGATTTAATACCGTTAGGACTCAGCTAAAGCAAATACAGAAAAAACAACATCACTGAATATTTGCTTTGTGCCAGGTACTATGCTAGGTATTAGGGAGACAAAGATGAAAAACATAAGTCCTAACTCTATGTAGTTTCATATTCCAGAGCAGCGGTTCTCAACCTGTGGGTCACGACCCCTTTAGCAGTCGAACGACCCTTTCACAGGGGTCGCCTAAGACCATCCTGCATATCAGATATTTACATTACGATTCATAACAGTAGCAGCATTACAGTTATAAAGTAGCAACGAAAATAATTTTATGGTTGGGTCACAACATGAGGAACTGTATTTAAAGGGCCAGAAGGTTGAGAACCACTGTAGAGGAAAAAATAACTCCTTATATTTATCATTTAGCACTTTAGAGAATATAAATGATTTTATGTGATCAGGGGAAGTATTTTTCTTTAAAAAAAAAAAGCTGAGAAATGAAACTTCTGTTGGAACCATTGTTGTATGTGGTAGATGCTTAGACTTAACTGTTTTATTTTAGACTTTGAGGTTGGAATGCAGAAATAAGTAGTAGTGATTTAATCAACTTTAATTCCATTTTTTAACAGAGTCAATAAATGGTTACTTGTTTTCTGGTTTCTTTGCTTCCTAAGGATAAATTCATAGAGAAGAAGAGGTCAGATGAAAACTAATGTTCTCTTTCTTTCCCCAAACATCCCAATATTGAAAGTTTATAATGTAGTTCTTCTGCATTCCATGACTCAGATTATGGCAGGGCTTTTCTGACCAAGTTAAGGATTTTGGATATTCCCCTAAGAGCCTTTCCTGCAATGTAGTCTGTTATGTTCTGACAGTGTATCAATCAAGTTTAAAACATTATGTCAGTAATCTGGATGCTGTCTAGAGCTGCACTGTTTAACACGGTAATCACTAGCCACATGCGGCTGTTGAACATTTGAAATATGGTTAGTCTGGGTTGAGAAGTGCTCTAAGTGTAAAAATATACTAATTTCTCAGACTTAATATGAATAAATAATGCAAAATGTTTCATTTATTGATGCATATTAAAACAATATTTTGTATACATTAATTTCACTTTTTAAAAATGTTTTATAATGTTTCTCTTCAAAATTTTAAATGCACTTATTTGGTGTACATTATATTTCTGTTGGACAGTGGTGATCCACACTAGGAATATTTAAAGTTTTTTAAACATTCTGATTTTTTTTATTAGTGGGACTACTTTATTTTTTTAATATATAGTTCTAGTAATTAAGATTTCCCTACCAATAAGGTGTCTGATGTTTGGTCTTCCATTATTCTTAGTAGAGTGTTTATTTTTAGTTAAAGAGTGCTATGACTGTGTAAACTTGGGAAAGTCATTGTACCTCTCTGAAATGCAATTTTTAAAAATCCTTAACCTCCCAAAGTGAGATGCAATTGCATGTTTGAAATATCTCCTTGGACATGTAATGGGCCTTTTAAATAGAATGTTTCTTTCCTCTCTCAGTCTGTCCTTTTAGCTTTTCTTACATCATAAATAGAACTGCCACCCATTTACTCAAGGAAAAAAAGGTCATCTTTGATATATCTCACTTCTTTCCACTCTCTCACATTTAGCTCATCATCAAATCGTTGGTTGTACCTCAGAAATATAGTGTGTATCCTCCTACCTCTGTTTCCACTAATTACCTAGTGAATACTCCAAGATGTTAAGGAAGGTATTCATGTAAATTGTTTTTGTTTTTTTTTAATCCCATGGCTGTTAAGTGATTTATGGTTTGGAGCATGGTTTGTGAAGAATATTAGAGATAAGAGATCTAGCATATAGAGCTTTGACTGAGTGTGCTGATCATATCCTCTGAGTTATAATCATCTCACAAACTTTGTACCTAAACCACATGAATCCAGAGGAAACACTATTAAAGTTATGCAGTGTATATCTTGGGTATCTATATTATTTTTTCTAAATATATGCTGAAATTGTAATGTTTACTATGAGAATATGTTAAGCTTAAGCATCTGATACATATACTAGATTGGAAGGTATGGCATTGTTCTGGCTTCATCTTAGATACCTTGTTAATGCTTTTTAATTTACTGGATGCGCAAGTACCTATATTTGATTATTATAAACAATTAACAAAGTATGTTTAGGGTACATTGTTGATCTTCCAGGTAAATAGCATCAGATTATTTTGAAAAATACAGTGTGCACTTAAGAGCAGCCTATGTAGCCAGTCTTTGATAAGGGATATTAGATACATATTTTCTATGGAATTACCTTATTTGTCATGCCTTATATTTCTGTTGGACAGTGGTGATCCACTACTAGTAGTAGTCAGATGAATCCGAAATATATGTAGACAAGTGGATTTAGGAGGAAGCTTTAACATTTAAAATACTTTTGATCTGCTGATTATGGCATATTTTGAAAATGCTTAGTTAAGACCAATTAAAAGTGAAAATTGTATATGTTTAGAATGACTATCTGGGCCAAACATGAAACCTTTATGATAAATGAACCAATGAGACACTCAGTTTTCTGAATAAAAGCAAATCCTAAAATGCTTAGAAAAATAGTTGCAATGTAACGTTATGCAATCATTAATGCATAAAATCAATACATATTTCTTTTAGTAGCGGAATAACAAATGTTTGGAAGCAATGATTGTTAGCACCATTTAATTAGACATTATGAATAAAGCAGTGAATATTATTATTACATACTTCTAAATTAGAGTAAAATAGTTTTGATATAACCACACTCTCTTTTGTTTTAAGGTATTTGTGAATATAATTTGAATATTACTCAAATAGAAGAAATCCCTTATGCATAATAAACTTTAACTTAATTTCTCATGTATAGTAGCTAGCTCTCAGACACAATTAGAAATATACTAATCCTCTAGTGATAATTTTAAAATATTGTTCCAATTGCTGTTTTTACACATTCCTTTTATTTTTTTACCAACAAGTTTAATGATGACAATTATTTCATTAATTTTCATAAATTCAAAAGGAGAAACAAAAAGAAACTCTTTGGGAAAGAGGGTAGACCATGAGCTGTTTGAAATAATTTATAAATTTTTGGAGGGTTTTTTTATTTTGTTTTGTAACTTGCTGTTTCTTTGACAGAGTGTATATGTGCAAGTATATTTTAAGTATTCTTTTGTCACAGTTTTTTGGAAATGAAATGTAGACACTAATTGACTAGAAAAATAAATCATTGTATTATATTGTTTTAAACAGTAAATCTGTTGGTGGTTTGTATTTGGAAATAAGACAAACAGTTCAGGTCCCATCTCTTCCACAGTTAGCAGTGTGGACTTGAGTGGACTTTTATTTAACTGCTTGAGGCCTCGGTTTCCTTTGCTAATTTCTTTATATTGTCTTTCAGGAAAAACTTCAGAGGTTTCTAGAGGATTCTCTATGTAGTCTGGACTTCATAGTTTGGTTATGGCCAGCTTTCCCATCTCTATCACACAACTACTAACATTTAACTACTTCTATGTGTTTTTCTAATATTTTTTTCTTCTACCCAAAATGGCATTCTTCTTAGCAACTTTTCCCTTGGATAACCTCAGCACATAGTTTATCTTTATTATAGAAAATTAAAATGATGTAATATAAATTCTAACACACTTAAAAAAAAAACACAACTAATACACTGTATGGCTCATTTTAGACACTCTAACTTTTGTTAAGAAAATGAATGCTTAAATGGGTATATCCTTCGTATAATAATAGTTATGAGTCTACTTTAATACAGTGTTGTAAACTTCCATATAAAATAGGTTTTTTTGTCAGGCTATTTTTCTAAGGTTTTAGTCTACTTCTTGCTTGAACTGTTATCTTTAAGCATATAAGAAGAAAGTTTTTTATTTATGGTTGAATATAGTTTTGTTTTGAACTGCTATATATGTATTTTGGTTAGTTCTAGTTTACTCTTTCTTTAGAGGATGATAAGTATGCAGTGCATATCTTTTTAAGACTTTCCCCTTCATTCATTCAATTTATTTATTAGTCAATAAAAATTTATTTACAGGCTTATTATGTTCCCAGCAATTGGTTAGGTACTAGGGAAATATAAAGAGTAATAAAACTGAATCCTTAGTTTCAATCCAGTGGGCCATATATACATATAAACAAATCATTTCAATATTTGTGGTTAAGGGTCATAATAACAATATAAAAACAGGGTTGTATGAATGTCTACCTGCTGAGAGAAATGGAAGTTTCTTAAATCATTTTAAATATGGCAAAGTATAAATAAGTAAATGTAATAATTGCTTAAGGACTTAGAGACGGCCAGAGATTACAGTTGAACTTGAACTTGAGTGATAATGATGCCTCAGTGTTAGGAAAGCCATTATAGATAGTGCAAAATCACAAAGGATGTCAGAGCATTGTACATAGAATAGCAGTGGTGAAGGATAACAAGGGTTTACATTTTGAAGGGTCCTGTTTAGGGCACATGCTGTCTTAATTTTTTTCTCTATTAAAACAACATAACAATAGTACCTATACCATAGAATTGTTCTCATGATGAAGTAAGGACTATATAAAGTACTTACAATTGTGTATGCTGTAGTGTAAGCTATGAATAAATGTAATCTGTAGCTGTTATTCCTATGATTATAGCTGCCTTTTCAAAAAGTTTTTTAAAACAATCCATAAGATATTGAAATAGAAATTTTCATTGATTTATATCACCAGGAAGTTTCTGGTTTGCACATTCATTACTTATCTTCAATATAAATAAACTAGAATATCATATATATTCAAAAGATACCTATGTTTAGTTTTGTTTCCTCACCTTATTAACTTATCATTGTTTTATACTTAGGATTGTGTACAAAGATACAAGTATAGATCCATTATCATACTGTTTTCAAATTTGCATTTCCAAAATGCATTATTAGAATTGTATAATAGTTGTGAATTGCTCTCAATTGAACATACTTTCATTTAAATATAGGACACATTGAGAGACTGAACAAATTAGTCATTTGTGTGTTGTTACTGTTTTTAATCAAGGGAAGTAAATGTTTGTATTTACTGTTTTGTATGGGTCCGTCACATTATTATTTATAATGGGTCATGTCTTTTTTAGATTGGTCAGCTGGCTTTTAAAGGAATGAGAAGACTCAATAGAATTCAGTCAATTGTCTTTGAGACTGCCTACAACACCAATGAGAACATGCTGATTTGTGCCCCCACTGGAGCTGGAAAGACCAACATTGCAATGCTTACAGTTTTGCATGAAATTCGACAACATTTTCAACAAGGTGTTATCAAAAAGAATGAATTTAAGGTAGGAAATCAACAAGCCAGATAACAACTTTTTAAATTGTAAAATTAAAAATTATTTGGTCGTTGTACATGTTATATAAAATCCGTAAGTCTTTTAGGATTATTGTACATGAAATCACATAAAGAATGCTGCTTGATTTACTTTATTGCTATTAAGGCAATCTCTGCTTGTGTTATGAAAATCCCATTCCTCCTGTGAAAAATCTATGAAAATACATTTAACTTTGAAGCAGAAAGAATTTTCCAAGTGATAAGGCTGTATAAGCAAATTCCATTGTCCTTTAAATAGCTGTATACTTATCCAACAAAAGTAAGTACTTTTCATATATCACTATTAAGGTTTTTCACTAGAAGTGGCTAGAATCATATTTTGCAATAAATTATGACTTGTATTGACCACTGTAAAACAAATGACATTGTAGTTTTTGCTCATTCGTCAAGCTAGTGTTTCTTTGGTACAGATTGTGTATGTTGCTCCAATGAAGGCCTTGGCAGCTGAAATGACAAATTACTTCAGCAAACGTCTACAGCCACTGGGCCTCGTTGTAAAAGAATTGACTGGTGATATGCAGTTGTCAAAAAGTGAAATTTTACGAACTCAGGTATGTTGCATACTTACATTTTTAAAATATCTTTTTTTTTCCAGGTAATTGTGAAAATTGCTAAATAGCTATATCTGAAGTAACTATAAACATAACACATAATTTAATGAACTTTATTTATAATCACGTTTTCTACAAAAGAGGTTTATGGTGGGGCTTCATTTTATGGTATCCCTTCTAACTTCTGCGATTTTTGCTATATCTTGAGTTAGATTCCTGGTATAGATTTTAAGTCCGTTGACAATAAATGTTCTTTTGAAACACAAGGGAGTAAGGATAAGACAGACTTCAATTGTAAGAGCAGAATAATATGTAGATGTTTAAATGATTCCCCTAGTCTAGTGGTTGGCAAACCGCGGCTGCGAGCCACATGCGGCTCTTTGGCCCCTTGAGTGTGTGGCTCTTCCACAAAATACCACATGCGGGTGCGCACGTACAGTGCGATTGAAACTTTGTGGCCCATGCGCAGAAGTCGGTTTTCGGCCTGGGCGAGTCTATTTTGAAGAAGTGGCGTTAGAAGAAGTGGGGGGTGTTGGTCAGTCGGGCAACGGGAGACGTGAAGTGAAAGAAGATGTAGTGTTGAGGATTGAGAAAGGTATGTTGAAATGGTTTGGACATATAGAGAGGATGAACGAAAGGAGATAGACAGAACAAGTATACAAAACGAGTGTGGATGGGATAGTTGGAAGGGTCGACCTCAGCGAACATACCTCAATCAGATTGAGGACATTTTTAGCAAAGGCCAGCTTAGGAGTACCCTAATTAAGTTAATAACAATGTACCTACCTATATAGTTTAAGTTTAAAAAATTTGGCTCCCAAAAGAAATTTCAATTGTTGTACTGTTGATACTTGGCTCTGTTGACTAATGAGTTTGCTGACCACAGCCCTAGTCTCCTAAAACATTCCATTTGGATTATTTAATTAAAGGAAAAGTTTTTAGTCATTCTTTATTTCATCACATAGGAAGTTACTTAATCATGCTCTGCATAAAGTACTCCAATAGGTGACATGCATGACAGCAAAAACATTTAAGATTCACAGTTCCTGCCCTCAAGGATCTTATGATTGAGTAGGCAAAAACTATCTTATATAATAAAAGGGTAATATGCAAATCGACTGAACAGCGGAACGACCGGTCACTATGATGTGCACTGACCACCAGGGGGCAGGTGCTCAATGCACAAGCTGCCCCCTGGTGGTCAATGTGCTCCCACAGGGGGAGCGCTGCTCAGCCACAAGCCAGGCTGATGGCTGGCGAGTGCAACGGCAGTGGCAAGAGCCTCTCCCGCCTCCGCAGCAGCAATAAGGATGTTTGATAGAGGGCGTGGGGTGCGGGCCTAAGCTGTCAGTTGAACATCTCCTGAGGGCTTCCAGACTGCTAAAGGGTGCAGGCCAGGCTGAGGGACCTCTCTCTCCCCCCCAAGTGCACACATGTCGTGCACCGGGCCTCTAGTGTTAGATATATACAACTAGATTATCATTAATGGATGCAACATGTAAGTAGGTGATCTTTATAGTACTTTTAATAAATAAAATGCCAAATGACCAAATATTAATGGGGTAATTCAGGGGAGTTTGATAGAAAATAGATGATAATAGCTTTTGGAACATTGAATAAACATTGATTTAAAATGTAATTGGAAGGTGTATTAAATGTTTCCTTGGGCTGCCATAACAAATTACTATAAGCTGAAAAACTTAAATGAACACAAACTTTCACAATTCTGGGGTCAGAAGTCCAAAGTCAGGGTGTCAGCAGGGTTAGTTTCTTCTGGAGGCTCTAACAGAGTACTTTTTTCCACATCTCTCTCTTAGTTTCTGGTGGCTGCTGGCAATTCTTGGCATTTCTTGGTCTGTAGACACATCCCTCCAATCTCTGCCTCTGTCTTCACATGGCCTTCTTCCCTGGGTGCCCTTTCTCCTACTCTTCTCTTCTAAGAACACTATTCATTGGATTTAGGCCTTTTCCAAATCCAATATGAATACATCTCAAGATGTTTTACCTTGGTTATATCTGCAAAGAGCCCTTTTTCCAAATAAGGTTACATTCAATTTCTGGGTGAATATCTTTTTGGGTGTTACCATTCAACCCACTACAACAGATAACAGGTACGCTGAGCCACATGACAAAAAAAAACAGGTTCCAGTTAAATGTATTTTGGGGTTAATAAAGATGAGTGCATTATAATAGATATTGGTGTCAATTTTACCAGTTGCCTTTCATAGATAATTTTTTAAAAGTTGATCCAAACCCATGCATTTTACCCCGTAACATTTTTGTAGAATATTATTATTCCAAATTAATTTTTCTAAAAACTAATAATTATATCGATACATTAAATGCATAATGCTTTTATCATCATTAGTTTAGTATCACCTGCCTGGAGCTATTTTAATACTTTCTTAAAGTGCCTTTTAATTAAAAGGACGTTCTCTATTCTTTGATATATGATCAAATTTGTATTATTCTCTGTGAAATTTGAGAGATTAGATATCATTTAGCTTTTTCCTTGAAGCATTCTAAATTTGATTTCATTAAACTGTATGTTTACATAGAGTAACTTTCTCTAGCAAATTTTGATTCTTTTTATATAACTTGTGCACTTAACACAATGACCTGAATCATGTTTAAAATCTTAAGTTTATACAATAAAGAGAAGGGAGTTTTACACATTTCTATAACACAGTTCAATATTATGTCCAGTTTCCTTACTTATGGACACATTTGGTTTTGAAAGCTTGTTCATATTTTCATAAAGTGGCATTATGTATGCTGGGTTCCGAGGCTGCTCCAAGGGAGCTCTGAACATGTAATTGCAGAGATCAAATCTCAAAAACTACACATCAGAACATGGACTGTTAGATCATTTTTTTGGTGTGTGATTTTACTTTTATAATGTCTTTAAGGCATATGCATTAAATCAAAATCCGATATTTTTCAAATTATCTCTAGTAACAGCTAAATTTCCTGAAATTGGAACCATTCTAGAGCATGAGACCATGCTTATGATGTGTCTTACTTAAAGAAGTGAATTTTGTATCCTGGTGACTACAATGAAGTTTAGGGAAGAAATTAAGTCAAATTATTCCTCTTTTATTGCTTGGAGATTAAAAAAAATAGCATTAAGAAATTTATTGTAAATATTAAGTTTAGCTTTGGCAATCTTATCTCACTGTTACATGAAATCCAGGGCCTTTCCTCGGTATATTTCTGCTTTAGTCTTTCTGTGCACTATTAACAGACTTGATTTTGTCAATCCCTTTGCTGGAGAGCAGAGGTTCTCAAAATGTGTCATGGGTTCACTCAGAGATTGCTAAGACTCTCTCAGGAGTCCACAAGATTAAAACCGATATTCATATTAATATTATGATGTTATTTTCTTTCACTCGCATAATGACAAGTATTTAGTCTTATGCAGTCCAGGGGCTGCATAATGTATAATTGTGTTACTGACAGCTAATGGAATCAGTACTTTACATTCTTGAGTTGTAAAAATTCCTGAGTTTGAATTTCTAACATAAGAAATATTCATAGATATAACCCACAGAAACAAAAGCTCTTTGGGGGTCTCAGTAATTTTTAAGAGTGCAAAGGAGTCCCAAATCAAAATGTTTTGAGAATCATTATTGCACGGGAAAGCGCCTTGTACATGACATTGGATTCTCCACAATCTACATCCAGCCTGGTTTCCCACCTTACATCCAATCTGCTTTCCAATATAACTTATTACTAGACCATTTTTGCTTTTTCTACGATAACAATACTCAAATAACATTTTTTCTAATTTAGTAAGTTTCCTCAGACATTTTCTCTTTTTTTTTATGATGCCTTCCTTTATTTAATGACATTTGTTCAAATCTTACCCACTCTTCAAAACTCTGTATGAACACTGTGAGTACTTTTTTTTTGCCTGCGTCTTACAACAGCAACATTCGTTTATATTTATAAAATAAGTAGAGGCCCGGTGCACAAAAATTTTTGCACTCAGGGGGAGTCCTTCAGCCTGGCCTATGCCCTCTTGCAGTCTGGGACCCCTCGGAGGATGTCCACCTGCTGGCTTAGGCCTGCTCCCTGGGCGATCGGGCCCAAGCTGGCAGTCAGACATCCCTCTGGCAGCCTGGCAGCCCTCGGGAGATGTCCACTTGCCAGCGGGGAGCAAGCCTAAGCTGCAGTTGGACATCCTTAGCGCTGCTGAGGAGGCAGGAGAGGCTCCCACCACCACCGCTGTACTGGCAGCCGTCAGTCTGGCTTGTGACTGAGCAGAGCTCCCCCTGTGAGAGTGCACTGACCACCAGGGGGCAGCTCCTGCATTGAGCGTCTGCCCCCTGGTGGTCAGTGTGTCATAGTGACCAGTCATTCCCAGTCATTCTGCTATTAGGGTCAGTTTGCATATTACCCTTTTATTATATAGGATAGAGGCCTGGTGCACGGGTGGGGGCTGGCTGGTTTGCCCCGAAGGGTGTCCCGGATCAGGGTGGGGGTCCCGCTGGGGTGCCTGGCCAGCCTGGGTGAGGGGCTGATGGCTGTTTGTAGGTTGGTCAACCTCCCCCCCCACCCCAGTGGGGACCCTCACTCCATGGAGGTTTGGCCAGCCTGGGTGAGGCGCTGATGGCTGTTTTCAGGCTGGCCACACCCCCTTAGGGTGGGGGGTCCCTAATGGGGTGCCTGACTAGTCTGGGTGAGGGGCTGAGGGCCATTTTCAGGCTGGCCAAGCCTCCCCGGCGACGGAAGCTCCCAGGCTCTCCTTTTTTCTTTTTTTTTATTCTGGGATTTATTTACCTTCTATAATTGAAACTTTGTAGCCTTGAGAGGAGCTCATAGCCAGCCAGGGCGGGTGGGAGGGAAGCTTGGCTTCCTCCATCGCCAGGGGCAACTTACTCCTGCTCGCTCCAGCTCGGTGGCCACGGCTGGCTGAAAGCAGGTATCTGGGGTTTATTTACCTTCTATAATTGAAACTTTGTTGCTTTGAGTGGATCTCAGAGCCCGGCCGTGGCAGGCGGGAAGCTTGGCTTCCTCCATTATTGGGGCACCCAAGCCTTCTGCTTGCTTCAGCTCCGTGGCTGCTGGCCGCCATCTTGGTTGGGTTAATTTGCATATAGTCTCTCTGATTGGCTGGTGGGCGTGGCTTAAGGCATAGCAAAGGTATGCTCAATTTGCATGTTTGTCTTTTATTAGTGTAGATACCTTGTCCACAAAGTCTATGCTTTTGCGTCCTGTGTGGTCTTAGAAATCTGGTCCATTCTCTCTCAAATAAAATCTTGATTGCTCTTATACTGTATCCCACTGTGTATTGATACTAACGAAAGAATATTATGGAAAGGCAGGTAGCATTTGAATTCAAATTTGATCCAGGCACTGTGCTATGTGTATATGCATCCTCAGCCAGTACTACTAAAACCTTATTGAGTAGTGTCTCCATTTTATAGATCCAAGAAGTCAAACTCATTGAAATCTACATTGATTTACAAATTAAATTTTCAAAAGGCTTATGAGCATCCCTTTTTCCCCATTTGCTCATCTATGTATTTTTCTAGACCTGCTCTGTATCCTTTGTAAATATTTGTTAACGCTGCAAAGGCAGGAGCAACGTGCTTGGCCTCAATAAGAGTTTATAAATTGAACTTTCTAGATTGTGATGCTCTTTATGCTCCTCTGAAGTAGCCCTACTGCCAGTGATGCTAATTTTTTGTAGACCGGAAACAGATCTTTCTACATAGTCACACCCTATCTTTCTACATATTCACACCCCATCTTTCTACGTATTCACACCCCATCTTTCTACATATTCACACCCCATCTTTCTACATATTCACACCCCATCTTTCTGCATATTCACACAGATGAGTAGACTGCTGCATCACTGCCTTTAATTGGGTTACAGAGAGAGCACAGCAGGAGGACTGCCAAGCAGTGGGAGTACAGACATACTTGACTTTTATTTTTGAAGTTTTAACTCCCTGCTTTCCCTACTATGTACCACATTTGTAATTTTAAATAGCTTTTCATGATTCCCATTTTATATTTTTCAGTAAATAAGTATTCCAATAATTAACACAATTAAATATCATCTAAAATTTTTTCTGTCATTTTTCAAAAATGTTTTCAGTGATGTTAATTTATCTTTTTTTTTAAAAAAAATATGGTAAGGCAAATTCTCTGTCATGCTATTCTGATCATATTATTCCCTTGCTCATAAACTTTCACTTATTCTTTATTGCTTATTGAATTAAGTCCAACTACCGAGCTTGTTAAGGATCTTGTTTAATTAAGTATAATGTGACATATGATCTTTTTTGTGGTTCACTCGGGACTGTCAGGTCTAGTAAGAGTTATGATCTTATTGAGGTTTGAATGTAAAATTTTCTTTTACAAAATAGAATTATATAATTCTATGATTTATTGTCAGGAGAATAACTCTTTGAGGCTCAACTGTAAAGCAACTTCGAACAACTTAGTAATTTTCTCATCAGTGAAAACACCCACCTACTTTTCCACTTATTTTTTATTATTCTACATCTGCCATTAATTTCAGACTTCTCCCAAGTGTACTCTTTATGAAGAATTATTGTTTTAAAATTTTCATTGTGTTTTTTAGTGGTTCCATTGAGCAATTGTGCTTTTCCTTATCCCTTCTCTTTCCTCAACTCAGATGATCCCTTCTGCATTCTCTTGGACAGTGACAGTGAGTGTTTAGGGCAAGCATTATGGCATATAGAGGACAGAGGCTGAGGAAGTTTCCATACTTTTCCTTTTGTTAGGTGGCATATACTTCCAGCATACAAGGTTCTGTCAGTTTCGAAAGCAGCTAATTATTGCTAAGCCACTCTGCTTTTATAGAATTTAGTCTTACAGTCTCTGGTCTTCAGTTTAAGAAAATGTTTATAAACATTAGGCTTTCTTTGTTCTAAACCTAGTTTGATACAGTTCTCAACTATACTGTATTCTTGAGAATTTCTGTTGACATTATTACAGATGTCCCCTATCCCCGCTTCATTTTGCCCCCCTCCGCCTCCCACCTCCCCCTTCACCTCAGGTTGTCTATGTCCATGGGCTACGCATATATGCGTTTGTGTTGTCTAATCTCTTCCAGTCCCCGCCCCCCCCCCCCCCCCCCACTCTCCTCCCCTCTGAGATCTCAAGTGATCTATGGCCATATTAGAAACTAGTTTAACTTTAGCCCGTATATCTTTATATTACATATCTAGGCATTGAAATTGCCACATCCTATGTTGATTATAGTTTGCTCTGGAAAATACAGCATAGTTTTATAGCTTACTTATAATTATCACCACCCTCTCCCTCAAATCTCCTTTTCTTACTCAATGTTCTATTTGGTATTAAGAGCTAAAAAGACAGTAACATAAATTTAAGCTGCCTTATAAAACATGGAATAAAAAAAACTAAAAGGAAGCGAAAATGATGCACAATGTAGATTTTATCAGCACAAAAGGATTTGTTTCATCTTACAGATTTTGTAAAGATCTGAACTTCTGCCATACATTAGGACAGTCAGGATATGAGGATAAAATCATTTTCTAGTTCATTAAAATACTATGTATTTGTTTCATAAATAAGTGAAGAATACTAATCTTTTGAAATCATTATTCTCTAAGCTACTTAAGTACAGATACAGTTTTTAAACAGATTGAAAAACCCAGTCTTAATGATGAAATATAAATACTCTGTTGTACTGATTTAGTTTAGAAATTAGTGTGGTATTCTATTTGTTATAATGTTGCTTCTTATTTCCCTAGTTGTCCTCTTTGTTTGGTTTGGGATTTGTTTTTAATAGTACTTATTTTAGAAGCATAAATAAAAAACAACAATAATATTCTTTTATATTTTGAAGGTGATTCTTGACTGTTGAAGCTTAATTTTTCAAGTGACTGCACAAACATAATTAGTGTGTTTTTAGGGGCAATAATGATTTTTCAGTCCTTTGTAACTCTATAAACATTGAGTATTTTTTTTCTTGTTCTGAGTGTTTTTTTCTACTTGCATTTCCAATTTCATATAATTAAGCAATCAATAACCAAAATAAAATTTTAAGCTTTCTTTTGTTAAGAGAGATACCCAAACAAAGGGGCTAGAACCTAAAATGTGAAAGTTTTTATCACTAAGAACAATGATTAGTTTATGATTAGTTTTATAGTCTTCACCTTGTGTTTGTACATAATGGAATTAGAAGACTACCACTTTTAAAATCCTTGATGAAAGGTAAAAATTATTTGCCAGGATAAACATTTTCTGCATTGAAGGCTTACCATTAAGAAGTAATGAGAGTTCTGGTTTGAAGAATATCTCATTACTTTTATTAGTAAGAAAACTATAAATTATTTTTGAAGAATCATGGAAATCTTAGTGTTAGTTATTAATTATTTTTACTTTTTCAAAACTTAAAAGCTATAAAATATTAAAATGCTTTGACTAAAAAGTATACTTCTGTATATAAATTACTGCTTTTAACTGTTCTTAATATATTTGGGTTGGAGAGGGTAGTAAGAGAATGATAATTTTTGATGCATAACCATCTGTCCAGTGAATGCAAATTATCTACAATAATAAAAACGTAATATGCTCATTAGACCAGACGTCCTTCCGGATGAAGCCGGGGCTACAGGGCAGCCCAGGTCCTAGGTGCCTGCCAGTGGCTTGAGGGAAGCCTGGCTCCTGGGTGCCTGTGGGCGGCCTGAGGGAAGCCAGCCTGGGGCCGGCAGCTGGGGGAAGGAAGGCCTACTCTTGTACGAATTTCATGCATCGGGCCTCTAGTGTATTATATGAGACCCTTTTCTTATTTTATAAGGTAAAAGCACTCAGTAATCTAATTATCTTTGCTTTCACTGAAAACGAAAACCAAAACTTAGAATAATAATTTAGGCTATTTCATGAGTATTCCTTTGGGAAAAATAGGATGCTTCATAGTATTAGAGAAGCGCAGAGAGGATTGAGGGTCATATTCTATTAACGGTTTCTGTTTTTTTTATATTAACGTATAGTTACTTTTTCCTATCATGTGATTGTTTCATATTCTTATGGATATTAACATAGTAAAAATAGCAAAGTAATTAGAAAATTTATTTTTAAAGATACCAATGCTGCTTGCAAAATTTATCATGTTAACATCTGCAAAGACCATATTTCCAAATAAGGTCACATTCACAGGTACCAGGGATTAGGACTTGAACAGATCTCTTTGTGGGACACCAATCAACCCAAAACAGACACCTTAGGTAAAAGGGGCGATGCCTAACAGGTTTGTTTGAGTGGTAGCTCAGTGTGGTTTTGATTTGCATTTCCCTGGTGATTAGTGATTTTGAACACATTTTCATGTACGCGCTGGGATTCCCAGGGGCCTGCTTGTAACCTGGCACCATGGATTCTGCCTGGGAACATGGGAGCCACCTTACTTGGGCTGCTAGAGCCATTAGGTACATGCTGGTAGAACCAGGAACCTGGGTTTTTGGGAGCCTCCCAGGGAGGCACCGCAGACCTTAAGGGAAAGTAGGCCTGGTGCTGGGGCAGGCTGTCTGAAGTGAATTGGGTACTCATTTACTTTCCTTCTCCAATAAGGCGGCTATCTCTCTGCTGGGCTGCCTGGGCTTAGATGGCGGGGGGGGGGGGGGGGGGGAGGGAGGGGGTTGATGGTGGTAATGTGAATTTATCTTTTCTACTCAATGTGTCTTTTCTTATTTCTGCACTTCATCCACATACTGTAATCCATCACCTGGAATCCTAAGCTCTTGTGAAGTTATTTTCATGCACTAATAGTTGTTCAAATTGATGTTTCAGAGGGGCAGTGACTGAGCACTAGAAGCTCCTCTGCTGCCATCTTGCTAAGATTGCTCCCAGTTTTTCAATTGGGTGTCAAGAAAGCTTAGAGCCAGTTTTTATACCTAATCACAGATACTGCTTTGGCTAATCCTTTGGCCGTATTTACTTTTCTCCTTCTGTATTAATTTTTGTGCCTCATTTTTAGTGTTATGTGAGTTTCTGTTAAGCCACTTAAAAGCCAGCAACATATAAATTGTTTGATCCCTTTTTCAGTGCTATAAATTTGTTAGGGAGTAGGAAGTTGGAGAGAATGGAGAAAAAAATGCAGAAAAAGATGTAATTTCACTTGGCTATGTGTAGTTTATACCTAGAGTTATAGGCTGAGTCAGTGGCATTTGCATAGGGTCAGCTGTCCCCTCTGCCCCCCCGTAGGTGACCATTACATTTCATAACATTGTGGAAGAGTTTGGACCACATTTTACTTCTTTGCTGGTTTTTTCTTTCCTTTCTTTCCTTTCTTTCTTTCTTTCTTTCTTTCTTTCTTTCTTTCTTTCTTTCTTTCTTTCTTTCTTTCTCTCTTTCTCTCTTTCTCTCTTTCTCTCTTTCTCTCTTTCTCTCTTTCTCTCTTTCTCTCTTTCTCTCTTTCTCTCTTTCTCTCTTTCTCTCTTTCTCTCTTTCTCTCTTTCTCTCTTTCTCTCTTTCTCTCTCTCCCTCCCTCCCTCCCTTCCTTTCTTCCTTTCTTCCTTCCTTTCCTTTCTTTTCTTTCTTTCCTTTGTTTCTTTCTTTTCTTTCTTTCGCTTGTAAACTTCTTGGCTTTTTCTTTGTATTCCTAACCATGGATATGGAGTGAGTGACTTAGTCATAGCTTCTATTGAGAAATTCTTCTTTGAATAATTACAGGTTGTGATTAAATAGCATGCATGTCCTGCCTTTGTTCTTTTTCTAAGTAAAATGGAAAGGTTCCACATAATATAAGCAGGTAAGCAGTAAGGACAACTAGTTACCTTATTTGCGCTCATTTTCATCAGCCTATATCCTGCCATAATTTGTTAAGATTTAGAATCCTCCATTTATCTTCTTCCCAATAGTAGATCCCTAGCAAACTTTTGCTTAATTGTTCTTGAATTAATAAAATCTCCTAATATTGAATGTCTGGAATTATTTGAAGAGATGAAAAAAATTGGTATTTTTTGGAATCATTTTCAGGAAGCGCTACAGAATACACTTTTATCCCATCACATTTGAGGTTTTAGTACTTTTGTATTACAATATGACATCTTAAATGTTGTATTTTAGTAAGAAGTCGATCCTAAACTGAGCTTTACATGTGTGGTAGGAAAGAGAAGTACCTATGAAATGTTCAAGGTCATATGAGAGAGGATTTTTCCCCACTTTCACAGGGTACTTTTACCAGTCGGATGAAGAAGACTACTTTACAAAAGACAAGGAAACCTGCTCTCTAATGTTCTCAGTCTCAATGGTACAGACCAGGACTTATCACAGGACAAATTTCTATCACCAGTTATTCACATGTCAAGAACTTGTCTTTCTGAGTGAACAGAAGAGGAATCACTGTTAAGTGATCTCACACCCTTGCTCTACAAGACTTAGTGGGTTGAGATCCTGGGGTATTATGGACAAGCAACCAGAATGATAAGAGCAGGGTCTTTATAGCTTATATACATGTTAGTATGAACAATTGTAGTATTTTTCTCTGTTATGTGTAATTAGTTAAGTTCTAGGGTAAAACTAAAGGATTGTATCCTTTACAAGCTTATACGATGACACTAGACTTCAGTATGTATGTTCTTACAAACTTAGATTTTATGTAAGGGAAAACAAAAATTTACTGCTTCATTTTGGAGCTAATGATAAAGAGGACACTGTAGAATATGAAATTTTATAGTTTTTAACAATTAATTTTTAGGTGAATAGATACAGTGTCTAGAGCTTTAAGATTTGGCTTAGGATAAGAAATTCCAAATTATCACTATTTAAAATGAAATATTTCTCATATAGTCTCATAAAATCATCACTCTAATTCCAATGTATTAGCACAGTGCTAGCAACTATTGTTAATTAAATAGTAAAGTTGCATGTTTCCATTTTATTGGAAAGTGTTTTGAATCAAAAGAACTATAAGCAATTCTACTTTAGCTGTAAACACATGTGGTCTAGAAAGTATTTTCTTGAATGTTCAATTTTGAATTATATATTATAGTAACTTATTCTCCCCTACACTCAGCACTCCATGCTCTCTTCCTTCAAGAGTTTTAGAATGTTTTATTGAATTATACAGTTTCTTTATTTAATATTACTTTTAAAATTTTTAACTAAAAATAGTATAGAATGTTTTTAAACATGGAAATACCAAGATTACATTCTTTATGCTTTAGCCTGACCAATGATATCTTTTCAACAAAGAATATGCAGTAAGAATACCTTTACATTTGAAGATTTCCTAATTTATATATTTTCATTTTATAATTGAAGGCTGTCATCCTTGACATAAATACAACTAGATACTTCAGAGGACTTTGTGTTTTACATGTGAATTGATGGGAGAGGAAGGAACATTAAAAAAAATATAGAAAAGGGAGTAATTGGAACTAACTGATTTGTTGTGGTGTCCTAAGGGGCAGGTATAATCTGCTAGCTGTCAGATTCTATTACGGTGGCTGCTGCCATCCATCAGAGCTGACATGTGTATAACAGAGTTTAGTATAACTGTAATTATACATAAGTTCATGGACTCTAAACCATTTGACATTTTAAATTTAATCTTTAAATTAAAACATTTATGTAATTTATAAGCTTGTTGGTTGAGTAGGTATGTGATTATGTGTTTTAAAAAGAAGATAGACTTCCTAAATTGTAAACTGTTGCCTGGTCTACATTTATAGCATCTGAATGTGATTTGTAACAACTCCAGGCTGACTGCTTTCACCACAGATGTGTTAACAAGCATTCATGAGTACTGCTCTTCAGCTTAGTTAATAGATTATAACATTTTCAACGGAATGAGCCATATTTCATCAATTGTAAGACATTTTAAAAATTTATTCGCTAGTGCTTTTTTTTAACTTCTTAGTCATACACAAAATAATGTAACAGTGTCTATAATCTGATGTCCTGGCTAAGAATAGCTTTGGTTTCCATTTGCTACCTCATGTGTTCTTTGAATTATCCACTTACAGGATTATTTCCTAATATAATGTTATTATACTAGAAGATATTATTAAGCTTGTCGTCTTTTTCTCTGCCACAGTATGCTTTTAGAGGACGCAAACAATTCACCAGGTGAAAAGCAAATAGATATATAATCAAAACTTCCTGTCAGATGGTCTACTTCTGTGAAGTTCTCATAAGTACCCGGGGCCTAACTCTTGCTCTGTATGCCCTGGATCACCAGTGGCTTACTGTTTGGGTTCCTGTTATCTGCCAGTTATGTTGTAGTATGAATATTACTTTTTGGTATAAAGTACTGCATATATAGTTGATATTAAAGGGCACTTTTTAAAAGCTGGGTATCAATAGTAAAGTTTCCTCTAAATTTGGATAGATATAAACGGGTGACCATTCCTAGAGTGGATTCTTGGTTTCTTTTTCATTTCCATTTAATGCTTTGTTCACTCCTTTGTCCCTTTTCAATTAAAGGCCATTATGAGAATATGCAGGTTTAAAAGATAGTGTCACTTACACTGTTGCATTGTAAGATACTTTTTAAAAATACTTGATTCTTATACATGTCACCCTATAATTGAATGACTGATTCCTTCATTAATTTTTAAATAACTGTTTAAAATCACAACTAGAGAAAGGTCTTGTTGAAGTGAGCATTGCCTACCGTGAATTAGATATCATTCTGGGATATTTTTAACACTTTTTATTTTATCTGTACTGATACATAGGTGGCCAATCATATTTCTTTTTGGGTGACACAATTAAAATTTAAATATCTATATGACTTTTTCACCTTTTTAATTTGACTATCTTTTCTTGTCTTATAGATGCTTGTGACCACACCAGAAAAATGGGATGTAGTGACAAGAAAGAGTGTTGGGGATGTAGCTCTTTCCCAAATTGTAAAGCTCCTCATTCTTGATGAAGTTCATTTGCTGCATGAAGATAGAGGGCCAGTATTAGAAAGCATCGTGGCACGTACTTTACGACAGGTAAGAGCAAGTCACTGAAAAGCTGATTATGGGGGTATGAATAACTTTTAAAATTTAAATGTAGCATGCAAAGAAATATTCATATGTGTTGCTCATATTAATGATAACGTTAATTTTACTGTGGAGAAAACTGTAGCTATTTCATTTTCATGTTAAAAATACCCTACCTTCTTTTTAAGTCTTATTTTATTGAAGTCTCTTTAAAATAAATACTGGAAAGCTTCTGTTCTAAACCTGTATCGCAAAGCTAAATCTAATATTGACTAAGCAGTATTAAACCATGGTAGACCAAAGGAGAATATTAGCAATTTCATCTAATTCTCTCCTCTCCATGCCCAGTCTCTTCCCCTGTATTTTACATCTGAGATATCAAAAGATGTATGCAGGGTATCATTTACACAAAAGAGAACTATTTTGATCATGAGATGTTTTGATTTTATGCCCTTGGTACTTACATAGTTTAGTGATTTTTTTCAGGAAGCCATATTCCAGGTTTATTTAGATTGACCATTTAGAGAGACCATGTCCCTCAGCTAAAAGCATAACAAAGATAAGGACATTCCTGCAACTATAGAACATTAGAGGTCAAGTAAATATCATTAGCACCTTTACCAGGAGGTCTGTCATTAGCATATTTACAAGGGATTTGATGGGACATCTTTCTTTTTTGAGCATTCCCAGTTGAGGGAGAAAATAGATGTGTGTATCATATACATTTTGAAACAATCATAAATATGTAAATGTTTTGTAAGTTATTTATAACTGCATAATGGTACAATTTTGTATATATAATTTATAAATATAATGTAAAGTTAAATATGTAAGCTATATTAAAAGTGTATGTTATAGGTTTATTACACATAATATAATTATGTAAATATCTATTAATATGATATAGAAATATGCAATATTATGTAACATAGATATATGTTAATATGTCTTATATATACATTGGCACTGCCATAATATATTCAAATTCCAGTAATATAGTTTATCATAACTACTATGCTCATAAATTTTGATGACTTGCTGTTTGTTATCTTAAGAAAAATATTTGATTTACTTAGCTGGACATTAGAGACTATTGAAACCTTAATCTGTCTAATTTTAACTTCTACATCTTTTTTAGTACCCATAGGTTCCAGCCACACAAAACTCTTTGTTCCTTCTCCACTTTCCGTCCAGCACTACTGACCCTTTTCAGAGATGAAACTAGTCATATTTAAGTCAGAGTATATTTTTAGTTATGAGATTAAGGGTTATAAATGCAAACATATATATCTCCATCATTCTACACATCCATCTATTGAAAATCTATTCTTTTGAATGTGCCACTCAATAAAATTGCACCTTTTCTGGGTTCTCTATACTCCCTTTCTTTGCACATTTTTAGCACTTATCCTTGTAATTTCACAACTTATCCTTGTAATTTCACAACTTGCTATAATTAATTATACCTTCATTTGTATCCTCTACTAGATTTTAATCTCCTTGACAGAGGGGTCTTTGTGGTTCTCATATTTCCAATGTATTAGCACAGTGCTAGCAACTATTGTTAATTAAATAGTAAAGTACCTGTTTTATTTGTTCCTTGTGATTACAGTAGATGGCAGTGTTTTACATAGCATTTCAACATTGGTAACTAATAAAAGCCTTAGGGACCTATTCTAATGCAGTATAGTTCTGTTCTGGTTCTGAGTTGCGTGGTAGTATTAGGCATAATTGAAAGAAACTTGGAAAGAGAAAAGCATATAAAAGGCCAAATCTGTTGTAGTTAATGGCATTGAATTAATATTGTCTTCTTAACTGTTTTCAGTAAGTTAGGAAGACTATTCAAACTTAGATTTTATGTTAGGGAAAACATTATAAAAATTTACTGCTTCATTTTGGAGCTAATGATAAAGAGGACACTGTAGAATATGAAATTTTATAGTTTTTAACAATTAATTTTTAGGTGAATAGATACAGTGTCTAGAGCTTTGAGATTGGCTTAAGATAAGAAATTCCAAATTATCACTATTTAAAATGAAATATTTCTCATATAGTCTCATCTATATTATTTCTTAGATGAAAATACAATTCTTTTTCAAATAGATTTTTAGCAGAAAAGTATCTCTGGTGTTTGTAGGGTACCATATTTAATAATTTTTGTGTTGTAAATAATGATTTTAAAACCAAAAATCAGGTTTTTTCCTTTCATATTACCACCAGTACTACTTAGAACTATTGTATAATTAAAAATCATCACTCTAATCCCTATAAAGGGTTCCTACCACCTGTAAAGGAGATTACTTAAATAGTGGGTGTGGTCATCTTTTCTTATTATTTAGAATTCCTTCATTTTGGTTGGTTTTGGCTTGGGTGTTTGCTGACTTCCATAAGATTTCTTTAAAAGCAAATTCATGGTAAAAAGTGGTGTACTATATATTTGTACTTTAATTTTCATCCATATCTATCTATATGTGTGAATCTGTGTCTTATTTAGTTCTGTATCCCCATTGACTAAAGGTTAGTTAGGTCTAAGCCAATGTTGCTGGATGGATGATTCTGAAACTATTCATATTACTCACATTGGACCACTTTTCTTATACTAACTGAGTCTTCTCGACTGAGCAGAAAACTGCTATGAAGTTGTTGATAGGGGCATCATGGGATCATAATAATGTATTTTAATTGTGAAGTGAATATAATTTTTGCCCATCCCTTGGTTTTATCTTTCTAGGTATATAACATTGTCATAAGAATGTGGCCTCTATTATTTCTCGTTCATGGGATTTACTGTGTTCATACATTTTTAGAAGAAATAAAAAGAAGAAAACATTTAACTAGTAGGATTTTTCTAGTTCAGAAAATATATTCAATTATTTTATATCATTTCAGATGCCACAGTTAGGCCACTTTTTTCATATTTCCTGTCTTTTAGGTTATGTGTTAATATTCTGTATTTCTTGGGGGATCTTGTTTTATTGTGAATGTTTCATACTTTATATTTCAAAAAACTTATTTTAAACTTAATAAAAATCCAGATGTGTTGAATCTACTTTATACATTAATTAAAATAATCCACATAGGTTGAATCTACACAGAGTATGATAAGGATTCTTGGACTCTCTGCAACCTTACCCAACTACCTCGATGTTGCTGCATTTTTACACGTTAATCCCTACATTGGCCTTTTCTTTTTTGATGGCCGTTTTCGACCAGTTCCTCTTGGACAAACATTTCTGGGGGTTAAAGGTACAAATAAGGTAAGTATTCATTTTAGTAATTATGCTTTTTTTCTAAAATTATTTCTGTTGATGTATTTAGGATTAGAGGCTCCAAAAGACCATTTCAGTAGCATTACAAATACAATATCCTAGACAAAGTCAAGCACTTTCTCAACTATATGTACTAGAGTAATTCCTTCTCCAAAAAGTTGCTTATAGTAGTTTGTATTGCTATTATCAATGTATATTTTGTATTCTCAGCTAGGAATACAAATTACATATAAGAATATGCATTTCAAAAAGTTATTTTGATATGATTGAAGGACAGTGTGAAATAATAAAAGGCTCTCATTAACCAGTAATACATATGTTGGTATATTATTTATCTAAACTAAATAATACCTTACATGCAATTGAAAAATAATCACATGGTAGCACCTATTAAGGGAGGTGCTCTATATAATTTATGTTTTATAATTAATACATACTAATTATATATATGTGGCATTTCTGAAATTCCTTATAATATGTTAAAAAGTTTGTTTATCTAGTTTGTTAGTAGTATTACCTTGTACCATTTGAAGGATTAAAGTGCTTATTTTGGACTTTTGTTTGTTTATTTATTTGTTTGTTTATTTAAATAATTTATCCCTCTGTTCTCTCTCTTATTTTCCTTTTGCTCAGTCCCTAGACATACACACCGCCACCACCCCCACTTCCTCCCCACCACCACCACTACCACCAGAGCTTTCTGCCTGCTCTGTATCTATGAGTTTGTCTCTATTTTGATTGTAGTTCAGTTTGTTCATTAAATTCCACATATGAGTGAAATCATATGGATTTGTCTTTCTTAACTGGCGTATTTCACTTAGCATAATGTTCTCCAGTTCCATCCCTGTTGACTTTTATTTTTAAATATCATGAATTTATATACTTATTAAGTTTATATACTTATCATTCCGTTTAACAACATATTTTTTTTATCCGTAGAAGAAATATCTTCAGGAGAATATTCACAGACCACATGATCTCTTAAAAAATAAAAAGATGGAGCCATGGTTACTACGTCAATCTTGATCATTAACATATTACATTATTTCTTATCTAAAAACAATTTTTTTAGTACAATAGGGCCATTTTACATTATTATAAATAAAATACTCAGCTAAAAATATCAGAAATGACTGTCACTTCAAGAGTTATTATGCTCCATTAACATTGAAGTAAAGTAACATACCTTTAGAATTGCAGGAAGGCATTTCCAACTTGTGCACATAAAGATCATTTATGATATGGTGATAGTTATCATAAAAAGAAGTTCCCTCATTAATTACTCCAAGTGTTTTTTTAGTATTACTTGCTGCTTGTGTTTTTAATCATGTCTTTATATATACTTATTAATTTTATTTTAATGTATCATCAGGGCAGATGTAGAGCTGCTTCTTGATAGCTGTAGTGTTCTTTCAGCTTCACCCTTTAACTGATAGCAGGTGCTTACCACAGAAAAATACAGAGAAGGAAATTTTTTCAGATGCTTGTCAGCCACTTTAAATCTCTTTTCATTTCATCATACAAATTGGCAAATAAATTAAAGCTAATTAAATGCAACTATTTTCACCACAATATGTTAGTATCATAATCATAAAAGTAATGGTATTAGATGATGAACCATCATAATTATTTTGAAGGTTTAGAAATTTGGCAAAATTAAAAAAGACTTTTACATATCTTATATAGCGTAAACAATAAATTAATAATATAAGTTATAAATAGAGATTTTTGTCTTACTAAAATGTTTTATTTTTACACTCAGCTGTAATACACAGTTGGTAACCATTATGCATTTCCCCAGGGTGTCTGTTGTTTGATATATTTTCTAACCAGTTGTTAATTTGTCATTTCCTTTAAGAAGAAATCCTTATAAGTTTCTCAGATTTTCATTTAAAAAGTCATGATATGATTCAGTTGTTATGGAAGAACATGGAAAATGGTGTGGGTAACATGTCTAATTTGAAATATGTAATTACTTTGGCCAGTACTCAACTTAAAGTACACTGAAAAATTAGCTTTATTTGGAGGAAGTTTTTTTTGAATCATTAGTGGGGAGTAAATTATTTTGTGATTATCTCATCTACCTTAGTCATTATAAAACATGAGTTTCAGAATGCTGAAGTGTTCACATTATTAAAACAAAAAATATAAATCATAGTCATTTCAGATGCATATGACATTTTCATTCCCTCCAAACTCTTAATAAATGTTAAGATACACAGACTGTGTCATATGCCTCCACCTTTGGGTTAACCACTTGCTTTTGATTTACAGTTTGCTCAGAATTAATTGTGAGAATGAAACCCTTTCTTAATTCATAAATTTGATATTAAATTTCCACTTAACCAGAAATATGTTACTGTAGAAAGCAATCTACCTTTCTACATATACATTACAGAAACAGTGTTTCTTTAGATTTCAGTTTTCTATACCATGACATTCTATTGGTAATGTTCTGGTGATTTGGAAAATTACATAGGAAAACTCTATCCTTTATAATAAAAGAGAAACATGTAAATTGACCGTCCCTCCGCTACGCTCACCAGCCAGCCAGGAGTTAGTATGCAAATTAACCCGACAAAGATGGCGAGTTAATTTGCATACACAGGCGCCGGGCGGAGAGCAGAGCGGGAGAGCCGGCGGAGAGTGGAGTGGCTTGGGGAAATTGGCTGCCAGACGGAGAGCAGAGAGGGAGAGCTGGTGGCTTGGAGGACTTGGCAGAGTGGGAGGCCATGGGATGGAGACAGAGCAGGAAGGGAAAACCAAGATTGCAGGGAGCACCAGGAATTCTGGGAATAGTAGTTTTGATGGCAGCTCAGGACCGGAAGTGGAAGCCCAGAGTGCGGGGAGCACCAGGAATGCTGGGAATCATAGTTCTGGTGGCAGATGGATCTCCTAGACCCGTAGTCAGCAAACTGCGGCTCGCGAGCCTCATGCGGCTCTTTGGCCCCTTGAGTGTGGCTCTTCCTAAGCCTTAGGAGTACCCTAATTAAGTTAATAACGATGTACCTACCTATATAGTTTAAGTTTAAAAAATTTGGCTCTCTAAAGAAATTTCAATCATTGTACTATTGATATTTGGCTCTGTTGAATAATGAGTTTGCCAACCACTGTCCTAGACAGTAGAGCAAAGTGAGCTTGGAGCAAGTTACTGTTGTGGTGGGGGATGGAGGGAAAGCAAAGGTGAGAGACATAAGTAAAATCAGAGTGTCTAGGAAAAATTAAAGGGAAGATATCCTAAAACTTCCAGGAATCTCCACCAATGAAGGAGAAAAAAATGCCTCTATTATTCTATGAGCAACAAACCAAACTGGGTTGGGGGGTCTCAGACAATTCGCTCATATGATTGCAAAGACAGAAACTCCTGGATTGGAGAGGGCTCCCCTGAGGGCTCCCAGATTGGAGAGGGTGCAGGTCGGGCTGAGGGACCCCCACACCCCCCAGCGTACAAATGTCGTGCACTGGGCCTCTGGTAGTTTATAAAAGAAAAACAGCCTAAAGAATGGACTTGTCAAGGAAAAGCAGAGAAAATAACTTTAAAGTAATTCTAAAATATGTGTAACTAGTATATTATCCTTAAAATTACTGTCTTTAAAAAGATGGCATGCTTAGTACTGTGAAACTATTGTATGATGTTTTTTATTTGTATTTTTTAATTGTGTTTGTTTCTATCAGGTTGTTATATGTTAGATATTTATATTGCCTTTGCTATTTCTGCATTCTAGCTAGTCTGAAAGTAACTAAAGATGCATTTTAATTGGCAGTTTTTTTGTAGTTAGAAATTTTATAATTGCTTTGTTTGATTTTTGTTTTTTTGTTTTAAACATTTTAAGGTGCAACAGTTGAATAACATGGATGAAGTATGTTATGAAAGTGTTCTGAAGCAAGTAAAGGCTGGACACCAGGTATACTTTATTTTATCCTGTTTTAGACAATGCTGTGTTTTTGCTTCATACAGTGACCCTTTGGTCTTTGAACTTTGTATTTGTATTTTTTAAATGTTGTGTAAATATTACTGGTATAAAAGAGACTGAGCAAAAAGAGAGTTTAAGCAAATTTAACCCTTGGGCACACCAAAAGCAAAAATGAGCAGGGAGAAAATTACTGCTAATTCTGCCACCCAAAGATAATTTCTGTTGGTGTACATCTTTCCATTGGTTAAAATATTTTATTCCCTATCTTTTCTCAGTTATTTCTATAGTTTCTATAACCTATGTATTATGTTATTCCTATCCAGTAATATCACAGAACCATAAATAGAAAATGTAAATAAACATTTAAAGATGTCAGGTTAAAAAAAATAATGGTGTGTTTTATGCAATATTGTTCTTTTAGGTTTTGTGTTCTAGTAGGACAGGTTCTATTAAATTGGGTTATAAAGAAATCTTGTTGGTTAAGTTCATTGTATAGTGTCATGTGCAAGGGGAATCCTTGGTAAATATAATTTGATTGTGAGATGAATTGCCTCATCTTCAAAGATTTAACATCCTGAGTGAGGTGGGATATTGGGAAATGTAAAATTCATCAGGACTATGGCCCACTAGTTGATAGTTGTCTCTAGTATTGCTAGTGTTACAAATGCCCAAGCCAGTGCCTTCAGATTGTAAGTGCTGAGTTGTTAAGGCAGCGCCTTAGTCTTTTACATTAACGCAGTCATCTCAAGTTGAAAGCTCTTTTGCAACACAATTTGAGAACAAAGCTTTATCTTTTTCATTGTTTTAAATTACCTCTATTCTGTGTGTAACTTTGAAAAAGTTGCCCCAAACTGAGATCTTTTCCTATTTTCAGTCTTTTAAAGGGGATTGTTCTGTTTAAGTCTTCTATTTGCAGGTTGCTCTGCCAACTACTATTTGGCCTGAAAGTGCATGTAGCTTGATCCATGGCAGCTTCTGCTAGATGCCTTTGTAGTATTTCCAGGACTGAAATTGTAGTGTGGAGACTTGGAAAGGAGGATTGTTGCACATTTGGATTTTGGAAGCTGAGGTAGATATCTCTTTCAATAAGACTAGCCAACCTCTATTTAATTCATCACACAAGAATTGCGACTTCACAGGGGTCTTTGATGACTGAGGCCCATGTGGAAGTTTGTTTTCAGTGGTTTAGAACCCCTCACTGGATTATTTTCCCTTTTCTATCTCCTTGAAGTGATACCTTCCCTAAGCTGCGGTCCTCTGCTTTTATTAAAAAGTTAATAAAGAACTTCCTAATAGAATAGAGTTTCTGAGTTGTGTTTCTTCCCCTCTTTTATTTATTTTTTTAGTCAAGGATGTTTTTTGCATTGATTTTCAGACAGAGTAAAAGGGAAGAAGAAGGGGGGAGAGAGAGAGAAACATCGATGTGAGAGAGACATTAATTGGTTGCCTCCTGCGCACACCCCGACCCCTCAATCGACGAACGTGCCCTTGACCAGAAATTGAACCCAAGACCCTCCGCCCAACGCTCTAATCACTATACCAAGCGAGCTAGGACTGTTTGTCCCCCTCTCAATTGAGGTTGAATATAACACTGCCCCCGTTACTAGCTCTCTTTGTATAAGGCTCCAAGTGATACATTTCACCAAATGGATTTGTATGTATCCATCTTTCAGAAAATGAAAAATATATAATTTATCAATCTTTTTATTTTATTACCTGAAAAACTGACCACCAAATTAACTCTTCAGTTATATTCTGCCTAACTCTGATGACTGAAAGGTCTTATGTGCTTCATTCTAAAAGACTCTTCTGTTTAAATGTTTTATTGTATATATAAGTACAGTAAATTGTGTGTGTGTGTGTAGAGAGAGAGAGAGAGAGAGACAGACAGACAGACAGACAGACGGAGACAGAGATAGAAAAGCATACAGGCAGAGAGCTGTGCTTCTGGTATTCGGATACAGCCATAACTGACTGCACATTAGTGCAGTGCTATTAGGTAGCCATCTACATATTCAATAAAGGTGCTTTTCCTTGTTAAGAAAACATAAATTATTTCTTGTGGGGCTGTGTACTTAATGAATGTTAGCTTTATTTTGTTGCCTTTTAAATATACGTTAGCAGTTAGTGTATAGCAGTAAGAAATTGTAAGTTAGTCTATTCTAGTCCAGGGAAACATAGAATTTTCTCTGCTACTCCCTCTTCCTGACAACCCAATTAAAAAAATATTTCCAGGGAATATTCCTTGATTTTATTTGTTTTCTTAACCTTCAGTTTGTTTTGGTATTCGGGGTTTTCTTCCTAGTTGTGGTTTTCCTAAATAATTTTATCAGAGCAGCTACTTTTCAGACCTTTATTAAATAGACTGATGTGTCCATTAAAAGAAAAAAAAATACATTCTCAGGTCAATATATACTTCTCATGATCAAAAATTAATTTAAATACACACACACACACACACACACATACACACACATACACACACAAATGAATTCATTTTGCTTTTCTCCCATTAGATTAAATTAGAATAGAGCAAATTTCACCTTCAAAAACCATGCTGATAGTCTCTGATCATACTATTTCATGGGTTTCAGTGTACCAGTCATCTAAATGTGTGGGCTCATGTACTTAATAGATTTTATGTGCAGCTTTGCCTGAAAAGTATTAAAAACAGTAGGAGGCAGTTGTGTTCCACTCAAGCATGTGTGGTGACAGATGGAGAAAATCTTTTCATGTTGACTTTTCAACAGTCATACTCCACAAGACTTCAAGCTCTTCTTGGCTATTGGGAAATTAAAAGTTGGCGATTCAGCCTTTAATTTTGATCCATCTGCTCAAACTAATGAGACATCTCATTTGTAAGCGTCTCTTTGTGTTACCAAATGCAAGTACAGCTTTATCATTCCTGTTAATAATTCCCCTCCTCCTGTGTAACTTGCAGAATGGGAAAATAATTGATGCCTTAACCCTATTGAGATTTTCTTGTTATACAAACTTTGTTACAGTGATGGGAAAAGAAATTAGAAACTTCCTCAGAGATTATGGCATATTTAGTAAGTCAACTTGTTCATTTTGTACATTATCAAAAAAGTTAAGATTCTTATTTAAGTAGCTTTTTACTCAAAAGTCTACCTCCAATTTCAAGGTTTTAACAGTGTTAAAGAGAAAAAAGTCTTCTTCAACCGTGGTTTTCCTTATTCAGATGTGTATTTTGTTTTCTCTTTCTTCATCATTTATAAGTTTTTAGTTGATGTTAGTTTCTAACAAGAACCCACCTTTTAAAATTGACTAAGAATTATAGATTAATTTAACTTACTACTATCTGAAGGGATTTATTTTTTGTTTCTCAGCATTGCTTCTTAGTTTATATACATTTAATTATGTACAATTGAAACACATTTTACCATGCTAACTTCAATCTTCTATAATAAAAGCGTAATATGCAATTGACCGAATGGCTGAACAGCCGAACGACCATCTGGACGACCATCCGGGACCACGCTATGACACCCACTGGCGCCACACCAGCCAAGGCGGGTGTGATGTGATTGGGGCCCCAGCCATTGAACCATGATCACCCTGCAGAGGCAGGCCCAGGCCACCAGCTGGTGGGGCGATCAATCGGTGGGCTCCACGATAGCCCCAAAGAGGGAGGCCCAGGCCACCGACCGTGGGCTGCGGCGGGTGAGCAGGGCCTCCCTCTGCCAGGGAAGTTCAGGTCCTGGGTATCAGCGGTCAGAGGGAAGCCCGGGTTCTTGGTTCCAGCGGCTGGGGGAAGCCCGGGTTCTGGGTGCTGGAGAAGAGCTGGGGG
This sequence comes from Myotis yumanensis, assembly GCF_028538775.1. Lineage (NCBI taxonomy): Eukaryota > Metazoa > Chordata > Mammalia > Chiroptera > Vespertilionidae > Myotis > Myotis yumanensis. The sequence continues at coordinate 43,458,154 of NW_027223757.1, forward strand.
AAGGAAGGCCTACTCTTGCACGAATTTCATGCAGCAGGCCTCTAGTACTTTAATAATGGAACTTTTCATTTGCCCGTTTGCCTAAAAAATGTTCCTTCCTCCAGATACTAACATCACTAATTCTTGGTACCAGTGCTTCTGTCATATCAAATTTGTCTAACATAACATTTATTTGTGAATTGAGTTCTGCTTTCTTGTCAGCCTTCTTTGTTCCTCCCTTCCCCAATTGAGACATGTTCCCAAAGGAAGATAAAAGCATGGTTTTGAGGAAAGAGACATTTCAACAATTATGACCACAGACTGAGCTCCTTTAAAGGGGCCCAAGGTACCTATATTGTGTGGGCATTACCTATTCCACATTTGCCTCACACCCTTTCCTTCCCTTCATTTCCCACCTCCCTGGGCTTCTTTCAGACCCTCATCATGGAGATGCTCTTCTCTTTACCTCTGAGCTTTTGCATAGCTTCTTTCCTCTGCCTCACACATTTCTTATTCTCTACTTGGTTGTCCTCTACTAAACCATTCAGGTCTCATCTTTGTTTGAGAACCTCCCCCCTCCCCCCCCCCCCCCCCGCTTTTTTTTTTACCTCCCTAACTTTCACTTTCCTATGATTGACTATATAATAACATGGTATATATCTTCATATTGCTAGCTACAGTTTTACCTTTTTTTTTTCCTGGCTGTTTTTTATTAATTCCACTTTTCATGATAAGATAGTAAGTCCCATAAGGAAAGGGGCTATCTCTAGGTTTGCTCATCACATATTGTCATGGCCTCACCAGTACCTGGTACACATTTGGTGCTCAGACAGTGTTTGATGAATACGTAAATGGGAGATGTAGTAGTCTTCATAAGTCTGATTTATTCTTAAAGGATTAGGGGGCAACCAACTTAAAGTTCCATGGTAGGCGAACGTTTAAGTTGAGGGGAGAACAACCTGGAGATGTGGGAATGACATCAAAGATTGCTTAGATTACCTTATTAAGGAACTTTTTCCCCCTGTAGGCTGTAAAGAACAATGAAAGAATATTGGTATTCTTTAAAAAATGTTTCATTATATACATTTATTCTTAATATTATTTTATCTAGTTACTAGAGGCCCGGTGCACAAAAATTTGTGCACTCGGGGGTAGGGGGTCCCTCAGCCCGGCCTGTGCCCTTTCACAGTCTGGGACCCCTCAGGGGTGACCACTTACTGACTTAGGCTCGCTCCCTGGGGGATTGGGCCTAAGATGGCAATCAGACATCCCTCTGGCAGCCCGGCAGCCCTTAGGGGTGTCCACTTGCCAGCGGGGAGCAGACCTAAGCTGCAGTCAAACATCCTTAGCTCTGCAGAGGAGGCAGGAGAGGCTCCCACCACCACCGCTGTACTGGCAGCCATCAGCCTGGCTTGTGGCTGAGCAGCGCTCCCCCTGTGGGAGCACACTGACCACCAGGGGGCAGCTTCTGCATTGAGCACCTGCCCCCTGGTGGTCAGTGTGTGTCATAGTGACCAGTCATTCCCAGTCATTCTGCTTTTAGGGTCAATTTGCATATTACCCTTTTATTATATAGGATAGAGGCCTGGTGCACGGGTGGGGGCCGGCTGGTTTGCCCTGAAGGGTGTCCAGGATCAGGTTGGGGGTCCCTACTGGGGTGCCTGGCCAGACTGGGTGAGGGGCTGATGGCTGTTTGCAGCTGGTCACACCCCCTTCAGAATGGTGGTCCCCACTGGGGTGCCTGGCCAGCCTGGATGACGGGCTGATGGCTGTTTGCAGCTGGTCACACCCCCTTCAGGGTGGGGCTCCCCACTGGGGTGCCTGGCCAGTCTGGGTGAGGGACTGAGGGCCGTTTTCAGGCTGATGGGCGACTGAAGCTCCCAGCCTCTTTTTTTTTTCTTTTTTTTTTTATTCTGGGATTTATTTACCTTCTATAGCTGTCACTGGAGCTAAGAGCTGGCTCCAGCTCTGAGGCCATGGCTGGCTGAAAGCAGGTTTCTGGGGTTTGTTTAGCTTCTATAATTGCAACATTGTTTCATCCGGAGCTCAGAGCTGGGCCGCGGCAGGCGGGGAACCTTGGCTTCCTCCATCACTGGAGCAAGCAAGCCTCATGTTTGCTTCAGCTGTGTGGCTGCCGGCCGCCATCTTTGTTGGCATTTAATTTGCATATCCTGCTGATTAGCCAATGGGAAGCATAGCGGAGGTATGGTTAATTACCATGTTTGTCTATTATTAGATAGGATACTCATTCCTGTTGGACATATGAATATACCTGACTGTCTTTTAATTTAAGATACCAATATGACTTAGCTATTTTTCATGATATAGACATAATTTGTGCCACCAGTTATTTTAAGTTAATATATTATTTCTCTCTTTTATTTCTATTCATTAAGCCATAGGGGAGAAACTTCCGAACCTTTTAAAATTTTATATTTTTAAAAGAACAGAAAAATTCAATTTTTCTGAAATATAGGTTACAATAAGAGTACTCAATTATGTTCTTGAAATTATATATATGTATATATGTGTGTGTGTGTGTGTGTATATATATATATATATATATATATATAAAACACTTTTTTATTAACTAGTAATGTTCTCTTCATTTGCAAAAGGAATACTTCTTTTTTTTTTTTTTTTTCAGTTTTCACACTCATTTTTTATTTGCTAGGAATTTACCAGAATTTTCAACCTCTCTAAAGGTCATAGTTAAGTCAGAACTTAATTACAAAAAAAGGAAACCTATCTTCTGTGCTTCAAATACTTTACTTTTCAACTCAGCTGCTATAAATACTCATCTCGATGGTAAACATCCAGAGCAGCTGCAAAATCATTCAAACCACTACCATCTTTTATTTCCGACCTAGGGCCCAACAGCTCAGCGCCCCCTCTCCAGCGCTGCCATAAGCAGCATGGCCCGGTATGTAGGAATGAATCTCGCTTCTCTCGCGAGAGTTGCGGGCTCCGAGCGCGTGCACAGCAAGGAATACTTCTTAATATGGAATATTTGTATTGCATTTTCAAATCTTTATTGTTATTAACATTCCTTATTTCTTTTGTCGTTGAGAATTTTTCAGTTACTGAAATAATACATTCTTAAAACAAGTGAATCAACACAAAAGTGTAAAAAAGAAAAGAAAAAGCTAATGAATTACTTTTCCTTCCCCTCACCTCACCCCCAGTACTCCTACACTTGAAGTGTATTCCGTTTTCTCATGGCACATACACACATATACAAGTACGTACATATCTTTGGCATTTGAGCTTTCTAAATTTGGTAATCAGTGGCTTTTGGAATTATAACAAAAGGACAGAGCACAGTGGAATAGTATGTCTCAGAATGAAATTTAGAAATTTTGAGGATATAAACTATGTTTAGTTCTATTCTTGCACAGTCTACAGGTCTTAAGCCAGAAGATCAAAAGACATAAATGCTGTGCATAATCTTGTGGGGGGGGGGGGGGGGGTGGGCGAGAAAAACAAATATGTTTTTCCAAAACCGGTTTTCTTTATATTAGATTTATTATGGACCACCAGGGAACATATATAATCATTCAAACCTGAAAGCAAATCTCCGTCTACTTCATCCAATAGTAGTATGTTATCTCTATTTTTATGTGTCTGATTAGTATACTAGTAACTCCCTTATAGAAGTTATCAACTTTTCCATCCATTTTCTCATTCTTCCTGTCTTCTTTGGTGCACCTCTTCATGATTTACATTGCAAAATGTGAAGATAGTACAAGTTGTTTTGTTCTCTTACTAGGTGTTACATTTTGACCATATTATTGTGTAATTTTCCTCTGTTGGTTCTGTTTCATACCTCCAAAATGCTTTGCATGAAAACAGCTATAACTATGGGGCTTTGAACATATGCTTTATGATATATATGGCCAATACATAAATGCATGTTTACAGGCATAAATGCATATTGTACATAAAAAGTGAAGTCAGTTAAATTATATATAATTTGTCATAAATTTTGTTGTTTGAAAGATTCCATAAAAATCCATAGCTGAGTTAAATCAAGTATTCCAGACTGGGGAAGTGATTTTATTAGATTATTTGGTAATTTTATGTAATTTTTGTAATTATAGAATTGGATTACAATAAACATATAATGATCAGGTTAAATAATTAAAAAGTATTGACTTGTGGTATACACTTTTGTCAAATATTTTGTATATTTAATATTTCATTAATTTTGTTGATAATAAAACCTAATTTATATACATGTTTATTTTATACTCTGTTATTTATATTTTTAAATAACAGTAATATAAACTAGGGAAGTACTAAAACAATGTCTGTTTGTAATCATTTTTCTATCTTTTATAACACCATAGAAAATTCTCTAGGTAGCTATTCACAGTATTTTACATTAAATTGTCTGAAGTTAATTTGACAGCTATTTATTTTATTTTAGAAAATGATATATTGAATATCTTTATTAACTGGTTTCCAGCTGATATTTAGACTTGGAAGCAGTGGAAGATACATTTAATAAGTTTAGTTACCACAGGAATTTGTTGACTGTATTTTTATAGCCAGCTTTGTGATAAGACTGAAAAATTGGTGTCCGAGGGAAATCTAATACAACTATTCATGTGTTTGCTCAAAGTGCAACAAAGGGAGCTGAACATTTAGTCTAAATTAACCATTGCTGATTTTTACTATCTTGTTTGTAGCTGGGTTTTTTAAGTTTTTGTTTTCATGGTAGCATACTTACGTGTGAAGGAGTGGGGAGAAAGAAATATCTCTATAGTTAATATTATAAAGTAGGATTCTGTCTTGAAGAAGATAACATAGTCTCAGATCTCATCTCATTTTTTTCTTGGTTTAGTAAATGAATAGGTGGGAAATGCAACTCTAACTATATCCTGACAAATACTGTGGGCATTTCCAGATTGTATAGCATTCATTAAGTTAGTGGCTGCTCCTAAAATACAGTCAGAGACCTATTAAGTTTTGTGAAGGGTCTAAGACAGTGGTCTGCAAACTCATTAGTCAACAGAGCCAAATATCCACAGTACAACAATTGAAATTTCTTTTGAGAGCCAAATTTTTTAAACTTAAACTATATAGATAGGTACATTGTTATTAACTTAATTAGGGTACTCCTAAGCTGGCCTTTGCTAAAAACGTTCTCAATCTGATTGAGGTACGTTCGCTGAGGTCGACCCCTTCCAACTCTCCCATCCTCAACTCGTGCATGAATCGCGCACACCTCCCTGCTCTGCGTCTCCTGTCGCCCTACCGACCGACACCCCCCACTTCTTCTAACACCACTTCTTCAAAATAGACTCACCTAGGCCGAAAACCGACTTCTGTGCATGGGCCACGAAGTTTCAATCGCACTGTACGTGCGTGCCTGCACGTGGTATTTTGTGGAAGAGCCACACTCTAGGGACAAAGAGCCGCATGTGGCTCGCGAGCCGCGGTTTGCCGACCACTGGTCTAAGACATTACCCTACCTACATGCAACATACCATAGGTTAACTTCATTGTGTACTTTATGTATAGACATGTGCACACAAAGAGAAATAGGAGACACTGGATTAGGGAACAGACCTTATATTTATTCACAGTACATCTAGCTTTCCACGGGGCAACATGATAAGAATTACCTTGGAGCATGAGTTGCACCATAGGAGACTAACTCAAAAATTAGGAAACTTGGAGCTTATATAGTTGTTGCTGGCACATCTGCTCACCCCCTCCTTTGGTGGCAGTGGGGGAATATAGGGAGGGGGAAGAGAAGAAGAGAGGAGGGGTGAAGAAGTAAAAGGAGAGGGAGAGGGAGGAAAGGAGTGAGAGAGGGAGAGAAGGAAAGAAGTAAAAGCAACTGACCTGTCCAAGTAATTTTTACTTTAGAATATAAACAGATTCTCTCCAGAAAGGAAGGGAAGGCCTGTACCCTGGAATATAAGCATCTGTCTCCTTGAGAGAGAAGGAAGGGTTCTAGGTTTTATTATCCTCGGGGGGAGCAGAGACATCCTCTGCCTTTCAAGCACTTCAGTTTCCACTCCTCACAGCCCCTACCATGTAGGAACACTAAGAACTTCAGGGAGGATTATTGTCCAGAAAGACCTAATGGTATCTGGAAAGGACATGTACTCCACTAAACCACCCCAGGGAGACAGAGTCTACTATTTCTACTACGGTCTACTTTAAACAGAAAAAAGGTAGGGAAAGAAAAAAACTTTCTAGCCTTACCTACATTGCATACTCTCTCTCCAGTAACCGTTTTGTCTTGTTCTCCATGGACCTAGATCTTTTTGTTTTGTTTTGTTACTATAGTATTTGATTTACTCTCTCTTATTGCTATATTCTCTTGTTTTTCTTTTTTCTTAGTATAGTGTCGATTGAAGAGTACAGATTTGTGGAGAAATGAGGTGTTTTTCATTTGTGTTTGAGAAAGTGGCCTAAAGAAATGGAGACAGTTAAGAGCCAATCTAAAAGGAATTATAATTTTGATTTTTTTCTTTACAATTTTAATTAGTCTAGCTGGTAAATTTGATTGAAAGTATATTGGCTTACTAGGGCTTCTTCTGTTCAAGTAAGTATATTCTTTTAGGAAGAATCTTTTCAAGTGTGTTACTTGAGAATATTAAATGCTCAGTTGAGTGTTAAGGAATTATACATACTGATTATTGTCTAAGAAGAGAAATGAAAAATACGGATGAAAACCTTAAAAATACATTTCTATGTTGTTATTTTATGAAATTAGATTCAGTCCAGAACATCTTATAAGATTGAATAGTAATAGGCCTTCAAGTCTAGTGGCATCTGTAAAAATGAAATTGTTAGCTCACTAATGAATTTTATTTGCATAGTAATAGACTAGCTGATCTTGCTTAATTTGCTCTACAGAATAGAGGTTGCTATCTGGGGCCTATCAATAATGAATATCAGTGCAATTTGGACTGTCATGGAGGTCAGTAAAATATTTTTTGGTGTGTGATACTGTAATGTATTGAAGAAAGAATCTTTCTTCTGTCTTAACATTATTGGATTGATCTAGATTTAGCAATGAATTCTTGATCTCCATTTGTCCTCCGGGAACTGATTAGGAGCAGTGTAGTTTGGGTCACATCATTAAGATTTTTGTCATGTTAATGAACATATTTGACACAGCATTAATTCATAGTGTTTGTATTTTTAAAACTTCACTAAATTCCTTTCTCATTAAATTATTCATTAAAAGTAGTTGGCTTCAATATATGTTCCTTAAAAGTTTCATTTATGTGTGTGTACTTATATGAACTTCTTAAAATGAATAATACTTATAATCTTTTAATACTTATCATATAGACTGAAATTTAGAAATGGAAATGTAATCCTAAATTTATAAACTTCTAAATTACTGAGAATGCTTTATGATTTGGGATCTCTTCTGTAGTCTGTTTGCCTTATTAATTAAAGTCAGAGCCTTGGTGGGTAGAGTGTTAAATATAGACACTGCTACACTTTTAGCACATGAACTATATCTGGGTCATCAGTCTTAATTCTAGATATTGAACAGAGTGGAGATGGTTTTAAGACTAACTGAGGCTTTGGCAATATTCAACAAATATTTATTGAATGCTCAGTGTATGCCAGAGACTGTGCTGGCAAAAGAAAGCAGAGACGATGCATTACTGCTGCTTGTAATCTCATGAGAGAAACAAGGTTAATCCAGATAACTATACATTAAATATACTGATTGGATAAAGTAAACTTTCCCCCACTCATTTTAGATCTACTGATGATTTTTAGCTCCATATTCCTTCCATTTCACTGTGTGTAAGAAGTGCTTTCTCCTCCCCTATTTGTTAATTTATTTCTCCATTAACTCAGATTCTTATTTACTCACAGGGTTATAATTCATTATTTTATTTTATTTTTTTAATATTTTATTGATTTTTTACAGAGAGGAAGGGAGAGAGATAGAGAGTCAGAAACAGCGATGGGAGAGAAACATCGATCAGCCGCCTCCTGCACATCCCCCACTGGGGATGTGCCCGCAACCCAGGTACATGCCCTTGACCGGAATTGAACCTGGGACCCTTCAGTCCGCAGGCCGACGCTCTATCCACTGAGCCAAACCGGTTTCGGCTATAATTCATTATTATATTACTTACATTGATGATCATAATGTTCCAAATTTGGCAAAGGGGGCCCCTTCAAGCTGGCTTCTTTATATTTTTTATATGTCCCTGCCCCAGACTTGAAATTAATCATTTCTGCAAGCAAACCTGTTTCCTTTTTAGTAGAGAATAGTGTTCAGTGACCAGTGAAAAGTGTTTTATTTTTTAAATGCATATTTTTACTGATTTTCCCAAAAAAATATTATCCAGAAGAATGCAAGAATTGATAGGTTTCTAGAATTTTCAACCTTTTGGCAAGAAGAAAATACAATGTTTGGCAGTTTCTTTCCACTAGGAGAGTTCCTCTTATGCTGCTATTTGCAGACTCCTCCAGGGTGCTTTGCAGGGAGCACAGAACGGCTGAGTTTGGGAGTGGGAGAGGTGTACTGTTGGGAGAGAAACGTGAGATTTGGATCTCTTAGGGCCAATAAGTAGCTTTAATCTGTTAGTAGTTTCTGTTTTTGTGGTGATACCAAGTAGACTGATCTTTCACATGTGGAATATCAATTTAGCTTTTTATGTGGAGATGGGATTTGGTCTTCCACTTTGTCATGTTTTAAATATTGAACCAAACAAACTAGTAGTTTTTCTCTTGTGGGCCTCGAATACCAGCTTGAATACTAATTGGATAAACTGGCCAAGCTCAGTAGCCTAGAAATTTGACCAGACAAGTAGGACTCTTGTATTGCTCAAATCAAGTACAAAGTCGGCATATATGGGACAGGCCTGTAGCTGAAAATGCTTACCAACTCTAAAAACGGGCTGAGCCAGAGAGTAGAGGGTACACCTTTCTATAGCAGCCCCACCCCCAATGCTGCTGGTTATCTTCACTAATCGTGAACTCTGCACACAAACATTTGCACAGTTCCTGCTGTCTTTGCTGACCAAAATTTAACTCACCTAAATTTGTTGATTTGGGTAAATGCTTTTTAAATAAAAACCCATAACAAAACCAGGTTTTCAATTTAAATGCTTTTGTACACAGAAAGCAATTATAGGTATGTCACAAATTTGTTAGCATCATGTATGATATAGAGAATATACTTTGTAAATAGATAGCTTAAATATTCATTATAATTTGAAACATTACCAAAAATCCTGTTGAAATATATTATTTGCGTGAAAATTAACATGGATAATACTCTGATTTTTTCCCTAAAGTTGTAGGTTATGCTGATTAAATATTTTATCAACTTTGATCAGATACCTAATAATTTTATTTTAGATGAAAGTATTTTATAAACAGCATTTAATGAGCCTCATTATGTTTATTTTTACACTGAATTTATGAACGCATCATAAAACTTATTAGGCCACCTTCTTATTACAGATGACAAAACAAAGCCCAATAACATGCCCAAAGTCAGACATTTAATAAGCTTTGCAATTAAAACTAGAACCTTAGCCTTTTCACTTTCTTTTCAATGTTTTCACTCCCACAAAACTGACATTTTCATTTAACCAGTCATTGCCCTGCAAAGAGAAGAGAGTGCAAAAAATGTATAATAATAAAAGCGTAATATGCTAATTAGACTGGACATCCTTCCAGGCAACCTGCCAGACGTAGCCAGGGCTGCGAGGGAAACCCGTGACTGCTGGCGGCTGGAGGGAAGCCCAGGTCTCAGGTGCCAGAGGGAAGCTGGTGCCAGCAGCCGGGGGAAGGAAAGTCTACTCTTGCTCGAATTTTGTGCATCAGGCCTCTAGTATATCTATAATTTCCATCTGAGAAATCTGGCCTGAGGAAATCATCAATAGTATGTCTAAAAAATCTGTAACAACCTGATAATTTTCAGTGATAAATTTTTTAAGTATTAAATCCTTTCCAACAAAGTATATGTTCTTTTCATTTAAAAAGCATTTTTTTTTCACATTTTAAAGAAATGAATACTAACATATGCCTTTTAAATTCTTCCAAGTTGATACACCTGAGAATATAATGTAAAGTCATATTAAACTGTATAACCAAAGTACATACTCTTTAGTATTAAAAAAGAATAAAGAGCGTAGAGCTCATCTAGTGTCCAAACAGAAAAACTATGATTTATGGAAAACAGCAGTAAGAACTGGTGCTGTTCAGCTGAGGAAAGAGCTATGACAAAAGTTTTTAAATATTTAAAGAATTCTTATGTAGAAAAGCAAGTGCATTTGTTTCTGTTGTCTTAGCAATGCTGATCTTGGTCCCATTGAGTGGTTTGTGTAGGGATCAAATTTGGGGTAAATGTAAGGGAAACCTGTGTAAAACAAATAAGCCTTTTCCCCCCCTACTGTGTGGGCCATCTTTTATGTGCCAAGATCCTTTCTAGTACTTTCTAATTATGATTTGTTGTCCCTACAGCAGCCTTGTAAGGGACAGCATTTTACAGGCGAAAATTGAAGCACATGGAAATTTGCCCAAGTTTATTTAGTATATAAATGCTAGTTATGATTGAAACATAGTCTATTTGATTCTAAAATATCACTAGTATTCAAAACAAGTCTGCATGTTGTAAGATTAGTTTGGCATCAGATATGAGTTTGTTATAGATTGCTAAGAAATTTTTTCTAAACAAAAATTAATTTGAGTATATTTTAAATAATTATGAGCAAGTGAAATTAATATTATTAAGTTCATTTAGTTTTATATGTTATAAAATCAGATGAAAATTAAAACATTTATTATGCTTAAGACAATTTTAAGGTATAAAATACACTTTTATGTGTAGAATATACAATACTGTTGAGGTTATTTATGTTTATAAATATATTGAACTAGCGGCCAAGTGCACGAAATTCATGGTTCCTCAGCCCGGCCTGCACCCTCTCGCAATCTGGGACCACTGGCTCCTAACTGCTTACCTGCCTGCTTGCCTGATCATCCCTAACCGCCTCTGCCTGCCTGATCACCCCTAACTGCCCTCCCCTGCTGGCCTGATCGCTCCTAACTGCTCTCCACTGCCGGCCTGATCACTCCTAACCGCCTCTGCCTTAGCCCCTGCCACTGTGGCTTTGTCCAGAAGGACGTCTGGAAGATGTCCGATCTAATTAGCACATTACCCTTTTATTAGTATAGATATTCTCCCAAGAGGAATACAGATCTCAAACTGAGTGTGTAAACCTATATAGTACACATACACAACAAAAGCTGAATTAAGAATTTAGAAATAACTTATTCAAGCATCAATTAGATGACATAGATTATAGTAATGAAAAAATATACATATGCTTAATATCTTAAAATTAATTAAAGCTTAAGAAAATATTGGTTTATAGTAAGTTAAAGAAAAAGTGTATAGGACAGGGAAAATGTACTTGAAGTATTTACCATTTTTAAAATTCTACTTCTCTATTTTTTTGTGTCTTAACAATTTAGAGACTGTTGAAATATAAATGTCTGGGCTTCTAATTGTACAATGTCTTGATATAGTGAATTGATTGTAAGATAATATTTTATAGGACTTAGCTAGAAACATGATTCATGTTTTTGCTATCATAGTACATATATAGTACACTAAGTCCTCCAAGCTTTGTTTTTTAAAATTATTGTACATTTAGATAGCAAACATCTTTTAGTTAGAAGATGTAGAGTGTTATGGATTCCTTTTAACCAAATAAAGCAGTTAAAGCTCTGTTCAACTTAAACATAGAAACTGATAAATATTAAAATAAATTGTTGAAGAATGTATTTCACATTCAGGATAATGCCTTAAATATAACTCAATAATGATAACATGAATCTATTTATCACTTAAAAGCTTAGGTTTATGAGGACTGCATATTCTCAGTGTGAGAGTCCAGAGGTGGCTCTGAACTGCTGAGTGTGGGATCTAATTACACAGCTTGGAGCTGCAGAACCACTTCTACTCCAGATTATTTTCTTTGATTTATTTGCATAATTTAATTCATGAAGCCAAGTCAGTGAATTATATAGTTTTTCGATATAGTTGCAGCAAGATAAATTAACCCTATTTAAGGTAGTTTTTATTTTTGTGGTATATCTAATAAATATTTAACTAGGTGTTTTTAAGCTAAAATATATGCTTCAGTAATTTAGTTGGTTGTCAGGAATATTTCATAATAAATGCTAGTTGTTACACCCATGATTAAAAAATAGAAGATTTTAAAATTTATTACTTTAGCCCTATTTTTAGTAATAATTTTATTGATATAATTGAAATATAGAAGTGCCAAATTTTTTACCATTTTAGAACATAAGAATGTTTTCTTCATTCATGCCCATCAATTAAACATTATTTTGGAAAATGAAGTAGTTTAATTTGATTTATTGTAAATTTAGTAGCTTTGATTTAGGACCTATCTTTGACTTTGAAGTCCAGAATTTTTGTGTGTATGTTTTTAAGATGCTCTCAGAATAGCTCATTTTGTAAGTTTTTTTTTTTAACCACAGGCTTTGAACTTTTCAGTGGCATTAAAATAAACATCCATGTAGCTTTACAACAATATCTAAAGACTAATCATTAGCAATTTCAGTTTATTAAATATCAGTTGAACATTTGCCTATAAATTTAACTTAAACTATCCAGGAAAATTAATGTCTAGTTGAATAATTGGAACTTAGCTTGATACTTCATATTTTAATAAAAGGCATCAGTAAAAGTATTAACTCAGCCTATATCCTATTATCTATAATAATAAAAGTGTAATATGCTAATTAGAATGGACAGCAGAATGACCTGGACGTCATTCTAGATGTCCTTCTGGATGAAGCCACGGCGGTGGGGGCTGAGGCAGAGTGGTTAGGGCTGATCAGGTAGGCAGGCAGCGGGGTTAGGGGCGATCAGGAAGGCAGGCAGGCCAGCAGTTAGGAGCCAGCGGTCCTGGATTGCGAGAGGGATGTCCGATTGCCAGTTTAGGCCCGATGTCCAGTCGCACATCCCTTGAGGGGTCCCGGATTGCGAGAGGGCGCACCGGGCCTCTAGTGATTTATAAACTTTAAAATTTAGATCTCTGCTCAAAATATGCTAAAGAATAAATTGCTTTTTAAAAAAATCTTTGTTGTTGAAAATATTACATATGTCCCCTTTTTTCTCCCATTGACCCCTTATAGCCTGCCCCGGCTGCCTGTCCCAGGCCTCCACCACTCTATTTTCTGTGCCCATGGGTTATGCATATGTGCATACAATCTGTAAAAATAAATCGCTTTTATGAAAGCTGATGATTTTTAAAAATTTTGTCTTCGTTTTTGGAAGTATTACAGATACTTTCTGCTTTTTCTCCCCATTGACCTTCTCCACACTGCCCCCACACCTAATTTTAACAATTATTGAGTGCCCACTGATTGGGTGATATCTAGGAAAGTGATATAGGGAATGACAAGGAGACCTCAAAATTAGTAAGATGTAAACTTCCTCTCAGGCAGGATGCAAGGAGGGAATTTAACTTGATGAAAAGAAAGAAGGCTTTGGAATGTCACATCTGAGACTACGTTATTGAAACTCTGAGCTTCAGTTTTCTCAACTGTAAAATATTAATAGAATCGTCTACCTAATTGTGTTACTAACTAGAAGCCCAGTGCACGAAATTTGTGCATGGGTATGGTCCCTAGGCCTGGCCTGCGATCAGGGCTATCTTCCCCTGCTGCCGGCAGCCAGCCCCACTCACCGCTGCCAACCCCCTCCCCCAACCATTCCCCGTTCCCCATCGGGTGACCAGAGCTTGCTGGCCGGGGAAAGGGACCGAGAGGCTGGCCATTCCCCCTCGCTTGCCAGTCCCAACCCATGCTGCTGGTCCCCCTCTGTGTGCAGGGTGACAGGCGGGGCGGGGGTCTTGGCCTGGCGCTGTCTGCCTCCGCCGCCACCCACCCCTGGTTCCTTGTTCCCCATCAGGCGGTCGGGGCCTGCGGGCTGGGGGCAGCTCCTGTATTGAGCATCTGTCCCCTGGTTGTCAGTGCACATCACAGTGACCAGTTGTTCCACTATCCAGTCGATTTGCATATTATACTTTTATATATGTAGATAAGATAAATAACTACACATGGCATCTAGTACTGAGCTTAGCATATAGTAAGCACTTAATATATCTTGCTATTTTATTCTCAGTCCTAGGAATTATTAACTACAGTGGAGATACCTACATTGTACATTTAGAGATTACACAAGGTACAAGTATGAACAAAGTGGTATGAGAATGATTAATTTTCCCTGGAGATATTGGAGAAGAATTATTAGAACTGTCCTTAAAATTTTCACAGATGAAGTTGGCAGTAGAACCAATAAAATAAAACATAGGTAAAGGCCTGCACACATACCAGTGCATGGAGGTTTTGAGCTATGGGAAGGATTTAGAGAAATGACACCCTAAGGTCAATAATGAAGAAACATAGAATATTATGATCTTTAAGTCAACTAATTTGCTAACTTTGAGAGAGGACCCCAATTAATTTTTAGATTATGCTTTCCCTTTTTCTTTATTCTTTTTTTCCCTTTGTATAGTTGTTCTTGTTAGGAATGACAGCTTCTTTTTTCCCCATCTTCCCAGACTCCAGTTCTGCACCACAGTAACTAGATATATATTCCAAAACACAGAAACCAGTGCTGAGCTTACCCACTGTTATGTCCCCTGTGCCTGTCATGAAATTATTGGATGACCACAGACTCTTGGAGGAGCTAAATCAAGCACAAAATAGCTAAAAATAAAAGGTAGTCAGTGATAAATGCTTAAGAGAGGGGCATATGAATTCTTTGGTGCTCAAAAGAATGAAGTAGCATGTCTGTCTGGAAGCATCAGGGAATATTTTATTATTTTAATTGAACCATAATAGTAATGATACCAATTTTCTGTTCGAGTCGGAATTCGTTACCTTGCAAAATTGAAGAATGAGTTCTCAGACAAAGAAGGTAAGTGAAAGCAAAGTTTATTGAGGGATAGACAGACTCCCTTCAGCAGGAAGGGGACCAAAGTGGGTTCCACTGAAGTTCTCTGTCTAAGGGTAGATATATGCCCTGCTGGCTTCTGATTGGTTATTTCAAAGAATTCTGCCTTAGCAACATCTTTGGGATTGGCTACTTCAAACACCTTACTGTCTTGTGATTGGTTATCTGCAAGCTGCCTGCCCTAGCAACATCCATACTTTTTAAAGATCAAAGATCAATGGTGGGACCTGATTGAAGACTGCCATGTCAGATCCGAGGTGAACTCACTGCCTTTTCCCACTCAACTGGCTTCAGCTCTAGGTCACTTTGTTTCTGTGGCTGGGTTCAGCTCTAGGTCATTTTGCTTCTGCAGCTGGGTTCAGCTCTTTATTCTACTTCCCTTTCCATGGTCCTATCCCTAACTATCTAGCCCACTTCAATCTCAGTAACTACCATCTCCCTCATGTAGGTATAAGGGTTACTATTGTTTTTTAAATGAAGCTTTATGAACTTGTATGTAATTTTCTGTTAGTTCAATGGCTACAAAACTATATTTTAGCAACTTTTAAAATTGCATTTATCTGATGACACAGATATGGTAATGTGACCATGGCAATAAAAACTATTTTGTGGCCCTAACCGGTTTGGCTCAGTGGATAGAGCATTGGCCTGAGGACTGAAGGGTCCCAGGTTCAATTCCGGTCAAGGGCATGTACTTGGTTGTGGGCACATCCCCAGTAGGGGGCGTGCAGGAGGCAGCTGATCAATGTTTCTCATCAATGTTTCTAACTCTCTATCCCTCTCCTTTCCTCTCTGTAAAAAATCAATAAAATATATTCAAAAAAAGAATCAAAATGCTCTAAAAAAACAAACAAACAAAAACAGAAAAAAACCTATTTTGTGCCTACATGCTCTTTTGGTATATAAATATATCTGAAATACATCTGTAGTGACAACTCTTCATTCAAACTATAAAATACAAAAAAATAATTTGAATATTTTCTTAATTCTTCCAAAGATAGTACTTAATAAAACAATTCTAGAACCACAGAAGATGTGTGAAAAGGGTGAAGGGATTAAGCAAATAAGTAAGTAAATAAATAAACAAATACAAAAGGACCCCAAAAATCAACATGAAAAAAACAACTCTTGTAGACAGATAACAGTATGGTGATTACCAGAAGAATAAGGGAGGGGATGGGAGGAAGGTAGGAGAAGTTATGGGGGGGGATATGTAGATGATGTATTATAAAATCGTACACCTGAAACTTATACAATTTTATTAACTAGTGTCACCCCAATAATTTCAATAAAAAGTAAAATAAAATAAAATAAAGGCCTAGAGAAGTTCCCCCTCAGACTCCTTACCCTCAAGCCTCATTCATTAACACTTGAAAGAGCCAATATATTGTGAAACATCACTACTCCTATCTGTCATGTCATTCTATCTTTTCAGGTATTTCCATTTTTAGTCTTCTTACTTAGTGGAAATTTCTAGGAAAGGCTTTGATTCAAGATTTCCCCTTTAATCCTTGGCTTCCTCCCTCCTGTTTTCCAATAATCTTAGGCTTAAATATTCCTATTAGTTTTTTGATTCCTAGACACACACATTTTCATAAATGAGGAATAAGTAGTTATAAGGTGTCATTTAATAACATTTGCTGATATAACTATTGAGTCTTTTAGGCCAAATTAAATTTATTAATGTTTATACCCTTATAATGGTGCGAATACTTACCAGCT
The DNA here is from genome assembly GCF_028538775.1 of Myotis yumanensis. Taxonomy (NCBI): domain Eukaryota; kingdom Metazoa; phylum Chordata; class Mammalia; order Chiroptera; family Vespertilionidae; genus Myotis; species Myotis yumanensis. The sequence goes on from NW_027223757.1 coordinate 43,474,856, forward strand.
CTGACAGAGATTCTCAGAGTTTCTGTACAAAGCACATTAGAACTAGGTAGAAATGCAGATTCTTGGCTTGTCTGTGACCTACTTAATCAGAAAAGTAGGTAAGGGATGGAACAGCATTTGGTGATTTTGAAGCATTACAAAATTTGAGAGCTATTGCTTTATTAAATATAGTGGCTTTACTTACATTATATCCTTTAATCCTTATAGTAATCCTGTGACACTAGTAACTATCTCTGGATTAGGGGAAATAAAATCTAAGAGATTAAATAATTTGTTCTAAGTCATAGTGCTATCTATCTATCTACACTAATAAAAGAGAAACATGGTAATTAGCGTACGACCGCTACCCTTCCCATTGGCTAATCAGCATATCCTTATGCAAATTAACTGTCAGCCAAGATGGCGGCCGGCAGCCATGCACTGAAGCAAACAGGGAGGCTTGCTTGCTCCAGTGACTGCGGACTCCAACGTTCCCCGCCTAACTTGCCGGCCTCTCAGCTGCAACTCTAAGCAACGATGTACTATGTTGCAAATAAAAAGCTAAACAAAACCCCAGAAACCAGCTGGACTGAAAGCCAGCCGGACCGCAACATTGTATCCATGTTTTCAGCAGCGAGGCCTCAGAGCTAAAGCTGGCCCAGAATAAAATAAAAAAAAAAGAAAACAAGGAACAGTTGGGAGCTTTTAGTCAACTGCCAGCGGGAAAACAGCCCTCAGCCCCTCAGCCAGCCTGGCCAGGCACCCCAGTGGGGACCCCCCACCCTGATCCAGGACACCCTTCAGGGCAAACCAGCCGGCCCCTACCCATGCACCAGGCCTCTATTCTATATAGTAAAAGGGTAATATGCCTCCCAGCACCGGGATCAGCATGACAGGGGGCAGAGCCCAAAACCCCCTGATCGCCCTGCGGCTCTGTGTGTGACAGGGGGCAGGGCCACAACCTCCCTATCCGTCCTGCTCTGTTCATGACAGGGGAAGGCGCGCCAACCCCCTGATCAGCCCTGCTCTGTGCCTGATAGGGGGGAGCTCCCCAATCCCCTGATTGCCCTGCGGCTCTGTGTTTGACAGGGTGCAGCGCACCAACCCCCTGATTGGCCCTGCTCTGTGTGTGACAGGGTAGAGCCATAACCTCTCCATCGGCCCTGCCCCGAGTGTGAAAGTGGCGACGCCCCAACCCCCTGATCGGCCCTACTCTGTGGGTGATAGAGGGTGGCGCCCCAACCCCCCTCCACGGGCCTTGCTCTGTGTGTGACAGGGTAGAGCCATAACCTCCCCATTGGCCCTGCCCTGAGTGTGACAGGGTGCAGCGCCCCAACCCTCTGATCCGCCCTGCTCTGTGTGTGAGAGGGGACAGTGCCCCAACTCTCCTATCGGCCCTACTCTGTGAGTGACGGGGGGAGCTCCTCAACCCCCTGATCGGCCCTGCTCTGTGTGTGACAGGGTACAGAGCCCCAACCCCCCTGATGGGCCCTGCTCTGTGAGTGACAGGGGGCAGCGCCCCAACCCCCTGATTGGCCCTGCTCTGTGAGTGACAGGGGGCAGCGCCCCAACCCCCTGATTGGCCCTACCCTGAGCGTGACTGAGGGTGGCATCACAACCTCCCGATCCACCCTGCTCTGTGCATGATGGGGCAGCGCCCCAACTCCCCAATCGGCCCTGCTCTGAGCCTGACCAGGGGCTGCACTTAGGGATTGGGCCTGCCCTCTGCCACCCGGGAGCAGGCCTAAGCCAGCAGGTCGTTATCTCCCGAGGGGTCCCAGACTGCGAGAGGGCACAGGCCGGGCTGGGGAACCCCCCCTCCCCCCCTCCGAGTGCACAAATTTTTGTGCACCGGGCCTCTAGTCTCTATATAAAAGCCTAATAGGCAAAATGTCCCCTGGGAATTCGACTGACCAGGAGTTCGATCGATCGCTATGATGTGCACTGACTACCAGGGAGTGGCATGGAACTGACTCCCAGCCAGTAGCTGGCAGCTCCTAGAGACCCTACCCGTGCATGAATTTCATGCACTGGGCCTCTAGTTTAATAATATTTCAAAGTAAAATTTTTGATCTTTGTCAAATAATTTGTTCTTTTCTTTGCATACACAGAAACAATATCAGTTACTTAAGCATTCTAGTTTTTTAAATGATTATTTGAGCTTTTATTCTTGCATTAATTTTAATCAGCATCTCATGTGAAGAACACTTTTTTTGGCAAGTCAGATAACAGAAACAGAATTTATATCCACATACTTTCTTTCCTAGTCCAAGACTGATTTTATTATATGTATTTAGACTGAATGGCTTTTTACACTAAAAATAAGTGTATAAAATTTTAAGTGCGTTAACCTAACAAACTTCAAGTAAAAATATAAACAGTTTTATAACACAATTAAAATTTACCAACAGCATTGACTTAAATCTTCTGTTCTAATCTTATTTTAATAACACATGTCCATTTAACTGCTATTTTGTCATCAACAGTGTTTTTAAGAATAATTTGGAGTTATTTCTACCAAATGAAACAACGCTGTCCTTTCTGTTAGTTATAATTTTCATATGAGTCTATTTAAATTAATTAACCAAATTAACAAACCATAAAATCCAATATGTTTATAGAGACCCAAAATCTTGTAATGGCTTCTGTTGGAGCCTCTAGACAGAAAATCCTAATAAGAAAAAGAGTTTATTTTACTGAACAAGACATGATGGATTCCTTAATAAAAAGAAATTGCTACTTTAAGTTGTAACTAATATTTCTCTTGGCTGCAGTAGAAAATAATTTGCAAAATGATAAGTTGACAAGTCAGATTGAAATAATTAATGAAGATTTAGGGTCATATTTTATTTTCCCTTATGTTCTTCATATCTGTTATTTCAACAGGATTTACCTAATGTGGCATTTGAATAATGGAGGATAGAAATCTGGTTACATTGTAAAACCCTGGGCCATCTGGGAAATGATCTTAGGATTATTTATATAAAAATACATTAATATTCATACATACGTCATCATATGTATAAGTAAGTTAAGATAGATTATATGATAATTTAAAAATTTATCTTTATAATGGTGGTTTTATTTGTGCTTGCTTTCAGACTTCTTTTAACTTAGGAGGAGAAAATTAAGTTGATGGTTATTATTAACTAATTTCACACAGTAGTCATCTCAGTAGTTAATATCTAGACCCCACCCACCCCTAGATATTCTTACTCAGTTGGTTTTAGGGAGGACCCAGAAATCTATTTTAACAGATACCAGCAGTGACTCTGATGAAGTGGCCCCTGGGCCACAGTATAAGAATCATTGAGAGAGAATGAAGTTCTTTAAACTAATGGGCTAAGATATTTACCAAGGACAAATACTCCTCCATCCGTCCTGCACCCTGCTTCTATAACCAGATCGGCTGATTACTCGTGATTCTTTCTCATCATAACAGTAGTGTTACAATTTGGAGCCTTGGGACATATTTATCATTGTATGGCTGGTGGTTAGTACATTGCTTGGCACCCAATAAATACTGTGTAAATATCTTAGAATAGATGAATGAAGGAAACCCACCAGCTCTATGTTTAGCATTCCTGTTAGCCACACTCCATTCCATCTTTTGCGTCAACAGCCTAAATTATGTGTAGTTTTATATTCCTCCTGAAATTATACATGTCTTCCATAGATGGGACCATGTCTTGTCCATTTCCATATCTCTCCTTTTAAGAGTATTTTTCACATACAGCAGTAAATGTTTATTAAGTAAAACATACATATCTTTTATCATTCAATCCATCATACTAGCTTGTCATCTCCATGAGGGCAGGTACCTTGCTTCTATTTTTTCACAGCAGTTTTCTCCGGACTTGGTAGTGATTGCATGCTCAGAAATATTGAATGAATAAATAAATTAATAAAATAATAAACTTTATTTTGAGATTTTAAAAAAATTTAATGTTGAGGGTTAATGAGTTTGTGTGTGATAAAATTTATTTTTAGATAAGAGAAAAAGAAATCAGCTTCACCCTTTAAAAAAGGAATTCATAGTTTAAATATTCCTACCTTTTGCAGTAGACAGGATGATAGAACTTGACAGATTCTGAACGGGGTAAATTTCAACAGGGCATTATGGTTAACATAATTTTCTAACTTAGTATTAAATAGCTTTTGTCAGTAATTATGAAAATATCATAGTGATATTAAATGATGCTATCTTGACATCTTATGAGATAAAAATGTTTTCCCAGAAAGTTAGAGAGTCTATCAAATATGTCCTATCAACACTTTGGGAATTTTTCATTGAAGAGCTTCTGGCCTTCTCCAGATTGTCAGCTCTCCTATACTTTTAATACACCCTGAAAGAATATTAGCTAGTTAAGCATGGCTGGGTTCTTGAATAATTGTTATTTGAGATTTTATCTTACTGTGAATTTTATTCAGCATCTCATATGTGGAACATGTTCTTTGACATGTATTTATATATATAAAAGCCTAAGCGACTGTCCAACCATTCAACTGGTAGCTATGACGCACACTGACCACCAAGGGGCAGACACTCAACACAGGAGCTGCTGAGCTGTGGTCACTTGGCAGCTGCAGTTCTTGGGTGACGCCTCCGGAAACAGAGAGGAGGCAGCCCAATTCCGAGGTGTGTCACCTGAGAAATGCCTTCTTGCAATCTGGGACCCCTCGGGGGATGTCAGAGAGCTGGTTTCAGTCTGATCCCTGCAGGCCAGGCCAAGGGAACCTACCGGTGCACGAATCCGTGTCCTGAGCCTCTAGTATAAACATAAGATTACTGTGGGTTAATTACATAGCATGTGCTCTACATCTGTGTCACTCTGTCTCATTTCTGGTCAAATTCCAGACCTCGTTCACTTTTTAACTTTTCTTCTCTTTTACTGAAACAATTGGTTGCATATCCTCTGAAATGTGCAGCATGCAAATAACACCAAAGTTCTAGCTTCCAGGAAAACATAATTAACAGAATATGGGGAGACATTGGGAAGAAGAAGCAAGAGTTAGGAACTTCACATTGCTGAGGCATAAAGAGAATGCCAGAGTAACTCCAGAGAGATGTAAAGGTGTCAGTCTCATTGGAAGCTATGGCTAGAACTGGTCTTTATGTCATCCAAAGTGCACCCGCTCTGATTATCCTTAGATTGTATGTTTCAGATGGATCAAGTTATCTAAAGATGCTTTTATTTCCATCATATAAAATTGAAAAAGATCACTTGCCCCATATGAAAGAATAACATTATTTTTCATCATAGAAATAATGTCTCTTGGGGAAAGCTGGAATTGAGCTGAATGTGGGGGGAAGTGAAGGCCAAAGAAGAAACAGCACACAGGAGAGAAGGCAGTTCCTGATAGGCAGGAGAAACAGATGCTAATTACACTCTTATTTATTCTCCTCAATTGCATTTATATTTTGCCTGGTCACTGTCCCTGAAAGTACTATTATCCACTTATCTTTGACAAAGCATTTAGACATGTGACTTTTCCCTAATTCAGATTTCCACAGTCACTTTGTGAATAACTCCACAGGAAGTTATACCACAATAAAAAATTGCAAATATCTCTCTAGTAGCATTGTCATCTCTAGCAGTCCCCTAAACTGTATTTTAAATGATTGTTCTTAGAAATGTTTTTGTCCAAGGAAGAGTGTTCTTAACTGTTTTCAATTCCTTTAAACATATTTATGATACTGGAAATGTTATCGACTGTGGAGAGGGAAGGCTCTCATATGTTTTTATACTCTGTCTCCATAATGGATGATTGTGCTAATGAATGATGTCTTCAAAAGAGAAAATGTAAAAATTAAACTCCACATCCTATATAATAAAAGCCTAATATGCTAAGTGTCCAGTTGTCCAGTCGGCCATTCAACCAATCAAAGTGTAATATGCTAATGATATGCTAAGGCCCCTCAACTGCTCACTAGGATGTGCACTGACCACCAGGGGCAGATGCTCTGACCAGTACGTTAGCTTGCTGCTGGGGTTCAGCCAATCGGGACTAAGTGAGATGGGCCGGAGATGCCCTGGAGCCCTCCCGCAGCCCCTCCCATGCTGGCCAACCTCCCGCGTCCCTCCCCGGCCCCGAATGTGCACCGATGGGGTCCCTCGACCTGGCCTGCTCCCTCTCGCAAACCGGGACCCCTCCAGGGATGTCGGAGAGCTGGTTTTGGCCTGATCCCGCAGGCCAGGCACAGGGACCCCACTGGTGTACGAATTCGTGCACCGGGCCTCTAGTTTTATATAATCCATTAATTTTATTTTAATGTCTGCCAATTTATAGACCAATAATAAATAAAGGCATGTTATGGAAATTATTTAACTGACCTTTATGCTATACATACTTTGTTCTAAAATAAGATGTTGGAGAGTTCATAAACTGGTGTTTTATTTTGAAAAATTAATAATTGGTTATATATGGTGATTTCCAAACTAGTATTAAGCCATCCTTTAATGAATATGAACATTAAACTGCTTTCTTTTATTTTAGGTGATGGTGTTTGTGCATGCTCGAAATGCCACTGTAAGAACAGCTATGTCTCTAATAGAAAAAGCAAAAAACAATGGCCAGATTTCCTGCTTTTTACCTACACAAGGCCCTGAATATGGACATGCAGAAAAACAGGTAAGGAACAGATAACAGTAAGATACAGGAGCTAAAGCACACAATGTGACAGATATACCAGGTATTTTATTCATGAAAGATCGTCTCCAATTTTTAAGAAGTTAATTTTACAGATTTATCATGTTATAATCTAGAATTTTCTTAACTTAATGATTTTTCAAAGGATCCCAGTGCATGATGTGTTCAATCACCACTTCTTTCTAAGTGGTTATAATTGTAGTGTTTAGTCCTGCTCTTTAAAGTATATTGCAAACATAGAAGACAGTTAATTTTTATAAAATATGTTAATATCTAATATCATTCCCATTGTTCTTTGAAAGAATTAATTGATCATTTTTTTTCATTTCTTGGGTTAGTATGACAACATACCTACATAAAAGCACTTTTTAAGAAGATAAAAGTTTGAGACCAAAAAGTTTAAGAACAACCGCATTGCTACCCAATAAGCACAAAAGACCTAAAAAGTGAAGGTCCCCATTAAAAATGCAGAAATGAAGAGCTTTAAGCCCCACTTCAGTCTGGCCAAATTATACTCTGTATTTGAACTCAATCGCAGGTGATTTTATGCACATTACAATTTGAGAAGTACTGTATCCTAAGATTTATAGAGAGTTTTTTTAAATTACTACAGGCCTGATGCACAAAATTCGTGCACGGGAGTGGGGAGGTGACAGGTCCCTCAGCCTGGCCTGCACCCTCTCGTGAGCTGGGATCGCTGGCTACTAACGGCTCGCCTGCCTGCCTGCCTCATCGCCCCTAACCACTTGCCTGCCTGCCTCATCGCCCCTAACCACTCTGCCTGCCTGCCTGATTGCCCCTAACCACTCGCCTGCCTGCCTGATTGCCCCCAACCACTCTGCCTGCCTGCCTGATCGCCCCTAACTGCTTGCCTGCCTGCCTGATCACCCCTAACCGCCTCTGCCTGCCTGCCTGATCCCCTCTAACCACTCGCCTGCCTGCCTGATTGCCCCTAACCACTCTACGTGCCTGCCTGATGGCTCCTAACCGTCTCTGCCTCGGCCCCTGCCACGGTGGCATCGTCTGGAAGGACGTCCAGAATGACGTCCGGAAGCTCATTCGGTTGTCTGATCTAATTAGCACATTATGCTTTTATTATTATAGATGTCAAATAATGGTTTAGATCAACAGTGGGCAAAGTACAGTCCAAGGTCCAAAGGCAGTCATCTGTTTCTGTAATTAAAGTTCTATTAGAAAACTGCCAGACCCTTTTCTTTTGTCTATGGCTGCTTTTTTCACAAGGGAAGAATTTAATACTTGCTTTGAGGTCTGTGTGGCCCACAAGGCCTAAAATATCACCTGACCCTTAGCAGAAAACGTTGGCCCTGATTTATAGCTATGAAAATAAATTTTCAAATAAAATACTTTGAATATAAAATGACTAGAGGCCAGACACATGAAATTCGTGCAAGAGTAGGCCTTCCTTCCCCCGGCTGCTGGCACTGGCTTCCTTCTGGCCACTGGGAACCAGGCTTCCCTCCGGCTGCCAGCAGGCACCCAGGACCCAGGCTTCCCTTGCAGCCCCAGCTTCGTACAGAAGGTCATTCGGAAGGATGTCTGGTCTAATTAGCATATTATGCTTTTATTATTATAGATAGTAACTTCAAAATGTTTAATATGCATAAGATGTAACTAATATTTTTTGAACAGTTGCTAGCTACCAGACATCTATGCTTTCACATCTATGCTTTCACATTAATCAGTAAAATCTATTTAATTGTTATGACTGCACTGTAAATTTTACTACTTTTATTGATATTTTAAATTCTGAATATGATCATCTGATGCCAGTTTTTGTGACTGTCAGATTTTGTTTCAATTTAAAACTACAAAATGTATTTAATTTCTTCATTTTTTCACATTATAAAATTTTCTTTTATATAACACTTTTTGTACAGCTTTGTATTCTTCCAGTTACTTATTGATTATGAATTTATGAGAGACTTTGAAAAGTCAGGTGTGCATTCCTAAGTTTTATTTCCTTTCTTTAGAAATACAAAGCAAGTTTATTGTGTTACAAGCCAAGTGTTGAGAGCCACCTTGTGGATGTCTGGTTATTTCATAGCTCTCAGTTCTGAGAGCTATTGCTATTCTAAATAATGCAGGTTTATTATTTAATTGTTATAATAATAATAATGTGTAATATTTATCATGTTCAGTAGTGACAAGGATCACTTTTATTATTTTATGTAACTCATTCAATTCTCACAATCTATGATGTAGGTTTGTATTATTGTCCCTTGATATGGCATATGTGTAAGTAATTCAAATTTATCATGAAATATTTTAAAGCATATAGAAATAATTTATAGAGACTTTTTCAAATAATTACCTCATCAATCACGGATGCAGAGATCACTGTGAAAAAACATGAAGAAATGGAAAGTTTTAATACAGTTGGGTAGATTTGAAAATCTGTAGTTAATTTTATTGTATCTTTTTTAGTATTTTATTGTACTTGATTTTCATCCTGATTCAACAGTTATTATTGGATTTTTTAAAATGAAAATGAATTCCACAAACATCTATACTAATAAAAGGGTAATATGCTAATTAGACCGAGTAGACTGGATGTCTTCCGGACGTCCTTTCGGACAAAGCCATGGTGGCGGGGGCTGAAGCAGAGGTGGTTAGGGATGATCAGGCAGGCAGGCAGAGCGGACAGGGGTGATCAGGCCAGCAGGGGAGAGTGGTTAGGGGCAATCAGGCTGGCAGGGGAGAGCAGTTAGGGGTGATCAGGCAGGCAGGCAGGTGAGCAGTTAGGAGCCAGCAGTCCTGGATTGCGTGATGGATGTCTAACTGCCGGTTTAGGCCCGATTCCACAGGGATCCAGCCTAAAACAGCAGTCAGACATCCCCTAAGGGTTCCCGGATTAGAGAGGGTGCAGGTCGGGCTGAGGGGCCCTCCCCCCTCCCCTGTGCACGAATTTTGTGCACCGGGCCTCTAGTTTATTAATAAATGCAGGAACATTGTTCTATTTCACTGATAGTAGGTACCAAATTTTTTTTTTTGCCTTTATACTTCTGAGACAAACATTATAAGATATGTTCCCACTTTAATTTTCTCATGATCAGCACCACTGTTTTTTCTTTTAAGATTCTTGTCCCCATTTTACAGATAAGAAAACAAACTGGGAGAGGGAATAATTTTCCTGGACTCCCATGTAGTGAGCAGTGCAGCCATGATTTAAGCAAATCTGTCTCCAGAGTCTACCTTTTTCATCACATGTGTCTCATTTGGTCAAACGTTGACAGGTAAAATTCAGCCTGGGTTCTTCCAAAGCCTTGAAGGCTTTGAGTATTTATTTTTTATTTTTTTATAAACTGGAAGAACATTTCTTCAGTCCAACCATCTTCCCCATTTCTCCTAAAGAGAGATTTAAAAATGTTGGTCCCTCCACAGCAGATATATATATTTTAAGATAAGGTAATTTTTCTGAATGTTTTATCAAAGCTTCAGAATTTCAGATTATTCTTCTAGTTATGGTTGTATATGTCTTCCTATTTCTTGAAGTGCCCTTTGAAGTTGAATGGTATTAACATTCTAGCAATCCTAAGGAAGCTATTACCATAAGGGTAGGACATATTTCTTCCCACATTTTTAAAATTGGGAAGTTAAATACTCAAAACATTAAAATAAAATTAGAAGGCAAATTTGATGTTGTCATACATAGAAATTTAGCCTTATCGGTCCTGTTAATGGAAATATAACTAAATCCCTACTGCATCACAGTGATACTTTACCCCTAAGTGTTTAATATAACCACCTCAATTCCATACTTACCAAATATTGTTTTTCAAAGCATTTCTTCACAGTTTTGTTTAACACACTATAGCTTTATTTATATAAATAAGAAATGAAAACTACATTAAGGAAATGGAAATGTTCCTTTCCTTCTCTCTCTCTTACCCCTCCCTCACCTTCTCTCTCTTTCATCGTGTGTGTGTGTGTGTGTGTGTGTGTGTGTGTAAAGGCTATTTCTGTGCTTGAATCACAGCTTGAGTCTTTCCTTCCAATAAGTTAAAATTATAATTCAGAACTCCTCATATCAATCCCATATTTAATATCACCACCAGCTGAAAAACCTACCATATTTTCAAATTGTCCACTAAAACAAGAAAATAGGGAAAGAAAAATGAAATACCTAAAAGTAGCTTAACCTACAGAGTTGAAATGTCTCAAGAATTCCAAATGAGTTCCTAAGCAAGAGGGCACATTAAAAGAAAGCTCTGGTGTGACTTTACCCGTAGAAGGCCTGTGGCCTATGACACCTAAACATGTCTTGGCTATCCTAATATATAGAAAGCCAGGGGCCGTCACAACCGAAACAACTGGACGGATGACCGAACAGCAGGCTTCATGGGGTGACCAGGCTGGCAGGGGGGTTAGTGAGGGACAACCAAACGACTGAACAGCAGGCTGCGTGGGGCAACCAGGCCAGCAGGAGGGGCAGTTGGGGGCAACCAGGCCGGCAGGGGGGGAAGTTAGGGGTGATCAGGTAGGCAGGCAGAGGCGGTGAGGGGTAATCAGGCTGGTGGGGGGGCAGTAAGGGGGCAGTAAGGGGCGACCAGTCCAGCAGGGGTGGGCAGTTAGGGGCAACCAGGCCAGCAGAGGAGGGCAGTTGGGGGCAACCAGGCTGGCAGGGGGGGCAGTAAGGGTGACCAGGCTGGTGGGGGGGGGCAGTTTGGGGCGATCAGGCAGACAGAGGCAGTTAGGGGTGATCAGGCTAACAGTGGGGGTAGGGGAGGCAGTTTGGGGCGATCAGGCAGGCAGGCGAGCAGTTAGGAGCCAGCGGTCCCGGATTGTGAGAGGGATGTTCGACTGCCGGTTTAGGCCCTATCCCTGGGATCGGGCCTAAACCAGCAGTCAGACATCCCCCAAGGGGACCTGGATTGGAGATGGTGCAGTCTGAGCTGAGGGGGGGGACGCCCCCCCTCCCCCACGAATTTCAAAAATAATGCTGCTATTAACATGGGGGTGCAGATACCTTTCTGAGTTAGTGTTTACCATTTCCTTTAGATGTATTTCCAGAAGTGAAATTTTGGGGTCATATGTTTGTTCTGTTTTTAAATTTTTATGACCCTCCAGACTATTTTTTATAGTTACTACAGCTATTTACAATCCTGTCAGTAGTGCACATTGGCTCCCTTTTCTCGTAATCCACACCAGCAATTATCTCTTATCTTTTTTATGATAGCCATTCTAACAGGCAGGTAGGGATATCTAATTGTATTATTAATTTGCATTTTCCTAATGACTAATGATGTTGAGTGTCTTTTCCTGTACCTGCTGGCCATTCATATATCTTCTTCTATTCAAGTCCTTTGCCTATTTTTTAATTGGATTATTATTATTATTATTATTTTGCTATTGAGTTGTATGAGTTTTTTATATAGTTTGGATATTAACCCCTTACCAGATGGTTTGCAATTTTTTTCCCATTGTGTAGCTTGTTGCTTCACTTTGTTGATTGTTTCTTTTGCTTTGCGAAAACTTTTTAGTTTGAGGTAGTCCCACTTGTTTATTTTTTATTTCATTGCTTGTGTTTTAGGTGTGATCTCCCAAATTATTACCAATATCATGTCATGAGACTCTTTTTAAGGGGCATAGAAAGTAGCATTAGCATTTATTCTTATTTCTTTTTTATTAGGTTTAAGTATATTTTGATTGCAGCTATTTTTGTCCCTGTGTTTTAAGATGTATTTTAGAGACATAGAGTAAAATTTTTACAGCAGATTTATACATCTTTTTAAGGAACCATACTGGCTTGGAAAAGTATATTAATTGGAATATTGTTGCTCTCACATTTGAAAATACTTTAAATACTCTAAAGATATATAGATTAAATAAGTAAGGTTATTAAACATTAGTGGTACAGGGATTTATATTGATAAACTTTTAAGCTCAAAATCACATTTCACAAGGTGATTATTTTTAAATTGTATTTCAGCATTTATTTAAGGACCTCCAAGTGGATATAAAGAATACCATTTTAGATAAGACCTCTTTGCTAATTGGGTACTCTCACTGTAATGCTAGCTTGTTTCTAAATTAGCTTGTAGAAATATCAGGGAAGCCCCTATGAGAACCAAGACCATCTTTGAAGGGATGACATGACATGGAACAGAGAATATGGTACTTCCTTTCTCCCAAGTTAAAATGAATAATTGGCATGGCCAAAATGACATGGAAATTGGTTATGGCAATTAGGCTAGTCATTGTGAATTGATTGTATACACATGTGCCTCAAACTGTTTATAGTGGTGGTCACCTGTGAATATTTACTCTGTGAGTATTTACTGAATGTACTAGTAAGCTATGTACCAGTCACTCTAGTAGATCAATAGGTCTCAAGATAAGTAAACTCTGCTGTCAACCTGATTAAGTGGATTGAGGGAGACATGTGTTGTGTCAGTCAGGATTCAGTAAAGAAAACAAACCACTCTAGATACAGTTTAAGTGGAAAATAATTCTGTAAAAGAAATTAGGTACTTACTAGAATGTTGGTAAGATGGGAGGAGTAGAAGTCAGTCCCTGAAACTGTTGCATTAAGAGCCAGCCACCATGATGGTGATCAGGCATGGAGAAGCTACAGTGGCCACAGATGCTTTTCAACATTTGTGAACACACTGGAAAAGCAAATATTGAGTAGATAGTGCATCCATTATTACTTTCAGCCCTCATTTCTCCAAGATCTTGCCTGCCAGCAAAAGACAACAATAGGAAGATGGTTTCCTCTTTACTTCCATTGTCTAATTCTTGTGTGAGGTCACTTAATTAAAAAATGGATCTTTGCATCTAGGTCTCTGACTATAAGAGATCTGGGAAATATAGGTTTTACCTTCTGGCTCATGCAATACAGGAAGGCCGAGTAGGAGAGTTGTGTACTGATTAATATTCTTTGTTTCAATTGGGAATGGAAATATATTTAGGAAGAATAAGTACCTGCCTGTTTATCCTATGGAGCTTATGTTCTGACACAACAGAAAGGTTTATCAGTTAATTAAATAATTTATTTTAATTGAATTTTTAATAAATAGTAAAGAGGGACAAAGTACTAAGATACAGTAAAATTGGGGAATCTGATCTAGACTGGTGTTAGAGAGGCTTAGCTAACAAAGTGACATTTAAGTTGAGATTTGAAGGTTAGATAAGGCAAAAGTGAAAAGTGTTCTAGGAAAAGTTTAACACAAAAGAAAAAACATAGCACGTTGAAGAAGGTAGAATTCATATCCTTCAGTAGAAAATAGTACAGAGGGTAAGGAATTCAGTCAAGAGCAAAAAAATCTACCAAGTATTGAGACAATAGTATAATAGATCATTGGTTCCCATCACTTGTTTCCATGCTAGATATCAAAATCAGACTCTCTGAAACTAAGGGACTACAATTTTTAACATGATCCTCAGAAATGATTACAGCCCATTTTAGTTAATCCAGTGAACAGATGACTAATGGGTGATTTGCTGAGAATGGGGAAAGACAGGTTTAGCGTTGCAGCTTATGGCTGTTTTGGCATAGACACCAGAGGTCCAATTTTAGGTTTCTCCATGAACAAGGTCTAAAGTGGAATAAAGCTTTAAAACAGAAGAGAAGGGGTGGGGAAAGGTATCATATTGTATTCTTTAGATCTTTAAACTCCTATGTCAGAAGAGAAGCCAGGTACAGTGGGGCCTTGGCTTACGAGTTTAATTCGTTCCGAGTCCGAGCTCGTTAGTCGGGACACTCGTAAGTCAAGGCCCCACTGTATTGGTTTGTGCTCCTAACATGTAGCAGATCCACCGTCTTACACTGATTAACTTTAGAGCCATTGAGTGATAAAAATAGCACTTACCAAAGATGAGGACTTTATAATGCTTTTTCTAACATTGAGAAAGCATACTAACTGATAATTGTGGGAAAGAATGGTATCATTTGGGAGAAAATATTTGCCTCCTCCTAGTTAAATTTTAGTTATTATAATGGCAGATATTTTTTCCTAATGGATTTGAAATGACCCACATTGAAGCATACCTTATCAAGATAAATTACCTCATAAGGCTTACAAAAGTCACTATAAATTATTTATGCAATTCCGTCATGCTCTCTCATTCATCTGTATCTCAGCTGAAGGTCTTGTGTTGCTTCAAGTGTGGGAAAAAACAAATTTCTTCTATAATATCCTCAGTTCCTTGCTCAGTCTTTTTTTTTTTTTATCAAGTTTTTTAATCATGTATTTGTGTTAATTTGGAAGTTAATTTTTGGAAGTAGTTATGTTTTAACCGTATTCATTTTTAAAAGTACTCAAATTGATTTTCCAATGAAGATGATTTGTAAAGTCATGGAAGGAAGCCCTGAATACTTTCGCTGGGAGAAACGAATGTGGTGCCGTCTGTGTGCTAATGGATTATCTTAGCAGTCGCCCATTCCATTCTAGTTTCACTGCCTATACAGCCTTACATGTGAAGTTCACTTGTGAAAAGTGGAAATATAAAGCCCGAGGAAAGCAAGCTTAGACAATTCCTAAACTACACATACCTGACTCCCTTTACTTTTCACGGCCGGTGTTCTTTTGTGCTGAATTTCTGTGTGTAGAAACACTTATCCAGTGAGTATAATATTGGATCTTGAATGGCCTCCTTAGAGAACCCCATGCTCTGTTCAGTGAATGTGAATAAGATGAATTGTATCTCTGCAGCTGTTCAGAGGATAGCAAAGCCTGGATTCCAGATAAACCAGGTAGAAAACAGTAATTATTCAGATACTTTAGAAAGCAGCAGGTATCTTGTAATATATTTAGCTTCATAAGTCATAGTCTTAACCATCTCTTCTCCATTCATTTCTCCAGAAAAAACTCCTATTAAAAAGTTTCTTAAGTTTATATTTCTTTCAAGGGAAGATTTTGTACAACTGCCATTGTATGTGTTTGCCTGTGAGTTTTAGTGTAAACAAATTGAATAGTGTTAGAAACACTTTTATGTTTCTTGCTCTTTTCACTTAATATGTCAAGGCGATCTTTCCAAAACAGTACAGAAAGATTTGATCCTAAAAACACCTTCTTTAACAACTGCACAGTATGCTACAATGTGGACATTTTTATAATTCATTTACCCAGTCCCTTCTTGATGGATACTTTTGTTGTTTCCAATTATTTTTTTACTAGGGGCTTAGTGCACGAATTCGTGCACCTTGAAAGGAACTGTGAGCCTCGAGGTTGTGGTGAGCACAGGGATGGGTCTCAGCCCATCCTTCATGCCCCTGCCCAGCCCCTCCCACCACAGCCCCCAGTCCCCTGTCTGCTGGCAGCCCCGCACCCACCGCTGCTGCTCCCATGCACTGACAGTGCCAGTCCCGCTCACACCCGCTGATGGTGTAGAGCAATTGGGGCCAGCACCAGCAGCGGGTGTGAGCGGGGCCAGTGCTGTCAGCGGGTGCAAGTGGCGGCTGCTGCCCTGATCGCCCCTCAGGAGTAGGGGGAGGTGGAGAAGCCCTCAGGGGCGATCGGGCCCGACGCCAGGCACTGGCAGCAGGTGCAAGCGGCGGCTCCAGCACTGGCAGCAGGTGTGAGCAGGACCAGCACCAGCAGCAGGTGTGAGCAGCGGCTCCGGCGTCGGCAGTGGGTGCGAGTGGCTGCTGCCAGCCCAAGTTGCCCCTCAAGAGCAGGGGGAGGTGGAGAAGCCCTGAGGGCAGTCGGGGCCGGCAGCAGGTGCAAGCAGCGGCTCCAGTGCTGGCAGCAGGTGTGAGCGGGACCAGCACTGGCAGCAGGTGAGAGCACCAGGCAGGACTGTGGCACGTGTGAGCAAAGTATTTTCAGTAACCACGAGAGGCTTGCCCCAATGACAGCGACTGGCACCCTGCCTTGGACTGGAATCCTTGTACACCTGCTCCACCATCCCATCACGGCTGACGCCTGCCATGTTTTGTGCATGCCCCCTGGTGGTCAACACATGTCATAGTGACCGGTTGTTCGGTTCAGTTCTGCTTGGTCTATTTGCATATTAGGGTTTTATATAAAGAGACTAGAGGCCTGGTGTATGAAATTTGTGCACTGGGGGGGGGGGGGGGGGTGTCCCTCAGCCCAGCCTGCACCCTCTCCAATCTGGGACCCCTTAGGGATATCCGACTGCCAATAAACCTGGTCACCCCTAACTGCCCTTCCCTGCCGGCCCGGTCACCCCTAACTGCCCTCCCCTGCAGGCCTGGACCCGCCGTGTGGGATCAGGCCTAAACTGGCAGTCGGACATCCCTCTCACAATCCAGGACTTCTGGCTCCCAACTGCTCGCCTGCCTGCCTGCCTGATCACCCCCTAACCCAGCCGTGGGCAAACTACGGCCCATGGGCCGGATCCGGACCGTTTGAAATGAATAAAACTAAAAAAAAAAAAGACCGTACCCTTTTACGTAATGATGTTTACTTTGAATTTATATTAGTTCACACAAACACTCCATCCATGCTTTTGTTGCGGCCCTCCGGTCCAGTTTAAGAACCCATTGTGGCCCTCGAGTCAAAAAGTTTGCCCACCCCTGCTAACCACTCCCATGCCAGCCTGATCACCCCCTAACCGCTCCCCTGCCAGCCTGATTGACGCCTAACTACCCTCCCCTGCTAGCCTGGTTGCCCCCAACTGCCCTCCCCTGCAGGCCTGGTCACCCCCAACTGGCCTCCTCTGTAGGCCTGATCTCCCGCAACTGCCCTCCCCTGCCGGCCATCTTACGGCAGCCATCTTGTGACAACATAGGCGTGGCCATCTTGTGCGAGGCCATGATGGTCAATTTGCATGTTACCATTTATTATATAGAATTGTTAAAAGTGCTGTAGTAAATGTTCTTGCTCATACTCTTGATAGTTGCAAGTATGTCATTGGGAAAATGTCTAGCAGTGGAATTTATTCATCATGGTACATGCATTTAAAATTTTAGTAAATGGAAATAAATAAATGAATGAATGAATGAATAAAATTTTGGTGATTTCAAACTGCCCACTAGGGATATTGTTCCAGTTTACACTTCCTCAAACCATAACTTCAAGGAAGTTACGTTGTCCACATAACTGGGCAGTGTCAGTTTTTAAATTTATGACAGTTGAATGGGCAAAAAAGTGATACTTCATTATTATTTTAAATGGCATTTCTTTATGTGAACCTGAGCACTTTGTATATTTGCCATTTGATTTTTTTCCCCTATAAATTGCATGTTCCTACCCTTGGCCCATTAAATTGCATGCACTGACATACATGTTACACACATTTGTTTTTTCTCATTAAACTTTGTTTTTTATTTGTTTACCGTGCTGAATTTTTTTCAACCTAGTTGCAGTCTTTGGGCTTTGTCTTGCTTATTAAGGCCAGCATACTTCATCCATGATTTCCTCCAACCCTTTTCAAATTTAACTTTTATTAAATTTTTAATTTGTCCCAAACTTATTCCATATGGTAATGGACCTCTCCTCCT
The DNA here is from genome assembly GCF_028538775.1 of Myotis yumanensis. Classification (NCBI taxonomy): domain Eukaryota; kingdom Metazoa; phylum Chordata; class Mammalia; order Chiroptera; family Vespertilionidae; genus Myotis; species Myotis yumanensis. The sequence continues at coordinate 43,492,914 of NW_027223757.1, forward strand.
TTCTGAATACTCTGTTGATTTTAAAATTTGATATAACATACAAAATTCTTGTATTTTCCTGAGTCAGTTTCTGGACTTTGTGTTCTAGTTCATTGATGTTACTGTTTCTTCTTTGGTGTCAAACTGTTTTGCTTATTCTGTTTTTACAACATGTTTAATATGTGGTTGGGATAAGCATCCTGGTCATTCCTCAATTTTGGATTTTTCCTGCCATATCTGTGCATTAAGGCTAGGACAAACTTAATACTCCTAACACGTTCCTTTCCTTCATGTCCTGTTCACCATCCTTTCCTTTGTGCTTACTTTATAACCTAGTTTATGTGATATTTCTGTTTCCCCAGCCTCCACCTTCTCACTTGATTGTTGTAGTAGCCCCATAGCTGCTCATTCAGTTTCTGTTCTTAACACAACCATGAAGTTACCTCTCTAAACATAAAATCAAATACTGCTCTTGAAACTTGAAGAAGACAGTCTTTTTGTGTACCATATGTGTTTTGTTTGGGATTCGGTCTCAAAATGTATAAGTTGTCATTTACTTGTCTGGCCACTAGATGGTGGGATTTGTTAATGTATTACCATCCATTATATACCTGCAGCAGATTTCATGGAGTGCTATTTCCTTAGATTATATTTTTAGTTAATTGTTATAAAGTCTGTGACAAAGTGACAAAGTCTGCACTAGGACCTCAGACCCCTGAAATCCCACTCCCTGCCCATTCAGTGTCCCTTACATAAAAAGGTGGAAAATTGTTTCAAAGGAAGCTATTAAAATGTTTGTAATAAAAATTTCAGAGCAATAGCACATAAACGCAGGATGTGATGTCCAAACAGAAGCTTTGACTGTGTAAACACTTGTGTTAATCTAAAGTCTTTAATTTTGCAGAAAAATTTTCTCTTAGTTGTGTGGTGAGTCGTCAGTGAATTTTGTAAAATCTGCGTTAGCAGTTATATAGGCTGTGAATAAGTGGACCAAATCCCATATCTGAGCTCAGACCAGATCAAAGAACAGACACCAGAAAGGAAGTTAGTATATTCAGGGCAGATATAAAGTTGAGCTAAGGCAGGTGGCAGTGCCCTCCCGTCAAAGATCACCAGGAGCACACCTGTAGGTGAACACAGCAGGCCTGTTGGGTCATCGCTATAGGAAAGAGTTCATGCCGGGAGGAACCATGTGGCATCCCAGTGGCAGGGGAAGGGCTTCCAACGCAGTGAGTCTGGAATAGCAAGTATTACCCTGCGGTGCATGTGGATTTGTCAGAAAGAGGAGAGAGAGAAAAGTCGGCCCTTGTGGCTGGCCGAGGAAGTGAGGCTAGTGGATGGGAATGATTTCTGTAGGGCCCTGTGTTGTCAGGACTCTGGCTTTTACTCTGAATGAGGTAGAAGCCACTGAGATTTCTGCTTATTTTAATGGAGTTCGTTTGGAAGGATAGGAAACTGGCAATACTGATTGATTGCAATAATAGAACACCTGCGTGAAAATGAGACCTGCTTTTAACTTCTTCCCTTTTGGATTTTGTGTCCTGTTCAGGATTGCATAGTTTTTAAAACAGATATACAGTGGGGCCTTGACTTACGAGTGTCCCGACTAACGAGTTTTTTGAGATACCAGCTGTCTCTTGGCCAATTTTTTGCATTGAGTTGACAGAGTAATTTGAGTTAACGAGCTCCTTAACGAGCTCAGACTTGGAACGAATTAAACTCATAAGTCAAGGCCCCACTGTAATATAATTTTTAATAATTTTGTCTATAGCATTATACACTAATATTTATTAAGACCTTAAGATGCTTAAAAATAATTTTATTCTCATCAATAAACTCATTCAACAGAAAAGACAAATAACAATCCCTTTTAAATTCTAAACACTTTTATATTTTGTTTATTTCTACTCTAGGTGCAAAAGTCAAGAAATAGGCAACTACGAGAATTATTCCCAGATGGCTTTAGTATTCATCATGCAGGAATGCTTCGGCAGGACAGAAATTTGGTTGAAAACTTGTTTTCTAATGGGCACATCAAAGTCCTAGTCTGTACAGCCACATTGGCCTGGGGCGTCAATCTTCCTGCCCATGCTGTTATTATTAAGGTAAGAGCTTACCTTCCTTTGCACATGGATTTGTGGTGTCTTAAAACAAACCTGGGGATTAATTTGTTTAGAAAAAATATTGTGATTTGGCTGCTTCACTGACTTTGAATGTTATTTATATTAGGTCAGAATTATTTTCTCCAAAAGAATCTAGTTTATATTGTGAAATTTTAACTCTATCACAGATGATGAAAGGATTACTTAAAGTACACTTTTGAGATTTTGCCTTATTTGCCTAATTTCAATATCGGCTCATCAGGATTATATTTGTGTGTGTTTATGTAAATTTTTATTAACTTTTCATCGTCTAGGGAACACAAATCTATGCTGCAAAAAGAGGCTCCTTTGTTGACCTTGGAATATTAGATGTCATGCAGATATTTGGTCGAGCTGGAAGACCACAATTTGACAAATTTGGGGAAGGAATCATCATAACAACACATGATAAACTCAGCCATTACCTCACTTTGCTCACTCAACAAAACCCAATTGAGAGTCAGTTTCTGGAAAGCCTTGCAGATAACCTAAATGCAGAGGTAAGATCTAACGAGTAAAAGGTTGGCAAAGAATCATTAGCTGCAAGAATGACTAAGTAAAATAAATTTTGTATTGGTTGCTCTTTTGAAGTATTTAGGATGATAGCTTATAACATTATATAGTCATAAGTCACAACAAACTGAATACCAATATTATTGATTAGTTCAGAGCAGTGCAAAGTGCAAACAATAACTGATAGGAACTCATTGCTAAAAAACTATATACTTTTAAATTACAAGGTTTTGTTATAGGGTAGAAATCTTAACTACTTTATATTCATAAAGTACTTGTTAGGTATCTCATTTTCAGAAATGTCAACTGTAACCAGGTGTTTTTCTTTAAAAGAATTTTTGAATACGTATTGTGTGGTAGGCACTATAGTGATGGTTTCATATACGTTATCTTAGTTACATGCGTCTCATCTACAAGATTAGGGAACTTTTGAGACCATGGTCTATATTTGTTTCCATACTCATTGTGCTTTGTGTAGTTCAGTTTTGTACTGACTTATTATACGATTATTGAGGTGAATGGAAACATTTCAAAAAATACTGTGGAAAATATTTTATAAAAGGCTCTCCTGTACTCAAGTGGCCACTAGGTGACAGTAAATATTTACAGGTAAATTTTAATTTTTGTCACTAGGTGGCACTCTAGGATTAATCTCTAAATATGATGTGCCATCATAAGTTTCAATTCAATTTCCTGCGTAGTCTTTTTCTTTTTGGTGAACATTTAGAAGACTTGCACTACTTAAACCAATCTTTGATACCTACTTCCTCCTTTCTTTTTAATCTTATCATTAGTGGTAATAGGTAATTATTAATGTTAATTTATTGAGTCTGATTTTGAAAAATAGCAAGATTATTTTTGATAAAATTTTCTACTTAGGAGTTTCATATTACTTTAAAATATCTATAGGTCATAAGGGAATTAACACAGTTTTGGCTGTCAAATAATAGAATCACAAGTGAGGGACACTATTAAACTAGTTTGTTTTACCTAAACAGACTAGAAAAATGTTAAACTGTCTTACTTGAAAGTATTTAGGAAGTGTTTAGCCAACTCCCTCATTGGCTAAATTGTAGTTTTTCTTACTCTTCATTTTGTGAAAATCTTACAGTTCATATTTTAGGAAATATATGTCTTTACTTCTATTGTGAATGATTTATTTAGTCATTTGTAAATATGTTAGTGAAATTTATTTTTTCCAGTTTTATGGAGATGTAATTGACTTATGACATTGTGTAAGTTGATACATGTATATATTTTTGAAATGTTTGCCACAGTAGTTAGTAAACACATCCTTTACCTCACATAATGGCCATTCTGTTGTTATGATGATAACACAATTTTCAAGTACACAATACAGTATTAACCATAGTCATCCTGGGGTACATTAGATCCCCAGAACTTATTCTTTTTATAACCGAAAGTTTATACACTTTGACCATCTCCCCATATCCTCCTTCCCCCAGTCCCTGGCAACCATTCTCCATTTCTATGAGTCTTATGTTTTTAGATTCTACATATAAGTGAGATCATATAGTATTTATCTTTTTCTGTCTGACTTATTTTAAGTTAGTATAAATTTAAAAGTCAATTTAAATGATCAAAATCTGCCTTATCATTTTTTTTGTCATACATCTACTTAATAGCATAGTATGATATTACATTATAATGATATTTATATATTGCTATAGCTCCTCTTTAACTAAAGATAGCTAAGCATTCACATATTTATTTCACAAAATTGGATACAAAGAATTTATAATATGAAAATGAAACAAACAAAGGTTTTTATTTTCTTTAATATTCAGTACTAAAATGAGGGATTTTTTTCTTCAAAAATTTAATAATTTAGGTAGGGAGCATCTCTCCTCCTTTGATTAAAGTATGAAAGGTGAAAAAAAATTTTTCAGCTACATGTTCAGGAAAAATTATACACTATGAAGGTGCACAACTTGGATTTATTTTTAAATTAAAATGAACACTTTGATTAAAAACAAAATGACTACCTATAGGCCCAGTGGCTAAAGAAATATATTTTTCAGAAAACTTTTCATTGTTATTCTGTGTTAAGAACTATTTTCTAATAATTCCATTTTATTTATTATACAGATGTTATGTATTATTGTTGTGATTTTATTTGGTTTTATGAAATTAATATATTATAGTTACATTAGAATCTCATTTGTGGAATGTAATAAAGAACATAAATTGATGAACAAAAATAGATCAGAGACACAGAAGCATCAAACAGACTGTCAAACCTCACAGGGAAAGCAGGGGTTGGGGGAAGGGATTAAGAGATCAACCAAAGGACTTGTATGCATGCATATAAGCATATCCAGTGGACACAGATACTAGTTGGGGTGAGGGTATGTGCTGGGGGTGGGAGTGGTCGGGGAGAGGTCGATGGGGGGGGGGGGGGGAAGGAGACATATGTAGTACTTTAAACAAATAATTTAAATTTTAAAAATACTATGTTAAAATTATATTTTCTTTCACAATATAATCTAAAGAATTATCTAGTGGTTATTATAATTCAAAGGTATAAATATCTACTTTTTTCATAAGTCATTTTATATTTACCAGTAAAAAGTTAAAACCATTTCCCATTCTTGTATGATTGTTAAAGTGTATATTTTATTAATATGTATAAATCCCAATAAAATCTGCTTTGTTATTGTAGAAAGGATTGCATTTTCCATTTTATTTATATTGTTTATTTCTGCTAGCCATCCTGCAAATGGGTATCCTTAGAGGCAAAAGCTACTGTCATGCTCTCTATTGTTTTGGTAATGACAATACACAAAAACACAATAAAGAGGGATAGAATTAACCATATTATGTTGTTTTCATTGTGGTGCACCTACATTTAAAATTTCAGTAGTGTGACCACATAAAATAAAACCAAAAGGAAAAGGAAGCAAGAAGAAAAATGAATACCAAAATATTTTTAATGCTGTACAGAATGAAACTTCATGTATGGAAAAATAATCAAATGCCATAAAATTGAGTAAGTTCAGTTTTGGAAAATAGCATTTCTAATGTACTGTTCCCAATTAAATGGGGCAGGGATGATTTTTAATTAATTTGAGAAGTGTCATGTCCAATAATCATGCTATACCTTTTAATTACAGCATAATGATGTGTTTTAAAAACTCAACTTTTGACAAAGTGCACTTTGATGTAATGTTTATATTTAACTGTAATGGATTAGTTTAATTTTTGTTATATTTTTGACTTGCAGATTGCTCTGGGAACAGTTACTAATGTGGAAGAAGCAGTGAAGTGGATAAGTTACACTTATCTTTATGTACGGATGAGAGCAAACCCATTAGTATATGGCATCAGTCACAAGGCTTATCAGGTAGAAAACTCATTTGTAAAAAAAAAAAAAAAAAAAAAAGAAATCAAACCTTTTTTTAAATTTCTGTAATCCTTTCATGGTATGAGGATAAATATTTGCTACTCTTGCCCCATCTGAAAAGAGTTAGGTAGCTGGAAGAAAAACAAAGAGCTTTAATCTTTTTTAGAAAATATTAAGGAAAATTAAATTTCCCCCTGCAATTATTTCACTTTACTTATAGTATCTCTTTTCCTACTGACACTAATAAGTTCATCTTTATACTATTATCAAGTTATCATTCAGATGTATTTTCATTTGATACTAATATTTTGCTGTGATTTTTTAAAATTAAGATAAATTTAATTTTTGGAATAGTCCAGACATGAGAAAACTTATGGACCACTGTTAATAATATCTTGCTATGTGCGATCTATTCTCTTACCAAGTTCCTCTAAGCCCTTGTTCCTAAATTAAAAGGTAGCATTGATGAGTTATTATCTTGGTGGTTTAGAGGCCGGCATTAGTTCTGTGCACATAGACTGCAAATGAGATGCATGTTGTAGCAGCTATTCCTATGAGCTCTACAGTTGTGTGGTCCACATGGCTTACAGATTCTGTGAGACCTTGTCTTTTCTTTAGAACTCTGCTTTATACACTGTAATGCTTCCTAATTACAGATAGAATCCAGTTGTTCTCTAATGAAAACATTATTTCACCATCATCATATGGTTAGTCACTAGTGTTAAGTCAAAATTATCAAAGAAACTGAATTTGACTTGGAATGATAGTTTTACTGCATTAACTAGTAACTTGGTTTTTATTTATATTCTGTTGTGTTTTCAAAGCAGTTGCCAATCTTGTTTTGTGTGTGTGTGTGCTTTTAAAAATTTTTTTTCTTTTTCTATACCGTAGATTTGACCATGGGAAAATCAAACTTAAGATTTAGGAAGAAAAATACAAGAAAAATAGCAGCAACAACTAGTTCTGAAGCTGCTGATCTGAAATCATTAAGTGTTTATAGATAGGTTGATCGTAATTGATACTTAACAACCTTTCTTCTCAGTTAAAGTATATCTTCTTTTATAGCCAAATCGTTCTGTTATAAAATATAGGTTCATTATAACCTGTAAACTTTAAAAATTTTAAAGAATATGACTCTAGCTATTTTCATTACAAATATGGGTTTTGTGAAAATAGTCAATGGCACTGTGAAAATATACTGAAGGAGTAAAAGAAAACAAAACACGACATGTAGTTTCATAGGCTAAGCTATTTATTTCAATTCTTGGCATAAGATAAAAACATCAATTGATTTTTAAGTACTAGGTTAATATCAGAAGTCATTTTTGTATAATTTTCCATTATAAGCAAAGTGATTTTTTTTCCTTCTCAGATACATGGTTTTACTACTTTCACAGTTCAGAGAATCTTACCTTTCTATTTTCTTTAACTTATGTGTTTTCCTTTTATTACTCAATATGAATTTGTAACCACAATACCCATGTGAACTAACACAGACCATGCAGTTTAACATAGTTTCAATGGTTTAGTAATATGTGATTGATAAAATGTTTTCAGAAGATGAACCTGACACATACAGTGCATCACTTGTAGCAAATATTTAAGACTTTGTATTTGCTAATATGATTATTTTGGACTCTATCTTACTTCCCTACAGTTCATTTTCTTTGCCTTGTTTTTCTGATTTTTAAATTTATTTTAGCTGTGTATTCTCCCCTCATTCCTTTAAGGTCATATTCAACTTTATTGCTCATGACCAGAGAATGATCATTAGGACCTGGCTTGTGTGCATGTTTGTATGTACATCATATAATAACAAGAATATTTGTTAATAAATATTTTTTCTGCTGAAAAAATGTCTGATGCAATAGTTTCAAAACTATTCAAAATTTATGGTTATTTTACTCTTTGCTTCTATTATTATTACAGGAAAAATGGGTTTTCCTATTGGCAGTTATGAAAACTGCTAGAACACTAAAACCATACTTTTGAAAGGATAACTGTATTTATTTTTGTATACTTTTACTTTGACAGAGGAAATCATCCTCACTATTATTTCTCCAAATAGTGATAAAGTAAAAACATGTTTTGATATTTTAAAATCCCTGTTCATTTAAGTGTGGGAGTGAGAAGACAATAATATTTTTCTTATAGTTGATTTTTAATCTTTATAGTTTTACAGATTTTAACACCAATTAAGAATTTTGGATTCTATAATACTACTATCTGAAGATAATATGCAGATTGATAAATGCCACTCAAAGCAAATAAATTTTGGGTTATTTGGTTTATTTAATGGAATAAAATATTTTCTAGTTATGTCCTAAATTTATAAATATGCAATTCTTTAAAATTTGTAATAAAGAAGTTTATTCTAACTAAAGCATCAACAAAATTTAATTTTCATAAATAGGTATATATAATTCTCTAAAGAAAAATGACTATCTAAAGCAATATTAAAGTGTTTATATATTTTTTTCCCTGTAGATTGACCCAACATTAGCAAAACATCGAGAACAGTTGGTCATTGAAGTTGGACGAAAATTAGACAAAGCTAGGATGATTCGTTTTGAGGAGCGAACTGGATATTTTTCCTCAACCGATTTGGGTAGAACCGCCAGCCACTTCTATATTAAATACAACACCATTGAGGTATTAAACTGAGTCGAACAAATACAATATGTTTGTTTTTAGATGTCAAAATATAGTATTAATGCTAAATAGCAAAAGCTGTTAATAGAATAAAATGCTTTTGGCATATGAATTCAATAAATAGACTCTGTAAAGACAAGAAAAAATCAGATTTTAAATATTCATGACCCCCTTGCCATCCTGGTCAATGAGTGGGTCCCAAGCAGTAGACTTGGAGAATGGTAGATTTCCATATGCCCATGCTGAAAATGAGCCAATACCATAATCTTATGATGAACATTTTTTTAGCTATCTAAAGTAGATTTTGTTAACTGATTTTATTGCTCTTTAGCTGATTATATTTTAACAGTATTTTTTAATCTTTGGTAGATAATGCAATGATTTGGAATAGCCTGCCACAGACATTGTAACTCTGCATTGCCTAGGGCTCAAATGTTATTTAAGAATGAGTAATTTATAGTCAGGTTTTTAATTTAAAATATTTTACTGGACCTTCTATTTTAATCATATATAACACTTACTTTGGTAGACCTTCAATGAACTTTTTGATGCTCATAAAACAGAAGGTGATATCCTTGCTATAGTGTCTAAAGCTGAAGAATTTGATCAAATTAAGGTAAGATTACTTGAAGCTTGAGTCAAATGCATATAACATATATATTCATTCATTTATAAAACCTCATAAGTAATTGTTATTCCTGATACACCAGAAGCTGTATGACACTTCACATTTGGAGTACCAACAATATTCTTCCATTTATCAGCAATTCCAGTATCCTAGATTATGATATTATGTCATAACTCACATCATTCTTTATTCTCTACTGCAAGTCAAATATAATTTAAATAGGTTTTGCCGTAATGAAACTGGGGGAGAATATAGTATGTAGATTTTGGTTTATTTGCAATGTAAGGTTCACTAAAGAAAATAGGAAGGATATGCATGATTCCAACTTAGATCTGAATATTTCTGTACCTGTATTATAATTTAATCTTATTAACAGTGAAAACTTTTATACTTTGAGTCATAGTACTTCACAGCTTTAAGCTATGAATGTGTTCTATCATATAAAAATATATGACTGTAATGAATGTCATTGGAGATAATTCAAGTTTGCCCTAATCTATCTGGGCAGAGGTTTTACTCTGGTCAAATAAGAAATGAAATCTCATCAATTGAAGGATGGTGAGGTCAGGAGATCTAATTTTTGTGGCATATCAAATTTTTATATGTCAATGGCAACTTTAATATTGGTGATGAATAATAAAATGTAATTGTGTCAGTCTCAATATAATTTCTTATTGTATATTATTAGCTACCTGTGGAAAAAAATTAGTTATTTTAGCATATAGAGGACATGTTTAGTTATAGCAAATAGAAACTTTAAAAAAAAAACCTGCAGTATGGTTCAATTTCAGTAAATCAGCCCAAATAATACTGTAAAAACATTGATTCTTCCAGGTCAGAGAAGAGGAAATAGAGGAGTTAGATGCCTTATTAAATAATTTCTGTGAACTCTCAGCTCCTGGAGGTGTAGAGAACAATTATGGGAAAATAAATATCCTACTTCAAACTTATATCAGCCGAGGTGAGATGGACAGTTTCTCCCTTATATCAGATTCTGCATATGTTGCACAGGTAAGATTATTACTCTCTTCCCATTTTTTCTCCCTTGTTTACTTTTAAAGGTTCAAAGAATTACTCAGACTATACTGTGACTATACTTATGACATGCTACTAAATTACTACTTTATCTTAGAACAGATTCTGTTTAATTTGTACATCTTTTATGCCATCCATTTATTAGATCAGGAATGGGGGTGGAATTTGGTGTTAGTTTGGCTCTTTAATATTGCTATTGTTTTTATTTTTGAGTTTAAAAATATCAATCTTACTTTGCTTTAAATTATAAAGTTTATCTTCTTTAATTACAAAGAATATACTTACAAAGGGCAATAATAGAATAATATTTCAATCAAAAAGAAAAGATTGTGGAATTATTGTAGCTTTTCCCAAATGCTAGAAATATAAACAAAATTCTTTGCCATTAAATAAGGCTTTTATATATATGCCTCACACCATATATTTAGTAAGATAAGCCTCTGATAAAAATTTTTTTCTTCCCATCGATCCTTAAAAATTGATGACTGAAAGAAAATTATTCCTTAAATTATAGCTTACTAAATTAATAAGTTTAAAAAAATACCATAGTATAAAATGTTGTAATATTTATGTTTTTATATTCAGGCCCCCATGTGAAATAAAGTAGGTTATTTTTTGCTTTATTTACCTTTCAAAATGAAAGGTTTTTCTTTATAGATATATGTTTTTTAAAAAAGTACTTTCTACTTCAAAAGAATACCATTTTTTTCACCCAGCTGGTATGGCTCATTGTTTTGAGTATCAGCCCATGAACCAGAAGGTCATAGGTTCCATTCCTGGTTGGGGCTGTGGGCAGCCTCGATCCCCAATAGGGTCCATGCAGGAGTAGCTGATTGATGATTCTCTCATCATTGATGTTTCTATCTCATTCTCCCTCGCCCTTCCTCTCTGAAATGAATTTAAAAAATATATATATATAATATATATATATATGTATGTATATGTGTGTGTGTGTATATATATATGTGTATATATATGTGTGTGTGTGTATATATATACATATATATATATATTTAAAAGAATGCCATTTAAAAAATGTTTTTATTGTGTAATGCCTCTTCTGAGTTAAGGAGAAATAATAGCTTAATCTTATTTTAAATATAGAAACTATTCTGTATATCTTATGTTTAAAATTTTGTTAAAAGTCTCAATATAGAAAAAGTATTTTTATATTAGATTTTATAAACAGCCATGAATACTCAGCAGTGCTTTGATATAACTATAAAATTAAGTATTTACAAACATGAACCAAGATATATTGGAAAACAATTTGAATGAATGCTGTAACTTAATCAATGTAACTAAGACACCAGCTGATGATTTCATACTACATAAAGTAAATGTTAATGTTGTGGAAGCTTCTTTTCTTTTTTTTCTTCTTGGGTAAGATGTTTCTGCCATAGAAGAATTATACATATTCTCTAAACCTTATAACTTCTATAGACACCATTGTTTCTAACTCCTTTTATTTATCTATTTTTCTGAAAAATAACATTGTATTTTTATTTTATATTTCCTATAGTTATTGATTTGACTAAAATGTGAGGCTTTACTAGGTTCTAGATAAATAATTTGGCCACATTTCTGCTTGATTCAAGTTTATGAAGATATTATCAGAGACTGATATGCAAATTGCTTTACAATGTAATATTTACTATTTCATCATGTTTGGTGCCCAGAAAGTCAATATCAGAATATTACAGATATATCTCAAAGCACTCTTACTTTTCTTAAATAGCTATTATGGGTCTGTCATCCTTGAATTCATTAGGTAAATCACTGTTCAGTTTATTTATAGTTTAAGTGTAGGCCATCATTAGTTCCACAAGCACTCTCTTAGCTCTGTGAAATTGTGTTTCCTTCTCTGCTTCTGAAACTTTATTCTCTCGGTCCCTAAGTTAAATCCTTGGCTCAGGTATCCCATGATTTTATAAAGAAATCTAGATTTAGCTTTTCTAAACTGTACTTATCAAAGACTTTTATCATTATTTCCACCCAATTTATATTATTCCAGATAAAATCTCTTATTTGTCACATGGGATTTCTCCTTCCATTTATTTTATTTTTAGGAAACAACTATGGGTTCTGAAATTAAAAACAAAAATTTATATATTTTTACAGTGGAAAATTAGCTTGGCAGTTTTTTTTTACAAGAGTTAACTAGGAATTATGATTTAAAAAATCTATTTGATAGACACAGTAATCTAGTGTTCATTTCATTTATCATTCTCTGGGCCTAGTAAGAGCCATCTTCAGATTTGTAATAGATATCAGAATAGATGGATATCCTCTTAGTTCTAAATAACATTTCTGTTATTAAATTTCTAATACTGAAGTAAAATAGTTGATTGTCAAAAGACAAATACACATTTCATATAACATGTAAAACTAAAGCCCATAACTCACAATCATAAGTTAAAGCTGGATCATCAACTCCCTATTTAAAATCTTTACTCTTTTTTATCTCTTTTTATAATTTTGACCAGATTTAACTTTTTTCATTTTCAAATACATCATTAGATTTTGTAAGATGTCTTCAAGTTCATAATTTTCAAAATAATCTTCAGTAAAAAAAAAAAATCTGCAAAGTTAATGATGGAGGGAGGAAGATAAAACAAATGGAAACTGTACAGATGGGATAAAAAGTCTTCAATTATTGTAACTTTCTATATGTCTATTAATGAAGTTATTCTCAGACCACTGAATTTAGAGTCTTGGAGCAAAGTTTAGAATTGTTTAGACCTGGCTTTGAATTAATACTCTGGCACCAACAATCTGTGAGGCCTTGGCCAAATTATTAACCTCACCAAGCTTTAGTATCTTTATCTACAAAATCATATAGGGACCTGTCAAATGCAGTTGATATTAAGAGTAAATAAGCTAATATATTGCTTAGTTTATAGGGAGTCATTAATATGGTAGTTACACTCATCAATATTTCTTTTGTCACCTTTTTCTCACTAATTTTTCTCTCTGACTAGATCCTAAAGTTTTCCTTATTTCTCTGAATAGCTTTATAAATTTAATCATCTCACTAAAATAGCCTGTCATACAGGGTGTCCCAAAAAAATGTATGTATACTTCAACAGCTGGTAGCTCAATTTTGAAAATGAAATATATATATGAATAAGCACGCTTATTAATTATTCAAAGTGTGTTTATACATATTTTTAGGACATCCTATATTCTAGATGGCCTCAACAGCCTCCTAAATATGTTGCAGTCCTTTTGTCTCTTCCTGCTTCATTCCTATTTAGGGGGTGTAAGGTAGAGCTTCCTAAGAACTTGGAAATAAGGCTACCTTCTGAAAGTTAAACAGGATGGCTTCCAAATACAAATAAGGGAGGTTATTTATTCTTGCATAGAAATAATAATTAGGTGTATATGAGAATAGATGTTGCCTACAGTTAAAGGATGCAACTTGACAAACTTCTTTTGAACTGAGTCTGGGATTAAAGTGTTTATGTAGCATAAACTTGTGCTGTGTTTTTATCTTGTTACTTATAAAACCAGCAAGGAAAACCATCTTAATATGGTTTTATAAGTTTAAAAAAATACCATAGTATAAAATGTTGTAATATTTATGTTTTTATATTCAGGCCCCCACGTGAAATAAAGTAGGTTATTTGTTGCGTTATTTACCTTTCAAAATGAATAAATTTATTGACAGATTGAAAAGTCCAAAAAGAGATAGAGGAAGACATAAACAAATGGAAGAACATACTGTGTTCATGGATTGGTAGAATCAACATCATTAAAATGTCCATACTACCCAAAGAAATCTATAGATTTAATGCAATCCCCATTAAATTACCAATGGCATATTTCACAGACCTAGAACAAACTCTCCGAAAATTCATACAGAATAAAAAAAGACCCCAAATAGCCACAGTAATCTTGAGAAAGAAGAATAAAGTTGGAGGGAATCACAACATCAGATATCAAGCTATATTACAAAGCCACGGTTCTCAAAACTGCCTGGTACTGGCACAAGAACAGACATATAGATCAATGAAACAGAACAGAACCCAGAAATCTACACAAGCCAGTATGCTCAATTAATATTTGAGAAAGAAGGCAAGAGCATACAATGGAGTCAAGACAGTCTCTTCAATAAATGGTGTTGGGAAAATTGGACAGATACATACAAAAAAAATGAAACTAGATCACCAACTTACACCATACACAAAAATAAACTCAAAATAGATAAAGGATTTATATGTAAGACTGGAAACCATAAAATCTTAGGAGAATCCATAGGCAGCAAAATATCAGACATTTGTCATAGCAATATCTTTACCAATGCAGCTCCTAGGGCAGTGGAAACTAAGGAGAAAATAAACAAATGGGACCACATCAAAAGAAAAAGCTTCTGCACAGCAAAAGAAACCATCATCAAAACAACAAGAAAGCCAATTGCATGTGAGAACATATTTGCCAATGTTATATCCGATAAGGGCCTAATCTCCAAAATTTACAGGGAACTCATACAACTTAACAAAAGGAAGATAAACACCCAATCAAAAAATGGGCAAAGGACTTAAATAGACACTTTTTGGAAGAAGACATACAGAGGGCCCAGAGACAGAGAAACATCGAACAGACTGTCAAACTTCAGAGGGAAGGCGGAGGGGGAAGCGGGTGTAAGATCAACCAAAGGACTTGTATGCATGCATATAAGCGTAACCAATTGACACAGACACTAGGGTGGTGAGGGCATGTGCTGGGGGATGGGGGTGGCCGGGGAGATGTCAACTGGGGAAAAAGAGGACATATGTAATACTTTAAACAATAAAGAATTTTAATAAATAAAAAATAAATAAACTCTGTTACCTAACCACCAATCTTCCTCTTTTTATTCTTCAGAATGCAGCTAGAATTGTCCGTGCTCTTTTTGAAATTGCTCTGAGGAAACGTTGGCCTGCCATGACCTACAAGCTCCTGAATCTTAGTAAAGTCATTGACAAGAGGCTGTGGGGCTGGGCTAGCCCTTTGAGACAGTTCTCAGTCTTACCACCACACATTCTAACAAGATTAGAAGAAAAAAATCTTACTGTGGATAAGCTGAAAGACATGAGGAAAGATGAAATAGGTAAGAAGGAAGCAAAAATGTTTTAATGTGTTCTGTGCACATAAAATATTTCACTGCATGTAAAAGTATTGTGAATTTTCACATTACTCAAGATACATTTTTATGAAATTTCTTTCACATTTATCGAAATTCTAATAGAAGTCCCTCCAAATTTTATGATGTCACTTGAAAGAATTAGCAGTTAAAATGGAATGTAGATCATCACACCCGTAAGTTGAGTATTTTACAAATGGAATCTCAGCTATAAATAATGAGAATTAGTCAATGAAGCTTATCCTCAATTTATTTTTTAATATCTAATTCATTTCAAATTCTTTTGTTATATATATTAGTAGTAGTATATTTTAAAAAGTATGCACATTTCTTCATAGTTTCTAACTGAACTTTATCATTGCACACATATGTATCTTTAATCCAGGTTGTTATTAGTGTCACCAGACCAAATAGCATTTAGACTTCTGCTTTTTTTCACATAATATTGAAAAATTATTCCTACATACATTTCCACTACCTTAACATTTTATTGGACAAACCTACAATGCACTGATTAGGTAATATTTCAGATTTTAAGTGGGTAGATATTACATATGAAGGGAGTCAGCTCGACAAAAATAAGAGGGAGGATTGCTGCTGCAAACGTCCAAAGGTGTGAAGAGAGGCTGAGGTAGCTACTTCACTTGTAGTAAGAAGAACATTTCTAAGACAGAAGGGAAGTATCAGTTAAAATAGCAATGAAGGATATTAACTAGGGAAATTGAGAGTATCCACATTGGGATATCATGTAAATATGTTATCAACATAAAGAAAATCCACTTTAGTTTCAAATTTGGATGAACATAAAACATTTTATTTATTCATAAATGTACTTTAAAAATTATGAAGAACCAAGAAATATTTATATTATAAACTAATACAAAATAATACCGAATGTAGAAAAAAAATGAAAATATATATAACCTATTTCCACTTATTTTGAACTAGATGAGAAAAATGTTTATAGTGACATCTCTTTCTGACTCCCCCACCCACTCTGGGACTCACATACATATATCTATATTTTGAATCTGATCATTTATGAAAAATATGTATAAGTGGATAAAGTGGTTAATTGTGTGCTAGATTGACCGTATTTAATATTTTATCTTTATGATTTTTTTGGAAATGGGCATGGATGGATGGGTTGTGTTTTATTATTAAAGCATTTCCCATTATATAGATTTCTGAAATAGAGCTTGTATAAGTTAATGGCTGTTTTCAAAAACCACTAAATATTTTTATGATGTATCATAAGCTAGCTAGAAGAAAAGAGGAACTGTTTATAGTAGTTTAAACACTATTAAGTTTCAGTAACTTTAAGAACCCTATTAATAGCTGAAGAAACCTTGATAACTAGTTTTCAGAGCTATGAATTGCTAATTCAAGTTAACTATTACAAAATATTCAAACATGCCAGATCAAGAATGTCAACTATTTCTACACAGCAAATAATAAAAGAAGCAATAAAATCACCTTCTCTGAATTCTCATTTACAAGTCAGATTATATTGCTTTTATTCTGTCTGGACACATTTCTTCTATGTGATGTTTTCCTTGTAGGTCACATGCTGCATCATGTGAATATTGGACTCAAGGTCAAACAGTGTGTTCATCAGATTCCTTCTGTTACAATGGAAGCTTCCATTCAGCCCATCACACGGACTGTGCTCCGAGTGACGCTGAGCGTCTGTGCTGATTTCACTTGGAATGATCAGGTAAAAGGGGAAAATACCTATCTCAATGTTCTGCAAAAATGTCTCTGCTGCACATTCAACTGTACCTCCTTATGTCTGTCCTTAGGCATTTAGAAAATTCTCTCAAAAAATACATATTAAAGATTCATTTAAAACATTGTAGTCATATTTATTCTCATCCTCGAAAAAAATGTGTAGTATAATATATTAATACTAGAGGCCCGGTGCATGGATTCGTGCACCAGTGGGATCCCTCAGCCTGGCCTGCGCCCTCTCACAACCTGTAACCCCTTGGGGGATGTCGGGGATGGAGCCAAAACTGGCAGTCTGATATCCCCCAAGGGATGTACTAGCGCACGAAGTGGCAGGCGGCTGGGGAGGAGCTCGAGCTGGCCTGGGCGCTGTGCCACTCCCGCTCATCCCAGCCCCTCTGCGCCTGCTGTTGCTACTGCTGCCGCTGCCGCCTCCCGCTCCGTAAGCTTGCTGAGCGGTATTTCCACTGTGAGAGCGCACTGACCCCCAGGGGGCAGCTCTTGCATTGAGCGTCTCTGCCCTAGTGGTCAGTGTGCATCATAGCAACCAGTCAAACAGTTGACTGGTCTAATGGTTGACCGGTCACTTAGGGTTTTATATATATAGATGTTAACCAATGAGACCTCTTCAGAACACCTAGGAGAGCTAAAATTTCAACATTGAACAGTCCTTTAGTGGATTCAGCTTCATAGGGACTTTGCTTAAATCTGACCTCTTCCATTTTCTCTGTTATCTTTGTATTTGCCATCTCTACTTTGTCATTTTAGCCTACTAAAAATTCAAGATTCTCCATGTTGAAGGAGCGAGCCCTGTTAAAATTGTGATGTTTTTCAGACTATCATTTTCTTCTTTTCTTTATCATTAGACTTGTGGAAAGAGTGTTCTACATTTTCTCCTGGTCATCTGTTTCTTTCCTGCTGAGACTACTGCTTCCATCAAGGATCACCAAAGACTGACTGGTTGCCATAATAAATGGCTTTTTTTTTTTTTTAGTTACTTTTTTTACTTCTCTGAACATTCAGCACTATATATAGTCCTTTAAAATGTCCTTCCTTGGCTCTCATCACATTTCTGTTTTTGTTTTCACCCCTTCTTCTGTTCTTCCTTCAATACCTTATGTTATATATGTTTGAAGATCCGCTCTGGATTCTCTTCATCAGTATTTTTTAAGGTCTATCTTTGTACTGTTACTATGCAGAGAGTAAAATAGAGTTATAGATAAGCAAGTAAGATTCAGTCCTTTCTTTCAAGAAGCCCGTGGAGGAAGACAAGTAAATCAGTATTGTAGTATAGCAATATTTACTTTACCTGATTATCATAGTGTATGCAGATACCTTTTGCATTACGTGATCTTCGTATATCTGTAATGTAAATGAGTTTTATTCAGCAACATGCTCTAAAATTACACAAACATATTCCTATCCCAAATCTGTTGGTTTTAAAGTGGTCTAACCTTTAATTTCTTCAGTTTCCTTGTCTGTAAACATAATAATTATCTTTCTCACAGAATTTCTATGAGAACTAGATGATACAAAATTATATTTAATATTTCTATCAAAAATTTTACATAAAATACAAAATTGTAGTTAGTCATAAACTCATTTCAAATTTTATATTTAATCTAGTGTTTTTGAAATGCATAAGACTTTCATATTTTTTCCACAGTTTTTTTCTGTCAGGATTTAAAATAAAGATTCCAACAGTTTGGTTTAATTCATCAGTAACTCTTAATTAGAATGCTGTTGGCTGCAAGAATAAAAAACATGACTTGTCTCAAACTGACTCAAGCAAGAAAATATATTATCTTTCACAATAAAAGGTCCACAGGTAGAATAGGCCATAAGGATGACAGTCTTCTATCTAATCACATAATTCAGGGCTTAGGGTCTGCACATCTTTTTGCTCTGCTGACACTGTTATGTACTCCCTAAATGTTTTCATGCTTTTTATAATTTTTAAAAAATTATCACCTGAGGATATGTTTATTGAGTTTAGAGAGAGGGAGAAAGAGAAAGAGAGAAACCTCAATTTGAAAGAGAAACATCAATTGGTTGCCTCCCGTACATGCCCCAACCAGGGATGTGCCCTGACCGCAATCAAACCTGCAACCTCTTTGGTGTGTGGGGTGACGTTCCAACCAACTGAGCCACCAGGCCAGGGCACTTTTTCATGCTTCTCTGTTCACATTTAAAGAGAGAGGGAAACACCCCACTGCACCTGTCGAGAGCATGAACTATAAGACCTTTCCTTTAGTCTAATTGGGCCAGTATTGGGCATGTGCCTATCCTTACCACAATCTTGATGAGTTTATGCTAATCAAAATTATTGCAGGAAATAGGCTCCTCTTCTGAGTCATTTGAAAGAGAGATGAATACTGAATAAGAATGGACTTTTTTAGGAAAAACAGAAAAAAGAAAAAGAGTGAGGAATGGATATTCAAAAAATGGTATCCAATGGAATGTGACTTGTCTATAAAAAAGAAATGAAGTACTGATGTATACTTTAATATGAATGACTTTGAAAACATTATATTAAGTGAAAGAAGTCAGATACAAATGACCATATATTAAATGATTCCATTTATATGATATGCCCCAGGATAGGCAGATCTATAGAGATTACCAAGGAATAAAGGGGAGGGGGGGGGATGGGGAAAGATAGGTAGTGACTGTTAATGAGTATAAGTTTTCTTTTTAGGGTGATGAAAATGTTCTAAAATTTGATTATAGAGGTGATTATACAACTTTGTAAATATATTAAAACCATTGAATTCTACATTTTATATGTAAAGTTTGATATAGCAATGAAGTTGTTGAAAACAATAGGTTCTTGGTATGCAAACAACAGTATATTCCTTACTTGAGTTACAATATACATAGTATAAAGATACTATTTTTCTTCTAGGTCCATGGGACAGTAGGAGAACCCTGGTGGATTTGGGTAGAAGATCCTACAAATGATCATATTTATCATTCAGAGTATTTTCTAGTTCTTAAAAAACAGGTAAAATATCTATGTATGGCCAAATCCTTATTATGTTGCTATCATAAGTAGAAAATATAAACTAACAATTTCTGCTTTTGCTTATTTTTCTATAATTTCTAGTGTCATTAAAGCATTATTTATTTATGTTTCTGTGTGATTTTAAAAGAAAAGAATACTTACATGTTACAGTATTGATGTACTCAATGTGATCTTAGTTTGAGAAATTAGATTGTAATCTTTATTATTGTTTGAGGCATGGCTTTCAGATGGATGGAATATATGAAATAAGTGGGATAAATAATATAAAAAGTTAAATATACAAGAAATAAGAAGAACTTTTGGTGCTACATAACACTGTACTAAATAGTATTGAAACACATTGTTATTTTTTTAAAAATTTTGAACACAAAGCTCAGCTTTATTTACATAAATACAATGGCAAAAAGGATAGGAGAAAAGGGGGCAAAAAATGAGTCTAAAAAGGTAAGAGACACATAGTAGAGTGAGATTCTTAAATGGGTCCATCTAATCACTGCCTTACAAAAGGTAAGTTTCAAATTAACATTTCATAACTCTCACTTTTCAGATACAATTAACAAATAATAATCATCAAATTTTTAAAATTATCCATGAAGCCCACGAGAAACTCAGTTTGTTGCTAGTGCATCTGATTCTGACGCTTCATTCCTAATTTCTCTTTACCAAAGAGAAAGCAGGCTTCAGGCTGGGAGCCTTGGATGGCAACAGTAGAATTCATAGCAATGTTTTGTCTTCGTTTCACTTGTCTTCATAATTACCCTCTATTATGCCAAGTGGTGCTGTTTTTCCACCTAAGTGTTTAAAGAAAAATCCTATCTAATAATAGACAAACACGGTAATTGACCATACCTTCTCTACGCCTCCCATTGGCTAATAAGCAAGATATGCAAATTAACCGCCAACAAAGATGGCGGCCAATTTGCATACTGCAGGCAGGGCGGGACAGCGCGAGCCCCCAGCGCGCCGACATCCAGCGGGTCCCGGGCAGCAAGGCAGGCGGGACCCAGAAGCCCCAGAAGCCCCTGATATGGCAGTAACTCTCAGTAAGCACTCTGAAAGTCAGTGGCATAAATGCACCAATTAAAAGACAGATTATGAGGGTGAATCAAAAACAAAACCCACTTTAAATATAAAGACATATAGATTAAAAGTAAATGAATTAAGCTGCAGCCTGTTTTGCTCAGTGGATAGAGCATTAGCCCGTGGACTGAAGGGTCCCAGGTTCGATTCCAGTCAAGGGCATGTACCTCAGTTGCTGGCTTGATCCCCAGTCCCTATCAAAGCATGTGCAGGAAGCAACCAATCAATGTGTCTCTCCCTTTCCCTTCACTCTCTCTAAAATCCAATGGAAAATATCCTTGGGTGAAGATTAACAAAAACAAAGTAAATGGATTAAGTAACATTAAAGAGATTATAAGAAAAATATATTCTAAATTTTGTTAGTTGTATAATGTTTATGTTTAAATTATTAACTCCTAAGAAATTGGGTGAAGGGTACATATAATATGCTGTAGAATTTTATAGTTTTTTTTACATGTATGAGATTATTTCAAATTAAAATATTAAAAAATTAAAAATTAATAAAATATTAATTGAAATGTATCTGCATTACATGAAAAATCTCCTAATTGCTTCTAGCATAATTTATTAAATTGTGCTAAAATTTACAAGGGTTCATTAAGATATTAAAAAATATCTTAATTCTAGCCGAAACCGGTTTGGCTCAGTGGATAGAGCGTCGGCCTGCGGACCGAGGGGTCCCGGGTTCGATTCCGGTCAAGGGCATGTACCTGGGTTGCGGGCGCATCCCCCGTGGAGGATGTGCAGGAGGCGGCTGATGGATGTTTCTCTCTCGTCGATGTTTCTAACTCTCTATCTCTCTCCCTTCCTCTCTGTAAAAAATCAATAAAATATATTTAAAAAAAAAAAAAAAAAAAAAAAAAAATATCTTAATTCTAATGATATAATAGAAAATATATAATAGTGCAGTCATAAGCACTTATCTGAAAATAAAAATTTAAAGAAGTGAATTTAAAGAAGGGATTAGCCAAAGAAAATATATGCACAATCCATGGACACAGACAACAGTATGGTGATGGCCAGAGAGAAGTGGGGGGCAAGAGCTGGGTAGAGGCGACAAAAGGGGGAAAACAGGGACATCCTCTATAATAATAATAAAAGGCTAATAAGCACATTGACTGAACGGCAGAATGACCAGTGGCTATGATGCGCACTGGCCACCAGGGGGCAGACGCTCAATGCAGGAGCTGCACACTGGTGGTCAGTGCACTTCCATATGGGGTGTGCCACTCAGCCAGAAGCTTGCTCATGGCTGGCCAGCGCAGTGGTGGTGGCAGGAGCCTCTCCCACCTCCATGGTAGCACTAAGAATGTCCAACTAATGGTTTAGACCCGATCCCTTGGGGGCCTAAGCCTTTAGTCGGACATCCCTGAGGGCTCCCTGGCTGCTAGAAGGATGTCTGACAGCAAGCTTAGGCCCGATCCCTTGGGGGAGTGGGCCTAAGTCGACAGGTGGACATCCCCCAAGGGGTCCTGGACTGTGAATGGGTGCAGGCTGGGCTCAGGGGACCTCCCCCCCTACCCCGAGTGCACAAATTTTTGTGCACCGGGCCTCTAGTATTAAATAAAAATCATGCAGTTAAGTAATTGAATGAGTCTAATTGCTAACCTGGTTAACTCATGATGGTATGCATTGTAAATGATGTAAATTGAGTGTAACTGTCACCTTCTGCTATGTCAGTTAACCTCAGAAGGGAACCATCTACAACAGGGGTGGGCAAACTTTCTGACTTGAGGGCCACAATGGGTTCTTAAACTGGACCGGAGGGCCGGAACAAACGCATGGATGGAGTGTTTGTGTGAACTAATATAAATTCAAAGTAAACATCATTACATAAAAGGGTACGGTCTTTTTTTTTTTTTAGTTTTATTCATTTCAAATGGGCCGGATCCGGCCCGCGGGCCGTAGTTTGCCACGGCTGGCCTACAAGTTTCTGAAATACTTGAATATTTCAGTTATTTAGAAATCCAAGACATTTTCTTTATCTCTAGCACATATTGCTGTACATATCATTGTTTTAACAATTGACTAATAAAACCTTATGATATTAGAATATCTATATTCATTTTAGACTTTATTTCACATTAGGTCATTAGTAAAGAAGCTCAACTACTGGTATTTACAATCCCTATTTTTGAACCTTTGCCTTCCCAATACTACATCCGAGCAGTGTCTGATAGATGGTTAGGAGCTGAAGCTGTGTGTATTATCAACTTTCAACATCTGATTCTACCAGAGAGACATCCTCCCCATACAGGTAACATATTGAATAGTAATTTGAAACATAGATGTTCCAAAATGGTTGTTTTTGTTAATGTTGAAAAGCATCTATGCTTTAAAATTGTTTGAATCTGGATTGAAATCTTACTTATAATAATTCATGTCCATATTAGTTTCCATTGGCTAGACCAACAGTTCACTTGATCACTCTAGTTTGGCCAGTTGTCAAATAGATCAAAAGTAATTTGTTATAGTAGCCATTGTAGTACTGAACTTTACAAATGGCTTTCATTTTCTACAAATTGGAGTAGATTTACTTTTGTTCTGTAACATTGCATGTTTTTATACACCTCTCATTCACATTACTTCCCTGCTTAGAGAAGAAAGATATGGCACTATAGTTGAGTTATGGGGAACTCCCCCCAAAAAGTGTCCAATGGGTCAATATTATAAATGTGGTAATGGCAGGGGAAAGGCCTGTACCTAGTATATAAGAATTTATGTTAAGCTTTTTTTCCCCCTCTAAAGAATTAAGGTTTGTTTTAATTTATTCCTAAGATACAGTATTCAGTATTGTGTATATTTTCCAGTTATTGTTTAACAGTATCTGATGTGTCTTTTCAGAATTACTGGATCTTCAGCCTTTACCAATTACGGCTTTGGGGTGTGAAGCATATGAAGCACTGTACAACTTTAGCCACTTTAACCCTGTGCAGACACAAATATTTCATACGCTATATCACACAGACTGCAATGTCCTGCTTGGAGCGCCCACTGGATCAGGAAAGACTGTTGCAGCTGAATTAGCCATTTTCAGAGTCTTCAACAAGTACCCTACTTCAAAGGTCTGTTTGAAAGAATCACAGGCTTACATTCAATTAGAAAAGGCATTTTATAATCTGTATATTAGCCCATTCTAAGTATACTGGCAGGACTTCATGAAGAGCTTTGTTACTCTCTTAGGAAATTTTTCTGGTTGGTGGAGTTGGGGGGGGTGGGGGGAGGGATGGAGATCAGATTTACAGTAACTGGCTACCCAAGCATTTACCTTAAATTTTGGATTCTTCCAGTTCAATTTCTAATGTACATATGGTACTCACATGTCCTTTCGGCATCATAAGATATCTGTACTTTATCGGCATTTTCATTGTAAGATACTTAATTCATAGCCATATTTATAAGATATATAATGATTCATAATCCAAAGTCTTTGATTATGAAGGAAATGCAAACACTTTAACAAATACAGTTTGATTATATACAGAAATGTAGAGGTAGCTTTTATTCCACTTTTCTCTAAATGACCATATCATTATGTAATGTAAAATAACATGGCAAGTCAAATACATATTGATTTTCAGTGTTCCTAAAATGCAAAATACAGTTTAAAAATATTATTTCTTAGGAAAGCTGAGTCATAGTTGTGATTGGAATTATGGGCTATTTTTCTGATTTTATTATTTCAGAAATGTTTTAACTTCCTTTTTAGTGACTTCTAATTAGTGGCTTTTCTTCCCTGATTAGTTTTCCTACTTCTCAGTGATTATTGATCCATTAATACAACAGTAGAGCTCTACTCTAAATGTGAAACATTTTAGAAAGGAAAGCATTATTTTTCAGTGAATAATCTGTATGTAAATTTGGATTATTAGGACAATTTGTTTTTCAAAAAAATAAAAATAAAAGGGATAACACCTAAACTATACACATAAATGACATCTTCCATAAGAATCTACATTAAAATTTAAACAAGCAGAGTATTTTTCTTCCAAATTTCAAAATTAGTAACTTTTTTCATGAAAAAGTTACAACTCCAATAACTCTTGATTATAATTCCAAGAAAAACTTATTATCATCCAAACCCTAATTTTCTCTCTGTAATATATTGTCTCATAATTTTTTTATTTTTTTACATTACATTAGAAGATAATTTTACTGTAAAATACTTTTTGTGAAAATTATCTTTGGTGCTTCTTAGAAAATATTTAAAATTTTCTGTCAGTATTTTTATGATGATGTATTACATTTACCAGTAAATCTTACTTTGGATAAATGTAGATTGAGTTAATGGCTTTTCCCCATTAATTTAAAATTTTAAGCTTTTCAGTAATAAAAGATAAATTTTAAAACCACATTGTCATAATGTGATAAATTTTATGGAGTTTACCTTTATTTGAAACTACTGTCACTATTTTCATGAGTGTCCTTTTGCCCCCCCTCCTTTAGGCAGTATATATTGCACCCCTGAAAGCCCTAGTTCGTGAAAGAATGGATGATTGGAAAGTTAGAATAGAAGAAAAACTTGGTAAAAAGTAAGTTCTTATTTTTTTCAAAAGATATGCTGTGAATAATCTAAAGAGACCAATAAATAAAAGACTTGCAAAATTTGCAGTGATTTTCATAGTCTGTTATTTAAAGCAGGGGTGGGGAACTTCCACTGGTAGGATGGCTTACAAGGCCCGTGAAATCATTTGGTCTGACTGCCAAGGCATTAGGGGTATATTAGATGTTTGACCAAATATAGCAGGCTAATATAGTTGATAATTTTGTATGGCCTGTGAATGAATGATGTTATAAATATCCAAGTGGCACTTGGCAGAGAAAGGGTTCCCCACCCCTGCTTTAGACTCATTGAACATTTCAGATATCAAAGGGAGATAAAATAGTTTTTAGCATTATAAAGTTTTATTTTGAAAGATGTATTTTGGCCTTTCCAAGGTCATATGTCACTCAAAAAGTTAAAGGGATAATTTTTATTGCTCTCCAGAGTTATTGAACTAACAGGGGATGTGACTCCTGATATGAAGTCCATTGCCAAAGCTGACCTTATCGTCACCACACCAGAAAAGTGGGATGGAGTCAGCAGAAGCTGGCAGAACAGGAACTATGTAAAGCAAGTCACGATTCTCATCATAGACGAGATCCATCTGCTGGGTGGGTACCGCTGTATCTGATGCCATTTTACAAAATTTGACTCTCTTACCTGCATCAGCCAGCATCAGGATTTGTTAAATGATTAACGTGCATTGTTCTTATTTCCTAGGGGAGGAAAGAGGCCCTGTTCTAGAAGTCATTGTCTCTCGGACGAATTTCATCTCATCACACACAGAAAAGCCCGTTAGAGTAGTTGGACTATCGACTGCATTAGCTAATGCCAGAGACCTTGCTGACTGGCTCAATATTCGTCAGGTATATGGAAGATGGATAAATCAGGCATTCAATAATGTGGCTTAGGTTTCCTCATTTAGGAGGCAGTCTAACATTATAAACTTAAATATAAAAACTGAAAATGGTTTCTCTCTCATTTTTCCTCTAGATGGGTTTATTCAACTTCCGACCATCAGTGCGCCCAGTTCCACTGGAAGTTCACATTCAAGGCTTCCCCGGTCAACATTACTGTCCCCGTATGGCTAGTATGAATAAGCCTACATTTCAGGGTGAGCTCCGGATTCTTAGAATGAATAGCAACCATTCTGTGATAGCCTTTAAATGCATTCTAAATAATGTGAGTTTCTTAGAAAGGGTGATACTGCTCCACTTTCTACAGATATCTAAAACTATCTCAACTCTTCAGGAATCTATATATATAAAAGCCTAAGTGACCGGCCGACTGGCCAGTAGCTATGACGCACACTGACCACCAGGGGCCAGATACTCAATGCAGGAGCTACCAAGCTGCAGTCACTTGCCAGCAGTGGTGCTCGGGTGACGCTCCCAGAACCAGAGAGGAAGGAGCCTGATTCCGGGGTGCATCACCCGAGAACCGCCCTTTTGCAATCCAGGACTTCTTGCGGGATGTTGGAGAGCCTGTTTCTGCCCCATCCTCACAGGCCAGGCCGAGGGACCCCACTGGTGAGGAATCTGTGCACTGGGCCTCTAGTATATGTTGAATTAGCTATTGAAAATTAGATTTCCAAATGATAAGACATTTGTTGTAGAATAAATGTATATAATGTTAAATAGTAATCAAACCAATCTAAAAATCTGCTAAGGTGTTTTCTTATGGAAGTAGCTTGAGCAAAGGATAAATAGAAGCCACAGTAAAAAAACAGAACCATATGATCTTAATTTTTACCAGAAACCATAAAACTTAACAAATGTCAGTACTTTTTTTTACTTCTGTTTCTGTGTTGTTGTTTTTTGTTTTCCCCTTAATAAAAAAATTAGGCAAGCAGAAAAGATTTAAGAATAACACTCTTATTTTGTAGAAACATGTTTTGTTTAGGCTGCATAAGGAATATTTATTATATCAATTAAAAATAACCTCCAAAATAAATTTTCTAATGTGAACGGCTGTTGATTGTGAGGTGACAGTTGTGAGGTGACTTTTTAGCTGCTGTAATTAGCCTTATGACAGAAGCAAAGTATTGATTGTGAACTAGAGACCAATCTTGGCAGTTCAGATTATTTACACCTCCACAGAAGCATTGTACAAAATCACTAATGAACAATAAATCTGCCCTATGCTGTTCAGGCACACCTGTTCTTGCTGCAGCAAAAATCCATTAAATGGTGAGGTTTAAAAAAGACACATTCATTCACGATTATGTGTTCAAATGATACCAATATTGTACTAACATGTATTTTAAACATTGTATATCTAATATGGTTTATCAAAACATTGCCATTTACATTCTATACTATTCTGATAAACTTGAGAAATGAAATAAATGAGTTTATTTTTTAAGTATGTATTGTTGAGATTGCTTATATTTATTTAAAAAGTGGCTGATTGCATACCAGTGATTGAAATGAAGCAGCCTGCATTGTGTAAATCAATAGTAAAGAACTGAAATACTTATACTTCTCTAGATATGGTATAGGTACAGCAGCTATCTTTATAAGCTATTTAGCTATGCCCATAGCAGATCACTATATTTCTTTGAGTTTAGAAATATGATTTTATGATAGCTTTATACTCACTATTAGAGTATAAATATAGTCAAGGTCATGACAACACTTTTATTATAAATCTTATTTCTTAGTCCATAAAAAGAAATTATACAGCTTAAATTTGAAACAAGAAATTATAAGCAGGTTGGCCTTTCATCATATAAAAATTTTAAATATCTGACTCTTTTAAGAGAGCTACGTGGACATAAGTATGAATTCTATTTGTGCCATTTTACCAGTATTTTGGAGCCTGTTATAGCAAAGAAACCTCACTTTCAATTAATTCAAATGATATATGTGACTCCTTAAGTTTTTTTTTGTTTCTTTGTTTTCAATCTTAAGACTCAGTTTTTAAACTAATCACCTCATCTTAGGTGTGCCAACTCTCCATGGGCCATCACGCAGACGTGGGCTCAGGCCTGGTGTTCTCTTCAGCTCTCCTCTGCATTCTCTTATCATCCTACTTGAAATCCTACACGTTTTAAGGAAAATGTTCTTCTGGCTTATCTCTTACTAGTTTATTTATTAAAATTCTCTTAATTTTCCCTCTAATGTGAACAGAGCAAAACTCAAAGGAATTTTTTGTGGCTTTTCTTAGAGAGTGTTGATCGCCCTGTAGGACTTGACTCTCTCTCCATATCCCAGGACCAGTTAATTCTGTAATATCATTTCTCAGGCAAGCAGAGAACCAACTCAGAAACAGAAAACACCACCTGAGATCCAGTACCCATATACAGCTATTATTGGAGAGCCTCCGCTTTTTGGTGTCTCCTTCCTCAGCAGCTCAGAACAGACCTGGGAGCCAGCAAAGTTAACTCTTCCCTGTCCCAGGCAGTGTATCCCTCAGGGCCAGCTACCTTCCTTTGCTGTCCTTTCTAAAATATGCTGTCAGTCCATCTAGCACCTCAGAAATGCTATGATTCATGACTAAATTAAGAATTCACTTAACTAGCTTACAACATTAGCTTTCCTATATCGCTTCGATATTCTAATAAATTCAGATTTTAGTATAAGTGGCTTACTATTTTATTTTCCACAACTTTTCTACAGCAATTAGAAGCCATTCTCCAGCCAAACCTGTTTTGATATTTGTCTCATCAAGGCGTCAAACTCGTCTTACTGCTCTGGAATTGATAGCTTTTCTGGCTACTGAAGAAGATCCGAAGCAGTGGCTGAATATGGATGAAAGAGAGGTAAGCAGTATATTTTATTTCTACTTCATATAAATGTCAAATTAGTTTGTATTGTAGTATAATAAAAATAACATTTAATTATGTTTAGTTTTAATCTACACTAAACATAATGTTTAGTTTAACATTACAGAACTTTTTTTTAAGAATAGAGGAAAGCCCTAACCGGTTTGGCTCAGTGGATAGAGCATCGGCCTGCGGACTCAAGGGTCCCAGGTTCGATTCCGGTCAAGGGCATGTACCTTGGTTGTGGGCACATACTCAGTAGGGAGTGTGCAGGAGACAGCTGATTGATGTTTCTCTCTCACTGATGTTTCTAACTCTCTATCCCTTTCCCTTCCTCTCTGTAAAAAATCAATAAAATATATTTTAAAAAAGATATTTAAAAAAAAGAAGAATAGAGAAAAGAAGAAATGTGTAATACCACCTTAACACTATTAATATTTTGATATATTAGATAAAAAATAAATATTTAGTGGAAAAAGACTGAAATTTCTTATATTTATCCTTGTAGTTTTTATGTTTAACATCATCACCTGTATATTTTAATATTCAACTAAGTTTTCATAATATTTGAGTGTTTACTGCCCTCAAGGAACTTATCAATTTTGTAAAATTAACTTTTTATAAAATATCTAACATGACCAGTTTTAAAAATTTAGTAATTTAGGAAACACTAAGTATATAAAACTTTAAAAGCTGTTGTTATCCTTTAACCAAGTAATAACCATCATTAAAATTTTAAGCAATAATAATTTTGTATCTACATAATTATGTTAATTATGTACCTGTTCAATTGTATTTTCCTGCTATAATTAAATAATTACACATCTTTATTACTATAGGGTTTTTTATTTAGAATTATTTGCTTGGTATAGAATTCTAAATTTAAAATTAATGGATCAAATAATACCAATATATTTATAACTTTTCATGTACACTGCTAATTGTTTTCAAAAAGGGCTGTATCATTTAATGTTATCACCATTCATGCATGAAGTATGAATTGTCAGCAGTATCTGAGAGTGACAGTTTTACAACATCCTCACTTGCTGTAATTTATTGATATATTATAGATAAAATGTTCCTATTTTAATTCTTCAATATGTACCTTGGTTTTTGTGTACTGGAACTTTTTTTTCATACGTATATTTACTAATTGTCTACTTTTTCTCTATTTTGTCTTCTCATTCCTTTGGGTTTTATCTGTTGCTGAATTTTATATGATATCACTTTTTTCATATATATTTATTGCTATATACATATTAATCTTTCATCTACTTTATTAGTTAATTTTGCTAGTCTAGTTCATTGATGTCTTTTTATCATACTTGTTTTTACAAACAGAAGTTTTTTCATTTTATATAATGCAATTTTTTAATGTGGTTCCTTCTATTCCTCAATGTAGTTATATTTAGTGAGTTTCCTTCATTATGCTTTTCCATTTCAAAAAAAATATATTTTCCTAGTTGGAGTTATGATGAAAAAATAGATGAAATCAGTAATAAAAATAATTGCATTGTCTCCCTTCTTCCTCCCTATCTCCCCTTTCTCATTTCATGCAGCCTGAAAAACCAGTAAAAACAGTGTTTTAAGCCCCTAGTATCCAGTCTCAATAGTTTGCATTTTCTCTCC
Source organism: Myotis yumanensis (assembly GCF_028538775.1). NCBI lineage: Eukaryota > Metazoa > Chordata > Mammalia > Chiroptera > Vespertilionidae > Myotis > Myotis yumanensis. The sequence goes on from NW_027223757.1 coordinate 43,524,122, forward strand.
TATTTCTCATAAATTCTTTAGGGTTAGTATACCTGTTAGATGATACTGTATGTACTACAGTAATACATTAATTAGTGATAGTTAACTAATATTTCAAAATGTTTTTGCATAGCACCACAGATGACCTTATTTACTAATAAGTAGCAGACCTTAACATTAGTTTCATGTAAAAGGTATCACATGACTCCTTGAAGTAGAGTGAAAGCTATCATTTTATCTTTCAAGTTTCGTCATTACTTCCTTAATGTTACTTGTATATGTGTACCAAATATTTTTCAAGATAATAATTTAAGATCAAAATAATTTTGTCAAAAGTTTTCTTGTCCTGTGTTATTTAATTAGCATGCCCCAATAATCACCCTGTTGGGTCTACACAGTATCTTGACTTAGGAAGCAAATGCTGAAAAAAATAGATGTTCGGAATATTGACAGTTTAGTTTATGTACAGCATACAGCTAAGCTTAATTTTTTCCTCTTTCGTTACATTTCTAAAAGTGTTCCAAATGGAGATTTTTCTTTGATGTCAAGGTACAAAGTACATACCTATTGGACACATTTGGGATATTGGCTGAAAATATATATATAGGGCTGTGTGTTTAGCACATATGTGACTCACATTAGCCTCAAATGTGAACCTCATGTGCTCTTCCCAGGTACAGTGCAACTGTACTATGTTTTTTCATTTTAATGTTCAAGACCTAAGGCACTACGGGCAGCACAGCCATTGTATAAAGTTACTTCTCTGTTCTGTACTTTTTGTCAGCACAAACATTTCTCAATAGAAGCTAATTAGAAACCATAGAATTTAGTTGCATGGTTTCTGCTGTTTTGTAGTTTCATTGCTATAATAGGACAGCTAGAAACAGTCATTATGTTTCACCAAGCTCATCTCAAGACCAAGACAACAGGCTTTGTTTTATTCCTGCCTCTAAAAACAATCACCTTTCAAATAAAAATTTCAGAGGGTTTGCAGCTGATTACTATGCAAATTCAATCTGTACCAAAACCTACCATATAGCAGGTGTTTTCATTGTTGAATACCCTAAAAAACTTAAAATAGGAGGACTTTTTAACACTTAAACCTTTGTGTTACTTTCCATGCATCCTGGGTCAGAAGTTTAGTGCATTTCCTGTTGCTGCCTCTTGTACGGTCTCAGATTGGTGTTCTGTGTCAGGGCATAGGTATTTGGGTAGGACTCTAGCGTTGACAACGTGAGCATTCAAAGGAGGCAGGTAAACACAATTATCCTGGCAGCTGTGGAGCAGGGTGCCTCTGGAATAGGGCAGCATAAAAATCATTCTACAATTGAATGGTGTTAAGTCAGGAAGTGATCCTAGATATGGAGGTGGAAGGGATGGGAAGAAAAGAAAGCTAAGGTAAATCTAAAGAAGATGGACAGAAAGAATATGACTAAGGAGAAATATATGTGTTCTAATTTATTTCCTAGCAAAGGCAGGACGAGTTACCCATCTATCTATCCAGTAAAGTTTCAAAGTAAAGTATTAGGAAGGACCCCTTCAAATGTATTAGTGATGTGAAATACGAGGGAGCCTCAAAAGTTATCCCTTTTATATTTGCCATTATGAAGTAATTACATCATTTTTTGGAATCAATTCTTATCATAATTTTAAAGTTCATGGGCAAATGCTCCCATGACCCTTGGATTACAATTTGAAAGCCATTAACCTCAAACTATCAGTGGGTTTTTACATCAAGCTCTCAAGCATCGAGTTCAAGACAAACATCAGAATGCCTGAGCTTCGTTCTATAGCATGCAGCAAAAATAGGGAGATATCTAAGAAAGGGGTGTTCTTGGGCACTAAAAGGTTGTAGGCTAAACAAGTTACATACTCTAACTTATATGTATTTTAAGATCACTTTTGCTGTTTAGTGGAAAATGGGTTGAAATGGATATAAGCATGTAATTGATGGTGGTGACCTGAGGGCCACTAGGGTGGTGACAATGGGAATGAAAAGATGCTTTGGGCTGGATTCAGTAGTACTGTCTGATAAATAAGGAGTGGAGGTTGAGAAAAAGAAAACAAGAATGGCTCCCCTGTTATTAACTCTAAACATCTGAGTAAATAATGGTGTCGTTTATTAAAATGGGGAGGGCTGAGAGGATGGGCTAGAAAGGAAGGAGGAGACATGTTTTAGTTTTTATTTAAAAGTTATATTTTGGACACATTAATTTGTATGTCTAAGATTTTCAAATGGAGATTTTAAGGCAACTAGATGTAGGAAGTCTGTATCTCACAGAGGGTGTGAGATGGGCATGTGAACTTGAGAACATCACGCTAGAGCAGCCTTTATACTTATTTTTTTATTCAATTTATTGGAGTGACATTGGTTCACAAAATCATACAGGTTTCAAGTATTTAACTAAACAAAACATCATCTGCACACTGCATTGTGCACCCAACCCCCAAAGCAAAGTCTCTTTCCTTCCCCATTTACCCCCTTTTTATCCCTCAATCCCCATCCCTTTCCCTCTGGCTGTAACCACACTGTATATAAAACATAGACACAGACAACAGTGTGTGGTGATAGAAGCAGTCTTTAAACTCAGGTGAGTGCATGAGACCCTGAGACAGAGTGGAGAACTAGAGGGCAGCCCTTGAGGGACTCCTCACTGTGAGCTTAGGCAGAAAGCGGGGAGCTGGCAAAGGGCACTGAGCAAATGATGCCGGTGAAGAAGAATGTTCTAAACACTGTGGAAGAGAGGGTTCGTGAAGGAAGGAGTGCTTGACTGCATCAAATGTTAATGGAGTGCAGTGACGTGAGAGCAGAGACACTCCCCTGGGATTTAGCACTTGGATGTGCTGGAAGAACTTGGCAAGCGGAGTCAGTGACATGTTGTGAACAGAAGTCAGCATGGGATGAGTTGAGGAATAAATGGGTGGGAGGGGAAGGAAATGAAAGCAAATAGGACATACAACTCCTAGAATATCTGCTATGTAATTTAATTAATGTTAAAATTTAGCACCTAACAAGTATGGTCTGTTGGTTTCCACCAGATATTCTGCGGTCTGGTCCCACATGCAAGAGGGAACGGTACTAGGATCTGGATAGTTGCCAGCCTGCACTAACAGATAAAAGAGCAGAGGGAAAACCCTTTCTTTTAAGTGGCCATAGTGATTGAAAGCTCAGAATGCTGCCCTACTTCATCTCACACCTTGGATGAGATGCCATGTCTAGGGTGAGAGAGCAGAACCATGTCTGAATATGAGACTTTAGTCTTGCTTACATTATCCCCCTCAACTCCTCTATGTATCTCACACTGCAATTAGCAGCAGTTTTCCTTCATACTGTTAATAATATAGGGCGCAGTATTATTCTGAGTTTCTGGCATCCACTGGGAAGTTTTAGAACATGTCCCCCACAGATAAGGGAGACTACTGTACGCTAAACATTATTAAAGAAGTGTGCTAATTAATAATTTTTTACTCAATGCTTCAAAGTAAATTTATGAAAAACTGTAGCATAGGTGTGCATAGGAGCACTCTCATGAAAAGTAAGATTGGTATTTTCACATGCCTGATGGTGAAGGAATTTTTAAATGCTTAAAAACTAAGCATAACTCATCCAGTCTCATTACAAGTATAGCTCTCATAGACTTACAAATAAACAGTCTAGCTTTACTCAAAATCATCACAAGTTCAGATGTGGTGGAGTTTCTGTTAGTGACGTTTCATTATCATTTTCTTTGATTCATTTGACTTTTTATTCACCATATGTCTATTGACCTTTTTCTATAGGTAAGAACCAGGCTTTGAAGATGGACTTTGAGATTGTTGAAAGTCAGTAATTAGAGTTTAATGCAGGATTATCACATTTTTAACTAGAAGGATCTGGGGTTTGTTTGTTTGTTTGTTTGTTTGTTTTAATTAAACTAAAATAGATTTGACTCGTGATACAAAAGCCTCACCCCCACTGCTATTTTGGTCAGGCCTCTGACCTCTTAACAACTGACCAGAAAAGAAACTATTAGGCTAAGGATATTAAGTGTCAGAATACATGTTATCTACAGATGTACTGCATTTAAACTCAGTTGAGCCTTATGGAATATTTGTGTAAGTAAGAGTAGCTATACGATAGGAAGCCATTCATTTTTATTTTGCCTTTGTTGCTATTGTGCATGTCCTCTTAAAGAGGCAAGACTCTTATTATGCTTAGTGATAGTTGATGTGTTGAGAGTGCTTTATAGTTCACTAAAGGCTTACATTATCTCATTTAATGATGAATTCTGGGAGGGTTGATGTTTTTATCCCATTTTACAATTGCAGAAATTGAAACTTAAAAGAGTTAAGTGATTTGCCCATTAGTACAAGCAAGTAAGTGGAGCTTGGGAATTCAAAACTAGGGTGTCTGACTCAGAGCCTGTGTTCTTTTAGTCTGCTAAATGGAATTATAGACAACATACTAACTAGAGAAAATGGAAAAGTCAAAGTGGGGGTGTGTGTGATTTGACAGGGATGGAAATACAATAAAGATAAAGTCAGTAGCTAAAATACCAAACACAAGCAACCAACAAGAGCTATACCATTCTCAATCCTGAGAGATGATATTTTAATTTACAAAAGAAGATAATTTTAGATATTCTTCATTTTGACACATAGGAGTGGATATACTCAAATAATAAAGAATTGAAAATTTGCAAATAATCTGCCTAGAGTTCCCCAGCTTGTGAGTCTCTAGGCTATTACTCGTTACTTCTAATCTTACCCGTTTTTTGCACAATAAGGTCCAGCCTTAAGCCAAATGAATGATGTCATTACTTTAAGTACTTTTTTTTTGTTTGTTTGTTTTTGTTTTTTTTAATACCCCTCTCATTCATGTACTGATTAGAGTGTGGCATTGAGAGCTTAGACCTAAGTCGGGCTTCCTGGGTTCCATACTGACTGCCCATTGCAAGCTATATGACCTTGGTGGGGTATTTAAACTCTGAACCTCATTCTTTTATTTATAAAAGAATAATAAAAATAATAACAATCCTATCCTCACAGGATTGTTGTGAGGATTTATAGTCCAATACAGAATTAAATGTTCAATAAATGTTAACTGTTACCACATTGAATAATACCTTATATACAGGTTCTTTTTGCTGAAAGTTTCTGGTAAAATTTGGTCATATTTTTATAATCTTTGGCTTATGATCCTTTACAGATTTAATTAATAGAGTATTTGTTCGTTTAAAATAATGCTACTTTAGAAAATTAATTCTATTAAGTTCTTTTCATCAGCTTTCTCTGCATTTTAAAGGCTTTTCAATATGTGGAAATGCTCTCCAACCATGTTTTGGAATCTGAATCTCTTAGAAATGGAAGTAAGCATACTCAGAAATAAATATGAAGCACTCCTGGCCGGTGTAGCTCAGTGGTTGAGCGTCTGCCTATGAGCCAGGAGGTCACAATTTGATTCCTGGCCAGGGCACAGGGGATTCCCGATGGGGGGCAGCCAATGATGATTCGCTCTCATTGATATTTCTAAGTTTCTCTTCCTCTCCCTTCCTCTCTGCAATCAATAAAAATATATTAAATAAATAAGTAAATAAATAAATAAATATGAAGCACATACACTGGGATTTCATACCAGAAGCATAGTGAATTAAATTAGAATAATTAATAAGGAAAAATCTTTAATATCTATAGCCCAGTTTTTTTTTTGTTTTTTTTTTCAAATATATTTTATTGATTTTTTACAGAGCGGAAGGGAGAGAGATAGAGAGTCAGAAACATCGATGAGAGAGAAACATCGACCAGCTGCCTCCTGCACATCTCCCACTGGGGATGTGCCCGCAACCCAGGTACATGCCCTTGACCGGAATCGAACCCGGGACCCCCCAGTCCGCAGGCCGACGCTCTATCCACTGAGCCAAACCGGCCTCGGCTATAGCCCAGTTTTGATATTACTGTTATTAAGAATCAGGCCAAGCGAAAAAGCACACATTGAAAATAATATTGTATGTATTTATTAGACATAGCAATATTATTTGGATTTTATTTATATATTTAATTTACATATAATTGTATATTTCATCACATAAATTATATATATATACATACATACATATACACACACAGTATGATGAATTATTTTGAGGTGTGGTTGTTGGGACTTCTAAAAGGGCAGCAAGAGAATATGATCTGAGGAGTACTAGTAAAGTTTGGAAACTTACCATCTTTAATTAATTTAGTTTTTTTTAAATTTTTCCTGTTAGTAGATCAGTAGAATGTTCTAAAGTATTTTTTCATTTTAGTTTTTCCCCTTCAGTCTATCCTGTAGAAATGTATTTTAAGAAGTTAATACTTAGTAATTATAAGGAAATGTTTTAACTTCATTTAACATCTGTACCAGATGTGATATATTTAATTATTTTTAATGAATGTATTCATAACTTATTATTCTGTATGGTGTATCTTTTATTGAGCATTTTAGATAATTGATAAGCATTATTTGGTGGCATCTGGTCTGAGTCTGATGTGCTTTGAAAAGAGTACAGAGTTCTGATAATGAGGATTCTGTGAAAATGGGAAAACCAGCACAACAATGTGCTTTGAGAAAGTATGGGTTTTTAGCATCTTGAAACAATATATCACACTCAAAGGGACAAAATTGGGCTGCACAGTCTGTTAGCTCATTCTTGTCCAATCTGGTCTCCTCCTTTCTTTCGGAGCCAGCATTGTCATCAACTCACTGAATTATATTCTGACTGGAATGTATTTCAGGCACAGAGTAATGTATCTACTTAAATGGAATCCTATCTTTCTACAAAAGCTTTTTTGAGTATAATAAATTTAAAATATAAAAAAATTCTATTAGGTTAAAGTAATTGGTTCAACAGTTTACATATGTGCCTCCTCCCCCACTACCCTAAGCAAAGACAACTACTTAAAGGAATATAGATCTGTTTTTCTTTTATTTATAATATTGAATAAAATTTTTTATTTAACTAACATATAGTCAGACATATGTTTAAGACCATTTATTGAAAAGATGCTTATACATTACAAGAAATTTTAGTTGAACAGAAATAAACTATGGAATTACAACTTTCTATATCAGAGTGTTTAATTATCATGAAAAAATTTTTTTAATGCTGTAGCAGTCTTTCTTAACTAGAATAATCCATAAATTCCTAAGGCATCCATTGTAGGCAATCAATGTACTTTTCTCCTAACCATCTAGAATGGTACTACCTGTGCTTGGAAAAATTGAGAAAATGGTAATTCAGATTTTATTTTCTCATGGAACCAGGATTTAAAATTCACTGAGTCTTTTGATTTGTAATATATGGGGTATGTAAATGAATTGGGCGTTATGTTATTTTATATAAAGGATTAAATGTGATAATTTTGTCAAGTAATAAGCACAATGCCTGATACATAATAAGAGCTCAACAAATAATATCTAGTATCATGTTTTAAGCTTTCATTATCCTATGTCCCTGAAAAATTTTGCTTAGATTATGTTTTGATCAAGATCAAATTTAAATGTAATCAAAAGTTTACATTTTCAAAATTTAAACAGGCTGTCCTAGTAGTGTTTTATGCTTAATGATTGAATAATATTACTATACATTTTGCTTTTTTATGATGTTCAAATAACTCAGAATTCGTCCACAGTAACCATGTAATAAATGAAGTTGTTTTTTGTGATTGTCCTCATGAGGATTTTAGGTCTTTGCCAGTTCAGATAGGCAAATAGTTCTTTTTAAGGCATTGATTTATGTGAACGTGGGGGCAGGGGAATGAGAAATAGAGAGCCTTCCCTGATGTGAAAGGACAGGATATTAATGCCCCACCAAACCTCCTGTCATAGGATTCTTTAGCTTTCCTATGGTAAATGGTACCTTACTTTTTGGATGTGCTTGGCATTGCCATGGAATAATAAATTATACAAGCTAAAAAAATACACTGCTGTTTTAGTTATGAAACTGGGGGGAGAGGGTGGGGGAATCCCTGAAACTAATTGTCAGAGCAAGAATATCAGTGAATTAAGTCTTGATAGTATAAATTGAAGATATTTTATGCAGTGAACTATTGAACAAAAAAATGGATAATAAGCTGTCACTTGAGAATGGCTAACATATAATTTATGAGACAAGACAAGCACCTTTCTTTATAGCATACATTCTTTATAGCTTACTTATCCTGTACTAATTTTAAAGGGAAAGTGAATTTATGTTAATACATTTCTATATTCTTGCTTAACAATTTACAAGGTAACTAATGCAGAAATATCAGGTGACCTTACTGTGACCATGAAACAAAAGGAACTGTTTATACATTGCATTCTGTTTAGGGGAAGTTGGTAAATAGCATTTCTGATGTGTCTCATTAAAATATGACCTTGTTTATGCAGTGCTTTTTTTACATTAATAATTATTATAAAGGCAAACATCATCTTCCTGTTTTTTGGATCGTTGGTATAAAACAGCTTGCTCCTACCTTAAAAAAAAAAGGAAAATATTTTGACCATTGGAAAAAAAATGCGTAAGAATGAAAACAATTGGAATGCTTCACAATACTGATTTGCTTGTCTTGCGCATTTTTACTAAGTGCAGCAGCAGCCTGCTAAAGTTTCTTGAGATGGAGATTTTGTGAGCTTCTTACTGGTCTATGCACAGCCAGTAGTGTGTTATAAGTATACTTGTGTATATTAGAAGTGGTTAATAGTAAAATGAAGTCTGAAGACAATGTCAGTTTTTAATATTTGTGAGTCTTCTGCCATGTAATAATTATGCATGTACCTATTTCCAAGTTCCCATTCCACAATTGGTCACTCTTGGACTGTGGTAGTGAAGCTACAGACATAACAAAAATGTGTCTTTTTAAAAGAATGCTTATGTACCCTCAAGCTATTTGGTCCCTGCACTACTTCCCTCGTGAAGTTGCCCAGAACGAACTTCCCCATGCTGCACCTCGTGTCATTCTCTGCTCAAGGACCGGTGGAGGTCTATCATTACATAGAGAGATTGGGCTTTCTGTTCAGTTCTTTGCAGGGAGACAATTTTGTAAGAAAATAGATGTGCTGCATGTTACCATAAAATCTGTGTTGCTTTGAGTATTTCACATGTAGAGTGGAAAGTGATAGAATATTCGGAGAGTATATATAAAATAAGAGTTTCCGAAACCCTTTAGACATGAAAGTTTAGTGAAACTGAGGCTGGATATTAGATCTGTTTTAAAATTTAAAAACTGGAATATATAAGAAATCAGAATATAGTAAGGTTAGGATGTAAAATAAGTGAGCTAAGGAATTATTTCACCAGAATTGCTAGAATAATTAACCAGTTATTTACCAAAAATAAACTTAGATTTATACCATAGTTCCTATTACAAGTTAATTACAAGTTAATTATTTAAATGTTAAAAATAAAACTATAACAAAAGTTGAACTAGTGGGTGAATATGTATTTGATCTCAAGATGAGGCAACAAAACATATGGGATTAATTTTAAATTTTAAAACCATAAAGTAAAAAAAAAAATTAAATTAAGTGTAGGACAAAAAACTAGATGAAAGCATTATAGCATATGATGGACAAGGAGTTAATACCCTTTATCCATAAAGACCTATCACAGGCCAATAAAAAAAAGGGCTATCATTTCCCTCTAAAAAAAATGAAAAGATAATTTACAAAGAAAAACAGCTGGGAAATATGAAAAATATTAACTGCACTATTGATCAAAGAAATGAGAAATAAACAAAAATAACACCAGTTTGATTTGTAAATTATTAAACTAAGGCTCAAGTTATCTTGCTTGCCCTGGGCCACGAAGGCCGTGAGGAAACCTAAATTGAACAATTCCTATCTGTGCAGTGGGATTATGACTGATTTTTAAATTATATTTTGTTAATATTTTCTAAATTTTTAGCACTAAGCCAAAAATAGAAGTCTTTTCTAGAGCAAGAGACATTGAAATGTTTTAGGCAATACTGTATCCCTTGAATCCCTTTAATAGTTAAGGGGATATTCCACTTACCCATAGGTGTGGGTTTTTTCCCTCGATGAAAAAGAAAGGGATGGAATACATTTAAACTTTATTTAGAATATACATAAAAATATTCTCTTCAGTTAATTTAACTTTAATCATAAGTACAGATGGGGCATATATTTTTATGCTCATAACCAAAACACAAAATAAATCAAATACAGTACTAATATAAACATTTTAAAGCTAATATACCTACATCTTATAATTGTTTGCATTTGCAGATGGAGGACATCATTGGAACGCTAAGAGATTCCAACCTGAAACTTACACTTGCTTTCGGAATAGGAATGCATCATGCTGGACTACATGAAAGGGACCGGAAGACAGTAGAGGAACTCTTCGTAAACTGTAAAGTTCAGGTATTGTTTTTTCCAGGACAAGATGTTTAAATGTAATTTAAAAGTTATGTTTTAGTTAAATGTGTTATCTTTTACTTTTTTAGGTTCTTATTGCCACAAGTACATTAGCCTGGGGTGTAAACTTTCCAGCTCATTTAGTAATTATTAAAGGAACAGAATATTATGATGGAAAAACAAGACGTTATGTGGATTTTCCAATTACTGGTAATTTTAAAAAATTTATCAATACATTAAGCTTCTGTGTGTACCTTATTTGAATTTATATGAATTAAGTTTTAGAGAATTGGTCACATTTAAACATATAATGAAGAAATTGTAAATTTTTGTTTCCAGTGCAAACATTAAAGTATTGAACCGTTTTATTTACTTTTACTTACCCAGTCTTACATTTATCCAATTTGTTTAGAAACATCCAAATCATAACTAATGGTTTCAAATTCATAAATAAATAAAAGTACTGATTAGTAGCTATTAGTGATGAATAAATTATAATTAAACATTAGAGTGTTTAATTTTAAAGTTATTTCACTAGAAATGATACTTTCATGAAACTTCTAGAACCAAAGCACTTGTTGCATGAACCATTTATTAACATATTTTAAAACTTGTTAAAATCATTTTCAGTGGTTTCTGAAGAGAGAAATATATTGTGTGTGTATTTATACTTGGTGAATATATGTAAAAGCTATATTATTTTTACTTCAGAAATTCCTATTTGCATTATTACTTCAGATTCATGCAGTATAAAATAAATATATTTTATACCATGGGTGGATGAAAGGTGAGGTTTAAATAGACCCATTATTCATGGTAGAAATAATCAAATGATGCTGCTAAAGATATTTTTGCAAATATGTGTTATTTGTTCTTCTTAAATTAAAATAGTAATAACTCTTCAACAGCATTTTTAACCCTTTGCACTCCAAACCATTCTGGACATTGGCTACCAGCTACTCGATGCTACTTTGCGGCGGAAACCTGCATTTACAGACCCTCGTATTATTTAGTATAATTTTGGAACCAAGTAACGTATTATAATGATATTGGACTTATATGAATTGGGTGACATCGAGGAATGTATATTTGCAAAAAAGACCAATATTTTATTGTTTATAATTTTGTACAGTATGATAAGTTTTGTAACACTCCCCAATATGCATTGCAGGCTGATTAGTGCATGTTTGACAGTAATAAGTGGTTTGACGCCTGCCACCAGGTGTTTTCCTGTTAGAACACACAATGCAGTCCCGTTTTCTTTGTCCCACATCGGGAATATGTAGTTTATTGTTTAATCCGACACAAAACCCGCTGACATTTCTTGTATATATCTTAGTAATTTTACGATATTTTGATTTAATTTCTTGTGCCATTTCAAGATAAAACTTCAGGGAAACATGCATGTCTCAAAAAGTTGCGTTGAAATAACTCAATTCCCCGTAATCACTAATAAACTGCAATGTCCCCTGAGAGGGGACATCCGAGTGATATGCTAGAATTCCAATGTCCCCTGAGAGGGGACAGCGGAGTGCAAAGGGTTAAGTATAAAGGAAACTTTTTCTTACTTTTACAAACTTTTACTTTTGGGGACTCAATTTTCTATCATAGTGATTTGATTAATTATTAAGAAACTCAATAGTAGGCATCAGAGATAGCATACATGCTCTTAAGATATTCTGTCTCCTTTGTTATTTTGTTATGTTGTAGACACATGCCATAATCAGTGAATATACCTTGTGCCACATTGCAGAATACCTCTTGTTCTCTTTTTTATAGATGTTCTCCAGATGATGGGACGTGCTGGGAGGCCTCAGTTTGATGACCAGGGCAAAGCTGTAATTCTGGTTCATGACATAAAGAAAGACTTTTACAAAAAATTTCTTTATGAACCTTTCCCAGTAGAATCAAGGTAAATTTTGCTGTAAATTATTTTAAATTAATTTATGTCATAGAAAGTTGGTATTTTTGTGGTTACATTTTATTAGCTAAAAACCAGTAAAACTAGTTCAAAAAATTACTTGAAATGAAACTGAATATAAAATCACTATAAGACAACATTCAATTTTAATGTTAATTTTTAAAAACTTTTTAGCCCTGGCTGCTATGACTCAGTTTGTTGGGCAACATCCTATCCACCTAAAGGTTGCCAGTTCAATTCCTGGTCAGGTCACATGCCCAGGTTGCAGGCTTAATCCCCAGTCAATGTTTTGCTCTCACATCGATGTCTCTCTCTCTCTCTCTTTATCTCTCTTTCTCTCTCCCCCACCCCTTTTCCATTCTCCCTTCCCCTCTCTCTCAAAATCAATAAAAATATTTTTAAAAAATAAAAAACTTTTTAAAAGAAGTGGTATAGTACAGTGTTCAGCTGCATGTACTCTGGAGCCAGACAATCTGCACTCCACCACTTGCTTGATATTGAACAAGTTACTTAGTTCCTCAGTGCCTTATCTGTAAAATGGGAGATGATAGCTTTAGTAGCTGTTTCATAGGATACTTGTAATGATCAAATGTATAGTTCTTGGAACAGTGTCTATTGCATAATAAGTGATTGATAAGGGATTAGTTTGGTGTGCATCTTTGGGGTATCCTATATAATAAAAGCCTAATATGCAAATCAACTGAACAGCAGAACACCAGTGTAACGACTGGTTGCTATGACGCGCACTGACCACCAAGAGGCAGGTGCTCAATGCAGTACACTCAGGCCAGCCAAGGTGGGTGCCAGTGGGGGCCCCGCCGCCTCATCACTCCGCAGAGAGAGACGACAGGCGGTGGTGGCAGGCGGGGCTGGCAAGCAGGTGGGACCAGGCGGGTGCCAGCAGGGGCTCCCTGATCACCCAGCAGGTTGCCCCACAGATCATCCCTGAATGCCGCCAGGCCTAAGGACCCTACCCGTGCATGAATTGCATGCACCGGGCCTCTAGTGTTTTATATTTATACTGGAAACTAGGGACCCATTACATGAATTCATGCACCTTGAAAGGAACTGTGGACCACAAGGCTGCAGTGGCACAGGGGCAGGTCTCAGCCCATCCTCTGTGCCCCCACCTGGCCCACTGCTGCCGCTGGCCCCGCTTGCACCCCCGATCTCCTATCTGCTGGCAGCCCCACTCCCGCTGCCGCCGCTCCCACACACTGATGGTACCAGCCCTGCTCACACCCACTGATGGCGCGGAGCAATTGGGGCCAGCGCCAGCAGCAGGTGCGAGACAGGCCAGCACCATCAGCGGGTGCAAGCGGCGGCTGCTGCCCTTGATCGCCCCTCAGGAGCAGGGGGAGGTGGAGAAGCCCTCAGGGGTGATCAGGGCCGGCAGCCACCACTTGCACCCACTGACAACACAAAGCTATAGGGACTGGTGCCAGGCACTGGCAGCAGGTGTGAGCAGCGGCTCCAGCACCGGCTGCAGGTGCAAGTGAGGCCAGTGCCAGCAGCAGGTGCGAGTGCTGGGTGGGACCGCGGTGCCCAGGAGCAAAAAATTTTCAGTAACCACCAGAGGCTCGCCCCAATGACAGTGACCGGAATACCACCTTGGTCTGGTGCCCCCACTCACCTTCTCCACCATCCAGCCGAAGCCGACACCCACCATGTTCCAGGCTCTGCCGCCTGCTGCCATCACCCACCATGTTCCGTGCACTCCCCCTGGTGGTTATCGCATGTCATAGCGACCGGTTGTTTGGTTGTTCCGCTGTTCGGTCTATTTGCATATTAGCCTCTTATTATATAGGAATAGAGGCCCAGTGCACAAATTCGTGCATGGGTGGGGTCCAGCCAGCCCGGCCCCAATCGGGGTGGATCCGGGTGGGCCTTTTGGGAGGAGGAGATGGCGGGAGGTTGGCCAGCAGGCCCTGCCTTCAATTTGTGTGAGGAGTCGATTGGTTGTGGGGCTGGCTGTGGGGAGGGGCTGTGGGCAGTAGGCCGGCTGGCCCTGCCCCTTCCCCCGAATGGGGTTGGGGTTGCTGATCAGGGGTGGAGCTGGCTGCAGGGAGAGGCCACGGACCAATCGGGGTGGTGGGGGCCCATCGGGGATAGGGGTAGTTGGGGGGAAGGGCTGCAGGAGGTTGGCCGGCTGGCCCCGCCCTCCGATCGGGCCGGTTCGCTGGCCACAGTGGGCATCTTAGTGACTGGTCGTTCTGGTCATTAGCTGGCTTTTTATTGATATAGTTATTGTTTTTTTATTCTGTTATTAATTCCACTAATGTTCATTTTTTTTAAATTTGAAAAATGTGAAAATATTAAATATTGTGGGATATAGGTTACGGTGTACTTAGAGAAAATTTATGACCATAAATCTATAAATTTAAAAAGAATGAAAACTCACTTATCTTAGCATCTATTGCAAGAATTTAGAAAAAATAGCAAATTGAACTCAAAGAAAGAAAATAAGAAAAATAAGAACAAGAATTAATGAATTGAAACCAAACATAATACATTAGAAAAAAATAAAACAATGCCAAAAGTTGGTTTTTTGAAGAGAAGAATAACATTGATAAACTTTTAAGTTTGATCAAGAAAAAGAAAGTGAAGGAACAAAGTGTATCCGGAATCAAAACATACTATAGACAATAAAAAAAAGGTATTATGAAAAACTTATATGCAAATGATTTTTTAAATTTGTATCAAATGGTAAAACTTCTTTTTAAAATCTTACTAAAACTGACACAAAATGAAATAGAATACCTAAATAATCTCATATCAATCAAAGCAATTGAATATGAGCCCTGGCTGGGTGGCTCAGTTAGTTGGAGTGTCGTCATGTACATCAGAAGGTTGTGGGTTTGATTCCCAGTCACGGCACAATCCTAGGTTGTGGATTCTATCCCAGTTGGGTTGCATATGGGAGGCAACTTATTGATGTTTCTCTCTCACATAGATCTTTCTCGGTCTCCTTTCCTGCCCTTCCTCTCTCTTTAAAAATCAATAATTTATTCCATAAATGGCAAGATGACATTACTTGAAAAGAAAATAATGTAATTTACCACAGTAGCAGGAAAAAAAAATCATGATTACCTTATAGATATATAAAACCATTTGATAAAATTACACACCAATCTATAATAATAAAAGGGTAATATGCTAATTAGACTGGACGTCCTTCTGGATGTCATTCAGGACATCCTTCTGGATAAAGCCAGGGCTGGAGGGAAGCCAGCCTGGGTCCTGGGTGCCTGTGGGTGGCTGGAGGGAAGCCAGCTCAGGTCCCGGGTGCCTGCGGGCAGCGAGAGGGAAACCAGCTCGGGTCCCAGGTCCCAGGTGCCAAAGGGAAGCCGGTGCCAGCAGCCGGGGGCAGGAAGACCTACTCTTGCACAAATTTTGTGCATTGGGTCTCTATTCATAATAAAAACTGTTAGCAAATAGGAATGTAAGTAATGTCCTTAATCTGATAAAGTTTACATCAGTACAAATTTAAAAATTTTAATTTTCTACCTTGATGATTATTAATGTGTTACTATTCCAGATTATTCCATAGTTTATATATTAATTTTTGTATTAATGAACATTTAGAGAGTTTCCAATTTTTTCCTCTTACATATAATGTTGCAGTGAAGTATTTTGCTTTTCTATCATAACATATAAATGTTTCTCTAGCAGACGATAATGGAAAAGTGAAATTGCTAAGTCATGATGACTGTTCAGATAAATATTGCCAAATTGCCCTCCAAATTGACTATATGGATTTATACTCTGCCACTGATATGGAGTAATAGAGCAACTTGTTTTTTATTCAATTTATTATGGCCATTTTCTCATATCCTTAAAACATCCTTAGATAAAACGATTTTTAATATCAGCATATTGTTCCATATATCACATAATTTACTTAGTTTTTTCTTTTGTTGGACATTACTTTTCATTCTTGTATTTTCTATAAGAAAATAAAATGAACATTTTGTTATTCCTGTCTTTCAACACATCTGGTCATTTTTTTGTATACTTAACACAGTACAATTATGTCATCTATTACTAGGAACTTAATATTTACTGAATGAATGAAGGTAATATCTTTTCTCTGTCATAACTTTTATGTCTGTCTTGCCAAACATCCTTTTATCTGCCTCAGTATTATCCCTTACTTAGTCCTATATGCCATAACCTACCCTTCCACGCTCTCCAAGCTATGTCTTCTGTTGCCTGCTCTTACCTTGGCTCTCAGCAGCTGCTCCTGAAAGTTACTAGCTCTATTCCTGTCAGCCTGTGCTTATTTCCATCTTGCAATTCATTTCCCTTAATTCATATACAAAATATATAAATCATACAAAACACATTACTTTTGTATCTTGGAACATAACACCTGAGTCTTGACTGTACGAGATAAAGTGTGCTTCATTTAATGTTCATGTGTCTTTCCCATGTCTCGTTCACCATGTAGTTTATTAGGAGTGCTGTCTGACCATTTAAATGCGGAGATTGCTGGTGGGACAATAACATCTAAGCAAGATGCAATGGATTATATCACCTGGACTTACTTTTTCCGACGTCTTATCATGAACCCCAGGTAAGCACAGGGCATTGTTTATTTCTGTTTTGCACTGAAAGAAAATATGTTTGAAAGTAATAATCTCTAAGTTCAGGTACACAACAAAAAGTCAGAACTTTGGACATTCTAGATGTGTGAATTTGCCCAGAGAACCAAATGATGTCTCTGATATGATCACAATGTATTATGATATATTAGAAAATGAATAATTGTATGAATATATTTCTTAGCTCATTTTAATTAATTTAGAATACCCTCAAGGACTTTGCCCTGTACTTAGGGAGACAACTGAAGTAATTAAGAAACATGTTAAACTTACATGGTAGTGATTGACTTGGGTACAGCTGGAATTCAAAGAAGATTGAAGCTTGTAAACACATAGGAAAAAAAAGAATTTGTGAGTCATTTGTAAGGGTTTATAAGGACCCAGCAAGAGAATTAGTGAGCTCACCATTTAGCACTGCAAATTTTCATAGTAAGTGGATCATAAAATTAGAATTGTGGAATTGTATAATGAAGTAGACTTTACAGGTATTCTAGTTAACCTTCTTGTTTGGTATTGAAGAAAGGGAAACTGGAAACTTAAAGTGACTTTCCGGGGATCTCATAACTACTTTGTGATAAAGCCAGGACTTAAAACCTAAGCTTTTTAACTTACCACTCTTTGTTTCTTTAGTGTGCAACCATAGATATATTCATTTTTTAGATCATAAGAATAGAGGCAATTAATGTGTTGGAAGGAGCTTTGAATTTGGAATCAGAACAATGATTCTTGTTTCGGCACTACCCTTTACTAATTGCAGCTTTGAGTCACTCTGCCTCTCAGCTTCACTTTCTTGATCTGGAAAGTGAGTAATAGCCTACCTCACAGGGCCATGTTGAGAATACAACGCACGAATTTAAGTCTAAGTTCAGTATTAATTATGAAGAATATAATTAATGTTGATTAATGTGCTGTTTTTCCTGTACTCCCTTCCAATTGCTTTATTGATCTATACCAGTGATTTTCAACTGGTGGGCCCCAAGAATTTTTAAAACATTCAATACCTGACTAATAAGTCAAGGGCACTGATCTCTTTTCCCTTAGATTGTCCAAAAAAAATGACAACAGCCAACATAACAATAGCTATCGTGTGAATGAATCAAAATTATCCTTTTTTTTTTTCCGGTCAGATCAGCAAATGACATTTTAGAGAAATAAATACTGGCCAGTTATTTTTCTAGAATGTCCTTAAGTTTGGATTCAACTTAAGCATCCTCATCCCTAAATTCAAGTTTTGCCTTTTTTTTTTTTTAGACAAAACACTGTTAAGTGATGTCATGCTCTTCTCAGTGTATAATATTAAGAAATTTTTCTCTACTATCCCATCTATATTTAAAATATCATCAGATGTAAAAGACCCCAAACTATGTTATTCCAGTCTGCTCTCAATCAATTTACAATCTCATTTTTCCACCTGCCTTCTGAATATTGTCAGGTAGTCTTCCCACCATCATATCAAACTCACATGTCTAAAACGGAATTAATCATATATCAAAATTCTCTTCTAATCTAACTTTCTTACTTTGGTTAATGTTATTATCCTGCATCCATTTACCTTGACTTCCAACTTAAAGTTACTTTTTAAATTTTCTCTTATTTTCTCAGTTCTCCAACTGTTTGACCTGCTTTTAGTCTAACCCCAGTCTAGCCTAATTTGCAAACTGTCAGATGGTATTGATCAGAAATTGAATGTATTATATTGGAGGTGGGAACTAGATAAAGTTTAGTTAACAGACATAGAAAGCATTCAGTCTTTCAATTCAGATAATGAGTAGGAGAGTGAACAGTTTACATTTTCAACTGTGAGAGTGAGATGAGCCAAGAGCACAGTGGGAGACATCAATTGGAATAGGGATCCTACTGAGAGGGAACTGAAGTAGGCATCTCTCCCTGTTGCTCTGGTTACAAACTGCCTTCTATTTAATAGTATTATGGTGAGAAAAGTCTACATGCAACTGTAATAAACAGTACTAATTAGGGGCAGAACAAGAAGCTTGGGGGTTAGCACAGTGGACAAAGATGAAATCTTGAGGGTTATTACTGAAAAAATTATACTGAGCCTCTGAGCCAAAAAATTTCTTGGGTATTGATGACTTAAGGAGCTTCCTGCTCATATGGGTGTAGCCCATGTAAATAAGTGAGTTTTCCTTCATTCCCATTGCCTCACCTTCTATATTGATGGCCATCTTTGCTAGGAGGAAATTCTGGAGTGAGAGTCAGAAGGATATATCATCCTGATGCATCAGCTTAGGGCACTTAGTTGTGGCAGCTGCTTTTCCTGCTCTCTCACTGCTCCAATGAATGTTGAGTATTTATCCCCCTCCACCATAGGCAAGGGGGTTAGGTTAGATCAGAGGAGACATTAACCCACACCAAGTGAAATTCCTCTCACTTTCGCACTTTTGCTGTCACTCTTCTTCCTGCATGAGTGCCCTCTCAAGCCCTTATACCCAACCAAGCTTTAACAGTCTTTAAAGTCTGGTCATCTGCTAGTGAGTACGCTTCAATTAATTTCAGGGGGTGGTGGTTTATTCACTCTTTACCATCTATATCAAGAGTTCCAGTTCTTTTAGTAGCCACCTATACATATTTTGAGATATCTGGCCAATTAAAAGCGCCAAAGGCAGAAAGGGGGAGATGTTGAACAAAGGATACAAGCTTTTAGTTAAAAGATAATTTCTGAGGTTATAATATACAGTGTGGGGACTATTGTTAATAATAATATATTGTGATGTATGTTTTTTAAAAAGGTGCTCACATCTGAACAAAAACTTGAATGAAGCAAGGAAATTGACCACATGACTATATAGGGATTATTGTGGGCCAAGGGAACAGGAGATGATCTAAGGCAGGCAGGTCTAGTGTGTTTAAGGCACAGTAAGGAGAAGGTGTGGCTCAGAGAAAAAGTGAGGGGTGGAGAGTAGCAGGACATGAGATTAGGGATGTGGGGGTCAGTGGTAGTACAGGTCATGTGGGACTTTAGAGACCATGGTAAGGACTTTGACTTTCATTCTGGGTAAAATGGGAACCATTGTAGGAGTTTTGAGGAGAGGATTGACAGAATGTTTCTATAACACTAGTAGCCCCATGCACGAAATTCGTGCACATTAAAAGGGAATTAATTGCCCTAACCGGTTTGGCTCAGTGGATAGAGCATCGGCCTGCGGACTCCAGGGTCCCAGGTTCGATTCCGGTCAAGGGCATGTACCTTGGTCGCGGGCACATCCCCAGTGGGGAGTGTGCAGGAGGCAGCTGATTGATGTTTCTCTCTCATCAATGTTTCTAACTCTCTATCCCTCTCCCTTCCTCTCTGTAAAAAATCAAAATATATATTTTTTTAAAAGGGAATTAATTAGCAGAGATATTTTAATATTGCTGTTTGCCCATTCTCTATAATAGAAGTGTGAGAGATGAAAGGAAATTAGTAAAATGTATGTGAAAATAATATATAAATTTATTAATAAATAAACAGTAACAAAAGAATATAACAACAGAGGCATGATATAAAAATGACAAAAACATGATATGAAAACAACAAAAACATGATATAAAAACAACAGTGATGCAAACAATGACTAATAAAGTGATTAAACTTATTGTAATATCTCCCTGTATACCACATTAAGAGTGAAAACACTTTCAGAGTGTTTGACTAATTTCCCTTGTGATGAAGTATTTAGAACTTTAACTGTAACATCACATGCTCTTCAAACTCGAGAGAAAGCAACATATAACTGACCATGTGCAAAAACGGGTTCAGGTAGGAATATGCCTACTTTGTCTAGACTTTGTCCTTGTGATTTATTAACAGTCATCACAAATGCTGGCATCATGGGAAACCGTCGTTGAATCAATTTAAATGGGAGGCCAGTGTCAGATGGAGAGAAATTAATTCTTGGAATCAGAACAGCCTCTCCCTCGGCAGATCCTGTTAATACTTCAGCTTCGATAATGTTAGGTCGTAATCTTTTGATAATAAATCTGGTACCATTACAAAGACCCCATTTACTATTGAGACTTCTCAATAGCATGATGATTGCACCCACTTTCAATTTTAATTTATGACATGGCATTCCTGAAGGAGTAATACTATTAAGAAATTCGATGGGAAAATTTTCCTTTTCAGCATCATCTGTGGAATCAATGGAATCATCACTCAAATAATGTGTGAAAATCTACATCGAGTATATCCAAATTTTCTTCATTTAATTTTTGAACATGCTCATTTTTTGGACAAAGAATTGCACCTTTAGATATATTTTTAATATTATCTATAGCAGTGGTTCTCAACCTTGGCTGCACATTAGAATCACCTGGGAATCTTTTTAAAATCCTGATTCCTGGGCCCCATCCTCCAGAAATTGTTTCTTTGTTATGGGGTGGGGCCACAACATTAGTAACAAAGAAACAGAATTAAAACTGTATTGTGGGGCTGCTACAGTGTTTTAGACAGGTTCAAGCCTTGGACTGATGAGAGGGCACAGTCCTCTCGTTGCCACGTGCAAGTCCCAGCTTGGAGGGCAGGGCCCTCCCAGCACAATTATAGCCAACAGCTGTAGTTGTAAGCTTGAACCTATGGTCCGAACATGTGGCCCCACGTGCCTGAGTGATGTAGGCTTGATAGAGTTCAGGTGCATGTAGTTGAGTAGGATTGAAACCCAGGAGAATGTTGTAAACATCTTGGTCATGCCCTTACTTTGCCTTGTAGCTTCTGCTATAAAATAAAGGCATGGCTGTGGGCGTGGTCGCTGTGTCTCAGAGAAGCAGCGTCCCATGAGACCCGGCTTACATTCTCTTGTCTGTCTTTTCTAAGCCTTTCAGCTGCCCCCACTCAGGTTCACCCTTGGCTGTGCTGGCGTGGCACACTTTATAAAGAGATGCCTCCAAGCTCCCAGGGCGGGTTCCTGACTCAAACCCCGCCCTTACAGGGAACAGCTCCGGGAAACAGCTTGGGGGAGGGCGCAGCCGTTGCCAAGACAACCCCTGCAGGACTGACTTCCTTCCGCTTGGTCGTGTTTCTGATGGTCGTGATGAACACCACCCAGGGTTTTTATATAAGTAGATAAGTCATGTCAATTATAATTATAAATGATTTAAACTTTCTTGTTGAAATAAATTTTCTAGATTCATTTTTCTAAATTCAGCTAAACAATTTATAAGCAACATGTAAAATAAAATGATATAAAAAAGTTAAAAATTAAGGATTAAAGGAAGTTATGAAGGAGAATAATAAAGAGAAAGTAATAGCTGAAGAATTAAATCAGACGAAATGAAATTTAAGGCAAAAAAAGATTTAAAAAGACAGAAGAATGGCTCATATTGATAGCAAGCTCAATCACTACAAAATTATAGTAGTTTACAAATTTTTACATAACTAAAAATATAGCATCAAAATATATAAAGCAACAAGTGATTGAAATTTAAGACATTAACTAAATTACAGTCATATTGAAAGATTGTCAGTTTATATTCTTGTGTATGTGATATGTATATGCAAATATATATGCATATAAAGATACATATTTATATTAATAAATGTATGTAGACACGTACATAAACACATTCATTTGGTCAACTATATATTAACACATGTATTGGGGCATCATGACATATACTATATTCTAAATTGAGTTCTGGAATCAATTTGTATGTTCAGTTTTACTCTCTGTTTTCCCTTGAGAAAGCTTTCAAATATTTCTGGAACAAAAAATGTTGTGGTAGTTTCAGCTGTCCCTGCAACCACTTTCATTATTTCTGTCATTATTACTGCTGCATAATCCGGACATAAAAAAACATGGTGCGGTAACAAATGACTTCCCAGTACTGACAGTTATAGCAGCAGCATTTCAATGCTGATGAAAAATTTCCCAGCGAGATCGCTGTCCAGGTTTACATAAACCAAACAGGAAATGGCTGCCACTATTCCCATTAAATCCAAACTGTTTGGTGTAACTTTATCTGTGTTTTACATTACAGTAAAATCTCTTTTCTTCTCAACTGTTGAAATTTTATCCTTTTCGAGGTTGGAAAAAGATAACTTGAGGTTGCATATGTGATATTCTTGTTTGCTCTTTGATAAGATCTTTCAAAGATAATTTTTTGAAGTTGTTTCACTTTTTGATTGTTTAAATTTAATGAACTTTGTAAATTTTTATGGTAGGTAGGGAGAGGTTTGTTATGACTTTTTCCCAATGGACTGCTAATACAAGTTAGCCTGTCTAGCCCATGTGCTAGATGCTGTCAGTATCAAACTGCCTTTGACTTTCACACCTCTCAGGGGACTAGTAATTGTTGTGTTCAAACAGCCTGTAATTGTGATCCCGCTGGCTTTCTCAGTACGCTTCTGGCTATTAGAATCATTAAACAACTCAGCACCTGTTAACAGCATTGTAAATATTCAACCCTGCTTGTGTGCAAGTTGAGTCCAATATAGAGAAATCTTATAGAGCTCAGCCTCATAAATTAGAGCTTCTGACAAGTCAATTATTGTGAAACTGGATTTCTCCATGAAATAAATGAAATAGCATGCTGGCAGAAAGGTAGGCTGTCTGTTTATGGCAAAGAAAGGATAATGACTTGATGATTCAATGCACTGAGCATGAAAAAAACCTTGTGTTCTTTATCCCGAATTAAACAGTTGTGTTAATATTTCTGTTTAAATAAAGAGTGAATTATAAATTGTGTACTGTGGCGAGTACACCATGAACACAGACCTTTTTACTTAGCTGTTGCATGCTTTTTTCAAGTTAGTAAAGTGATTATTGAAATTACATGTAATGTTTTAAGCTAAACGCTAATAATTATTTAGGCTAGAAATTATACAATGACTGAAAAGTACACGTGATAGAAATGAAGGCCATTTGATGCTACTAATAAAGATCATGTAGATATAAACTCCATCCTTTATTCACAAAAAAAGTGTCAATATTTTATCTCTCAAATTTTATTACCTAAAAAATGACTTCATTTACATTTATTTGTATTATTTAATAGCGTCTTGTAAATTGTATGTCTAATAAAGCTTTTATAAGTATTTGAAAATTCTTTATGTATCTTTATTTTTTTTAAATGTATTTTATTGATTTTTTACAGAGAGGAAGGGCGAGGGATAGAGAGTTAGAAACATCGATGAGAGAGAAACATTGATCAGCTGCCTCCTGCACACCCCCTACCGGGGATGTGCCTACAACCAAGGTACATATCTTTGGCCAGAATCGAACCTGGGACCATTCAGTCCGCAGGCCGACGCTCTATCCACTGCACCAAACCGGTTAGGGCTCTTTATGTATCTTTAGAATCTCAGTTGAAATACTAATGAAGAATACTTGGTGTAAATCAGTAAAATTATATTGTTAACAAAAATAGATGCATTTTAGTATTTGTGTTGGCTGCATAGGAGACAAGTATTTTAATTATTGAGATTTTACTATTATATTCTTGTATAATATTTTAATTAACATTTTCTATTTTTAAAAGTTGCCACTTTTAAAAAATAAATAAAAGATATCACTTATGCCAGAATGCCTGAAGAAAACAATTTTAGGGATTTCTAAATTCTAGATTACCCCCAGATATTGTAAGGATAAAAGTGTTAGTATTGAATACATTTTATGTCAATTCAGTTACTTAAACTGAAATTTGTATTTCTTATGCAAAGCAATAAAAATGTTGGTGAGTGCATCCAAAGAGAACTATATTAAGAAATATCAATGGAAGCTTTTTAAGTTATTCTGCTCAAAAAACTTGTTAATTTTTAGCGAGTTAGATTATAGATAATATTTTAATCCTAGAGGACTGGTGCATGAAATTTGTGCATAGGTAGGGTCCGTAGGCCTGGCCAGTGATCAGGGCCAATTGGGGTCTTCCTTCCCCCAGCTGCCAGTTACCAGCTGGAGCCTGTCTTCCCCCAGCTGTCGGCCCAGGCCTTCCTTCGTTTCGCACCGCCCCTTGGTGGTCAGTGCACATCATAGCAAGCGGTCAAACTCCCAAGGGGACAATTTGCATATTAGCCTTTTATTATATAGGATAGTCATCAGGTAATTTGTTTTATTCTCAGAGGCATGATTTTAATTGATTATTTGTATAATTTATTTTCAATGTTTAAGAAATATTTACCCTAACTGTACTTTATCTGTATAAAAGCTAGAAATTAGTCTAAAAATTTTTCCAATAGACTTAAATAAACATGAGAAGGGGTGTTAGGCCATCAAAAGGTATCTTGTAATACATAAAACAGTGAATAAAAAAAATGTAAGAAAAAACCTAGAATTTTTAAAGGAAAGTTTTTATTAATTGTTTTGAATATTATTTGTAAGTGTACCAAATTTATTTGTTAAGTCATAAAATGGTAAAGTTAGCATTCCAGTTATATTTATAGGGAATGGCATGTGGTAATCAGTAGCAACATCCATGATTTCTTTTTCAAATAGCATGATAGATAAATTTATAGATAAAAAATGGAATTTTTAACTTTTTTTCATGATATTATTTTCATAATGTCTTCTTTCTGTAATTTTAATAGCTTGATTCTTGCTCTATAAATGGTACTATTTATTCAGTGTCCTGGGTACATTTTCACTAGTTTTTTCAACTTAGAAATAACTTTTTATCAATTATATTTTTGTCCAGACATCTGAAAAAGTTTTGGAAATTTTATAGCCTTATCAAGCCAAATGAATGTGAAATATGGTGGTACCCCCTTTATCCATGGGAGATAGGTTCCAAGACCCTATAGTACAGTGGTTCTCAACCTTCCTAATGCCACAACCCTTTAATACAGTTCCTCATGTTGTGGTGACCCCCAACCATAAAATTATTTTCGTTGCTACTTCATAACTGTAATTTTGCTACTGTTATGAATCGTAATGTAAATATCTGATATGCAGGATATATTTTCATTGTTACAAATTGAACATAATTAAAGCATAGTGATTAATCCCCAAAACAATATGTAATTATATATGTGTTTTCTGATGGTCTTAGGTGACCCCTGTGAAAGGGTCATTCGACCCCCAAAGGGGTCGAGACCCACAGGTTGAGAACTGCTGCTCTAGTAGATGCCTCAAACCAGGCATAAAGTTTAATTAATAAATTAGGCACAGTAATAGATTAACAATAACTAATGATAAAAGAACAATTATAACAATATACAGAATTAAAAGTTATGTGAAAGTGTTCAGTTGTTTCAGGGGATTTCTTGCTTTAGTCTTTGTATAGGCTCTGTGCTTTCTGGCACAACACATTGCTATCAGTTAGAACTCATTATCTCTTCGTGTCTGCCACCCACAAATTTAATTAATGCCTTTTCTGTCTTAACTAAGTACTTATAAGTACTGTGGCCTTAACTTTTGCAGTTTGAAGTGCAACAGCAAAACTAGCAAAATTTCTTTTTACTTCTTCACAATTTCAAGGGTACCAAATTTGTTCTTATCACAGATCATAGCATCTTCGGTATATGATTTTTTTTTCCTTTGCTTATTAAGTCAAGAATTTTTACCTTTTCCCTTAAACAGTGGTTCTCAACCTTGGCTGCCCATTAGAATCACCTGGGAATCTATTTAAAAATCCTGATTTCTGGGCCTCATCCTCCAGAAATTCTGTTTGTTATGGGGTGGGGCCACAACGTTAGTAACAAAGAAACAGAATTTCTGGAGGATGAGGCCCAGAAATCAGGATTTTAAAAAGATTCCTAGGTGATTGTAATGTGCAGCCAAGGTTGAGAACCACTGCCTTAAAGGGAGCATTTATAGCTTCTCTTTGGCATATATGAATTACCAGGATCATATAAATTCCAGTCCTGTGCTTGGTGGGGGGTGGGGGGGGGGTGGGGGGGTGGTGGTCATCATTAAGTAAAATAACTTACCTGAACACAAATACTGCAGTATTGTGACAGTCGATCTGATAACCAACATGGCTATTAAGTGACAAAGTGCAGGTAGGGTATACAGAGTAGATAAAGGATGGTTCACTACCCAAGTGGGACTTATCAGAGTGGTGCCACATTTCATCAGGCTTCTTAGAGTAGTGCACAATTTAAAACTTATGAATTATTTCTGGAATTTTCCATGTAATATTTTCAGACTGCAGTTGACCATGGGTAACTGAAGCCTTGGAAAAGAAACTGAATACAGGGGAGCTACTGTATACAGTAAGAGCCACCATATGCAGAAAGTATGGCTGATAAATTTCATTTGTTGAGAAAAAATGAAAGACAAAATGTATGACTGCAACTTGAACATGTAGAGGTTAAGGGCACTAATCCCTGTGTAGTAAAAAATCTGTGTATAATTTTTGACTCGCCAATTTAACTACTAGTAGCCTATTGTTGACCAGAAGACTTACCTGTCACATTATTGTCAATTAACACATATTTTAGGTTAAATGGATTATATACTGTATTTTTACAGTAAAGTAAGCTAGAGAAAAGAAAATCTTAAGGAAGAGAAATACATTTACAATATTTGTTGCAAAAAAACCCATATGTAAGTGGACCCAGGCAGTTCAAACCTGTGTTGTTCAAGGTCAGCTATAATTTGGAATGGCTTTGAGGGGTCCGTGTCTCTGATGGGGCATTGAATAACCGGAATTTTTATTTTCACCTCTAAATAGAATGCATTATTCTAACTAAATACTTTAGGATAAAGGAAATAATATTTTCTAATGATTTCTAATGCTGGTTTTTCACTTTCAGATATGCCTGGTTCAATGCAAGTTTGTACATTGTGTTCAAATTAATGACAGCATTGATTTCAATACTTATCTATCTGTTCATTGATAAATATTGCTTTATTCTAAAGTTGGTAATTTCTCCACAGACTAAAATTAAAAGTAACAATTTTTATGAAAATTAAAATTATTAGCATATGATTTACAGTTATTTTCCCAAATAAATACCTGTTATAATCCTTACTCAGTAGAGACTCTCATATTTGGTTGTATACCTAGCCATTTGTGCTAACTTCTTTTTCTAATGAAAAAATATTCTGCCATGATTTAAGAACTGCTTTGTGTATTTTAAAATAAATTTTATAGTATATCAACCCCAAATCCTTCCCTTTGATGAAAGAAAAAATTACTGTACTGTGATTTTCTTTAGACCTCTCCCATTTGAGATCATTATCACTTGATTCCCAAGCCACTTGCTTTCCTAGTCCTTTATAGATGCAAACCCTAGTCCTGGGGGTTCAGTGATGAGTCTCTTCTCTGAGGCCACTGTCCACTCCTGATTTGGATGGAGGTAGAGCATATCAATTCCTTATGCCAACCAGCAAGTAGAAGTCTGTCGTGACTGTGGGGGCAGTTCCTCGCCTTCAGGATCTAGTCCCAGACACAGATTTCTAGTGATTTAGGGATTTACCAAAAACCCCAGGAGTTACTGAGAGAGACATTCAGGTGAACGGCATGTCCTTACACTTTGTACTTGGAGAATATAGAGAGTTGAACCTATGTTTCCTTATACAGAAGCTTAGTTAGACTGCCTATTATTAGCCTGATGATGTCCTTTCCAGTCTTTAGGATGACAATTATTCCTCAAGCATTAGGAGAACAGTCATTGACTAAATTTCCTAAAAGAACTGATCTACCACCCAAATCAGTAGTTCTTTGAGTTTTATAAAGTTCCTGGGTTTTTATATATGTACTGGAGGCACAGTGCACCAATTCATGCACGGTCGGGGTCCCTCAGCCTGGCCAGCGATCAGGACTGATCAGGGCCATCTCGCCCATTCTTAGTGGGGGCCAATCAGGGCCAGCTGGCTGGGGGGAGGGACCGCAGGAGGTTGGCCAGCCATGGGAGGTTGGCTATGGGAGCGCACTGACCACCAGGGGGCAGTTCCTGCATTGAATGTCTGCCCCCTGGTGGTCAGTGTGTGTCATAGCGACCGGTCTATTGGTTGACTGGTCATAATGGTCACCTAGGCTTTTATATAGAGAGAAAACTTTATGTTTATATTTATATATAATATGCTTCTCATCCTTTCTAAATCTAGTACATAAGTTTAGTTGGCTGTAAAAGTATACACTGAAGTAAGGCTAGTTTTAACACCGAAAAGTTAGTATATTTTTTTCTGGGTTTTTTTGTTTGTTTGTTTGTTTGTTTTTGTTTGTTTTTTTTTTGAGGGGGTGATAATTTTTTAAATAATTTTTAATTATGGTTGATGTACAATATTATATTAGTTCCAGGTGTACAACCCAGTGATTAGACATTTATATAACTTATGAAGTGATCACCCTAATATTTCAAATACCCATCTGACACCATACATAGTTATTACAATATTATGGACTATATTCCCTATGCTGTACTCTACATCCCCATAACTATTCTGTAACTACCAATTTGTGCTTCTTAATTCCTTTACTTTTTTCATCCTCCAAACCTCCTTACCATCTCACAATCGTCAAGGTGTTCTCTATATCTATGAGTCTGTTTCTGTTCTTGTTCATTTATTTTGTTTTTTAGATTCTACATATAAGTGAAGTCATAGTCTTTCTCTGTCTGGCTTATTTCACTGAGCATAATATCCTCTAGGTCCATCCATGTTGTTGCAGATGGCAAGATTTCATTCTTTTTTATGGCTGAGTCATATTCTATTGTACCACTTCTTCTTTATCCAATCATCTGTTGATGGACACTTAGGTTGCTTCCATATTTTGGCTATTGTAAATAATGCTGCAGTGAACATAGGCATGTATATATCTTCTCGATGTACTACTTTGGTTTTCTTCAGATAAATACCCAGAAGTGGAATTGCTGGGTCCTTCTTTGTCTCTTATTTGTTATAGCTTTTGTTTTAAAGTCTGTTTTGTCTGGTATAAGTATTGCTATCCCAGCTTTTTTTGTTATGCTTTGTTTCTAATTTTCATGAGCTATCTTTTTCCATCCCTTTATTTTTAGCCTGTGTGTGTCTTTCGATCTGAAATGGGTCTCTTGTATTCAGCACTCATAAGGGGGTTTTGTTATCCATTCAGCCATCATGTGTCTTTTGATTGGAGCATGGAAAGTTAGTATATTTTTAATGTGATGCTGAACTTTATCTGCTTATTTTACATATTTTTAATGTCTTGTCATTGTTCATCAGTGTCAACAAACCTTAGTATGGGAATATTGATCTGTAAAATGGAAATAGTATTCGCAATTGCTTTATTTGTTTGAATTGCTATAAATGTAATTGAATTGATGTTTTTTGAAGTTCTGAAAAGAACTATGTGAAATTCAAACAATAGTTTTAATAGAAAATTAAATTTCTACACTATCATTAATGTATTATAATATAACATGTAGCCTTGAAACCTTGCTTATTTTCTAGCTACTACAATTTGAGTGATGTGAGCCATGATTCTGTGAACAAGTTTCTGTCCTTTCTGATTGAGAAGTCCCTGGTGGAATTGGAACGTTCCTATTGTATTGAAATTGGAGAGGTATGATTCAGTCACCTACATTTCAATTGAAAGTTTGCCTAGCTTTTTAACAATAGGGCTTTTGCTTCTAAAGATGACCAAAAAGTTTAACAAAATTGTTACAATAACAACTGCAGTATGAATTATTGATTTTATAAATGTATGCCCTTCTATTGTACTTCTTGTTTATGTCACTTTATCTTTTATTTGAAATAGGATAATCGGAGCATTGAACCTTTGACATACGGCCGAATTGCCTCTTATTACTATTTGAAGCACCAAACAGTTAAAATGTTTAAGGAGCGTTTGAAACCCGAATGCAGTACTGAAGAACTGCTTTCAATCCTAAGTGTGAGTTTGATGTTATTACTGCATTGTTCTTTAACATAAAGAGATTATATTTTATGTATTCCATACCTTCTCTTAAATTCTTGCCATCCAGTTCCCCTTTAAATTTGTAGAAACTATTTATGAAGTCCTTTCATCTGTCAAACAAGATCACTAAAGCAGCATATCTGAACCCAGTTCCCCATATATAAGGTGACCACATAATTTATCATCTAAACTTGGATCTTTCTATGAATGGAATAGGGCGCTATTAATATCAAGATAATAGGTATAAACTGGGCCATCCTTTGCAACTAGGTGATCACCCTGTCCTTCAAGATAAAAGTTCAGGACCATTGTTGTTCTTTTCCAGTTAATTCACTAATTCTGCACTAGTTCACTTACTTTTTAGGTTTTTCCTACCACTCCTATTGCTTTATTATTTTTAATAGACTTTAATATCCCATTAACAGTTTTTCTAGTGTATAGATTCTGTGGGCAGCATAGAACCAAGTATAATTATAGTAAGTCCAAAAATATTTGATGATGAATTGAAGAATGGATGGCTCCTGTATTAATAGGTTTTCTGTTGTTTGCTCTATAGGAAAATGTAGAGGATTAAAATAGAGTATTAAAATAGCTATTGAAAAAACTGTTTCTTTGTAAAATTAAAAATTCATTTCTGAAATAAGAGGTATGAAAAAATATGAAGAATTTTTTACATCCTTAAGAATGAGGTTATCATTTCCCAGTCAGAGTTTCATAAAAACAGGATTTACCTGGGAGAAAGACAGTAAAATAATGGTTAAATAATTTTGGAAAGCATCTTAAAATAGTATCTGTTAGATTTAAGAATATAATTTTCTTTCACATTTACCTATCATGATATATTTACCTAATCTAATATTTAAAAGTACTTGTCTACCTGGGGAACGCATATATTAATAGCTAACACCTTTGAGCACTTTTCATGTGCCAGTCGCTACTCTAGGAACTTGTTACTGTGTGGGTTCTGTACTATGCTGCCTCTCATGTCACACACACACACACACACACACACACGCACGCACGCACACACATGCACACACAGAGTGAGGTAGAGGATACTGAGGTGGGAGGTACAAAGTATGTCATGTTAAGACTGGATGTACACTATTTGTAAAGGAGGTTGGTGAAAACCATATGCCTATTACATTCTGTATTCCCCTCCACCCCACTAAAATAGCCCAAAAATGTATACAGTATCAAAGCAATTAAGTCACTAGTTTCTTCAGTCATCTCTATGAAAAGACATTGATCAGAACAAGAGGTCTGTTCACATCTTTTCAACAGCCTGTTTCTTTTCAACATTACAGTGCATAGCACTAGTTACACTAACCTCATGGAATATTTTTATTAAAATAAAGTCAACTCTTTTGTGAATAACTAAACAAAATAAATCATCTGCAAATATATATAAGATAAACTCATTAGTATATTGATGTAAATATTGTTTACTGTAATTGTTTGCTCACTTTATAATTTTCAGAGCAACGATAATATAATCTTTCTATCCTATGGTATTTGGTCCAAGAAACTCCCAACTTCTTATAGACAGTGTCTAAGTCTAATATCTTAGAATTCTTTTGGAATGAGCATACTGGGACACTGGGACTGTGGGACTCACAGTGACAAGGAGATCTGCAGGTACCACTGTTTTATTTCTTGTCTAGGAACTATTCTCTATTAAAAAGAACATGAATACTAACAGAAAAAAAACATTAAATAATAAAGCAAGATTGTATTTGAAGTAATTACAGTGTAATTTCTAGAAATGATTTTTTCATTTAGTTTTTTAAGTGTTTTCCGTGTCCACTCCCATGATTCCTAAACGACTCACATAGCCTCATCATCTTCTTTACTCTCATCTCCTTTTGAAACTAGGAGGAAACTAGCCATGACAGAAGCTATAGAGAACAGGATGATAAGGACAACTCAGAGCAAAGAAAAGCAGTGAGGTAGCATTAGTGTTTCAAAGGCCTATTTCCATTATCTTTGTTTTTATAATACTTAATAAAGTCACATGATTTTTAAGAATTCAATATTATAACTTATTCACTTCAGTGTCTCCTTTTACTGAGATGCAACCATTGATGCTTCTAAAGTCATTTTAAAACTTACTAAAAAAGTATTAATTATTTTTAAGAGGAATTTTTAGTATTCCTGAGAAGATCCACAACTGGAAAGCTTCTATTCTCTTGAATATTACTTTGAACTTACTATAATATTTTTAACAATTTTCTCATTTCTTAGGCTGCATATTTTATTATATTACTAGAGGCCCAGTGCACAGATTTGTGCATGAGTAGGGTCCCTAAGCCGGGCCAGCGATCAGGGCCAATTGGGGCCAGGCCTATCGGGGCCTGCCACCGGAGGAAGGACAGAAGGAGGGACCACAGGAGGTTGGAAGGCCAGGGAGAAGGACGGTGGAAGGTTGGCCACTGGCCTCAAGGAGGGAACTGGCACTCCCTCCCCCCCCCCAACCCCCTCGGGAAAGTGGCTGTGTCCGCCACCACCCCCCTGGTTTCCCATCCATCCCAGGGCCTGAAGGCCTTGGTGGGGTCAGGAGAGGAGGCAACAGTTGCCAGGCCAGGTGCAGAAGGAATGAACGCTGCCACCTCCGCCATCAGCACCTTGCCACTGTGCAGTTCCCCACCTCCCCCTACCTTCCTTCCCTCACCACCACCACCGTGGGTGGGCGGCCCACAGGGAAGGGAGAGGACGAGAATGAGACAAACCCTTGTGTCAAGGCCTCACTTTCAATAGACCGTAGTGAGGGAGCTGCTCTACATATGAAACCCTAACTCAGAAGCAGGTCTCTACGAATGGTTTGGCACCAGGGACCAATAGGGGCAGCCGGTGGAGGGAGGGACCTTGGGTGGGTGGAGCTCACTGACCACCAAAGAGCAGTTCCTGCGTTGAGCGTCTACCCTCTGGTAGCCAGTTGGCATCATAGCGACTGGTCGACCAGTCATTCTGGTTATTCCAGTCGTTCAGTCG
This sequence comes from Myotis yumanensis, assembly GCF_028538775.1. Lineage (NCBI taxonomy): Eukaryota > Metazoa > Chordata > Mammalia > Chiroptera > Vespertilionidae > Myotis > Myotis yumanensis. Next base: position 43,557,762 of record NW_027223757.1, read on the forward strand.
TAACAGGTGCTTAGGCTTTTATATATATAGATATCTAATCTAATAAAAGAGAAACATGCAAATTGACCATACCTTTGCCACGCCCCAAGTCACACCCAGCAGCCAATCAGAGCGACTATATGCAAATTAACCCAACCAAGATGGCGGCCGGAAGCCACAGAGCTGGAGCAAGCAGGAGGCTTGGTTGCCCCGGCGATGCAGGCCAAGCTTCCCGCCTGCCCTGGCTGCTGTGGCCTCTGCTAAAGCAACAAAGTTTCAATTATAGAAGATAAATAAACCCCAAATACCTGCTTCCAGCCAGCCTCCACTGGGAGCTTGGGTGGCTGGGGGCTGTGGCCAACCTGAAAACGGCCCTCAGCCCCTCACCCAGGCTGGCCAGGCACTCCAGCAGGTTCCCCTAACCTGAAGGGGGTGTGGCCAGTCTGAAAACAGCCCTCAGTCCCTCACCCAGGCTGTCCAGGCACCCCAGTGGGACCCCACCCTGATCCCGGACACCCTTCAGGGCAAACCAGCCAGCCCCCACCCATGCACCAGGCCTCTATCCTATATAATAAAAGGGTAGTATGCAAATTGACACTAACAGCAGAAAGACTGGGAATGACTGGTCACTATGACACACACTGACCACCAGGGGGCAGACACTCAATGCAGGAGCTGCCCCCTGGTGGTCAGTGTGCTCCCACAGGGGGAGCTCTGCTCAGCCACAAGCCAGGCTGACGGCTGCCAGCACAGCAGTGATGGTGGGAGCCTCTCCCACCTGAGCAGCATTAAGGATGTCCGACTGCAGCTTAGGCCTGGTCCCCACTGGCAAGTGGACATCCCCCGAGGGCTCCTGGACTGCCAGAGGGATATCTGACTGCCAGCTTAGGCCCGATCCCCCAGGGAGCGGGCCTAAGCCAGCAGGTGGACATCCCCCAAGGGGTCCCAGACTGTGAGAGGGCACAGGCCGGGCTGAGGGACCCCCCCTGAATGCATAAATTTTTGTGCATCAGGCCTCTAGTTATATTAATGATAGTGTAGAAATTATGTTTTTTGATATTTTTAGGTCATTTGATTATATTGCAATGTGATTATTGCTAGCACAGAGGAAAAAATCTAGACAGTCCCCATAAAATTTGGTAAGAATATTAAAACATTGAGTCACTTTCAACAAGCATTTAAAAATACATAAACCTATTATTTCTCTTCAGTTGACATAAAAACATAGTTTTAAATGATAATCTCTCTGAGTTTTATATATTTGAATCTAATAATTAGTACCTTTTTTAGACCTTTCTTTCCTTTAGAGAAGATTTAGTTTAGAATTTCATATTTGGCCATAGAGTTGTTTTTCCTTTATTTAAATGAATTGGAATTCTTACTCTTTATCTACTCATTTTGTACATTACTTTCAACTTTTGTAGAATTAGAATTTCCTTTGAGTAGGGATATAATTTTATTGCAATATTTACCAGAAAAGGCATTTTCCTTAAAGAAAAATTTTTAATCAGATCATCCATTTCATAGTATGCTTCTTTCACAGTGTTTTTGACACTATAGACTTCCTTTTAACACAGTGTTTCTAGCAGAAGGTTGTCGGGTTTGATAAAAAATTTCATACATTAGGTACATTTATACCATATTTTCTGAATTCTTCCCTTTTTGTTCTTTTCCTTTATCATTTGAATGGTTGGAGTTAGCCTTGTATTTTGCAGATTTATATTGACAATATAACCCTTTGAACCAAACGATGGAGGCAACAGGAAATGTCTAAGTTTAAAGATGAAAACTAAACTCTTCCAAATAGTAAGGAGCTATGCTAAATGAAATTGACTTACTATCTTAAGCAGATACTGAAGCATGCATAAATTAGATATTTTATTCTTAATATGTTACTCTATTTGTCCATATTATATTTCATCAGTTACATTTCTACCCACAGACCATATATTGATTCATCCAAAAATATTTATTTTGTGCCTACAATGTGTGAGGCTATTTATAGGGGCCAGAGATAGAAGATAGAGAACATTATTGATAAACTCTTTGTGTGTGTGTGTGTGTGTGTGTGTGTTAATACATACATAAAGTATGGGCCATGGTAATCTATAATAATAAAAGTGTAATATGCTAATTAGACAGGACAGCCGAATGAAGCCAGGGCTGCGAGGGCAGAGCCTCTTGCACGAATTTCATGCATCAGGCCTCTAGTAATATATAAAACACTTGGGTGTTGTTACTAACTGAGGTCACCAGCTCAGTATGATGCTCTAAGAATGGCAGTAGGATGTTGCCCATCATAAAAAACAGTCTCTGAAAATAAAACAGGTTATAGTATTCTGTCCTTCATATTAATTTTCCCTATGCAGGAGATTTGCTATATACATTTCTCCTGGCCCCACATCAAAAGAACATCATAGAGAACTTTTGAGTGGGTCCAAGTGAGCTACTCAAATGATAGAAGGTATGTGAATAGGGCGTTTCAGTCTGGAGAGGCAAAGGCTTTGAATCAGTGTAACTGAAATGCAAATAATGAACTGTACGAATGGGGCCCTCTTTAGATCTTGAACAGAGTAACTTTTTCAATTAGTAGGAAGTTCCATCTGATCCTGCAAGTAATAAACTCAGAGAATTTATTACTTCAATTGATGGATATAATATAGGCCAAAAATATATAGATTCAGAAAGGGCTGGAATGAATTTATTAATGGTAAAACCACTAAAGAACTAAAAGAGAAGATGGAACTGTACCTGTCATGTTTGGTGTGATAGATGATGACCAATTCCATTACAGACCAGGGAAGGCAGGGATTACTGTTAGACCTTTGCCACATGGTTTTTTTTCTCATGGCCCTCTAGATACTTGGAATATTTTTATCCTTCAGAATATTGGGGGGGGTCTCATTTCTTTAAATGTCGCAGTCTGTTATGCTTAGAGGTACTAATTCCTATTGATTATTACTCTATTATACAGGGTAGGACAAAAGTAGGTTTATAGTTTGTATGAAAAATAATGCAATAACTAATAAATAATAATATGGTTGGGGGGGTCAATTGGGGAAAAAGGAGACATATGTAAAAGTTAAGACAATAAAAAAAACTAAAAAAAAAAAAAAAAGAATAAACTCTGTTTCACATACAACTATAAACCTACTTTTCCCCCCACCCTATATGTAAATCTTTATTTCAGTCAACACTGGGGTGGGGGGGAATACACCCCACTAATGTCTTTTTGTTAGTAACAGCTCTTTTAAAAAAAATATATATTTTATTGATTTTTTACAGAGAGGAAGGGAGAGGGAGAGGAACACAGAGAGAGAAACATCGATTCAGCTGCCTCTTGCACACCCCCTACTGGGGATGTGCCCGCAACCCAGGTACATGCCCTTGACCAGAATCGAACCTGGGACCCTTCAGTCCGCAGGCCGACGCTCTATCCGCTGAGCCAAACCGGTTAGGGCAGTAACAGCTCTTTTGAAACTTCTCTTTTTACTTTCTCCTAAAAAATAGAACTGTTTCTGACTTATACTTTTAGATGCCATTGCTTTTCAATGACAGTAAAATACTATATTCTGGGTATAAGGTCAAAGACTTTATTGAGACTATCTCTACTAATGTTATTCTATAATAGTAACCCATTTATTTAAATCCTGTCTTAATATATCTATTAGATAATAATAACCACTAGCTTTTACTGAGCACCTACCATACAGGCACTTTAGTGTACATTATTTGTAGACATCAAACAACCCTTCATGGTAAGTGTTAATATATAGAAAACAAAATTGCAGTTTGATGAGATTAATTAAGTTTTCCAGGTTCTATAGAAAGTAGCTTTTTAGACCTCTTTGTTTTTATACCTTTCTTCCTCTCCTAGACATATTTTATCCTTTTCCTATGATTTAATTCCAACTGTAAAAAAACAATTAAAGCATTGAAATGGAAGGATATATACTTTTAACAGGTCAATCAAGAAGCAGGGTTACTTTTAAAATTATGTATGATCTTATAGCTAATAATTATAGTTATTAAATGCAGATGTTAATTACTGGCAAATGATTATTTCATCATTCCTTATTGAAAACATATATTTTAAATTTTAAACAATGTGATGCTATTTGGAAAGGTTAGACATTTTATAACAACTCTTGCCAAATTTTTCTAACACCATGAATTAATAAGCTTTATAATTAAGGCAGCTGCTTCACACTTCTATTTTTAACCAGTGACATTACATCTGCCTTGCTCCATTGATGCCCTCCTCCTACTTACAGAAGCATTTAGCAGTTTTGGCAACAGGGATTACATGGCATAGAGTAAGTAGTCTAATTAGATATAAGTGAAAATCCAGAGGGAAAAGGACATTTAAAAAGTAATTTGAAGAATCTCTTAACGATGTTGGCACTGAAAGCCTAAGTCTAGATGAGAAAGTGCCTGTCGTCATGGCAAACAAGAACTGTGATTTGATGTGCTCAGTGGGCAGTAATAGAAAGGAAAAGTTCGAGAAAATTTATTTGAACAGATTGTTCAGAAGATAGTTGCTATAGTATTAATACCTTTAGAAAGTGTGTTCCAAATATATTCTGTCTCTAGAATTTTCCAAAAAACAATTTTTAAAGACATACTTGGTTGTTATGGTACCTGTGACTACACAGAAATAGGAGGTTATATGTAAAATCCAATTTGAAAAATTGTGAAAATGTTATTTTTCCACAAATTCTTGGATATTGACTTTAAAAAGTATAAGTGTTGTGTGTTAATATAAAATAGAACCATTCCAAATTGAGAAAAGGACCAGAGCAATAAGATTTTCACATATCAGTAAATTTCTAAGTTTAGCAGTTCTCTCTAGTGCTTTCCTGAAAAGCACACGGATTCTTTGCTCTGCCCACATAATAGAACATTTTTCAGTAATAGAGCATTTTTAGTCCTCAAATTTTGTCCTGTTTGGGGCATAGCTACAAATCTCTTGATGGAAAATTGCAAACGAGATCAGGAAAATAAGCAAGAATTTATATTTTTCAAAAGAGAGAAATTTAAAATGAAGTAAATAAAAAGGACAAGCAGATATGAATAGTATTGGTAGGGGACCCAGCATGTAAAATTAAAGAGTTCATTAAAGGAAAAATGAAAGGAAGGAAAGGTTAACTGAGTGACAGTGAACACCACCAACCTCATGGCCTTGCATTTCCAAATAACCTCCTGACAATTGTAGGATCCCATCTGCTGCTCTTTATCCTCCTGGTAGGGAAACCTGATGGGCTGTCTTCCAGGGTTCGTGAGAAGAGCTTCCCTTACCCTCAGGCTGGGGAGCTGCCTGGCATCTTTGGAGAGGCACAGATGGCAAAATGTCTTGAAAAAAAGTATCTTTCTATTTCTCTTGGTTTCTTTCCCTTGAGACCTTCCCTAGTCATTATTTTTTAGCTTCTTTCTAGCTTTTATCAGCTTTCCACAGCACAGAGGAAACTGAAATACTTTCCTGATAAAAGGCCTCAGTCTCAGACATGTCTGTTGTGAGTGGATAGATTAAAGATTTTTAAGTTGCTTATGTTCTGATGAGTATAAAATATGTTTGTTATAGCATCTGAAATTTGTCTTGTTTTAAATTTCTGATTTTTTTCTTATTACCTCTGACTTCATAAACTGTCCCACAGAATAACAACTGTCAATTACTAGGAGTCTTAAGAAATAATTTTAGATACCAGGGAATGAATAGCTTTAATACTTTCATTATCACCTAGTTTAACTTTCTCATTTTTTCACATAACAAAGACCCAGCCTTGCCCAACTTGCCACAATCAGCATGGAAAATAAAACAAAAACTCAGCTCCCAACAGGGAAAGGGCAGAATTGAGATAAGAATTCATATCATACCAGCCACCTTTTAAATGCCCTTCTCTTTTTCCTTGCTTTGTTGTTTTGTACTTTTCTTTTTCCTCTTCGTGCATCTTATTTTGCCCTTCTACTTAAACTTACAAAACAAGATAAAAAGAGAACATACACACCATTAACTTTCTCAGCCTAAGCTATCTGCAGAAAATACTTTTGACTTGTCAACATTTATTAAGATTTCCTAAGTGATCTATCCAGTATTCCGTGTACTTGAGAGAATACCAAAGAAATAGAAGACAGATCCATATCGTTTTAAGGACATTTGTGTGAGAGCCCAAAAAGCCTGATAAAAACAAAGGAATGGACTTGTGCTGAATATGTCTGTCTCTTCTGCTTTTGCTGCTTAATATAGCTCTACCTATGCATGGGAAGTGTTTGTTCGCACTTTGGCCTTCAAGGCTAAAGAGCTGCTGACACTGTTCTTCCCAAAAGTCAGAGTTTCCAGCCTGGCCTATGGGCAGGATGGGATCACCAACCTCCTGGGTAGTCATATATAACAGCTTGTACAAAGTGAGACTCCAGTTAGGCATTTTTAAATTGCAGATATAATTTTGAAAGGTTTTATATAAATTAAGTTGTATTTATAAAACTCTAGTTAAATTTGTAAAACTCTACCCTAGAGTTTTATAAATAAGGTTCTCTGCTTTTCAGGGAACCCTATCTTGAATCATCTGACAAAGAAAATCTTTATTAATTTGGTTTTGAAAATAACTTAATATCATAACTATTTGGAATTGTCAGTACACATACAACCACATTGAGGAAGTAAAAATGTAATGAATATAACATTGAAAATTATTATCTTGCTGGACATAAAAATATCTCTCCTAAATTCTAGCCATTTGTCACTCCATTTAAAAAGTAAGTGAAGAGTTAACAGAAACTTTAACATTGGATAAAACCTCTATTTTACAATATAATTTTCATATGCTAGAAATTGGTTTCTTCTCAAAATGTTTTTTCATTTCATCCCAATGAAGTTTAAGTACTCAAATTAGTGTTAGGATCTCATTATATTCAGCAGGTGGAGCAGTTCAGAAATCAATGCTTTTTTTTTTTTCTCAATTAATAACAGTGATCAAAAGCATTCCAAATGTTCATGGTTCCTGTCTTAAATATTTTCCCAGTACAAATAATGTCAAAACAATGTTTAAACTAATACATATATCAGCCTGCTTTTTATTCTCACAAAGCAGCCAAGTAGGAAAATAACTGTGATCATTCTCAATACTTAAAGCCAACTGAATGTATTTCAGTATCGTTTCTGTGGAATAGAGCAAAAGGAAAATTAAATATCCTAATACCCTTCCCAACCCCCAAGTAATGTAATACTGTAGGACCCAAAATAGTAAAAGCAGGGGACGGCTGGTTTACTCTGAAGGGTGTCCCGGATCAGGATGGGGGTCCCTACTGGGGTGCCTGGCCAGCCTGGGTGAGGGGCTGATGGCTGTTTGCAGGCTGGTCACATCCCCTTCAGGGTGGGGGTCCCCACTGGGGTGCCTGGCCAGCCTGGGTGAGGGGCTGATGGCTGTTTGCAGACTGGTCAAGCCCCCCACCCCCACCCAGTGGGGACCCTCACCCCATGGAGGTTTGGCCAGCCTGGGTGAGGGGCTGAGGGCCGTTTTCAGGCTGGCCAAGCCCCCTCAGTGACAGAAGCTCCCAGCCTCTCTTTTTTTATTATTATTCTGGGATTTATTTACCTTCTATAATTGAAACTTTGTTGCCTTGAGAGGAGCTCAGAGCCGGCCAGGGCAGGTGGGAGGGAAGCCTCCTGCTCGCTCCAGCTCCGTGGCCACAGCCGTCTGAAAGCGGGTATCTGGGGTTTATTTACCTTTTTAATTGAATCTTTGTTGCTTTGAGTGGAGCTCAGAGCCAACCAGGAAGCTTGGCTTCCTCCATCACTGGAGCAACCAAGCCTCCTGCTCGCTTCAGCTCCGTGGCTGCCAGCTGCCTTCTTGGTTGGGTTAATTTGCATATAGTCGCTCTGATTGGCTGGTGGGTGTGGCTTAAGGTACAGTCAATTTGCATGTTTGTCTTTTATTAGTGTAGATGTATATGCTGATAGAAATGATCCTAGAGAGAGGGGGAAATGGTGTTATAGAGCAAAGTTCTTAAAAAAACAAAACAAAATAGGAATCAATGTGTAAGTGAAAGAATTGGCCTTTGGTAGAAGTAGAGATAATTTACCCATTGTAACAAGAAAAATAGAGTAATGAGATATAGCAGCAAGGAGAGTTGTACTGGATGGTAGGATGAGGAGGAAATTATCTTCTGTTTGCTTTCATTTTTTAAAATTAACTAGGAAGCAAGGCCATCAGCTGAAACTGAGGAGGTGGAGAAAGACCTGTAAATGTGTGCAAAGACCACCAACAGACAGAGGTTGATATAGCATGATGGAATGAATATGGTATTTGCGTTTAGGAAACATGGTTTCAAATTTCAGCTTGGCCATTTATCCTCATAATGTGAGTGGCAAGTCATTTAATCTCTCTAAGCCTCAATTTCTTCATTCAATTAAAAAAGTGCAATTATATCTGCCCTACTTATCATCACATGATTAGTGTGAAGATATAATAAGGTAGAAGATATGTGTTCAAACGTATCTGACTTTGATCTAAATAGATTTTTGTTTTGTGTTGTTTTAGTTTGTGTTTTGCTTTTGTTTTGCATTGAAGTCTGCCATACTCTGGACCAACCTTTTTTATCTCATGGCACACATAATTAAAATTCTTCAGCACACCAAAAAATACATTTTTTGCCAGCCTGACCAAAAAAAGGGATAATTTTGATTGATTAAAAAATAACAATAATAATAGTGATTTTCTGCCCTTTTTGCTCCAAAGTGACTTTTTAAAAAATTAGGTTCCTATACTTGCATATAAGGCTTTCGGATAGCAAGAATTAACCAATCAGATGCAACCTTATTATGTGATGTGACCAATAAGATGCAACTCTATTATATGACCTATATATTTATGGTTCAAGACAGGGCATTCATACCAGATGGCTATTGTTGTATTGGCTGTTGTCTTTTTTTCTTTTTTTTTTCTTTTTTACAATTTAAGGGGAAATAGGTCACTGTCTCTGACTAGATAGTCAGATATTGCATGCTTTAAAAATTCTCATGGCACACCACAATCGCTGCTGTAGACACCTTTACATATTATAGAGGTCCTGAACACTTAGTCTCTATCAGAAGTGCCAGCTTAATTAGACTAAGAGGCTTTTTATTTCATTATTAATATTTGGAGGAGTAAAGAAAAGTAGAGTCTTGCTTCCCTTCTGATGCCAAGTATAGCTTTGCCCTCACTCTAGCAGGTATCCTTTAGTCAGTTTTATCTTTGTTTGAAAAAATAAGACATATGCTCACTTCATTTGAGAGATCTTATTGTCCTTGATCACAGTGTCATTTCTGAGTTTTCTTTCCTAGGTTGTGTTGCCCCTTGTTCCCTCTTGCTCTCTCTCCAGGTCAGTATTTTACTAGAGGCCATGGCTCTGAGTTTTAGCATGTCATTCGGGAGTAACAAAGTCTATAAATGTAATGCTTCCCCACTGCCACATCGTCGTACCTCCAAATAAAAAAGCACCATGATTTTTGATGAGGCATTACCCTGGCTTCCAGACCAATGTCTGTGCTCCTAAGAGTGCTCATCTATTTATAGTTGTTAAAAAGCCACTTAGTAATTAGAAGAAATCATAAAGTAATTATGATTCATAATAGTGATTATGTCCGGGTGATTACTCCTTCAGTAAGATGCTTTGCAAATGGATTAGCACTTCTTTGAATTAGGAACTTGGGCTTGAAATCTATGGGGAAGCTACATTAGTAAGAAAAACCGTTCTTTCTTTTGGGACTATGCAGAAATCTGTGAAACAGCCAGGAAGCTATTGGGAACCTGGCTGAGAGAAAAATCAGGCAAATCAAACTGGCCATTTTATTAGGCACATATTCATCTGGAAAATTTCTCTTCATTCAATTGTAGTTAAAGCTTTGGTCAGTTTAATCTTCTTCATTAGTAATGCCAACTCTGAGTTGGGCTGTGATATTTAGTAGTTTCTCTTCCCGAATAACTGAATATTACATTATGTAATATAATACCTGGGGGTAGTGAAGGGTATATTTAAAATCTAGGTATTTGTAAAATATAGGTTTTAAAAAAATCAACATTTTTGAAACAAGAAAGGCATTACTTAATTTCTGATGAAGAAATGTCTATTCTTTCTATTATTCTATACTTTTCTAATCTCTTCTACTGCAGTTTCTTTGCCTCCCTTACATTTTCTCTTGCTTGTCCTTTGTTTTGTCTTATTTAGAAGCTTATCTCTTTTATACATATTACTATTCTACAGATATTCTTAAATACACATCTTCAGCAGTCCAACAAGTATTTATTTAGCAACTGTGTTAGGTACAAGAGGATTAATAATTAAGGTGTGGTCCCTGCCTTCAAGAAAGGAAAAGACCTATGTCTACAACATATGGTTTGATATTAACTATTTTAAAAGTGGCCTAACTGGTTTGGCTCAGTGGATAGAGCGTCGGCCTGCAGACTGAAGGGTCCCAGGTTTGATCCCGGTCAAGGGCATGTACCTTGGTTGTGGGCACATCCCCAGTTGGGGGTGTGCAGGAGGCAGCTGATCGATGTTTCTCATCGATGTTTCTATCTCTCTATCCCTCTTCCTTCCTCTCTGTAAAAAATCAATAAAATATATTTTTTAAAAAAAAGTGTATGTTGCACCAGCATACTTAGACTACGCTGAAAGTCTAGTTACTAAGAACATGGGCTTTAGAGCCACATGACCAAAGTTTTCTAACTGTAACCTTGGGTTAGTCACTTAATCTCACCAAGCTCCATGCTCCTATATAAAACAAAGGGGAATATTAAATAAAATAGTGTCAAGCCTCAATATATTGCCTACCATTTTATAGTCACTTATATCTGTTATTGTGAGTTTTCATCAATATAATTTGAGATTATGACAATTTCTAGTAGTTGATGTATTATAATTTTTTTAAATCATATCAAATGATTTGGACATAGGACAAATATAACTATCTGCTTGTATTTAAAAATAATCTCACAAATAAATGTGGGTTCCTTAGTGTGTCACGTGAGATTTTCTGAGTCTGGTTGGAGTATCGGTTGAAGTGAGAATAACCTCCATCTGCTCTTCCCCTTTGCTCCTGCATGGAGTTAGTGCTGTTCCATATGCCAAAATGCCTCCTTCCCCACCTCAGCCTCACACAGTGGTGACACCCATCTCACTTACCTGTGTGAAGCCCTAACCAGATAAAAAGAAAACATCATAAAATTGTTGATTAAAGCGTAGTTTATTCAACAATTGTGGTTGGATAAATTGTATAACATTTTAGAAAAAATATCCACATCAGATTCTAATTTCCTAGCATATAGCACAATAAATTTCAATCAGATTAAAAATTAAATGCAAGAGTAATGTTAAAATTTTTTAAAGGGAGAGGGGAAGAAACACAAAAAGCATAAAGAAATAGAAGAAATTACAAAAGGAAATGGATGGATTTGCCTACATAAGAATATAAAATATAAGCATCTCTATAAAATTTCATATTAATATTTGTCATAATTATGAGAGTCGAAAGGGAAATAAATTTTAATTTTTTAATCAATAAATTGAAAAAACAACCACTATGACTCCAATGATAAAATGAAAGCATGGCATTAAGTAACAACTTACAGAAGTATAAATTCATTTTTAACAAATGTTTAAAAAAAATCAGCCTTCTCAATGATGGCTGGTGGAAATATGAATTGAAACAAAAGATAGTAATCTGTTTAGCTTATTAAATTGTATATTCAAAAAGATAACACTTTGTGATGGTGAGAGTGCTGTGAGTTGTTACATTCCTAGACACTGCTAAACAGTCTTTGTTGACCTAATGTTTCTAGAAAGTAATTTGATAATATATGTTGAAGTTGTTTTGTTAAAGCTCTAAAAAAATGTCTTTTGTAAGCAACTGTGTTGTCAAGATAGTATATGTATACAGATGTTCATTGCAGTGTTATTTATAATAGCAAAAAAAACACTGGAACTGGAAGGCTTTTCTAAAAAGACCAATATCTCTTTAAGAATAAAGTATTTGTAATCACTTAAACATAAACTTAAGTTCTTGAAAGAGAATCAGTGGAAAAAGTTTTCACATAGTCCTATATGCTCATTCTAGTATAGAGCTTTTTATGCTTGCCTTGTCAAATAGAGGATCCCTTACTAATTAGCAGAATAGTTTTGAAAAGTTCCTTGAAGAAAAAGGTATAACTAGTCAGTAATTCTTAGCAAACTATAGTCTTCCCCCTGTGAGAAGGACTGAAGTGAATAAATACTTTTACACTGAGCCATTATACATATGGCAGAAGCTATAGGAATTTCCTTTCCAGTAATGTATTAGAAGCTGAATATTTTTTTATTTCTAGACCCAAAGAGATGGATATGCCCTTTTCCCATACTTACATGTACCCTGAAAAATTTTGTCATTGCTACCAAATAAAATACATAGATATGGTCTTTATTAGAGTAGTATTATTCACACCATCTGCATTTTATTTTAACTTACATTCTCTTAAAAAAAGACTCCACTTATTTTCAAAACAATGTTTTCCAGCTGACAGTCCAATAGAATATAAGCATGTTTCAGAAATTTGATTGTGTCAGAAAGTTAGAACTCACTTTGTTTAAAAAAAAAAATCTGGGAGGTAAGAGTGATTTTCAAATGTTATTTTTCTTAGATACATAAAATTCTGCACATTCTTATGTTTTGTTCATTATTTTGTATGTAATTCAAAAGAATAATGCAGTTTGGCAGAACTATAGTCTCAGGTTTAAAGTATTTCCATGGAGAATTATTCTATATGTATTTGCTTCACCTTATTAGATTTAGGTCTTGCATGCCATCTATGTAGGTATTTCCTGTTATTTATTAAATAGTGTCAGCAAATTTGTAAGACAAATGCCAAACAGGTGTCATCTTCTGACAGATGAACAAATAAACTGTCTTGCAAAACCATTGACAAGCTGGCATTGTAGTGCTCTGCTGGACTGAAAGCACAGAAAGTGTTGTAACCTTGAACTACTGTTATTTTTTAATCAGTGAAAGAGGAAGACACGTAAGAGAGACAACACTCATTAAGATATCAAAATAAGCAGTGAATGCGACCAAAATTAGAGAAAAGGAAAGATGAATACATTGCACTTGCACTTGGGACTCACACCAAAGTGACATGGGTAATACCAGACTAGAACTTAAAAGCAGGGTCTGTTATTATTATGATTATTATGATTATTGACTCAAAATATGGTATGATTAAAGTATTTTATAATAGAATTTCTAAATTATATATCATATTAATTTCAGACTTCAAAGAACATTAATGCTATAAAATACTTTTAGAACTATGCTGTAAATATTTTCCTTCACTCATTTAGGAGATCCATAAAGACCTTTCTGAGTCCTAAAGTTAGTACTATAAACATCAGTAATCATTCTGTTATAAATATATTAAAGCACTGGAGTCCTCATTAATAAGGAGCTAATAGAGTCCTGATAAACTCAATTTTGCTATTTGTAGAACAGAAGCAATGGTTCTTTCCTTTTTTGAGAAGACAAAAGTCCACCGCTATCCACTACATCCATGTTTCAGTAAAATAAAGCCAAGTAAAATTAAAGCCCACACTTCCTCTGTGTAGCACTTGATTAGAAACTGATTAATGCATCCTTACTAATGAGCTGCTGGGAATGTGTATATGCCCAATGCATTCTCATATTGCACTCTAGAAATTTAATTTTTAGTTGAACAACCCCATATGAGTACCAAACCTAAGAGCTATACTTTATAACCTCTGAACATGTACTTTGGTTCCCAATATCTAAAGCCCAAGAAAATGCAAACTAAACCGAGGAATTGGGTTGCTTTGGCTTATAGTGTGTGATTGCCTATTACTGACTAGACTAGAGGCCCAGTGCACGGATTCATACATATTAAAAGGAAATTAATTAGAAGAAATATTTTAGAGCAGTGGTTCTCAACCTTCCTAATGCCGTGACCCTTTAATACAGTTCCTCATGTTGTGGTGACCCCCAATTTCATTGTTACAAATTGAACATAATTAAAGCATAGTGATTAATCACAAAAACCATATGTAATTATGTATGTGTTTTCCGATGGTCTTAGGCGACCCCTGTGAAAGGGTCGCTCAACCCCCAAAGGGTCGCGACCACAGGTTGAGAACCCCTGTTTTAGAGGCTGGGGAGGGACCGCAAGAGGTTGGCTCCAGGGCGTGTCTGCCCGTCTTGCCCAGTTCCGATTGGCTGGACCCCAGCAGCAAGCTAACTTACCCGTCGGAGCGTCTGCTCCCTGGTGGTTAGTGCACGTCATAGCGAATGGTCTAATGGTTGTTTGCATATTAGGCATATATATATATAGATAGATAGGGAGATAGATCACTAGGTAGGTATGTATGTAGGGATGTAGATAGATAGATAGATAAATGGATAGATAGATAGATAGATAGATAGATAGATAGATAGATAGATATGTATATATGTATATGTTCCTATACACATATATATATTCCTATAAGACATTATAGGGTTTGACTGTGACTTTAGCTATAAAAATGCATGTTTGCTTTCTCTTGATTCACACAGAGCAGATGGATGCCTGCCTGCCTGCTAATCCACAGCTGGAATGGTTTCAGCAGTTTCCATGTTGCCGGGTTAGAGTGGCTTTTCTAGTGGACTGAGAGGGCAGCAAAAGAGGGATATCATTATTCATCAGTATCCCAGTGGGAGCTTTGCCAGCAGAGATTAATTTTTTCTGTTATGCTTGTAAAACAAGCTCAGGTGGAGTCTCTAATCCTCAGGGCACGGGTGGCAGATCAAGGAAGATGCTACAAAGCTAGTTAATTTTCTGATTCTGGGGAAAACAGAAGCTCTGTTAGATGTATAAATACATGATTGCAAATTTAAGTAGCTCAAATCCAAATGGGATCTTCCCAGACATCTGGTACTTTAAAACCTCTGTTTTTCTTTGTTATCTTTAAATATAACTTCTTAAAAGTTTGCCCTGGAGAGCCAAAATATTGGTAACTCTAAATATTTTGTAGTAATTAATTTTATGAGTTAATAAATTTCATTTTTATGAGCATGAACAAAAGCAACAGCTTTCTGCCTAAACAGACTCAAAGTTAGATGCCAAAAGTACCCACTTAAGTAGATTACCAGAAAATATGGCATTAGTTCTTAGATTGGCAGGTGTGTTTTTTAATGTATATCCAGTCTACTTTTAAAAATATATTTTATTGATTTTTTAGAGAGAGGAAGAAAGAGAGATAGAGAGTTAGAAACATCGATGAGAGAGAAACATCGATTCAGCTACCTCCTGCACACCCCCTACTGGGAATGTGCCCGCAACCAAGGTACATGCCCTTGACCGGAATCGAACCTAGGACCTTTCAGTCCGCAGGCCGACACTCTATCCACTGAGCCATACCGGTTAGGGCTGAAAGCCCACTTGAAATGTGTTTGTTACCTCACAAGGTGTTTATTTTGAATAGTGTGACAAACATATGTTCTGGGATATTTATTTAAAATCAGCCCTTCCTGTGACTGTAGTCACACCTTAACCGTCTTTCTTCTGGTTAAGTTTTGGATTTTTGTTAATAATGAGTCCAAATAATGATGTTAATAATGAGTCCAAATCAAGAGCATTTTATAGTCCATGGGGGAAATATACATTTTCAAAAGCTCTAAATAGAATTAAAAATGAACACTTCTTAAACGAAGTTCCTACAAAATGCAAGATTCTTGAGGGTCGGGAAGGCTTTCCAGTTATGAGGAAATAGCCAGAGAAAATAGTATAAATAAGAGTAAGAAAATCTCAGAAAGACTAGGGAACTAACTGAAAAGTTAGGATGAAGCTTAGAGTCATTTTTAAAATAATTTTTGAAGTAGTAATAACTGATAATAAATTTAAGTAATTGTTCTCCCAACCTGTGCTAAGTTGGCTACCTCTTGTATCATCAGTTACCTTTCCACTTAGAAGAAAATATATCTTTAAGTGCTGTACCTAACCTAAGTAAGAAACCCCAAACCCACAAATCTTTAGTGTGTTGTTTTTTATTTTACACATGTTTATCATAACTTCTTCAAACTTGTCTTTTCCAACAGACCTTACAAATCGCGTGATTAATTCCATAGTAGCATTTGACTCTCCATAAGGAACATTGCTTCAAAAGAGAACAGAAGTCGTTTGCTGAATCCATCCTTAATTCTAAGCAACACATTTCTAAATCAAAATAGAAAATTTGGATATTCATTAGAACTTTCAGAAATTTTAGAGATACCTACATTTTTCTTGCCAATCAATGCAGACTTTGCTTCATAATGGAATTGTTCATATATACATTCATACATGTAAGCTACCATTTCTGTTAGTTTCTTCTACGACCTAGCTTTTTGCATTTCAAATAAATCGGAAGTTCCCTTAGAATATTTAAATAGATTTTAGATAAAAAAAATTTTTGCTAAGTGAATAAAATCTAATACAGTTGGGAAACTATTCTGAGCTGTCTCCAGTACCTTTAGGAATTGTCCACTATAATGCTGACTTTCTATTGCTCTAGGTATTATAGCACAAGTCTCTCATCTTCCCAACTCTAAGCCTCAGATATGTGTTTGTTGGTTAGACATCTAGGAAGATTTTTTAAACTTATGAGCCTTTATGTGAGCACTGACCTATTTCACAAGTCTTGGGGTGTTCTATTACATGTGTTCTTTATAGTTTTTAATTTGTTGATATTTGCACTCTGTCCTGAGAGACAGCCATTTATAAAAATTAAAGTTCATATTTGTATTAATAGTGATAATGCTATCCAGATAGAATTCTAATATACATTTGAATATCTTCAAATATGCAGATTTATATATCCCATTATAATTAGAAATTCAGAATTCTTACCAATGGTGTCATATTCTCCCTCATGGGAAACTGTGTTACGATGTTCAGGTCATTGGAACAGACTTTACATAACATTTTAATACAGATGTATAGAATTATAGATGCTCCTTTATTTAAAATAGGGTTATGTCCCAATAACCTCATCATAAACTGAAAATGCCATTAGGTCAAAAATTCACTTAATACACTTATGCAAGAACATCATAGCTTTGCCTAGCCTACTTTAAATGTGCTTACATTAGCCTACAGTTGGGCAGTTATCCTGAGTTTCATCTCGAGAGTAATTGCCTTCCTCTTCTTCTCACCAAATGGGCATTTAATGCATTATGGGATACAAAAACACAACATCCAAAACATGCTGGCAACACTGTAAAGTATTGGTTGTTTGCCTGTTGTGATCACATGGCCGACTGGGATCTTCAGCTGGCTACTGCTGCCCAGCATCACGAGAGAATATCATATCTTATATCTCTAGGCGAGGGAAAGATCAAAATTCGAAGTACAGTAGTCTACTGAATGTGTATCATTTTCACACCATCATAAAGTTAAAAAAAAAAAAAGCTTGAACCATTGTAAGTTGATGGTTGACCATTGAAATCATAAAATGTGTGTTCTCCAACTGCAATGGAATTAAAATATAAATCAATAACAAAAGGAAGTTTGGAAAGTTTACAAATGTAGAAATTAACACACTCTTAAATAACCTGCCAACTTAAGAAACTGGAAAAAGAAGAGCAAACAAAGGAAACATAGAATAAAGATTAGCAAATAAATGAAAAACAGTAGAGCCTGGCCAATATGCTCAGTGATTAAACATCGACCCAGGAACCAGGAGGTTAAGGTTCAATTCCCATTCAGAACATATGCCCAGGTTGTCTACTCGATCCCCAGGAGGAAGCATATAGAAGGCAGCGGATCAATGATGCTGTCTAATCATTGATGTTTATATTTCCCTCTCCCTTTCCCTTCCCCTCTCTGAAATCAATAAAAATGTTATTTTGAAACAGTAGAGAAAAATTAATGAAACCAAAAGTTGGTTTTTTAAAAAGATCAACAAAATTGACAAATCTTTAGCTAAACTAATCAAGAAAAGTAGAGATAACATTCAAGTCACTAAAAACACTAATTTTAGATTTTTGAGGGGAGAAATTATGTGAATGGAGTTTTAAAATTATGTACATAATAAAGCATTATTTCATTAATCTGACTGTCAAGGCCCTACACAGTCTTCCTTTTTACCTACACCTTCCATTAGACTCTTACAGATCCACCCCCTTCTCCTGATTAACCTTACTCTCAGCCTTAAACATGCTGTATATATACTCAACTTCTCACCTTTGCTTATGGTTCTCACCTAATGTGTATGATATTCACCCACTCATTTTGGCTCATCTCCCTCGTAAAATATTAATCTTATTCAGATTCAGTGATCACTACTTTTCCTAAATTCATGACACCAGTGTGTTGTTTCATTCATTTGTCATTTAGTCTTGTATTTATTAGCTTATGATATTTTTGCATGTTGGCCTGTTCAGATATTTCACCTTTTAGATTTATTTTTCTTTTTGTATATGTAGTTCTTAACTCCCAGAAGAAAAATATTTAGTAGTTATTTAAATAGATCGAAGTGACTTAATATTTCCACTTTGAGTTTTATTTTTTAGTTTGTTTGTTTTATGTTTGATATAATCTCATAGTCTATAGAAATGCATATTACAAAGAAAGTCACCATAAGAAATATGTAAAATTAAAGGCAGAAGCAAGGTGATGAAAAAAAGTTTGGTTAGCCTTTAGAGATAGATTAGAAAGTGTAATATTTAACCATTTATAAGTATTACATATTGTTTCTAATCTCAGTTATTCCTTTTCAGGACTCAAACCTGATAGCCAGTCTCAAGACTTATATTTCTTAAAAGGAAAATATCTAAACATTGTTAAGCTATAAGGCATTTTTATTATATCTTTGAAAACTGAGGAATTTTTTTTAACTTTCATCAAAGAGCAATTTTTTAAGGTCTTAGCTATAAATCCTGAGAAATAGAAATTTCTGATGGAATTCTTACCACTGAAATTATTTTAAGTACAGCAGACCTGCTGGTGCTCACTATTGTAAGATCCCTTAAAATCCAGCTGTCAACCAGGTGGTCATTCTTACAATGGAAGGAATAAGGTATTATTTCTTGTTCATATTTATTTTTTGGCAAATGATTCTGTGCTTGACCTAAATGGTTGAAGGCCAAACATATGTCCATAAGTTTAAAACATTGATACAAATCAGACACATATATTCACATAGGCCTTGAAAGGAAACACACTATGAGTAATTTCAATGATATCCATCCGTATTTACATTTTTGCCATCTGCATATAATAATAACATTATTTCGATACTTTATTTTAGTGAAGTATCTAAAGTTTCTAAATTGCATATTAGAAAAAAAATATATGATTATTATAGAATTAACTAGACCTTAGTTTTATCATTTTCCAATAAGTTTTATAACCAAGGGTGGTTTTTTTGGGGGGGGAGGGCTATTTTTAGGTTTTTGCTTTTTTTTTCCTTTAAATTAAATTAATCCTGGTGTATCTTTCGTGTAATTCTAGTTTATAGTATCTTTTCTTTTAAAAGATTTACCTTATTCATTATAGTAGCATATAATTTATTCAGTTTGAATAGATAATATTAATGAAAGTGCAAATCATGTTTAGAAACAATACTAATTATATATTAGATTTTAAAAAACAAGTTATATCACACAGTGTTTTAGTAAGTTAATGATTGATAAAAGGTAATATGAAATAATAAAGATTAAAACATGAAGCATATTTTCTTATCCCTTAATATATCTATACCTGGCTTAGTAAACGCCAGATTATTGTTCAAATATTATTATAAAATACATAATGTACAATCAATTTAATACTTCGGAAAGGCACAGAAGTTTAACAGGGAAATTTACTGAAATGCTTTTTCTACAGCTTCAGTGGCCAAAAGACAGCACTGGAATGTGAGAATCTAATTTTGGTTTGTTTTAACGCCTCAGAATGTTACAAATTAATCAAGTGCCACTTAAAGTCTAGAACTCATTAACTTTATAAGTTTTGCTTTTCCCATGACAGAGATTAAGTTATAGCATAAAGCTTCTTTAGTCTCTCTCATTGATCAGCTGGCCATCCCACTGTACAGTGCCCTCTCCTCTGCTATTTAGTGAGTGCAATATAGGCAGTGATGTGTGCAGCCCATGAAAGTGCCGGTGTGCTGCTACGTAATGCTGACACGAGACCAAGCGTGAACCCGTTCTGCCTGTTTCTCACCTCGGTAGTTTGCTTAGGTAAATCAGACTCTTAGAGTAATGCACCTGGAAGAAAACCAGTGCGCATAAACACACTCACACAGGCACACTCAAACCAAGTTCACTTGTTCACACACTTTCACTAAAGAAGAAAACCAACATAGAGTGTAAGTATTTAATAAGCTTCTGATTTTAACAAGTGTAAAATGTAAGCTGTACAGTCAGTGTATTTAAGGGCCACAAGGGCATGTATTGAATAAAGTGACTGGAGCCCTAAGTAAACAATCACTGGAAGGCATCTCTGCAGTAGGGATTTGCAGATTCTTCTTGGGAGAACAAGCAAGTAGGTCAGTGATAGGACGGTGTGAATAAACCATTATGTAAGAGTGTATATCCCCAATAAGCTCAAATCAGTGTAAATATGCAGGCAGAATGTAGTGGCATACACACACATATATATTTATTTATTTTTTTTTTACTTGATGTGAAGTGGCTGGGATTATGGCATTTGTAAAACAGATTGAGGTTTGTAATGAAAAGGGAAACAAGATGACAACTATTGAACAGCAGGGCCCATTTGATGTGACTATGAAAGATGTTTCTTTATTCTGTTTTTTCTTTGCAATCTAAAAACAGTAGCAGGGGTTACAAGCAGAGTTCATCACAGGTTGTCAATCACTGTCATCTAACATTTGCAGGGAAAGATGTCTTTATTCAAGGACAGCTGGACAAATCAGAGACATAGATTTGCAGTTAGTAGGCTGTCCAGCCTACACTAAATAAACAAGGACAGGGTAGACAAACCAGCCTCTCACATAAAAATATAATGGGCTCCACTGACCTCGCTGCCCTCCATTCAGCTTCAATCCCAGTTGCATAAAAGCTTCACTGCCCAATTTCAATTTCCTTTAATTACCTACATGATGTAGATAAGAAAATGAACCTCACTTGTAGTCAGTGATCACACAGGAAATTAACTAGACAAGTTGTTTAAAATTAGAGGAGTAATTTGGAGGCAAATAGAGTGTCCTGCTGAGGAAGAAGTGGCTAGAAAGGGTTTTTGTTTGCTTGTTTGTTTTTAAGCAGGGATTTTATTTTACTTCTTTTTTCTGCTGATCCTGGGATTGCTGCTTCTTTAATTAATTTGAACTGAGTAAAAAAATCTTTGGAAGTAGTCTGATACATCCAGAATAAAATATTCGAAAGAGATAAGAACTAAATAAAGAGGTGAAGCAAACATGCCCCATTCTAAAGAGCTTAGGAAAACTGTGAATTGGAATTCCAGGAATAAATGATCGCAGTTTTCACAGGAGGTTCTGGTCAGCGACTGAGGATTAAGTAGCAGTTGTCTTAAGTCAGTCTTCATTTTAAGTTATTTCTCAAGTCCATAATTGTCACACACAAAAACTAAAATTGCTGATTTTTTTTCATTTAATCTAACTGATCTAAAATCAATATTTTCTGTTTTATTCTTTTGTTTCATAGCACTTGAATTTTAATTATAAAATGCTGTCGGGTTTCAGAGAAATATAACTATCAATAATAGTTTCCTTCAGAAAAGTTTTACCAGATGTGTAATATAAATGATTCATTCTTTTTCTCTGTCTTTCCACGATGTCTTGAGTTAGTTCACTGAGGTACACAGAAAAGAGCATAGTTCCTTATCACACACTGATGTGAACATTTAATTAGTATGGATTTAAAAGAAACCTAATTGGAGATTGGAGACTAAAGCCTGCAGTTTCAAATTTGTAGCTG
The DNA here is from genome assembly GCF_028538775.1 of Myotis yumanensis. Lineage (NCBI taxonomy): Eukaryota > Metazoa > Chordata > Mammalia > Chiroptera > Vespertilionidae > Myotis > Myotis yumanensis. The sequence continues at coordinate 43,579,675 of NW_027223757.1, forward strand.
AAGAATACAATTCCTGAATATTTCATCTTTAATTTGACTGTCTCATATTATGAGAACATTGTCTTTCAAAGAGCCAATATTTTTTGAAACACAATTACATAAAATTTGTGTGATTACTTGGATGAAATGAATGTGCCACTATTGGTAAAGCATCAGTGAAGAAAAAAAAAATCTGTTTTTTGGACTGATTTTTAAGAATCATATTTTTTAAATGAGTGAATAATAGGTAGTGAAGTACATTTGCATAACTATAAACAAAGATTTGTAACTGGAATCTGTAGAACAAAAACTCACATAATTGAAACTTAAACCTCAATTAGCATTCTGTATAGTATCAGATGTTGGATGATGATGATGATGATGATTATAATGCCAAACATGTGTACCAAGCCTTACAGTTTTTAAGTGTTTCATAAACACTACCACATTGAATGATCACACCAAATTCCAATATAAGATAAGGAATTTGGGACATAGGGAGGTTTACTTTCTCTCAGAAGGTCACATAGCTTGTAAATGGCAGAGCTAAAAATCCACCTGTTGTATCAATTCCCAGATTGAGTGTTCTCTCTACCACCTCATACCATGCCATTCCACCCTCATGATCTGTGACATGTCTATGGGGAAGAGTTGCTACTACATTCTTTGGATTCCTCTTTAATTCAAGCACTGGAAGCAGAAAAGGAGGGACCCTCAAAGGAAGTAATAGCTTTTGATGAGACCTCAGTTAATTACACATACTTTTAACTGCAGAAACTATTATTAATTTGATATTTTATAAAAATTTATAAATCAAGTATCAACCTCTTTGAAGATCTCAAAAAATTGCCAATGTCAAATTTAATAATGAAAAAGACATTACTTATTAAAAGCATATGTTAAATAATAAAATCAATATAGATGCAATCTAAAGAGTGTACTGCTGTAAAAGTCAGTGTCCTCTTCTTCAAGTCAAGTTTGAACATTAACCTACCACTCCTCCCTTCTTCATTTAAAAATAATAACTTGTTACTCTTTCAGCTCAGTCAGAACATCCTCAAAGATACCGTCCCTGACCCACTCTTATTATTTGTACCTCTCCCTCTTTATACTTATCCAGTCATTTTACATCTATTTACAGTCCATTTTGATTAAGATCTGGCTCCCCAACCTGACCCTGAACCTTCATAAGAGTAGGGGCTCATTTTTGCTTTTGTTCACCATTGAATATCCAACAATATGCTGAGTAAACAAATGGTAAAGAAATGACTCAGCATGCTGAGACAGACTGTCCACTGTGGTTATTAAAATACTTTTACTTGTATTAAAGCATACTAGAGGCCCAGTGCATAAAATTCGTGCACTGGAGGGGGGGAGGTCCCCCAGCCTGGCCTGTGCCCTGTCACTGAGCGGGAGCCCTGTGAATGATCACCCCAAAGAGGTAGGCCCCGCCCACCCACCCAGGGCTCCTCGATGGGTTGCCCCAAAGAGGTAGGCCAGATCCAGGGGTCCCGCCTCCATGCAGCGTGGAGCCAGGAGGCAGGACTCCCAGTCAGCCCTCACCGTGCGGAGCTGGGAGGAAGTGGGACCCCCAGACAGGTCTCACCATGTGGAGCCGGGAGACCCCCAGGCAGGCCTCGCCTCGTGAAGCTGGGAGGAGGTGGGACTGCCAGGCAGGCTCTGTGCCGGCACCCAGCATCAAGCCAGCCCTGCCCACCTGCGCACACCCGCTGTGCGCACAGCCATCTTGTGATGGCATCATGGCGTGACAACCACTTAGGCTTTTACTAGTAAGGTTAGTTTTTACAAAGAAATTATGAAACGCTTAGTTTAGAAAGATTGCTTTATGCACTGAGAAAAGGCATCACTGAAACTCACTGTCTCTAGGTAATCTACATGAAAACTCTGATGGCTCCTTTATTAGACTTAGAAGGATCTCTTTACTGCTTAGCATTTTTTCCAACCTAAAATGTACTCAGCTGTTAGCAGACTCATCTGATACTGATACTGCTGGCAGGGAGCAGAATCACAGTCCTGGTGAAACAGGGGATTAAGGCAATAAATCGGGTAATTCAAGCAGAATTGGCACAGTTTGGAGAGTGGTGGAGTCACATCTTACATGGAGTTTAGTTTCTAACCTAAGCAAATACAACAAAAAGTACTAATGATCCAATTTACCTGAAAGTGCAATAAGCATGGTTGTAAGTAGTGAACCCTGTTCACATATGCTGCTTCTCAGTGAGTTCAACACCACCAGGTTTTCCTTGAGCATTGGAGTAAGTCATTGTTCCTTTAGTTTGGCACCAAATGGAGTAGTTGGATTGCATTTAGAAGTCATGCTCTATGAAAAATGTGCATCTCAGAGTACTAGAATCACACATCACAGAAAGATATGTGGGAACTAAGACAGAAATGCCCAGCTTATATTGTTATCAATCAATCAAAATTAATTGATTTTCCTTTCCCTCAGTCTCTCCCCTTCCCTTCTACCATCCTTCCCTCTCCCTCTTCCTCACTCAGTGTAGGGAAGGGAGATGTATAATATATATAATCAAATTTGAACAAGATGGTACAGAGGGAAGTGGATTACTTAGTTAATATTAATTAGTGCTTTCAGCCAAATTCTTACTTCCCACATAATTTTATTTTAATTGAACTTTTCATATAATTTGTGAGTCTAAACCCATTTCTACATATCCAAAACCTGGAGAACCAATTCAGGTTGGAGTATTAAAATAGCTATTCGATGTTCTTCTGGTAAAAGATCAGAAGAAGTTGTCTTTATGAACAGTAGTAAGAAATATAAATATGAATACTTTTTAGACTATGAAACAGATTTACAGCTGATTTCTTCTCCCTTACCTCTACCTATCTGGCTTTTTGCCTTCTCTTTAAGTGTATTTTGCATGCTTGACAGAAAGGAAGCTCCTGCTCACTGTGTTCCCCACTTCTCTGTTATTAATAGCAGCAGCATTCTCCTCCTCCGTGAGGCTTAAACTTAGACCCCTCCTTATCTGTTTTCATGGATCTGCTTGTACTGTCTTCTCTGCCGGGAATGCAGGGCATCTCTCTTCCTCTCTCCTCTCCTACAACTGTTCACTGCCTCCTTGGGGACACTTTCCACACATCCAACTCACTTCAGGGCTCTTCCCTGATTAACAGTATTCTATGCTTAAAATAATTATTTATATGAATTATTTGCCTCAATATCATTTTAATTTCCTTGAAGGAAAAGATCATGTTTTATCTGAACCATCTGCTTACCTGCTGTTCCATTTTTCTTCAGCCCCATGGTAAGGCTGGGATGGGTGCATGGCTGCTGATGGAGATTTGGGTGGACCCCGGTATTTGGTTGAAATGAGTCGATCATGAGGTGACAGTTCACCTGAAATTCACCTACAATAAAAAATAATAGTACTGTCATTGTAACGGGTCCTTGTTCTTTAGCAGATAACCTCAGAGAAAACAGGAAAGAGCTGAAATGACTTATGAAAAGAAAACCAAGATGACACATGGGGCAAAACATTGTTAACTGCTAATGTGTCAGCATACTCTTCTTGCATAAAGCAGGCCAAAAGGGTGAAGACTGTGTTCAAAATAGTAGAGAGTACATGTGATGTTTTTGACTATTGCAAAACAAAATAAAACAAGAGACATAATTTAAACATATTTCCACTTCCATTAAACAGAATGTTGCAAATATTCATTAAAGATGTTTTCAGCATACTGTTTAAATCAATTGAAATTACTTTTACACCACATTTTCAGTCTCTTGGACTCACCTTTTTCTCTCCCACTGTCCGGCCTTTGTGTAGACTATTCCCAGAGTACTTTTCACTTCTCTCTTCATCTAGTTAATATCTGCTCATCCTCTGTGTCTTAGTTTATCTGCCTTTTTTTTTTTTTTCAGGAAATCTTCGTAACTTAGTCAAATTTCTTTGCTAAACTCTCCCACTCTTCTGTGTATTTCTTCTTCACACCACTTGAATTGTGACCTTGTGATATTTAATAATAATAATATATATATATATATATATATATATATATATATATATTTGCTCTTGAAATATATTTATTTGGTCTTCATCCCTGTTTCTGGCAGAGAGCTCCTAAAACCCTTGTAATTTCCTAAGTGCTGAGAGCAGTAAAAAGTGCCTTTTGTTATGTTAATGAGGTAACTTTCAGAATGCACCTGAGAATGGAAACTCCTTACCAACCCTATAGTTAGAAGGTTGGAACTTTTAACCCCACCACTCCATCCCACCTTCATTCCCCAACCTCTGGGGGAAGAGAGAGAGGCTGGAGATTAAATTAATCACCAGTGATGTTATTAATCATGCCTATGTAATGAAACCTTCCTAAAAACCCAAAGGACAGGGTTTGGAGAGCTTTCCAGTAGGTGAATATATGGAGATTTGGGTAGAGGTTCACCTCAGAGAGAGCATGGAAGCTCTGGGCCCTTTTGCTATACCTTGTCTATGCATCTCTTTCATTTGCCTGTTTCCTGTGTTTTATCCTTTCATAATAAATAATAAACTAGTAACCTCATAAGTAAAATGTTTCTCTGAATTCTGTGAGCCACTCAAGCAAATTAATGGAACCCAAGTCAGGGATTGTTAGAACCCCAAATCTGTAGCCAGTCAGTCAGAAACACAGGTGATAATCTGGGCTTACAACTGGCATCTGCAGTGGGGACAAGAGACAGTCTTATACAGTTGAACCCCGAATTTGTGGGACCTGATGCTAACTGCAGGTAGATAGTGTCAGAATTGAGTTGAACTGTAGGATACCTAGCTGTATGTAAGACTTGCTTGTTGGTGTGGGACTTCCCCCCACCTCACCCCCTACACACAAACACACACACACACACACACATTGAAATTAGTGATTGGAACTCTTTAAAAAATCAACTTGTCAGCCAGCCAAAGTATAAAAAAGTCTGTTGTGATTGAGATTGTATTAAATCAATTTTGGGAGAATTAAGGTATCTTTCTCTATTTAGTTAAATCTTTAATTTTTCTTAGCAATGTTTGTGGTTTTCAGTATACAGGTCTTTTACATCTTTTGTCAGATTTATTTCTAGGTATTTAATATATTTTATATTATTATAAATTTGTTTTTAGTTTTGATTTTTGGTTGCTAATATACAGAAATACAATTGACTTTTGTATATTAATCTTGTATCCTGAAACCTTGCTAATCGCACTTATTCTAGTAGGTTATTTTATAGATTTCATTGGTTTTTCTATATTGATGATCATATCATCTACAAATAAAGGCAGTTTTATTTTACTTCTTCTCTTTCCATCTGGATGCCTGCTATTACTTTTTCTTGCTTGATTGCACTGGCTAGAACCTCTGATGCAATGTTGAATAGAAGTACTAAGAACAGAGATCCCTGTCTTGTTTCTGATCTTAAGGGGAAAGCATTCAGTCTATTACTGAAATATGATGTCAGTTGTGGGTTTCTCAAACAAGCTAATTACTAGGTTGAGAAGAGTTTACTGAGAGTTTTGGGGGGAATAGGTGTTAGATTTTGTCCAAAAAAAATTTGCATCAGTTGAGATGATCGTATGGTTTTCAAGTTTATTAATAGAGTGAATTACATTAATTGATTTTCAAGTATTAAACCAATCCTGTATTCACTCATTGCACATGTAGTTTGACATTTCATTGTTAAGCGCATATACATTTAGAATTGTTGCATCTTCTTAGAGAATTGACCCTTTTATCATTATATAATTCCCTTCTTCATCCATGATAATTTTCCTTGCTTTGAAGCCTGCTCTGCCTGACATTCATATAGCTACTCTTGTTTTCTTTTGATTGTTGTTAAATGGTGTATTTCTCTCCATCCTTTTATGTTAATTTACATGTGTCTTTAGATTTAAAGTGGTTTTCTTGTAGACAGCATATAGTTGGATCATGTTTTTGCATATAGTTTCTGTCTTTTAATCAGTTCATTGAGACCATTGACATTAAACGTGATTATTGATAAAAAGTTGACCCTTGAACAATATTGGTTTGAACTGCATGAGCCACTTATATGTGGATTTTTTTTTCTGTAAATATACAGTCAACCCTCCACATACCTCAATTTCACTTCTGCGGATTCAGCTCGCTGTGAATGGAAAACAGTATTGGTTTTGTTGTTTCTGGTTTTTGTATGTGTGTTTTTGTGTGTGGGTGGCGAGGTGGTGTTTGTTTGTTAAGAAGAACAATGTGCTCTGGCATATTTCAGAGTGGTGCATTTTGCCTCCCCCTGCTAGAAAACCCCAAAGAGATATTTCTCTGATATTAACTGTGGGAATCTGGTCAAGTTCCTGAAGATAAATTTCACAATATTGTGAGAGCCCCCTATGATTGTCCCCCCGGAGTTTTTAGCACTGAGAGTTGTCCACACAGAGCCTCCCACCATTCCTCAATTGCAGTTAAGGTTTTCTCACCCTGGCACCAGTTCCCCTGGCAGTTTCAGCTTATGAACCTCTGCTCCTCTTAGCGGTGACTCCCTGAATTTGCCTGTGTTTCCAGTGTTGGGGACAACAGTTTGTCCTGTGTCCTCCCCTCAGATGGAGCCAAGAAGAGTTGTTGATTTTTCAGTCTGTTTAGCTTTTTACTTGTTAGGATGGAGTGGTAGCTTCCAAGCTCCCTACATGTAGAACTGGAAACTTTTTGAACAAATTAATTTAATCTAAAATAGTACATAAATCCTGGTCTTCACCCTTTCTTACCTCACCAATCCTATTCTGCTCCCCCTTAATCCCAGCCCCACCATTTTTCTCCCACTTATCTATAGATCTTAAATATTACTTTTTCCAAGAAGCTTTCTCTGACCCACTAACATAAGTAAGTCCCCAAATTGAATGTTTCTTCAGCACTCTGTACTGACCATACATTCATTACACTTGGTAGAACTTTGTCTCTGATGTACTTTTAGTCTCTAACTCACTGTGTGGGCCCAGTGTCAAGCATGATATTTGATGCCTAGTAGAGTCGCTGTTATTTTTGTTGACTGTATAAATAAGAAAAGCATTCATGAATTTCACATGTATTACACATTACTTGCTTTTCCTTACATATTAATAACTAGAGGCCCGGTGCATGAAATTCGTGCATGGGGGAGGGATTCCCTCAGCCCAACCTGCACCCTCTCCAATCCGGAAGCCCTCAGGGGATGTCCTACTGACGGCTTAGGCCCACTCCCTGTGGTTCTCTGCTCTCTGCAGGGCCTGCCTGCTCAACGCCGCGGCGATGGGCAAGCAGGCCCTGCTGTCTGCTCTCTGCAGGGCCCACTTGCCTGCTCACCCAGTCACCGCCATGATGCGCAAGCAGGCCCTGCTGTCTGCTCTCTGCAGGGCCTGCTTGCCTGGTCGCCATAGCGACCCACAGGCAGGCCCTGCTGCCTGCTCTCTGAGGGGCCAGCTTGCCAGCTCGCCGCCGGTGGGACTGAAAGGACTAGAGGACTCCTGGGGGTGGGTCTGGCTGCGCCACCTGCCTGCCGCTCCCTTGGCGGGGCTAAGGGGACTGGGTGCCACCATCTTTTGTGGCGGAGTGACGGTCACTTTGCATATTCCCACTTTATTAGATAGGATAGTATTGAACAAAGCAAAATTCTTAAGGGATAAGGTTATCGATGATTTTTCTAAACCATGTTTTAAATGTCAGTAATTAAAACTAAGAAGTACATAAATTATTATACTTTTGATCTAACACAGTAATATATATATATGGATGTGTGTGTTTTTCAGGATGCAGAAGAATACACAGATTTGCCAGTAAGGCATAATGAAGATCACATGAATAGTGAACTGGCAAAATGTCTTCCCTTTGAATCAAACCCTCATTCATTTGACAGCCCTCACACCAAAGCACATCTCCTGCTACAGGCACATCTCAGCCGAGCCATGCTGCCTTGCCCAGATTATGATACTGATACCAAAACTGTCTTGGATCAAGCTCTCAGAGTGTGTCAGGTATGAAAGTCATTTCTGATACCTACATTTTCTCCCATCACTTCTTTTTTGTTGGTTTAGAATTAAATATACTTGCATTTAAACATTTTTACTGTGGCATTTAAAAGAAAAACCTGGTGAATCAAATTAAGAATTTTCAAAGGAAAAGCAAATCTGAATTCCAGTCATTCATTTGATCAAAATGTATTGAAAGTAAACTATTACCAGGATTACCAGGCCCTTTTCTCGGCACTGAGCATACAGCAGTGAATGAGACAGAAAAGTATCAGCTCTCATGGGTTTCCAGTCAAGATGACAAGGACAGACAAAAATATGTCAAAGGGTAAAAACTGCTATTTAAAAAAAAAAAATAATAATGTATAATATATAATAAAGGAAATATAGAGAAAGATGGGAGGTGCTGATTTGTATTATTTTTTTACTGTTGACACTATTACAAAATGTCCCCGTTTTGCCCCACCCCCACCCCCACCCCCCAGCCTTCACCACACTGTTGTCTGTGTCCATGGGCTGTGCATATATATTCTTTGGTTAATTTCTTCACCTTCTTTTATCCAGACCCTCCCACTCCCTACCCCTCTGGCAGCTGTCAGTCTGTCCCATGTATCCATGCCTCTGGTTCTATTTTCTTCATCAGTTTATTTTGCTCATTTGATTCCACGTGTAAGTGAGATTATATGCTATTTGTCTTTCTCTGACTGGCTTACTCAGCTTAGCATAATACTCTCCAGGCCCCATCCATGTTGTCACAAAGGGTAAGAGTTCCTTCTTGTTTATAGCCATGTAGTATTCCATTGTGTAAATGTACCACATCTTTTTTATCCACTCATCTATTGATGGGCACTTGGGCTATTTCTAGACCTTAGCTATTATAAATAATGTTGCTATGAACATAGGGGTGCATATATTCTTTCTTATTGGTGTTTCAAGATTTTTAGAATATATTCCCAGAAGTGGGATTGCTGCATCAAAGGGCAGTTTCATTTTTAATTTTGTTGAGGAAACTCTATACTGTTTTCCATAGTGGCTGTACCAATTTTTAATGTGGTGTTTAGGGACTATCTTACTTATAGGTAACATTTAAGAAACAATTAAAGGGAGGGGGTGAGCCCCGGGTTTATGTGGGGGAGAGTATTCCAAACACTGAGAAAACTAATTCCAAGACTCTCATGTAGGAACTTACTTGGTATATTCAGGGAAATCAAGGATGCCATTGTAAAAAAGATGGGAAGGAGTGATTAGAAAGACGTCAGAGCGGGGTAGGAGAAGAAGTTTTAGAAAAAAATGGGGTCAAGTCATGTAGGGAGTTTGTAAACCATGGTAAGGATTTTGGATTTTACTCTGAATGAGAGGGAAGATACTAGAGCAGTGGTTCACTAATGGTTATGTGGGATATATTTATGAATAGTTACTATACTAATTAAACAGAAATTCTCAAATATTTATTCATTTAAAAATACAATAATAATCCACTATACATTAATATAAATAACATGATTTTTCATGAAAAATAACTATTTTCCAAAATAGTAAAAATTAGTGAAAAGTGTAGTATTGTTTTCTATTTTTGCAAGTATCTTTAATATCTTGCTTAATAGAAGTCAGGTAGATTAGTCACCTTTTGCAATGTTTGTTACAATATGTTTTAGTTAAAGTGCATGAAGAAAATCCAGCCTCACAGAGACGAGTAATTTTATAGCCTTTTCAGATACTTGTGGAAATTCTTCTTTGATACATATGAAACCTTGACATGTGATGTTGTTTTAAAGATTAGTTGCAGTGTGGAATCTGAAACCATGTCAATGATTTTTATAACTAAAAGGTGGCTAGACCACGTTGGTATGAGTGAGATTAGTAAGAATTGGTTGAATCCAATATATATATCAATATATATATATATAAAGAGAACTAACAGATTCTGCTAATGAATTGGACAGAATTTTTAGGGAAAGTGAGGAACCAAAAATGATTCCAAAGCGTTTCTCCAGAGCAGCTGGAAGGCTGGGGCTGCTATATACTGAGAAATTGAGAGGAACAGGGTAGGAGAAGCATAGCCAAGTGTGACTTTAAGAGATTTTGATTTTCTACATTTTATGACATTTCTGTAATAGAAACAATTTTAAAATTTTCAAAAGACCTCAGATGGTTTTAAAGGTAGAGTAATGAATCTGTAAAGATTTCTGTACAAGTACATTATGGAATCATTTGCAAAATTGAAGACTTGAAAATAAGTATCTCTCAGGCTGTAGAACACTGCAGAATATTACAATTTCATTTATGAATTCTACATCTGTGTAGAGTATCTACATCTATATGTGAATATGTTCCCAGAGAGAAGACTCAGAATAGTCACTAGATTCTCTAAATATTCAGAAGATTCACTAAAAGATTAACAGTAGCCATCTCTTTGTAGCAGGATTTGGGGTGATTTTTAACTTATTCTTTATGCTTCTCTAAAATGTTTAAATGTTTTAAAATGAGTATCTAAAAATTTTATTATCAGAAAAAAACTTAGTTTTATCATTTAAATGAATAGGGATATTTCCTAAAATTAGAGTAAGCATAAACTTATCAGGAATTAGGAGGGAAGTAAGGCCATAATAAACACATAAATTTTTTTGACACCCTTTTTTGTAACCAACACATGGTTTATCTCTCTAGGAAGATGATTTGCCACTCTTCATTAGTCACACTTTATAAACGGGGGTTAAAGTTCCTAACATTTTCGCTAGGGCCCTGGATACCCATTTGTGTTTTCTATAACTGTTTTTCCCCCCTTAAACACTGACCTGTTAATGAACCCTGAGGTCAGAAAGGGTTGGAGAAAAGTTGCAGGAGGAATTAAAATTTTCTACATGTAGATATACTTAATAGATGTATATAGGTGCAGCATATCTAAAAGTTATTTAATCAACTTGCTGGTACTTTCTTTTTCACTATTCAGTCAGTAATGATTTTCAGGCTATGTGATAATAGAAATTAGCAATTTCTAAAGGAGTCTATTTCTAAGTTTGCTAAAAGGGCAAAGGATTCAGAATTTTAGCCTCTATTAGATATTTTATATATAACATCTAAAGAGAATAGTTTTCTCTTTAATTATAAAACTAATACCTTTCATAGCAGCAAATCTGGAAAAACATCAAAATTAATCATTTATAGTAATTATGTCTTCACCCCCATGAATATAAGTTTCTTTTCTTTTTTAAATTGTTTATGAAGCTGCTTTTTAATTTTTTATTTTGAAATAAAATTTAGACATACATTATAAAAAGTTTGTAAAGAAAGTAACAAAAACATTTTACTATATTCTTTATGCAGCTTCCCCTAATGTTAACATCTAGCCTCAATTCTAATCTAGTCCTATTAACTAATCCACAGGCTTCATTCAAATTTTATCAATTTGAATTTCACTCCACTAACATCCCTTCCTCTTTAATGACCTTGGCACTTTTGAAGAGTACTGGCCAGTTACTTTATAGAGTTACCCTCCATTTGGTTTACCTAATGTTTCCTCATAGTTACATTGAAGTTATATATTATTGGCAAGAATGCCACAGACATGATGCTTTACCCTCTCGGTGTATCATCAGGAAGCATGTGACATGAATGTCTCATTATTGGTGACGCTTACTTTGTGCACATGGTGGTATCTGCCAGGCTTCTCCACTGCAAAGTTACTTTTTTCCCTTTTGTAATTAATTGGTATCTTGTGCAAGATACTTAGAGGTTTTAGATTATGCAAATATTCTGTTTCTCATCATACTTTCTTACATTATTTTCAGTATCCATTGGTGATTTTTGTCTGAAATAATTATTACTATTATGGTTTCTATTTCCTTTATTCCCAGAATTTACTGTAAGAAAGAACTTTATTTATTTGTGTAAGTATAAATTCACGAGTGTTTGTCTTATTCTACGAGGTAAAATCCATTACTGTCATTTATTTTGCTACTTATATTGTCTCAGTGTCAGCAACTAGGGCCTCTCACACTAGATCCTAGATCATGTTGACATGCCCCATCATTTTGTGAACACCACCTCGCATTTTGGCATCTTGTGCTTGTTCCCCTGTCCCAGGCCTGGAATCAGCCATTTTTCCAAAGAGCCCTGGTTCTTTTTTATCAGAGAATGGTTTTAGAGACTGAAAACTGAGTGCTTGTTGACTCCGTCCCTACCTGGGTGTCTTAGCCTCTACCAGGGGTGGGCAAACTTTTTGACTCGAGGGCCACAATGGGTTCTTAAACTGGACCGGAGGGCAGGAACAAAAGCATGGATGGAGTGTTTGTGTGAACTAATATAAATTCAAAGTAAACATCATTACATAAAAGGGTACGGTCTTTTTTTTTTTTTAGTTTTATTCATTTCAAACGGGCCGGATCCAGCCCGCGGGCCGTAGTTTGCCCACAGCTGCAGACCCACTCGTGGACAAGACTAGGAAATGGAACTATGTATACACAGACATCTATATGTAGTTGTTTATCTATAAGTGTATGTATGGTTATATGTGTGAAAAACGTGGATTCATAAAATCATAAGTTCATTCTAATACCTCTAATTTCAATCCAACACCAAAGGGTTCATTTTAGTCCCCCCGCCCCCCTTGTTAATTTATGACTCCTTTCTCCACCTGTGAGAAACCTGGCTCTCACTAATCAAAATATATTTACTTATTTCCCCAATTCTTGCATACTCCTGATGTAGTTTTAGAATTACTAACCCTTCCTCCTCCAGAAAACAAATGTATTAGCTAGAGTAAAATAGTTATTATAGTTCTTTTTTGTATTTAGAGGCTTAGATGCTCCTTTACTTTGTACATTTACAAACACACTTGTCCTTTCACTTGTTTCTTTTACAAATTTTTATTGTGTTATTTTATAACCTTTAATTTAATAATTTATAACATTAAGTATTCTCAAGCATAATCACTGCACTTTATGCCTTCACATGAAGGTTATAGTTTATTTAATGAGTTCTCTATTGTCAGACATTGAGTGTGCAATTTTCCTTTATTATAAACTAGAGGCCCAGTGCACGAATTTGTGCATCAGTGGGGTCCCTCGGCCTGGCCTGTGGGATCAGGCCGAAACCAGCTCTCCAACATCCCCCCGAGGGCTCCCAGATTGCGAGAGGGTGCAGGCCTGGCTGAGGAGCCCCACTGGTGCATGATCAGGGCCGGGGAGGCGTGCAGGAGGTTGGCCAGCCTGGGAGGGACCGTGTGAGGGCTCCAGGGCGTGTCCAGCCTGTCTCACTCAGTCCCAATTGGCCAGACCCCAGCAGCAAGCTAACCTGGTCAGAGCGTCTGCCCCCTGGTGGTCAGTGCATGTCATAGTGACTGGTTGACTGCACCCCCTAGTGGTCAGTGCACATCATAGCGAGCAGTTGAGTGGCCTAAGCATATCATTAGCATATTACGCTTTGATTGGTTGAACGGACGACCAGACACTTAGCATATTAGGCTTTTATTACATAAGATTACAAACATTAGTGATGATCCTCTTAAACGTTGGCTTGGCTTTTCAGAAGTCACCTAGAAAGAAACTTAGTTGTCCTGAGATGGCAACAAGCTTCATATCTTAAATCTTATTTCTGCAAATTTTTTGTAAGATTATGATAAAAGCAAGCCAGGAAGAGGAAAGAATATAAGGGTTGCCCTTGGAAAATTTGAGCAGAAATTTAAGAATAAATAAATTTTTCCATGACTGATTGACCATTTTAATGATTGTACCCTATTCTCATTTGATGTGTGAATACTGTTGGCCTTAGAAAGCATTAGTTCAAGCAGTTTTCCAAGCAACAGCTCTGCTGGCTGATTGAAAATTACACTGTTGCCCTCATGGGACATCAGAATGACCTTGTGTTTTGTGTATGGGACACAGTGCCACCAGCTTTTACTATAAATTCAACTCTGCTCCTATTTTAGTATAAGGCTTAGGAAAGTCACTTAACCCCAGTACCTGAGTAAAATACTAGTAGTACCTTACAAGAGTGGGGCATTAGTGTTAATGTTTAAAGTAAACAACAATTTGAGAACTCAGAGAACTAGGTCTATTTTAGTATCCCCATTCTCAATAGTTCTGTTTCTTTGCTTTTCCATAGTCATTTAACTCTAAAGATTTTTATTCTCCCTTTATTTTCTAGAAATATACCTTTTACTTGAGCCATCATTTAGATTATGAAAACTCTTTAATTTTGACTACCTATGTCCTAGGTAATCTTTCACAAAAGAAAACAATAGTTGTTGTAGTGGTAACTTACTCTGGCTTAAGTCAGAATATACAATATAGCTTGCCTTCTCTTGTACCCATCTGAAGTTAGGAATCAAGGTCATTTGTGTTAATTCTTTTGTTTTAAGGTGTTTTTGTTATGGTTCCTTTTAATATTTTTCTGTTACGAACATTTCCATTTCTAGCCCACTCAACAAAAATAAGGGTAAAAATTTCTATACATATCTCAATTTTTTAATCTTCTTAAAATATTCTAGTTTATAAATTGGACAATTTATGGAATTGATTATTCTTGCCATTCACCTTTGAGCTCCTCTTCTTGATCACATTAACTCTAAAACATATTTGTAGAATGTAGTAAATGATGTGGCATAATTTCTGTGCCAGATATACCAAAGAAAAAACTTTGTTAGCTTTTATGGGTGGAAAATTTACAAATAAGAAGTATCAAAAAATAAAATGACTTGTCTAAATTTTCCAAATGTGATGGCAAAGCTAGAACTGGTGATAAGTGCCTGGTGTTTTAATTAGCTCTCTCCCTCACACTGTTTGTTTTTATCAAAGGACAAAGAAATTGTTGTTCAGAGAAGTTAAATAAACTAAAGGTGATATGTTGAGGCAGTACATATGGAAACCTGGACTCTAAATCCTGCCCTAATATCTCTGATCTTTTCTAAAAATGCCATAGGTCTTTACATTAAAATCATTTTTATTTACATGAAAAACTACCTAAATGCAATACTAAGCCAAATCGTATAAGGATTCCATTGTCCTATAAAGATGGATTTTAAAGTTGTACTTGTGGTCTAGTCAGAATTTGTTTTAAAATGTGAGAACTTCACAGGAATTTCCACTTTTTTAAACTAAGAATTTTTAAATTAATCCCTCCTTTTCATTGTGTACTCAAATCACCTTCTGTTAATTACTCCAGTTCCCTTTTCAACAGTCTGTCTATAATTACTTTAACCAGTTTCTAAGAGGGACTTGTTGATATGATTGATATTTGTAATTGCTTTATTATATCTCTCTACAGTGTCCAGTTGATATGCTGTTTGTTTTTTTTTGTAGCAACTGCTTATGATTCTTCTTGAGGATTTTATAGTATGCTAGATCGATCATGAATTAATCACTTAACTTCCCCACATTCTTTCCTAAAACTACAATAATTGGAAATAATGGGGGAAAGGTCAGACTGGAGATACAACCATAGGAGAAAGGAGAATGCCAACAGAATTACAAGATGACCCTGTAATACATAGTATGTGCACACTAGAACAACCTATGCATAGTTTTACTATTAAAATACACATACATACATTTTATATTCCTCTTTCTTTCTTGAAGGTTTGCCTTCTCTGCTCAGGTTGGATTATTGGCTTATTTCACTGGCTTATCACCACCACCACTAATGAGAAATCCTTGGAGATAGCCTTTGTCCATCTCACTGATGCTTTTCTGAAAATCTTCAAACCTTTAGCAGCAATAGGCAATCTCAGATTCTTTGCCCCAAGATATGGAACTAGCAACTCCCCTAATGATAGCAGACATCTTCTCTTTACTATTGAGCAAAAGTATAAAGTTCTATATTCTACATAAAGGAACATATTTATAGAGATTGAATTCATGTTCCATTGCCCTAATGGAAATAGGCAAAAGTAAACTAGAGGACCTGCCTTAATAATAATCTATGTGATTCAGTTCTTGAAAGGAAGACCTTTAAGGAGCTATGTTATGATGGTTTCCTCTGTTTTATAAATTCTTGCATCTAACTTTAATATAGAAGCTGTTATTTTATACTAGTGTCCCAGTGCACGGATTCGTGCACATTGAAAGGAAATTAATTAGAAGAAATATTTTAATATCGCTATTCACTCTTTCTCTATAATAGAAGTGGTCAACCAAATTCAATGACAGATTGAAACACACGCGTGTGATTGACGCCAGCGAAAGCTTTATATATATAGATAAACTTGCTTAATTAGACCTGCTTTCTGACTTAGCTGAACTTTTTCCAGCCCAGTGAAGCACCCCAACTTCTCTTTCAGGTAATTGTCAGCAACACAGCAGTAATATCAACACGCAGCAGATTATTATTGTAGATCACGCAAGGAGGACAAAGGGTAAAATATTTAGCTGCAGCAGTGTTTGACTATATTCTGCGCAGTGAGAAAACCTGAAGTTATTTTCAAGTTCCACCATTTCTTTTCAGTCAGGTCAAGTTTCTAAACTTACTAACTCTCTGTTTTCTGGCTAATGAAAAGAAAATAGGATTCTACCGAGTCTCCTATCTACCTACTCCAGAACTTCTCTGAGGATCAAATGAGATGAGGCACGTGGAAATGCTTCACAAACGTTTGGTTAAAGTGTAAAATGTTTGCACCTGGCTATAAAGCAAGTCGGGTTCCTGGGCTGAAGAAACTTCAAGGAGGCTAGTCGCTAGAGAGAGGAAGCCAGGTGTTGCTATGTGATGTCATTACTGGGCACCCACAGTGACTATTTCCAGGCTGGGCTGGGCTGTGGGCTGCACTTTGCACCATGGGGTCTTGGCAGCATTGGCTGCAATTTGGTGGGGTGTCGCTCTGAGGTGGTGGTGGGGCCCGTGTCCCACTTGGAGGAAGCTGAGTTGGTTTGTCAGTGCCAGGTCCGTGGTGCCATTTACTTTTAAATGGCCAGTGCACATCATGGCAGCTCCTTCATTGAGCATCTGCCCCCTGGTGGTCAGTGTGCATCATAGCTACCGGTCAGACACTTAGCCATATATATATATATATACTAGAGGCCCAGTGCACAAAAATTTGTGCACTCGGGGTGGGCGTTCCCTCAGCCCTGCCTGTGCCCTCTCGCAGTCTGGGACCCCTCGGGGGATGACCACCTGCTGGTTTAGGCCTGCTCCCCAGGGGATTGGGCCTAAGCTGGCAATCAGACATTCCTCTGGCAGCCCAGCAGCCTTTGGGGGATGTCCACTTGCCAGCGGGGAGCAGACCTAAGCTGCAGTCGGACATCCTTAGCGCTGCTGAGGAGGCAGGAGAGGCTCCCACCACCACTGCTGTACTGGCAGCCATCAGCCTGGCTTGTGGCTGAGCAGAGCTTCTCCATGTGGGAGCTCACTGTCCACCAGAGGGCAGCTCCTGCATTGAGCGTCTGCCCCCTGGTAGTCAGTGTGTGTCATAGTGACCAGTCATTCCCAGTCTTTCTGTTGTTAGGGTCAATTTGCATATTACCCTTTTACTGTATAGGATAGAGGCCTGGTGCATGGGTGGGGGCCGGCTGGTTTGCCCTGAATGGTGTCCTGGATCAGGGTGGGGGTCCCACTTGGGTGCCTGGCCAGCCTGGGTGAGGGGCTGAGGGCTGTTTTCAGGCTGCCCGCACCCCCTTCAGGGTGGGGGTCCCCACTGGGGTCCCTGGCCAGCCTGGATGAGGGACTGATGACTGTTTTCAGGCTGCCTGCACCACCTTCAGGGTCGGGGTCCCCACTGGGGTGCCTTGCCAGTCTGGATGAGGGGTTGAGGGCTGTTTTCAGGCTGCCCACACCCCCTTTAGGGTGTGGGTCCCCACTGGGGTGCCTGGCCAGCCTGGATGAGGGGCTGAGGGCTGTTTTCAGGCAGGCCAAGCCTGCAACTGAAGCTCCCAGTCTCTCCTTTTATTCTTTTTTTTTTCATTCTGGGATTTATTTACCTTCTGTAATTGAAACTTTGTTGCGGCTCCAGCTCTGAGGCTGTTGGCTGAAAGCAGGTATCTGGGGTTTGTTTAGCTTCTATAATTGCAACATTGTTGCTTAGACTGGAGCTCAGAGCTGGGCCGCGGCAGGTGGGGAACCTTGGCTTCCTCCATCACTGGAGCAATCAAACCTCATGTTCGCTTCAGCTGACTGGCTGCCGGCCGCCATCTTGGTTGGCAGTTAATTTGCATATCCTACTGATTAGCCAATGGGAAGCGTAGCAGAGGTATGGTTAATTACCATGTTTGTCTATTATCAGATAGGATATTATGAATATTCTGTAATGCCCAAGTCTTTTTGAACTACTGTTTCACTCTTCTCTTTTACAGATGAAATAATATGTAGTTCATCTACTACTCAAATTAATGTTAATATGTTCTAAAAGGCTTGATCAATTGTCACAAAAAGTGCTATTCAAAAAATAACTTTAATAAGCTGCATAAATAAAGGCAATTTGTATACTTTTCTCCATTTAGAGAACCTTCTTAAATTTGCAAAATCAAATCCTAAAAGGTTGTTGGTGGAGTTATTGTTTAGCCCAAACTTCAAAACAATAACCTGACATTTTTATCTTTATAACAATATCTTAATAAACTTTAAAAGTGTATTACATGTAAAATAACTAGTACTATAATTTTCTAGAACCCACTACTATTCTGAAAAAAACATTGCATCTTCAACCTAGTTTTAAAAGTATGTTAATTAATAAGATATGTATGCATGTACATTTTAGGATCTGAGAATAGGAAAAATCTGATAAGGGAAGCAAAAAAAATATTATATGAATATTTCTTATTGGCCTAATTCTTTTAACTGAAAAATACTATGACTATGCCTGGGTTTATATTCCCATTAATAAATGATTCCCATTTGTAGTAGATTAAAAGCATAGAAATATTTGATAATGCCAGGAGATAGAGCTGCCATGGAGCAAGGCTAATGTAACCTTTGAGGAATATTTACCTATGGGTGCACTAAGCACAGGCTCTGTGGGTTGTCAGTGTATTGAAGAATGTCAGTGTCAAGTAAATGAACAAGTTTTAGAATCATAGAGTCAAATACAGTTACCAGTGAAAATAGTCCAGGTATTACAGAGCTTAACAAAAGGAGTACTTAGTCAAGTCCTTAGTCTAATTCTTGTTAAGAAATGTTTTGATACAGCAAATGGTAGATAAAATGTTCTATGTATTCTTAGTAGAATCCTCTCATATTTTTAAATGCTTATAGTTAGACTAAATGAACAGACTACCTTTACATGGAGAGCATAGCACAATAAGCTTCAGAAAGCTTCTTCAAATTATTTTGAAGAAAAGATAGATGGGTTATAAGTAAATAATTTTTAGACTTCCAAAATTGGATTATACATAGTTAGTAGTCCACAATTTGAAGAGCTAATAATTGCAACTCAAGTCTTTAAATTATCCTAAAATGAAAATTACACTATTAAGTTTTTAGATATATCTCTTTTATAAGTATGTTTCAAGGAATATTAATACTATGAGCATACATTTGGAGGATTTTGTACCATGCAAGGTATGCTGGAACCTTATCAATAACTATTTATAATGTCACTGACTGTTAAGGTGACTTGGGCATAATTCTTGGCACATAGTATCTCTCAGTATATCATGGGTGAATGGGATGAATAAATAGTTCACTTTTTCCTATCTAGTTCTTTTTTAGGAGAAGATTGAAAAGGGCAATTTATTATGTGTAGATTCTCATAATGTTTTAAAGATTATCTGCCAAGTCTGAATTGTCTACCAACACATGTAGTCTGTTGTAAACATTAGTGTGACCTTATCAAATTCATAGAGGCAGGGAAGTCTAATTCAGGCTGCAGTCCTGGACAGGCTGCCAGGAACTCATGTCTTGGCATAGGAGCCTGATGAAGTTTTATTAATGGGTGACTATTTAAAAACAAGTAATTCTAAATGAACTTAATCCTGAGTGATTATTCTTCCAACTGCAAAGGTCCACAGTAGAGTGCAGAATCATCTTCTAGTATCAAAGCTATGTTTTAATTCTACAGCAGAACACTTAAAACAAAGCACCATCCCCCATTTCAGAAGCAACATGGAGCTGATGCATTTAGCATTTCCAAAACTAACATAAATGTGTGAAGTTTGAGGTATTAAACACCTTTACTTTTATGGATTTATAGACAATCTCCCTTCAAGGACTGTAATATAATTTGGAAGGCTATTTCCTGCACGGTGACTCTACCTGTAAGTTTTTGTAAGACAATTGATGATGGTTTATTGACGATATGATGCTATTATGAAGGATACTTCTACCCCCAGCTCCTCTCCTCATACCCACATAACAACCCTTTTCCCGGTTGGGGCTGTAGGAAATGAGTAATGCTTAACCCATTTGTGTGATCAGTTCACTTAAGCAGCTACTGTGAAATGTTAATCACAACTTTAATTTGTACTGCATTAGCATTTTGATTAACTTGTAGGCTTGCTAGCGCACTTGAAGCGCTTTTACTCATAGTTACAACTCGGAAATGACTTTTTGATTAATTAAGTTTGTTAGACAGCAGCTGAGCTTCCTGAATGCTAACCTTCTGGGGGTAAAAGTTCAGGAGAAAGTTACTGTGAACAACTGTTGCTATTGAAAAAGATTCTTATGAACATATTTATAGCATTTTAATTATTGACAAAATATTGGGTCATTATTTACCACTGACCTGAACCTTGAAAGGAGTGTGCCTTTCTATCAAGAAAGCTTTTTTCCGGTTTTCCCATCATCGTAAAACTGCTGGGAGCTCTTCAACTAAGTAGTGCATTTATTTCCAGCAGATGTCTAACAACTAATGTTTTAACAGGCTGCCTGGGATGAATTTCCGTAGTTGTTTTTTTTTTCTAAACTTTCTATTTTATAATTTTAGATTTACAGAAAAGTTGCAAAGATAGAACAGAGTTCCCAGATATTCATACCCAGTTTTCCTCTATTACTAACTTATGTTAACATGGTACTTTTGTCATAATTAATGAACTGATATTGATTATTATTAACTAGAGTCCATATTCATTCAGAATTCTCCAGTTTACTTAATGTTCTTTTTCTGTTCTAGGGTTTCATTTAAGATACCACCTTACATTCAGTTGTTATGTCTTCTTGGCTCCTCTTGGCTGTGAATTTCTCAGACTTTCATTGTTTTTATGATCTTTCCATAGTATGTTGCTCTCTCAAGACATTCTATATATAACAATCTGTTTTTATAAATAAATTAAAATCCTTTTTTTATCATTCTAGACTAAATAAATCTGCCCCTTAAACTCTGATAGTATATTATCTTTATGTCGCTTAATTTGAACAGAAGTAGCACCATTATCTAGTCATTTCAACTTTTGTCATTATCTTATTTTCACTTGATCGTTGTAACCCCTACACTATCATTCCATACTTTAGGATGGCTCTTGGGGGATGTGAGGAAAAGGAGAACAGGTTCCTTGAGAGGGAGGAAGAGAGGGTGCAAGTCATCAGAATGCTGAGGGGGTAGAGAGGCTGGATCCTCCTCCATGCCACTTCACCAAGACACCTGCAGCCAGTCCTGAAGACAGTAAGGACTAAGTTCACAGACTATTTCTTCTTATGGTGGGATTTTTTGTTTTGGGTTTTTTTTATTAAAGTATAGTTGACATATATTATTTTCAGGTATAGAACATAGTTACTCAACATCCATATACCTTATGAAGTGATCCCCAATACAGTTCTAGTAACCTTTTGGCATTGAACAAAATTATTACAATATTATTGACTATATTCCCCATGTTGTACATTACATCATCATTCACAGACTTTTTAAACAGAAGTTTAGAAAATTTTAATAATGGACCTTAGACCTACATCTTTTTATCCACCTGATAACATAATTCTTGATATACAGTAGATGACTTAGCTTTCCTTCGTGTGTCCTAAGCCAGCAATTCTATTTCCTTGCAATGAAGTTATCTTAATTTGGTGGTCACAGTGCTCAAAGTTTCTGTTTTACCCTTGGATTATTTAAATCCAGAATTCAATTTTGTTTGAAAATATATTTAATGCCTGTATATCAAATATTAAGATGTAGTTATAACCAAATAATAGATTCAATTAATTTAAAATTTTGTTTTTCAAAACTTGTGTTAACAAAATTAGTTCAGACACTATGATCAATTAAATGTATGATAATTTATCTGGAGTTTGTATTCTTCTGTTATGTAAGGGAAGAGGACAGATAAACCACTTTAAATCCTTCTTGAAGGGTATATGTAAACTAGAGGTCCGGTGCATGGATTCATGCACCAGTGGGGTCCTTTGGCCTGGCCTGTGGGGATCAGTGGACCTCTGCGCTGCTGCAGCCCGGCCTTACCCGCCAGCTCATTGGGCTCCAGTCTGCTGTCCGCATCAATCCTGCACAGCACAAAGTAGTGTGCAAAGTGGCAGGTGACCGGGGAGGAGCCCGAGCCTGGGCTGGGCGCTGCGCTGCTCCTGTTCATTCCAGCCCCCGCTGCACCTATCTCTGCAGCTGTGCTCACCAGCTGTCAGCCCAGTGTCTGGCACCCGTCTGTCAGCTGAGCTGTGCTCCTGCTGTGGGAGCGCACTGACCACTAGGGGGCAGCTCCTGCATTGAGTGTCTGCCCCCTGGTGGTCAGTGTGCATCATAGCTATCAGCTGGTCATCCTGTCATCTGGTCATCTGGTTGTCCAGTCACTTAGGCTTTTATATATATATATATATAGACTAGAGGCCCGGTACACAAAATTCGTGCACAGGGGGTGGGGAGGGTCCCTCAGCATGGCCTGTGCCCATTCCAATCCAGGACCCCTTTAGCAATCTGGGACTGCTGGCTCCTAACCACTCGCCTGCCTGCCTGCCTGATCACCCCTAACCACCTCTGCCTGCCAGTCTGATGCCCCTAACTGCTCCCCTGCTGGCCTGATCACCCCTAACCACCTCTGCCTGCCAGCCTGATTGCCCCTAACCACCTCTGCCTGCCAGCCTGATCACACCTAATTGCTCCCCCCTGCTGGCCTGATCACCCCTAACAGCCTCTGCCTCAGCCCCTGCCACCATGGCTTTGTCTGGAAGGACGTCCGGAAGATGTCTGGTCTAATTAGCATATTACCCTTTTATTAGTATAGATCATTCAGAAGTAGTAGAATATAGGGTAATGAGCACAGATATGAATTGGAAAACCAAGATGAAATCATAACTTTATCATTTTATCCATATGAGAATGAGGTCTGGGATGTGTATAGTTTGTGTACCTCTCTTTGTTTTTGGTCTCTCCTTCTCTCCTCATCCATCCCTCCTTCCTTTCCCACTCTTCCCTCTCTTGCCTCTCAGTCAGACATAGGCAGACACATACACTACCCCATTTCTTCATTTCCTCTGAAACTCCTGAGTTGGCTAATTCTTTTTATTTTTCCAATAATTAAGATCTGCCTCCTCCCATCCCTCCATCCACATCTTTCTTTTCAGATTTCTGCTTCTTTCATCCATTTATGTTTTACTGTCAATGTCTGCAAAATTTCTATTTCAAGTATGTTCTAGATCAGCCGTGGGCAAACTACAGCCCACGGGCCGGATACGGCCCGTTTGAAATGAATAAAACTAAAAAAAAAAAGACCGTACCCTTTTATGTAATGATGTTTACTTTGAATTTATATTAGTTCACACAAACACTCCATCCATGCTTTTGTTCCGGCCCTCCGGTCCAGTTTAAGAACCCATTGTGGCCCTCGAGTCAAAAAGTTTGCCCACCCCTGTTCTAGAGTGTAGATCTTTTTCCTCACCTTTCTCAAACACCCATTCATAGTCTTCAGCTCCATCTCTTCTCTTGCAGTCATCATAGTGGCTTCAACATATCCCTTTTCTACTTCATAATTGCATGCATCCCAGACCGTTCCACTCTAATAATTACCGTATTCTGACCACTTTAGGCACCACCTTCATGGTATCACCCTCTGACTCTCCTCTCTAACCACAAGTTCTGTACCAATCAGCTTAACTGACCATTTCTGTTACTCATTGGACCTGGAACCTCTTATGCTTTCCTCATCCATTAGTTCAGTCCCTACTCACTTGCCACCCTAAAAGCATTGGCCCTAGAGTTGACGTTTTCTACAGTGATGTCACCAGTAGGCTCAGATCTGTCAGCTCTCTGGATTCTCTGTCAACATCTGAAGCCTCTGCTTCAACACCCAAATTAATCGTAATCACTATTGCTAGAAAAAATAAAACATTGCTAGTTGCTTCTCTAATTTCTAATTATTTCTATAATTATTGCTTCAAAGTCATGCTTTTAAAACTCACTGTTGTGCTAGTTTTTAATTAATCCCCGCCCCCCCCAGTACTTTTCCAAACTTTTTCCTTCTTCTTTCCAGTACACCTTCTCCCTTCCAGTACACCTCCCAGCAAGAAACTTCACCTCCCACTTATTGAGATGATTGAGACCCTGTAATATGAATGCTGTCAACGTCCATCCTCTTCACCCCAAAGCTTCTCTCTCTCTCCACTGATGCTGTGTGTGAGGTCTTCGGGGACTAGCTGAAGCCTCTCTTTCCTCGGAGGCCCACACACCCAGCAGCAGAAACCTCATCTTCCTCTGATCCCAAGAGGGTCTTTTCTGTCTGCAGCTGATTCTGTGCTTGGTATGCGCTGCCTTCTTTTTTGACTTAGGTTTTCCTGCCTCTGACTTCAGAGATACTACAGTCCACTTGGAAAGATAGAAAGTGAACTTTATAAAAATAAGTAGCAATATAATATGAGTATATTGGCATTTTAGTGATGAAAGATTAAAGCTTACAGGAGATAAACACAAGCCTAATGAAACTCCTTGATTTTTCAGATGAGAAAAATGAATACCAATGGTGAAGTGATTTGCCTAAAATCTTACATTTAATTTAAAGGCACAATACTCTAAGCTGTCAGTCCAAGTTTCTTTCTGGTATACGAAACCATCTTCAAACCAGAATCAAGTGTTTAGTAGGAGTTATCCATCTGTTTCTACTTAATCCAAACTTAGTGTTTGCTTTAAGCATTGTCTTGTCAGAAGAGCTTCTCAGAGTTCCATTTTACCTAGTAGCACATTTACCATAGGATTTGCTGCCTAATATAGGACCTCCTGGAATTTCATACAACCTTCCTTGCATCCTTAACTTTATAGGCAGTACCTATACTGGTTAAAAGTAAGCGCTTCAGAGTCAAGCGCCCCAGAATTTAAGTCCCTACTATACCCACTTACCAGACCTGTGTAAGTGGGGATAGTGGGGATTTAGGCAGGCGGGTTTTTTTTAATTGCTCTGAGCCACAATATATTCATCTGCGTAATGGGTTCAAATTCAATAACTTACATTAATGGTTATCAGAGTGTTTAACAAATAATACACACTTTACAAATGACCACTCGAATCGTAGTTGTTTCAGTAGTGCCCTGAGAGTACCTTAAATGCCCTCACCTCTTTATCCTTTCCCACCCTCACAGTTCTCATCTCCAGGTAATCCCCACTCTGCTCTCCTCGCCTCTGCCCCTAAGCTGCTCGTTTTAACTCTCTGGCTGCCCACTTTGTTCGCAAGGTTTCTAAGTTCGTACTCCCAGCCCACACTCTCTCTCCTGAGCTCATTGTTACCTGAATCTCTCGTGTGGCTTTATAGTGGCGCCTTAGTTAAAATACATTCAAAATCAAACTCATCCCCTGCTCTCATAAATGACAGCCCCACAGTTTATGTTAATCATGATAAGGTTTTAATTGTTGTGTAATTTTATAAATGAACACACTGTTATAAATCATATTTCCATCCTGTCACAGCTGGACATGACAAGGAATTAAAATTGATTCCAACTTAGTAGGAGAAAGTCTCATGCACAGAGTCAGACCCACCCATCCATTTGGCCCCTATACTTAGAATCATATTAGCTTTGCCTGGGAGGTAGCATGCCAAGTAGAAAGTGGATTAGCAGTAAACAGGGACTATGTATTTGCCTCATGTTAATGCTAAACTGGTAAAAATGTCCAGTTATTTCTCCTCAGGATCCTAAAACAACCTTTTGTTGTTGAATATTATATATCTGTAAAGGACTTCGAGATGGCCTGGAGAACTGAGCCATGATCTCTAGCTGCTATCAAAGCCAGCCCCACTACAGGGAGGAGCATATGCCTATGGATCCTTATCTACCAGGAGGACTGCTATAACAGATATGAGACACAGGGAGTCCATCCCAGGCTCAGGCTACCAGGACCACCCATTTACATGGACCATCCCTTGCCCTTAGCCCTGTCAGGTGTGTACCTGTGAACAATATCGTGGCTTGCCCGCTCAAACTGAGAACCAAGCCCACATCCTTCAGCTTGGCCTGAGCTACAGGGTCTGTCTTTGGCCTTGTCCCTTGGCTTTCTTCTAATTGCACACCTCTCCTAATGAATATTCTGCCTGTTCCATGCACCTGCTTCCAGCCTCGCATACCCGGCCCCCTGAAGCCTTGTGCTACTCAGTGCAGAAATCAACACCGAAGGGCCCAATAGAGGTCCCTGTTAGAAAGAGTGGATTGTTTTTAGGGTGTTCTTTTCACTTCATAGAAGAACTTTAAAGTTCATAGAAGAACTTTAAAAATAGGCAGCTGTTGATTGACATTTGCTACGTTCTGGGCAGTATATTGGACATCTTATGTCATACATTATCCTATAAGGAGGTATAGTACCCCTTAAGGGTACATTTCTCTTCTAAAAATGAGAAATCCAGCATGATAGAGTTAGGTGATTCCCCAAAATTTACACATAGTAAGTGGGACAAAATTGGGATTTAAACCTGTGTCCATCTAATATCAAAGCTTGTAATTTTTTCCCTACACTCTATTAATAATCTTTGGGAAATGCACAATAACGTGGGCAGAACATTGTTATAATTGCTATAATGGAATTTTCATTAATAAAAGAGTATTTTTTTGAGTGCACTGCACCAAGAGTATGGTGACAAGGAATATTTCCAGATTCTTGCTGTCAAGGAGTCGACCATTTTAAAGGCAGACGTGTAAACAGAGAATCACAATAGGACGGTGGTGGCCTGTGGAAGTGGCAAGAGATGCAGAGGCATAGGAAAGAAGTGCCTGCAGCCCATCTGGAAGAACAGGGAGACTTCACAGGAAGGAGCAGCATTCGAGCTAGACGAAGGATGAATAGGCATTTCCTGGGTAGATGAGGTGAAGGAGCAGTGCAAGGGCAAAAAGAACATCAAGAGCAAGGGCGAATGTGGGACATTGTCAGTCATTTAGTATAGGAAGGGGCCGTGGGGTGTGCCAGGAACAGACTCATCAGAGGTGTTGACTGGCATGCAGAGAAGCTTGTTAGCTCTTGTCCTCTACACAGTGCAAAGCCATTGAAGTAATGTAAGCAGAGAAATAACACGATCAGTTTTATTTCTCTAAAAATTTACTTTGGTAACAGTATAAACTATGAATTGAAGAAGAATTAGATGAGAATAAAGGGGTTTTTATAACATTTCAGGTGGTTTGGTGAGGGTCGGGCGAAGAAAACAGGACAGGCCAGGGAGTGATTGAGCAGAGAACTAAGGGCTTGAACACTTGGCTCACCACATTCAAGTAGTGGCAGAACCTTTTATCGTCCCAGATTCCCGGTCTCCCCACCTGCCTTTTCTCTAAATGAAAACAAGATAAATAATAGTTTCCAATTCACGATACAAATTCTCATTTACTTCATGTAAGCAATCACTTTGCATGATTTTTTACATTTTCACATCTGGGTCATACAATGAAAAATTGTGGGGAGCTCTCATAAATTTTATGAGATCTTTCAACTTCATCATGAAAACTTCAAAGTTAAAAACATATGGTCCATCCATCCAACTCTTCTAGTATGTGAGCCTTTGGTCTGGAATTTATTTCCAGTCAAGCTGTAATGTAAAATCACAAGTAAAATCACCATAGTTACTCCACATTACAACTTCTAACATCATCATGATTCTGGATTAGATATAATTATTAATTTCTCCTTTCCTTTGCCGTTCCCTCAAAGAACTCAAGAGTTGTGACTTGTGAACTAATGCTGTTTTTATCTGGGTGGTGTTCATCATGACCTGCTTGTCTCATGTACTTCAAAGAAAGGCAGAGTGTTTTAATCAGCTCTGCAGAGAAACAGGAAAAATAGAAGTAGATTTCCCCTAGATTTATGAACATGTATGTTTGTACATGTAAACACACTGCTATACATACTTATACATACATATAAATATGTTTATTGTACCAGCACTCAGGCTTTATGATGTATAATTAATGGACTCATGGGCGCTCAAGACCAATTTGCCCATTCCAACACATTAACCATGATATCCAGAAACATCGACCCGTTTCCCTGGGATGTAAATGAAAAGCCCACAGATTGGTTTAGCCATATGTTTTTAAAACTATTTGACATTCTGTAAATTAGAGAACATAAAATAGGAAATGCAAAACTTAGAAGAAAAAAATGTGTCTGTCTCAATAGTACTAAGTAGTATGGCAAATTAATTTTACTAAAATAATATACCTTAAAAATTATTTCTAAAAATCTGCTAATAGATTTTGTACATTTGATAAGTATTTTACTGTTGGTGGGATATTTACTATTAATATGCTGTTAAGCATGTACTAGGTACATCTAATTTCTCTTACCTTCATCTCTTTATTTCCCAAAATAAGAGAGGACTCTCCTAAAACTATGTAAATAGCTGCCTTGGATCAGGATACTAATGTCTGTGTCTTTAAGTCAGCATTCTCCGGAATCTAATTTAATTGAAATAGCTTTGCCTGTGTAAACATCTCCTTTGTTTAAATAAGATTTCACTGTTTAGTTTTGCCTTAAGCAAGTGCAGCATTTATTTGTCCATAAAACATTAGATTAAATGTATAGACTAATATGAATAGCTTCTCATCATCTCAGTGTATCACTGGCAGTGCCCCCTTTGCTAGCATGTGGAGTGTTGTCTTCTTTGGGGGGAGAGTAAATTTTTGGCAAGGAAACCTCATATCACCTTACCATTATTGATTTTAAATTTGGGAAAGACAGATTTACTATTTTAATGCAGCTGTGAATGGTCTTGATACAGTGAATGATATAGGTGTTTGCTCCCAAAGTACACTGAATTTTTCTCTTTGTTTTACTGTTATGTACCAGTGTTATCTGGCTGTCATTGCCAGCCTAAAAAATCTAAAAATGTGCACTTTGTTGGAAGTACTGTACAATGAATGCTGTAGGAGATTGTTCCCTTCAATCCAACTCTAGTTTATTTTCTAGTTCCCATTTTCATTATATATTTATGTGTAATGCTTGGGAAATTTTGTGTGTTTGTTTTTTGTTTAAGCTGACATCAGCTTCCGTAGAGAGGCCCTGTGCCATAGTATCCTTGTAACTTGTGCATTTTTCCTGATCAGGCGATGCTCGATGTGACTGCAAACCAGGGATGGCTGGTGACTGCCCTGAACATCACTCACCTGGTTCAGATGGTGATCCAGGGTCGGTGGCTGAAAGAGTCTTCTCTTCTCACAATCCCACACATAGAGCAGCACCATCTTCACATCTTCAGGTAATTGTCAATGTCATTGGACTTGAAATTTCAAAAAATTCATTTTCGTTATATGTGTGGTCACTTGGTTTTCAGGTGCCTAGAATGTTGATTCCTCACGGGGAAAATGCCCCCACTTCCCAGAGGAAGATGGGGCCTCGTGAGGCAACATTCTCACTTGGAATTCGATCCTGTCCCAAGCTGAACTGCAGTTCATTTTAACCTCCTATTAAATTGTTCTCCACTTGCAACATTGGATGCATTTCTATTTTAACTGTGTTTATTCCTTTACAGTACCAACCTTTATTTTAGAAGATGCTAAACTACTTTGTTGTCTAAAGCAAAATAAATGACCAATTTTTATTGTTGCAGAATAGATTTGAAGAATCTGAAATCCATAGTTCAGATGTAAATTGTGCATCTACAAAATGTCCAAAACTGGGTAGTTATGTATACTAACAGCTCAAGATATAACCTGTGCTTAAAAGATGAGTCTATATTATTATCAAGTTATTTACCCTTAGGTCCTATGTACATGGCTACAAATATTTTAGCAAGGAAAAGAACAGTACACATTACAAGCGAGGCTGGCAATGTTTAAGTGAAAACGTTTCTTTCACACCAGCTCAGAGACACTTTGCAGCCAACACGTGGGTTCACAGTCATGTAGACCAGCAGAACAGTCTGACTGAGGTCGCCATCATGCACCCTCTGCCCCTTGTCAGCCAGACTAGGAGTGGCAGTCATTTGAGACATCTGGATACAGGTGCCAACCAGCACCTCAGCCACACATGGGGTCTCCTCAGCAAAGTCCCTCAGTTTGTCTCAAGTGGGTTCCAGGGCAGTTGTTTCCGTGATGCTGAGTCCCACCACGGGCTGTCCCTTGGAAAGCAAAAGGCACATTCAGAGAGTGAGCCACACCAGCAGCTGGTGGCATGAGGGGAAAGCAGATAGCTCATATGTCTGCAGCTCAGTTTCGGGAACCCTTCCAATGTGGTGCTAAGAGTTACAGGAGTTGGGTTTCAGTAGTAAAGCAGACACCTAAGAGTACTTACCCAACTCAGCACGCCAGCCTGTTATGGAAGCTGCTGGGGCCTAGGAGATTTGGTCCACTTCTTACTGTCACCCTGAAAAGTGCTATATTGGTATAATTTTAATTATATGTTTCTTTTTGCTCTACAAATGGCAGATAGGGAATAAGCTGTAGGCGCGCTACGTTCTTGGGATTGGCGCTATTTATACTGTAAATATTCCCAAAATGTACTTTATTAAATCTTACATTCCCAACTATTTACAATGAAAACCTATTCAAGTGATTACATTAGAGTCCTTTGCCTGCATCCATTAAAAACATGTCAGGGCTCCAGTTCAGACTTGAACCACGTAGCAGCATTGGTGCACATTAGTGCTTTCTGCTAACCTGTTGTCTGCAAACCTCAACTATTCACCGAGCTCAGATATGATTTACCCATTTTATGTAGTGATAGTGATACTGACTTGGATTGACAATCTTAAAGAATGCAGGTTGGCCCTGGCCAAGTGGCTCAGTTGGTTGGAGCATCCTCCCATTCACCAAAAAGTTTCAGCTTCTATTTTCTGTCAGGGCACATACGTGGGTTGCAGGTTTGATTACCCATTAGGGCACATAAAGGAGGCAACTGATCAATGTTATTCTTCCTTTCCCTTTCTCTCTCTCTCTAGAAATCAGTGAAAGTATATCCTCAGATGAGGATTTAAAAAAAAAGAATGCAAGCTGATTTTGACACCAATAACGGCCTTTTAAATACATGTTTTTAAAAACTATTCAAATTTTATAAGCCATCATTGTCAGAAAATCTCATTCGTGCTACGAAAGAATGATTTGGTTGGTGTTGGTATTATTTTTTAGGAAATGGAGCCCAGGTGTGAAGGGTCCACGTGTGGGTGGCCCTGGCTTCATCGAGTGCCTTCCTGAACTGATCCACGCCTGTGGAGGGAAGGAGCAGGTGTTCAGCTCCATGATAGAAAATGAGCTGCCGGCCCCAAAAATGAAGCAGGTAAGGCCTTCCATGTTTTGAAGCTCCTTTACTCTGGGAATTTATACCAGGAGTTTTTTTTTTAACTTAGAGCATTGGTTATTGGAGTCAGACTCACCTGGATTTAAATTCTGTCCACCATTTACCAGCCATGATTATGAATATGAAACAACACACCTGTCTCATAAAGTTCTTGTGAAAATTAAGCAGCATGTTTTTATGTAAACTGCTTCATGTAGTTCTTGATATAGAGAGCTCAATAATGATATTAAAAATAATGACAGTATCAGTAATTAGAAGGAGCATTGGCGTTATCAGGAGTCGTTTCAGTAGCTGGCTGAGAAAAGTCCAAGACAGCTTGTCCTTCACTAAGCTGCGTGACCGGGCGCACTCCTCGCCCCTTCAGCATAGTCGTACTTCCTTTATGCTTGGCTGTATTTTCATGCAGTTCCCTCAGTTGCTTTTTTATGCCCCGCCTTCATTTTAATCACTTTAGTGTAACTAGATTCTAAGGCAGGGGTGGGCAAACTTTTTGACTCGAGGGCCACAATGGGTTCTTAAACTGGACCGGAGGGCCGGAACAAAAGCATAGGTGGAGTGTTTGTGTGAACTAATATAAATTCAAAGTAAACATCATTACATAAAAGGGTACGGTCTTTTTTTTTTTTTTTTTTTTTTTTTTTTTTTTTTTAGTTTTATTTATTTCAAACAGGCCGGATCCGGCCCGAGGGCCGTAGTTTGCCCACGGCTGTCCTAAAGTATTCCTTCAAATAAACTCCTCATTTCTATACCATATAACTTAGATGGAAAACTAAATCTGTGTTGTGAAAAACAATATAAGTCATCTCTCCAAACCATCTTTGGAAAGGCCAAAAATGTGAATGAATGATGCCAGAAATATTTGGCATATCTAGACCTTTAAGTCTTAAGCAGTTTTACCCTAAACGTGTCAAAGTAAGCGTTCAGGATTTGTAACATAATTAACACACTGACTTGTAAATGCAGGTATTAAAATAAAGAAACTTCTAAACCATGTCATTTTTTCCCCCAGTAGAACTGATTTTTGAGCAAGACTTGGAAAAAGTGTAACAGGCATTAAAGTCTGATTGTTCAATTTCTGTTGAACCCAGAATTGGCACCAAAAACTATTTAAATATTCATAATAAGTTCTTACCTTTCTAACTAAATTACCATCAAAATTATGAATAAAAACAATGTATTTAAATCAAAACAAGGCTTCCATTAGCAACAAGGATTTCTAACATAGCATATATTGATTTTAAGCCAAGTTTTAGATGTGATAAAAAATTAGAACATTGTTTTAATTAGTTCAGGGAGAACTCAGAAGTAAACTTACCTAATTTATTTGCATAAATTGCCATTCTGTTATCTTTAAAACCAAATGCAAATTGGCTCAGTCTGATATGATGATGGTTATTTGGCTCAAAAGTGCTTCAATATGCAGAGCAATCTGGTGTTGGCTCTGCAGTGAGGCGATCCCAGGTAACATACAAATCCTGAATTATTCCAGAAATTAGTATGTTTAAAGCATCAATTTAAGTGCTAATTGCAGTAGTAATGAGAAAAAGCAGGACGACTGTGAGATTTGCATCTCCCACCCCATCAGTATGCCTGGAACGGCTGCTGACTGGCAGCGGATTTGGCTGCTAATTAAATAATTGTATGCATGGCAGTGCTCCTGCCTGATTCAATAGATGAAGATTAATCCTCAGATAAATATGTTTGGCTGGTATTGAAATGTCTTAGCAGTTTCTGTAAAAAATAGCTCATGTTTTATATACATATGTGCGTGTGTGTGTACACACACATACACACCCAACAAATATCTCTGTACACACTGAGGGTGAAAAACAATAAGTGCTACAAAAAGAACACCTATGGATAAAAGCCAGACCCAACTTCTATAAAGTAAAATCCCAATGTGTTGCTAATAATTGAAAACATATACTGGTCACTAACTTAATGGTACATTAAACAAGAAATATGTTACTTTTGTTGTCTCACAAATTTAAATGCTTTATAGAAATTGTGTATTGAAGTGTCTCCTTGGTCACTTTCCACTCTGGCGAGTGTCAGTGAACATCAAGTGGTACATGCAGCTTCTAGGTTCTGGAATGACTGGCTCCATCGGGGGAGAGGCCATCATTTGTTACCTTGAAGCACAGTGTAAACAATTCTGTGGCTTGACTATTTAAATATCTATCCCAGGCATAATTTCAGAATCACATGACAAGTTATAGGATTGGATTAGATTGAAAATTTACATTGGACTTACACTTTTTTAATTCCTAAGGGGTAGTTTGACTTATCAGGGCTACTTTATTTCAATTAGGTACGCTCAGCAGCACTAAAGTCTTAGCAAACAGGAAATCAAAGCTTGTAAGCAAATCTGTCGTATATCTTAACAAAATAAAAGAAAAATCAAAATTAAAGTATTCATGTACTTTTAAAAACTAACTTAGAACTGATAAAAGAGCCATTATATTGAGAAGTTTTCTTCACTGATAGTGCCACATAATTGTAATTGATAGAAAAAGGTGACAATTAATTATCTGAGGACATCAAGTTTATTTTGTTACTTCCTCCTTTCTGGAGACTTAGACATTCATTCATTCATTCTATGATGATAAA
Source organism: Myotis yumanensis (assembly GCF_028538775.1). Classification (NCBI taxonomy): domain Eukaryota; kingdom Metazoa; phylum Chordata; class Mammalia; order Chiroptera; family Vespertilionidae; genus Myotis; species Myotis yumanensis. The sequence goes on from NW_027223757.1 coordinate 43,613,786, forward strand.
GTTACTATTTGCATGCCAATTTCTCACAAATATCATTCAATTTAAACAATAAGAATAAAATTGGTATTTTTTACCCCTTTAGTATGTGTCATTTTAATCTATATTCTCAATATAATGCCAAAAATATATATTTGTTCTTAGAAGGAACCCTGAACTTATAAGGCCCCTTATGATATACACATACAGAAATGTTTTTCTTTCAGAATAAATTTAGAGTATGGACCAAAAAAAAAAAAAACCCGTTTTGTACAATAAGTGGTCAATGGATCTTGCTGACTGACATCAACAATTGCATCACATTTTTTGTTACTTTTATATCCCCAAGCAATGCTCTCTTCCTTAGAAGTCACATAAATATTAGAATGGATGCTTCTCTACAACAAACCACAAACCAGCTCAATGACAAACATTTTTAAACTTACTTTTAGTATAGTCAGTAGTCACTCAATATCTAGGAGGGATTTATAATAAAGTGGTCACAAGTTTAGATAATGATTAATTTTTTTAGTTGATTTTAAGAGGACTTTAAACTACAAAGATTAAAAGCACGCTATTTTTGAACACAGTTAAGTACAAGAAAAACTGGAAAATCTGAACACAAGCTATGGAGTGTGTCAGTGTTGATATCCTGGTATTAATATTATACTTTGGTTTTGGAAAATGCTACCATTGGGAGAAACTAGGCAAATGGTACATAGGTTCTCACTGCACTGACTCTGGACTTAATCAAATTAACTTTCTTTATTATATTTTCTTTTTTTTTTTTTTTCAGGCATGGAATTTCTTATCTCACTTACCAGTGATAGATATTGCCCTCAGTGTCAAAGGCTGGTGGGATGACTCCGAAGGACACAGTGAACTTTCTATCACTACTATGACTTCAGACAAGCGAAATGACCACAGATGGATCAGATTGCATGCTGATCAGGAGTATGTGCTTCAAGTCAGGCTGCAGAGAGCCCACGTTGGGTTCCACAAGGTATAGTGTTTGGTTTCCATTCTCAAATGCTTCACACCAGACACCAGCGTGTGGCACCCCACATATCTTTTCCCTTACTAATGCATCCGTGTCATTCATGAATCCCTCTTTCTCAACTGGCCTCACTCAGTTCTCCTCATGTGCCAGTGTTCAACCCCAGAATATCGACCTTACATGATAGTTGCTGGGGGACTGTTCTCAAAATATGGCCCATAGACACAGTCCAACAGAATTTCCCAGAGTGCTTTTAAGAGCAGATTCCTTGGCCCTCCTCCAGATTGTCTGCATCAGCAGCTCAGGAGGGGGGATCTCAAAATCTGGACTTCTGCCCATCACCCCAGATGACTTTTTAAGGACATGAAAGCTCGAAAAGCACTGCCCTAGAAGCACTTTGTTCTGTGGGAACCACGTTGGGCTGGATGCAGATGACAGCAACGCTTTACCACCCAGCTCCATGAATTTGAATAAGACACTAAGCTTTTCTGTGCCTCAGTTGCCACATCTGCCTCTTCCTCCCTCATAATGCATATGAGAGGGCTTTGTCAGTGTTCATGCAGGCCAGAGATGTACAGTACTTTTATTTGCAATTACTGCACTCTTTTCTGTTGCCTGTGACCATCAAAATTAATCATTTGGTCCTCTGAGACTATTAGTGCATCGCATGTGGCCAGATTGGGTTTTGAAATAACCATGATAATTGAAATAAGAAAGACTTTGCCTTCTCTTGGGCCAAGTGGAGTCGGGGGCTTTCCCGTGTCTGGGATAAGCCCACAGGAGTGGGGCTGTGGTGCTCCAGTACTGTCTTCTGTTCTCACACATAGCCTGGTGAGAAACTTTCTCCTGTTACAATGTCCCTTCAGTAATGTGCCTTCAAGTCCCACCTTGTTTGATATTTAATTCTAAAATCGGTCCCTGTGAGTATGAACTGATTGACCTCTGGCATTTCAGAGTCTTTAATATGAGAATGTCTAGATGAGTTAGTAGATCCCAACTTACAAAAAAAATAATAATAATAATCATACAGGTAAAATCATAGGGAAAAACCTATGACTTTTTTTAACCTTAATATTGCTACTTAAAAATTAGATTCAATCATGCCAAAATAAACCCTTTTAAATTTTTTTTAACAACTGTGTTTTTTGTGTGTTTTTTAAAAAATATTTTATTGATTTTTTTACAGAGAGGAAGGGAGAGGGATAGAGAGTTAGAAACATCAATGAGAGAGAAACATCGATCAGCTGCTTCCTACACACCCCCTACTGGGGATGTACCTGCAACCAAGGTACATGCCCTTGACCGGAACCGAACCTGGGACCCTTGAGTCTGCAGGCTGATGCTCTATCCACTGAGCCAAACCGGTTAGGGCAACCCTTTTAATTTTTGTAAATGCTGGAAAAATACATTATTCTCCATGCTGTCTTTTAAAATGCCTTAAGTAAAACATGTCCCTCCAAAATCTTGAATGAAGCCTGATCAGGAGCTTGTCATTATTAATACATGTCTTTATTAGCACTTTTTATACCATGATGTCATTGTCTTACAGATTCACTAGAATAATCATGTATTTTATAATCTCGATCTAAAATAAAAACTTCAAGTGCTGTCAATATGGTGATATCTAATCTTGGATTGTGGTGATTAATATATCTTACAAATTGCTTGGCTTATAATTTTTCATTCCTCAGAGAAAGTATTTTTTAATATTCTATTAGAATGTGTTTTTATTGTGTGTGAGTGTTAGTCTTGGGTGGTGTAGTGCTTAATTTTTTGAAGTCTAGAATCTAGTCTTGATTGCCTTCCCCACCCCACCCCCCCGCCCCACCCCCCAAGTATCAGTTTCTTGTGAATACGTCTTTGGAAAATTTGGTTAATCTGGTTTATCTCAGTTTGTTCATCTTCAAATTGGATATTAATATTATTTATGAAAGTTTACTAAATTAGTGTCAAGATTCAGGGCTTTCTGTTCTAACTGAGCCAAATGTCCTGGTAATTATAGCCACAAAGTAGTATTTTGAGGATTTTGAAAAAAGATAAGTGATAGCATATCCAAGACACTGAACCAGAAAATTAAAAACATCCCAGATAGATAGACTGAAATGTGTAGATTTATGGCCTTTTAATCACAACCAAGTGGTATAGAAAGTCCAGAAATTATTAATGCTTTATCTTTTTCTTGGCTGGTTTACAGGGAAAGCAAGACAACCATGCAGTTGCCCCTCGGTTCCCCAAATCAAAAGATGAAGGATGGTTTTTGATATTAGGAGAAGTGGATAAGAGAGAACTTATTGCTTTGAAAAGAGTAGGATATGTTCGAAATCATCATGTCGCTTCCATCTCCTTTTATACCCCGGAAGCACCAGGAAGGTAAGCAGAACCTTACCACCAAAATTCTGAAAGAATGGAATATGACTGTGATTGGCAAGAGGGTTTGACATCTTTGTTCTATTTTTCTATTGTAGGTATATCTACACCCTGTATTTAATGAGCGACTGCTACCTTGGCCTGGACCAGCAGTACGACATTCATCTCAACGTCACACCAGCGAGCATTTCTGCACAGGTCAACGAGGAGATCTCCGATGCCTTGACCGACCTGACAGTGAAGTAACCTGACCCCAGCAGTTATTTGAAAGAAGTGGTTAAGGAGTCTGGCTGTTTAGTCACCTAGACAGAGTCGAATTACTTGATGTTTGCCTTGGTGGAATCAACTTCTGACCTCAGGACACCCAGGAAATTGACAGGAGCTGCAGTCAGTTTCAACACAAGTTAACTGCGGTGGCCTTTTTAACAAATGTTGCCTTTTATAATGTTGTCTTCATGGATTTTCTTATATGTAAAATCAATACTCCTGTAGGAGAATCAATTTGTGTATATTGCGACTATATATAGGAATTATCAAACAAATTTCACATTGCACAGTGTACTGTTTACAAGAATATTAGCTTCTTTTTTTTTTTTTTCTAAGGTAAACTACACTGAGATGTGACAGTGTTAGAATTTGTTGTGACAGATTTCTAACCCTGAAGCATAAAGTATGTAAGATACCTGTATGGTGGCACACAATGTGTCTTGTTAACAAACTTTATACTTTGCCACGTGTAGAAATGATTTCCAGAATTTCTTATGGTCATAAATGTTAATAATATAGAGGTAAAATCACATTATAGAGCTCAATGATGAAAACAGAATATATTGACCTTAGAAAATGTAGATACTGTAACTAGTGGAAATAAAATATTTAGATCGCCACTTGAAGACAAGCTGACTCAGTTATTCCTCCTGCTTTTTCTCCATCATATTACTTACTCTTCTGTTCTTATTCCCTTCTATGTCAAAACTTCACTTCCACTTTTTTTCTGAAATATTTATTTACACAAGGAGAGAAGTATAGTGCGATTTGTGTTGCATCATATACAGACCACTCTTTGACTTTTCCTTCTTCAGGATGGCTCCTAGGCAAACAAAATTTTCAACCCCTACAGGTAGGTTTTTACATGTGATGAAGGAAATTTTAAAAGGCTTTCTGAAACCAGAACATACTGCTTGTGTTTACCGCCTTCTCCATGCTAAAGAGAGAGAGAGAGAGAGAGAGAGAGAGAGAGAGAGAGAGAGAGAAAGGAAGAAAGAAAAAAAGAGAAGAAATATAGTGTGTGGGTACCAGGCATTTACTTCCCAAAATTAAATCTAAATAACTTGTGAACACACCAAGGTCATGAGGTGTCTGAAGTTCACTTCATGTAAAGAGGTCTTCCTGCTTTTTCTTTGGCAGTTTATTTTCTAATTAAAATTCATACCTTAGCCACTTACTTCTCCAGTCCATACAGGAACCTGAGGAGAAACAATGCCGTAGTCTTCATGTTTATCAGTGCCATTTCTTTTAGCGAGCAGGTAGGTTTGGGGAGCTGGAAGATCTGTATCACCAGACATGTGACACAGGGCCTGGGACCAATAAGAAAGAATTTCTGTTATGTCCATTACTGAAAGGAAAAATAATGTGACTAGTTAAACTTATTCTTAAGTAAAAAGCGATTAGTTCACAACAATCTGCAGAAGGCACTAGTAAGGCAAGGTACACTTGCATGGAAATGTTTACCTTATAACAATAAGTGACCAATGCTATTTGTCATTACTTCAAAATTCTAATGTTAAGTGTACATTATAACAGGGCAGGTGCCAACATAATCAGATTAATTCCATATTCCTGTTCAAATTCCTCTGGAGTTTATCAACTCCATTAGAAGTGCCAGTCAGATATGCATTCCAAGTACTATGTTGAGTAGTTTGATACCCACATGAATCAGAGACATGTCCTACCTTCAAACAAGGCAGCCTGGTGATTAAATAAAATGTAGCTAACTATAATAAAGTAATTGCAGCAGTGAATTATTATTCAGAAAAATAATTTAGGGATATCTAGGCAGAGTTTTGAAGATAGTTAGAATTGTGAAGGCAGCGATGAAAGAAGAGAATTCCAGGTGGAACAGTAACAATCTGTGAGTAGACTCCAGCCTAAGGTATCCAGTTAGTCTGCATTTTCAGACATGAAAGGGAGTGACAGGCGAGAAGGATGGAAAAGTCTGTGACATGACCTTGAATTAGAGGGTAAGGACTGCAAATCTCATGTGCATGCAATGAAATTCTTTGGCAAGGCCCCAGAGAAGATTATGACAAATTCTGAGAGTAGGACAGGGAATCAGTGGAGACATGAGATAGCCTACTCTTGTAGGGATCGCAAGTACTCAGACTCACCAAGAACAGGCTACTTACCATATCTTCTTATATCAACATAGGAAGGGAGACTTAAGATAATAGGTAGTTTTATGATGATGATGACATTATTTATGGAAAAGAATGAAATCTGTTTATATATCAATGTATCCTGGGTATTACTAGTATTTTAAAACTTCAAATTATCAAAACATTTTAGCCTGAGATTCTGGCTCCCTGTCTTCTTTCACCGGAACCCTGTCTTTTCTTCATCACCGCTACTAACTATTTCTGGTGAAAGGATCCCCCAACAGGAACTACATATGATTGAATAATATGAACTGATGATAACTTTGGGCCATCTCTCTTTCAAAAATAATCCAAAATGAGTAGGCAAAAATTATTTCACGAGCCAGCTTCTTTAAAAGTATAACCTGAATTAACTTTTTAAAATTTAATGTATTGGGGTGACATTGGTTAATGAAACCATACAGTTTTGAAGTGTACAGTTCTATAACACATCATCTGCATAATGCATTGCGCTCACCACCCAAAGCCACGTCCCTATCCGCCAGCATTTATCCCACCTTTGCCCTCTCCCACCTCCCCTTTTCCTCTAGCAATCAGCATACTGTTGTCTGTATCTGCCTCTTTTTTTTTTTTTCCTTTTTCTTTTTGCTTAATCCCTCGCTATTTTCACTGAGCCACATCAACACCCCTCCTCTCTGACAGCTGACAGTCTGTTTATGAATCTCTTATTGTTTGTAAGTTAATTTGTTCATAGATTCCCCCATATACATGAAGTCATATGGTATTTGCCTTTCTCTGACTGGCTTATTTCACTTTTTTATGACTGAGTAGTATTTCATTCTGTAAATGTAACACAGCTTTTTAATCACTCATCTACTGATGGGTACTTGGCTGTTTCTAAATCTTGGCTATTGTAAATAATGCTGCAATGAACATAAGGGTGCATATATTCTTTCAAATTAGTGTTTTGGGTTTCTTTGGACATATTTACAGAAGTGGAATTGCTGGGTCAGTAGGCAGTTCTATTTTAATTTTTTGAGTTAACTCCATACTGTTTTACACAATGGCTGCACCAAACTGCATTCCCACCAACAGTGCACAAGGGTTCCCTTTTCTCTGCATCCTCACCAACACTTGTTTATTGATTTATTGATGATAACCATTCTGACAAGCATGAGGTGATTTCTATTGTTTTAATTTGCATTTCTCTGATGATTAGTGACATCAAGCATCTTTTTATATGTCTATTGGCCCTCTGTATGTCCTCTTTGGAGAAGTGTCTATTTCAGGTCCATTGCCCTTTTTTTAACTTGATTGTTTGTTTATTTGTTTGCTTTTCTTTTTTCAAATATTTTTTTATTGATTTCAGAGAGGAAGGGAGAGGGAAAGAGAGAGAGAAATATCAACACTGAGAATCATCGCTTGGCTGCCTCCTGCATGCCCCCCACTGGAGACTAAGCCCACAACCTGGGCATGTGCCCTGACCAGGAATTGAACCGTGACCTCCTGGCTCATAGGTGTCCGTTGCTCAACCACTGATCCAGCCAGCTGGGCAATTGTTTGTTTTCTTGATGTTAACATCATTAAAATGTTTATACTACCTAAAGCAATCTATAGATTCAACGCAATTCCTATTAAAATATCAATGGTATACTCAGAACTAGAACAAATATTCTAAAAATGTATATGGAACCACAAAATACCCCAAATAACCTCAACAAACTTGAGAAAGAACATACTTGGAGGTATCACACTACCTGATAGCAAACTATACTATAAGGCCAAAGTAATCAAAACAGTGTGGTATTGGCATAAAAACAGGGATGTAAATCAATGGAAAAGAATAGATAGCTCAGAAATAAAATCACACCTTTATGGTCAATATTTAACAAAGGAAGCAAGAACATATGATGGAATAAAGACAGTGTATTCAGTAAATCGCGTTGGGGAAAATTGGACAGATACATGCAAAAAAAAAAAAAATGAAACTAGACCACCTCCTTACACTATACACAAGAAAAAACTCCAGATGATAAAAGACTTAAATATGTCGGGAAACCATAAAAATCCTAGAAGAAAACATAGGCAGTAAAATCTCGAACATTTCTCATAGCAATCTTTTTTCTGACATGTCTCCAGGGACAAGGGAAATAAAAGAAAAAAATAAAATGGAACTACATCAAACTAAAAAGGTTTTGCACAGAAAAGAAACAATAAAATGAAAAAACAACCCACTGAATGGAAGAACATGTTCACCAATGATACATCTGATAAGGGGTTAATACTCAAAATTTATAAGGAACTTGTACAACTGAATTAACTTTTAAATCTTTCCATTGACTTTAAAAATGTGTATTGAGTCCTTAGGTTAAGTTTTTTTTTCTGTTTTCAGAAATCTAAATTCTAAATCTAAGCGACATAGGGAAATAAACATTTTGAGTTTAATGAGTTCTAGTTATATTATTTCAAGGTTCTCAAAAATCCTGAGAATGGTAGCTGATTCCAGATTGTCCTGGAAGCCGTTTTTCAAGTGATGGAGGATGGCTACAATGACTTCTGGGAAGAGTTATTCCCACAATTTCAACCTCAGTTCTCTCACTTTTCATCATGGTACTATTTTTGGAAAATAAAATTCTTCAAATTTGAGACCTTTAAGTGAGATTTCAGGGATTCTACTTTGACCTTCATCCCAAGTCTTTTGCATGTCAATTTGACAACGATCTTGAGGTGCTATTAACATATTGGGTCCAGTCTCACCCAAGGTAGCTTTGGGTCCAGACAGCCTCATCTGAATGGATACTTAAATTTTTTTTGTTTACTCTTCAATTGGCCTGAATTTGGAGAATAATTTCTAAATGCATTTGATTACAGTTTACGAGTATTACTGTGTCTGTAAATTAATGTTAAGCAGTTCATTATGGAAACTTCCTGGAGAACATAATGGACTGTAAATCAGTCCATGTTTGGCTGAACAGAAGCATAGTACAGCCTTCTAATTAAAGGGTCTTTGGATCCCCAAACCCATGTTTCCTGACTCTTGACTTATTATCTGTGTCCTTGATTTTATTAGAACTTGTTAAAAACCGTGTAGATGCCATGCCTATTCATTGAAAACAAGTATAATCATTTTAAATGATTGCAGTCATTGATTCCAAGTTTTATTGGAAGCAGTTTTTTAACCAGTTAACTGACACGCGTCCAAAACGGAAACCATCCCCCCATGCCACGATAGACTCTTATGGTGTACAAATGGTTAATGATTTGAAGTTATCAGGGCTGATCAAAGGTTAATTATATTCCTGAGCTTTCCATCCTTTTCGTCTTGGCATCAGAAGACTGTACTTTGCAGTATGTGGAGGATTGTTCCAGCCCATTTTGAAACTCCCTACTACAACCAAGGGCCAATATCTCCAAGTGGCCTCAAAGGTGCCAGCTTTCAGGGGAAAAGACAGCTTCTGAAACAGCCGAATACGTCCTGCGAGTGAGAAGACTAACACTGAGTAGTGCTGACTGCCATCAAAATGAAACTGCTTTCCCTGTGGCCTGTATATCAGCACCAGAGACAATCGGAAAAGGAAGATTTCAAAAATGTTCTTCATGGCAATACATCAGAATTGGTGCATATTTCCTCAGCCAGCCTGAAGGGACAACATTCATTTGTATGTATACTAGTAAGTTCTACCTTTGTGACTGCTTTTTAGTCAAATTGATGCAAGAGTTTTATTAGAAACAAACAAAATACCAGTGGACCAGCAAAAAATCCAATGGGTGTAGGGGAGTATTGAGACCTTGCTTCCCAGTGTAGGTTGTCAGTTTGTCTTAAATAAACTCTTATAAAATATCTCAAAAATAAAAATGAAATGGGTGTAAATTACAGGAGAAAGTTTTCATTGGAAAAAAAATCACGATATGGTTATAAAAAAAATGAATAAGCAAGCCACTGATAGAGATCTTCATTCATCAAACATTATCTGCCTTAACATTGTAGCTGTTTCTCCACTGAACTCCAAATCACACTGGAGACACATCATGGCATACTTCTTTAAATACCTGAAATTTCCCTGACCAGTTTGGCTCAATGGATAGAGCGTCGGCCTGCGGACTCAAGGGTCCTGGGTTCGATTCCTGTCAAGGGCATGTACCTTGGTTGCGGGCACATCCCCAGTAGGTAGTGTGCAGGAGGCAGCTGATCAATGTTTCTCTCTCATCGATGTTTCTAACTCTCTATCCCTCTCCCTTCCTCTCTGTAAAAAATCAATAAAATATATATATATATATTTTAAAAAGCATGTTTTAAAAAAATAATAAATAAGTAAATACCTGAAATTGATACACCATGAAAGTGTGTAAGAGTCATTCTAACAAAGAATGCCAATAACTTCAACTGAGCTTTCAAATAAGCTCTTCTCATTACAATACAAAATGGCCTAATGATGGGCAGCAGGCCAGGAATGTGCATTTCACCTGTTATTTTCACTGCTCATTATCAGAAAATATGCTCCATTTTCTATTACATCACAGTTTCCCCAGGGATCTTGAGGGAATAGTTAGGGATTAGAAAGAAAAGCTGAGCTACCTGTAGCTAGAGAAGCAGTCTTTATTTTTTAGGGTTTTTTTCCCCCTTTCATATGAGTTTCTGTAATGTTACCTTAGTTGTATTTGCTGATTCCACCACAGATTGGAAGATTTTAGGACAATATATCTTATCAGCTCTCTTTTTGTTCCATTGTCTCACCTATGAAACGGAATGCCTGTCCAGGCTTCCTCCCGGAGTAGTTGGCTCCATCATGACAAGAAGAGCAGTGAACTTCATCACGGTCCACACCGTGGCTGGCACAGCAAGGGTTTCTATCAATTTTGAATCAATCATGTATGTGAAAATTCTTAGAAAATGACAAAGAAGTATAAAAAAAGGCAATAATAAATGAACCTTAACGTGATGAATCGTAAATAAACTCATCTTCAGGACTGATTTATATGTCAGTGGGCAGTAGGCTCAGAGCCCCACCCACCAAGAACAACAAGAGCTTTGTGCCCAGAGAGGGTGCCCTTGTGCTCCACTCCTCGTGCTGTAGTGTTTCCACTTCTCCAGCGGCAAATGCGTGCACACTTTCAGTCGCCGCCCAGCACACATGTGGGAAGGAGAATGACTTCAGTGGAACTTTTCTGAGGATGCTTCCTGGAAACATGTTTTGACAGATAGTTAAGGGTAGATAGAAGCCCGGACAGTGGAGGAGAGGTCTGGCTGCCTCATTTTACCCCTGGGGGGTTCTGGGACAAACTACCAGTTCAGAACCTTGCCAGGGGCCATTCTGGGACTATTCTGGAAGCACAACGGCTTCTGAGAGCAAGAACACGTGGGGGTACCTCACACTTTCACCCAGTGCTTGAATCGCAAGGTGTGTTGTCCTTAAAATCATTTGTGTACTTGTCCTTAATATTGCAAGCAAACTTCACTTTGCCCGGTCTCCCACTTTGCTCCCGTGCTTGTATATGCATGAAAATCAATTTAAGTATATTCAGTAAAAACCTAAGCCCTTTCCTCTTAAAAGCAAATGTTTGATTTTTCTCAAAGAAGTAACTATTTTTACACCATTTTATCCAACTCCTGAAACCCAGTTCAAGCTCAAAATAAGGAGAAAACAATACACCACCGTCTCCTAATATAGTGCTGTTTTCAGCAGAAGCAATGAGAAAAATACAGACATCTTGGTAAAACCCCAATCTTATTTCCTGATACTTTAGAAAAACGCATGCCTCTAAAAACACTTTACCCTTCAAGTGGCCTTTGGAGAAACTGAAACATTGGAGAAATCCTTGGATTCCAGCAAATAACATTCTCCATGGACAATTCTAATCAATTATAGAAACATAACTGTACCCAGATCATTTAATAGACCACAGTGATGATCCTGGCTTCTGTCCATCTTATAAAATGCTGCAACTCATAAACACTGATCCTGCTGCTGTTTGCAGCTCTCCAACCCAGAAAGATGTACTCTCAATTTATTGTTACTTTTCATGCTGAAAATGATTGTACATCTGCATCTTATGTTTCAGTTTTCTCATTTCGTTATCTTTGCCCACTGTGCTAATTATTTTTGGATGCTTCATACTATCCCCAAACAATATTTTAAATACTCATGAGGATGCACTGCATAAACATTGAATGTGTTAAAGACAGAGTCTGAGGTAATTCAGATTGAATTTAGGTAAATTGATTGGAATCAGCTTTTATTTAGGAAATCTTCTAGGGACAATTCTGACATATTTAAAATAGCTAACTGTTCACTGAGATGCAATCTGCCTGTGCATTCCAACAAATCCACGCACCAGCAATCAGACTGAAAACACAGGTTTTTAAGATGCTGGAAAATAGCTTAAAAAGAGAATCAGAAAGATGATACCAATTACAGTAATCCAATACCTGGGAAAATTTTTCAGAACAAAAATTGTTTAATAAAATCAGCTAAAGATAATGAAACAATGATAAGATGTTAAAATGCAAAGGAAAATGTAAAGTACACCCAAGTTGTAATTACATGCATGTGTTATAGGTTCAGTAGATGAAAAATGAGATCTGTTCCACCCTGGTAAACAGTGAGGGAAAGAGAAATGGTGACTGTAATTAAAAGTCAAATGTCTTGCATCAGATTTGGCAATGATTTCTTGGATATAGCACCAAAGGCACAGGCAGCAAAAGGAAAAATGGACAAATTGGACTTCATGAAAATTAAAAACTTTTGTGCATCAAAAGACTATTAAGAGTAAAAGGCAACAGTATGGCAGAAAATATTTGCAAATCATGTATCTGATAAGGAATTAATATCCAGAATATATAGGTAACTCCAAAAACTAGACAACAAAAAAAACCTGATTCAAAAATGGGCAAAGGACTTGAATAGACATTTCTTAAAAAACATGTACAAGCTCATGAAAATATACTCAGCATCACTAATGCCTGGAAAAATACAGATTGAAACCACAATAAGATACCACCTCACACCAATTAGATGGGGGGTGGAGGGGGGAGAACACCCAATAACAAAGTGTTGGCAGGGATGTGGAGAAATTAGAACCCTTGTTCATTGTTGATAGGAATGTAAAATGGTACAGCCACTGTGAAAAAATAGTGTGACAGTTCCTCAAACATCTAAAACTAGAATGACCACATGGTTGAGCAACTTTATTTCTGGGTATATACCCAAAAGAACTGAAAGCAGCATCTTAATATTTGTACACCCATGTTCATGGCAGCATTATCCGAAATAGATAAAACATGGAAGAAACCCAAGTGTCCATCAGCAGATGAGTAGATTAAAAAAAAAAGTGTTATGTATATGTAATGGAATATTCAGCCTTGAAAGAAAGGAAATACAGAAATATGCTACAAAATAGATGAACTTCGAGGAAATAATGCAAAGTTAAGAGTCACAAAAAGACAAATACTATATGATTTTACTTATATGGGGTACCTAGAGCAGTCAAATTCATAGAGACAGAAAGTAAAATGGTAGTTGCTAGGAACTGAGGGAAAGTGGTAATGGGAAGTTAATAGGTATAGCTTTAGTTCTGCAAAATAAAACAAGTTTAAGAGATGGATGTTGGTGATGGTTGCATAATAATATGAATGTACTTAATACCACTGTATGTGTATTATGTGTATTTAGCCACAATTTTTTTAAAAAGTGTTATTTTTTAGGCAATGGAAACTAAGGAGAAAATAAACAAATGGGACCACATCAAAATAAAAAGCTTCTGCACAGCAAAAGAAACCATCAACAAAACAACAAGAAAGCCCATTGCATGGGAGAACATATTTGCCAATGGTATACGATAAGGGCCTAATCTCCAAAATTTACAGGGAACTCATACAACTTAACAAAAGGAAGATAAACAATCCAATCAAAAAATGGGCAAAGGACCTAAATAGATACTTTTTGAAATAGGACATAAAGAAGGCCAAGAGACATATGAAAAAATGCTCAAAGTTACTAATCATCCAAGAGATGCAAATCAAAACTACAACGAGGTACCATCTCACACCTGTCAGAATGGCTATCATCAACCAATTAACAAACAACAAGTGCTGAAGAGGATGTGGAGAAAAAGGAACACTAGTGCACTGCTGGTGGGAATGCAGACTGGTGCAGCCACTGTGAAAACCAGTATGGAGATTCCTCAAAAAATTAAAAATGGAACTCTAATTCGACCCAGTAATCCCACTTCTGGGAATATATTCCAAGAAACCAGAAACACCAATCAGAAAGGATATGTGCACCCCTATGTTCATAGCAGCACGATTGACCATAGCTAAGATTTGAAAACAGCTTAAGTGCCCATCAGCAGATGAGTGGATTAGAAAACTGTGGTACATCTACACAATGGAATACTATGCTGCTATAAAAAAGAAGGAACTTTTACCATTCGCAATAGCATGGATGGACCTGGAGGGCATTATGCTAAGAGAAATAAGCCAGTTGGGGAAAGATAAATATCACATGATCTCACTCATCTGTGGAATATAATGAACAACATAAACTGATGAACAAAAATAGATCCAGAGACTAAGAAACACTGGTGAGACCATCCAACCTCAGAGAGGAGGCAGAGGAGTGGGGAGGGGTAAGAGATCAACCAAAGGACTTATATGCATATTATATTAGCATAACCAGTGGACACGGACCCTGGGGCGGTGGGGGTTTGTCCTAGGGGTGGGAGTGGAGGCGGGGGCAGGGGTCAATAGGGAAAAAAGGAGACATATATAATACTTTAAACAATAAAAAAAGGAAATCTTCCAACATCTTTGAATCTAAGTATTATACAGCGAAGTCAATAAATTGATGGTATGCAAAGACTTTCTATGTCAAGCATCTCTCTTAAAAAAAAAATTTCTGTTTGTTTAAATGAATCCAAAGAAATTTGTTCAATGTAAAACATTCAGATAAAGTTCCTAACCTATCCTTGCTTTCTGAAAAGGAAAGATGTTTATCTCTAACATTTAACTGTGGGGGGGCGGGGGGGGGGGGGGAATGTGGTCAGTACATGTAACGATAAAATGCAGGAAAAAATAATTGCAGGCTATTTTTTAAAAAGTCTTATTTTTAAAAAATCAAATGTCTTGGATAAAAGATGAAGAATTACAAGAAAACCAAATGATACTCAAAATGTTTATTAAAAGTTCAGGAAAATGCACCATTCAATCAGAATACCATACATATAAGCAAAAGTGCAGATTCTAAATAGAAAACTTACCTGACCACTTTACCAGTTTATTCCATTGAAAATATATTTGAAAAATCTATTAAACACTAGATTGGAAAATTATTTCTAGATATAAAAAATCCATATTAAAAAATGGACTGGAGCAGCTAATTTACATTCACACATCCGTCCCTACTCCTTTTCCTGTCAGAATCCATACCCCTGAATTAGGTCAGAGTGAGGTCTTCTCGGAGTGAGAAGGTGAGTCAGCATCCCCAACACTCAGCCCAAGACTTCATACCTCTGACACACTAAAAATGATCAGTTAGTTGAATAGTCTCTTTGTGACACCCACACCTCCAATAAAGTTGGTTCTCTCTCCCCTACCCTCTAGATCTACACTTGTGAAGTACTTGAAACCCCGTCCCCCACCCCCATGAGACCACAGGAAATGGTATGAAAAAGTTTTTATTATTATATTGTACTCATTTTTTATTATAAAATATTTCAAAAATATAGAAAATGCCAAAAATAACAGCATGAATATCCTTGCACTGCCTCCCAAATGTATTGAATTTTAACATTTTCCATATTTATTTTTTAAAAGAAAAATAAAACATTATAGGTATAGTTGATATCCTGGTACTTCCTTCCCCAATTCTGTTCTCTCTTTGTATTTCAGAGCTAATTCCTAACTTGAATTATTATCATTCCTGTATGTGTTTTTATATTATTACTGATGTAACTACATAAATTTGTTTCATGCTTTTACATTATTTTCACATTAATCCAAAAACAATATAGAGCAGTTGTGATGCGCAGCTTCCAAAATGGCCCCAATGATCCCTGTCTCTCAGTGTGGGCAATTCCTTCCCCTTGAATGATGATGAGACTTAAAGATTAACTTCTTATAAACAGAATATGTCCAAAGTGATGCAATATCACTTCCAAGATTAAGTTATAAAAATACTCTATATTTTTTTTGAAATTTATCCATGTTGACATAGCTTATCATCTAAATATATAAAAGGCTAATACACAAAGTATCCCCGCAGGAGTTTGACCAGGAGACCAGGAGTTCGATCACTCACTATGACATGCACTGACCACCAGGGGGTGGCGCGGAACAAAGGAAGGCCTTGGCTGGCAGCTGGCAGCAGAGGAAGGGAGGCCCCCGCTGGCAGCCCAAAGGCCCCGATGGGCCCTGATTGCTGTCCAGGCCTAGGGACCCCACCCATGCATGAATTTCATGCCCCAGGCCTCTAGTAGTATATAAATGTATTAATTTATTGATTCATTTTTAAATTAATGGGCTTCTATATTTGTTTCAAATATTTGTTTCTAACTACTACAAATAATTACTGCAACAAATATTTTCCCACTTTTCAGTGAATTATCTTTAATTTCATAATAATGCAGTGTCGTCCCATGCACCAAAAGGTTGCCAGTTCAATTCCCTGTCAGGGCACATAGCCAGGTTGCAGGTTCAATTCTTGGTTGGGGCCCATGTAGGAGGCAACCCATCGATGTTTCTCACTCATATTAATGTTTCTTCTTCCTCTCCCTTCTTCTCTCTAAAAATCAATTTTTTAAAAAACCTAAAAACATGCCAAGTAATATTCAAGGTAAGGCTTTAGTTCAGGAATCAAAAAAAAAAAAAAAGGTCTCAAAAAACTGGTTTGCCTAGACTAGTTGGATGTGTTTATATTTTTAGGGCAAAATTTAATCTATTGAGGTGAATCCATGGGTTTCTCCACAGAAACACATCTAAGCAGGTGATGTTGAAATTGCAGAATAGAACAAAGGCAGCTGTGGATCCATCTTCCAGGCCAGGGCTGTGGGAACAGGGCAGCCGTGTCTCATGATTCCCTGGTTATGTACAAAGAGTTAGTTAGCCTGCTTTTTCCTCTTCTGCTGTTTTCGAGCTTAGGTTTAACTAAGCTCAATGGATGCTTCTTTTGTCCTCTGTGGGAGATTCCCTCACCGGTGGATGCTCTAGGGGTCACCTGAAGAAACGAGTCAAGAAGCAAAGCGACCCCCCTGTTTTCACTGCTCTGCTGAGCCAGGATACAACGGGTTCTGACCCGAGGGAGGCCGCCGAGGTAGAGCTGCTGGGCGGGCACTTACACCTCCTGCACCACAGGAGTTAAAATGACATTGTGAACCTCCTCAGAAGGGGAATATGCCCTGTCCTTATTTCCCCTGGCAAAACAGGACTGTTTAAAATGTCATCACGAATTAGCAAGCATGCCTGCATGCCTCATGGTGTGACAAAGGTCTTAAAAGGTTCTCTTCTATTTTTGATTTACTGACTTTTAAAGCTGACATTAAAAATTATTTCTCCCGTACAGCGTATTTGGTCAAATGATATCTCTTTGGGGGGCAGGCTTGGTTACTCCTATTAAATATATTTCTTTATATATCCTATCAGATAGTGGAGAAAAGAAGACTCTTGCCAACTATTACCGCCCAGTTTCTGATACAGCCATAGGAGCAAACTACCTCCACCCCATGAAGACATAAATTCTAAATAGAGAAAAGCCAGCTTTGAAGAGAGATGCAAATGTAGCAACCCCGGTGATGTTGATTCCAAGCACACTGAATGGACCATCTAGTTAAAGGGATGTCAGACCTTTCAGAGTTGCTGAGTCACCAATTCACCACAACTTAAGGTTTATTCAAGAATAAATAAAAAGATCACATATAAAATTTCTTCATTATTTGAGTCATTTTCAGGAACAATCTGTATTTCTTTCAGAATTTATATTATATCTCTTGTGCATCAACTGAAGAAATACATACCTAAGCACAACCTTCAAATAGAATAAAGCTATGCAGATGCCAGAACACAAGTGGCCACAAAAATTGGCCACTGATGGTCTTCCTGACCTTATATGCTACCTCATCCCCTCATTCCTCATTTTCTAACCCCCAGAGCATCAGCCTCTCTCTGAGGGCACTGGTTCACCTTGTACCCTCACCTGCAGAGCACCTGGCCTCATACATAGCACTTGAGAAGTATCAGTGGAACAAATACAAATTTAAAATAATAGACTAAGGGGTTGTCTAATATAGACAATGAAACTAATAGTAAACTTACTAAAGGCTTCGTGAGCACCCACTAAGCTCATTGTCCCATCTTCTCTTAAAGCAGTGGTTCTCAACCTGTGGGTCGCGACCCCTTTGGCGGTCGAACGACCCTTTCACAGGGGTCGCCTAAGATCATCCTGCATATCAGATATTTACTTTACGATTCATAACAGTAGCAACATTACAGTTACGAAGTAGCAACGAAAATAATTTTATGGTTGGGTCACAACATGAGGAACTGTATTTAAAGGGCCAGAAGGTTGAGAACCACTGTTTAAAGGGATCAGTTGAGGCGTCGCTGGTGAAGGTCGACGGAACAAAGTGAGGTCACAGAATATCCTTCCTGCTTGCAGGTCATTAGGTAGACAAATGCCTTCCTGTGGTGGAAAAGATGACCTGGAAGAAAGCAAAGTAAGAGAAGAGCCTAGGAAATTAAAGGTACTTTCCAGGCAGTGGGCTCAGTGGTAAGAGTCCCTCATGTCTAGCAGACCCTGTTGGAGAACATTGTACAGCCTCCACCCCAGGCTGCTGTTCACTTAACAACATGTTTCTGACTAAGTGTGAGTTGCCCAAAGAACTCAAGATTCTTCATAGAATAACTCTGGAAAGCCATGTGAGAAACTTATGAGCGGTGGCTTCTGAGGAGAGGACTGGAAGGAGACTCTAATGTTTAATATTTTGTACCATTTGATTTTTTTTTTACCTTGTGCTTACACAGTATTTTTCCATTAAAAATAGTTGGTTTAAACTATTTGATAGAAGGAAAATTTCCAAAATTATAACCTGCTTCGCACAAACAAAACAGAATCAAAAAACTGCACTTGGTATTTTCTTTATAAAATGATTCACTATTTATGCGTTTGAGGGGATAGGGGTTTGAAGGAGGGTTAAGAAAGAAACGTTCATTTCCAGTAGAGGACAACTTTGGGAGGAAGAGGGTGACTTCCCATTTACGCCTGTGAATGGATGGACTCTCCCTGGAGCAAACACGAGTCCTCTGCACTGTTTGAAGTATGTGCCAATGGTATGCTCAACGCCCTCAGATCTGGTATGAAGCACCGTGAATTTGAGTGGATGCTCAGTAGAGACAACGCTTTATTAAAGAATGATTACAACAAGGGAAGATTCGGGATTTTCATTAAGAAGAAAAACTTAAGACTTTCTGGGGAAGGAATTTTATTTTCGTACTTCAAAAAAAAAAATCTCAAGGTAATTTCTTTCCTTTCATCCGTGTTAAGGGTTGAACTGTTTCACGCCCCCCCCCCCCAAGATTATGTTGAAGTTCAACCCCCCAATGCCTGAAAATGTCACCATGTTTGGAAATAAGATCTTTACCAAGGTAATCAAGTTCATTAGAGCCTTAAGTTGGGCTCTAATCCAATATGGCTGGCGTTCTTAGTAAAAGGGGAATTTGAACAGAGACAGACATGGAGGCAAGATGACGTGAAGAGACAGGGAAGATGCCTGTCGAGAAGGCAGCGTTTGGAGTCAAGGTACATATGGGACAGCCGAGCTGGGAGAGGCCAGGAAGGATCCCCTGCAGCAGCTGCAGAGGGAGCGGCCCTGCCAGCACCTGGCTTTCGGGCTTCCAGCCAACAGAATTGTGAGACAGTGGATTTCTGTTGTTCTAAGCTACCTAGTTTTGGGAACTTGGTGTGGGGTGTGGCAGCCCCTCTCTGTGGCTCTGACGTACAGACACCGTGGCCTCTGCCTCAAATCCGATGCCTCACATTTTGCCTCATTACTTTTATTTATTTATTTATTTATTTATTTATTTTATTGATTTCAGAGAGGAAGGGAGAGGGAGACAGAGGTAGAAGCATTAATGATGAGAGAGAATCATTGATCAGCTGCCTCCTACACACCCCAAACTGGGGATCGAGCTCACAAACTAGGCATGCGCCCCGACTGAGAATCGAACCGTAACCTCCTAGTTCATAGGTTGATGCTCAACCACTGAGCCATGCCAGCCAGGCATTGCCTCATTATTTTTATTTCCCTTATACTGACTGCAACCTCCACGCCTTGACTCAATTGGTCTCCATGCTTAGAAGGCCTCCGGGGTCTTTGTGGCCTTCTTGACCTTCGTGGCCCCTGTGGCTGTAGACTTCTCGCTCATCCTCAAGTCTCAGCGTGGAGGCATCTCCTTGAGCAGGCAAAGTGCCCATTCCCTGCTCTCCCCTCCCCCTCCCTCCCTCCATGGCTGCACCTGTCCCCACTGCTAAAATTGTCAGTCTGCGAGTCTGTCCGGCCCAGTGGGGAACAACGCCCTCCAGGGCAGGGACCACGTTGTCTTCAGCTTTTACTCCCAAGCCTGCCACTGAGCAGGGCACAGCTCAGTGAGTCCTCCTGCTGACCTGGCCCCTGAGCGCTGCTGGTGGATCCGTCAGGAGAAGCACATCACTTCCAAGTGCCTTCCAAGTAAGAGGCAGTGCCTAGAATCTAGGCAGCCAGAGTGGACTAGAAAGGAGTGACATTAGGGCCAGGAGAAGCCAGGGCGTCTGCCCTGTTTCTAGCACCTTCTGTAACTATTACTCATCCCTGCTCAGAGGCCCTGTGAGATAAACGAGTCCAGAGCAGCAAGCAGGGCCCTGGAGTGGCATCAGGCCTGGGTTATAAATCTGCATGGTCTGAGGTATTTTTACCCTCATTATCTCTCACTTGTCTTCATGTGTATCTGCCTTGATTGCATTTGCTTGTAAGTTTCTGTGGAGCTGTAACCTCCACTTCAGAGAGTGTCGTTCAGCGTCCTCTGAGATCTGAATAAACGATGGCTGAATTGAAACAGCAAAACCACGAGACCGAACAAATGGGTAAATGCAAAAGAAGGCTCTGGAAGAAGTAGGTGGTCTCATTCCCCACTCCTTTATTATGAGGCCAAAAGAACATGTTTAAAGGACTAATTAATTTGAAGGGATTAAAAACAAAAAGTGGGAAATAAAAGCCCTATTTTTCTTATGAAAGAACATTTTCTCTTGATCATCCACAGATTATATATTAGCATGCTATTTCATTAACAAATGACAGTCCATTCTCCACAGCGAAGGAATAAAGAAAAAGTTCACCTAATAAGAGAGGTTAGCTCCTAATTAGGATCGGGCTGCAGAATTTGCCGGGTGTAATTTTCCACTGCAAATTGTTCTCGGGTTGACCTTGGCTGGTATTAAGGACATGGGTTTGAAAACACATCTTTCCTTTGCCAGCACGTCCCCACAAAGCACCAGTGCCTTCCACAGACCATTACTGAGTCTGTCTCCATCCCCCAGCCTCCTGCTCCCTCGTTGCCCTGCCACTCACTCTAGTTTTAAGGAATCTTCTGGAGAAGAATTTAACATTTGCTGAGTACTACGGGGTAGCAGAAAAGGCACAGGACTTGGAGTCAGACAGTGAACCATGTCTTTACTACTTACTTTTACTACCAGCTATATGCTGGTTTCAAAATTGTCACAGGGGTTCAACATTAGGGAGCAGTGGGGGGTCAGTATAAAGCAAGTGCCCACACATGTTATTTCCCTACTGTTTCAAGTCTTCTCAGCAACTCTGTGAGGCTGGCATTTCTCCTCATTCTGCACTAAGACGCCCAGAGAAGCTATGTAAGTCGCTCACGAGCATAGACCTAATATATCAGGAGGAATTTGAACCTCTGACCCCAGAGTGTCTAACCCAGTCACACTGTCCACCAAGCGCGCTGACCTTGAAGATCGGCTGTTTCGAGCTCACATGTGGAATGTGGGCTCCCCAAAATGCAGGCACTAAGCACAGCGGCTGTCCATGTCCTCCACCCTTCGCAACTCAAAAAATTAGTCTGGGGTGGAGGTTGGAGCAGCTGATGAGGCCCTGGCACAGACCTCCCTGCTTCAAACCCTATCCCCTCACCAAGCTGTCTTAGAGGATAGCCCTGCTTGCCCGACATCCCAGTGACTTCTAAAGAGATGAATGTTCTTTATTTCCAAGACACCACCATCACCTGCCCTCCGCCCCATCCCACCTCCTTCCCCCAAATACCCTGTGAGGTCCCAGGTGTGCTTGATCTGTGTGTAGCTGAGGTGGTGATTTCATAATGAGGCGAGGATCAGAGCGTTATACGGTCACTTCATCCATATTGATTGCTTCACCACATGAATAGGAAACCTGGTGGAAAACTTCCATAAATGCACACCAAGCAGCCCAGCTTCCTAAGTCAGCACTTTGGAAAACTTTGGGGCTTTGAAAATTTTCCAATGGTTCCTGAGATGTCAATGTGACTTTCAGAGACCGGGCAATGGCTGGAGGTCAGGGAGGGGGAGGGAGGCAACAAGGATTCCGAGCCCAGTCCAATTATGCTCTCATATTACTACAATTAGTAGATATCTGGGAAATTCTGTGAGAAAGATATCTTGAAAATAGAATATCTTAGGACCTCAGACTTTTCTTAATCCCTTTAGGGTTTGTTCTCTTCCTTTGCCCTACATGGGCTCTACCTTCCCGGCCTCCTGAGAACTATCATTAAGAAAGAAATTTCGAGAAAAATAAATCAGTTAAAAAATCTCTAAGATTTGGTGATAAAAGATTGCAAGATAGGGAAGCAGAAGGAATGAAAAATAAAAATGGGGAAATAATTTGTGTTAGCTCTTACGACATGGCAGGTGTGGTAGATCTCTTCATAAACACTAAGTGTAAGAGTCTTCACGCGCCAGTGTGTTTTGAAGGGGATGAGAAAAGATTTGCACTTTCCTCTTATATTTTAAAAAGAATTGTACACATTTTAGCAATCCTCCTTTGGTTAAAAATGACTTTCATGAATCTCATTATGAAATTTGTAAGGTGTGATTTAAAGCACTCTGACTTTTAGCAAATCCCCCGATAACACCTGAATGGATATTATTTACTTCAGAGTAACGGCAGTAAACTGTGCTTATTTCAACAATGCAGTTCTAGCCCATGGGCTTTTGAAACTCCCTTTCAGAATTCCCTTCAGAACCTGAGGTACATTCTCCTCAGTGGTGGCAAACATTTGTTCTCTGAGAGAGAATTTGATTTCTTGAATGGCCAAAAATTAACACGGTCAGTCTAGGTAAAAACAGCTTTGGTCAAAAACAGGACAAAACTATGATTCTGGAGTTAGTGAATCTGAAAACAGTCTCCCAAAGAGGAGTTTGAAGAAACATTTCACACAAAGGCAGCCTGTTGGAACAGTTTACCTTCCCAAGATGGATGAAAAGTCATTCTCTTCTCTTTTTGAGCTTAAATCGTAGTATTTAGTTCTTGCTAGCTGCTTTTCATAAAGTTTTAATTAGACATTTACAACTTGATGGTACGATTTCCCCTTTCACCTGGCATCAGTCATTTTTTTTTTCATTTCATGTAGAAAATTCATTCTCTTAGAACCCACAGAACTAATTAGCCAGTAGAGGGGCCACTGTGGATTTGCTAGATAGACTTATTCTTCAGTTTACAACATTCTTTGACATTCATAAGCTCTTAAGATAAGTGCTAAATTGTACTTTTACCATGTTCCTGATGCCAATAGCATGTGGAGGCTAGCCAGGTCTCCTCTCCTCTCTAATTTGGAAGCTCATTAGGAGACATTCACTTCAGAAGAGCACGACCATCAATGTTATCAAGTGCTAACGTCTGCCATCCCATAACAAGGGCTGAGAAACAAAATCGTTCTACACTCACACACGATGTTTGTAAATGCCTTTTGCTCTGTTCCTGTGGCAACTCCTCCATATCAAGGTTGGTAGATATGGGAAGAAAAGGGACCACGTCGGTTCCAAATGATGCTCTCTCTGGACTCATTTGTGGCCTCTGTTCACCTCCTTGTGGGCCAAGCCTGCCCCTTTTCTCCCACAGCAAAGAAAGCACGTGAGCATCGTCCCTGCTCCACCAGATGCTGAGGCCCCGCCGTAGCAGGCTAAGAGGGGATCTCGGTGTTTGGGAACACAGTGGAGTCACCCAGGCTACGGGGGTGCCTGTTCCACAGAGGTCAGCTGTCCCCAGCCCATTGGAAATTGGCATCAGGCTAAAACAGGGGGTGTGTTCCCTCGGGCCATATCGCAGGAGAGCTGTCGGAGGAGGAGCCTCAGGCATCTTAGAAAACCCAAGTTACCAGGCTCAGGGAGCTGCTTGCAAAGAGCCTTCCAGATGGCAGCTCCTAAAGGCAGGTGTCCTGCTTACTGACCCAGCTGGACATTTGGGACTGGGGGGTCCAGGTTTCCCTCCCCTGGTCAAGAAGGAGGATGAAGGACTCCACACTGGCCTCCTATTAATGTGAGTGTTGACCTTTGTCACTGCTGTTTACCTAGGGATTTTTATGTGATTCTTATAACTTAGTTATCACATGTATGTAAGCTGAGTGCATTACTTAGAGATTAATGTGAGTGTTTGCCTTTGTCCCTGATGTTTACCTGGGGATTTCTATTTGAGTCATATAACCTATTAACATCATATAGTATATTTTTTTATTTATGTAATCAAAGCTTTCTGCCCCTAGATTTTAAACAGCTGTTATATTTATCTCTTTAAGTGATTTTACGGAATTACTAAACACCCAGGATGACTTCCTAAAATAGGAAGAGAAGACAGGTTATTCTTCTAAAGTAGTCTCAAACTAACTATTTCCCGAGGAAGACGAAGAATGTAGAGTTAGATTCTGAATTAAATCCCTAAATTTGCAATGTTTCTGCATGGTACATTCTACTGACAAATTTGCTGCCACGTTGAACACACAGAATCTGCTTTGGAAAATGGGTTTTGCCTGGAATCAATATTTTTCTGTAGGGTCACATGGCCTGTCTGTGGTGGTTGGCTGCCTAAGAGGTAAAGAAAGAGAGAATACCAAAGAAAATTAAGGCTAAACTAGAAAGATGATATCCTATGGTCCTTCCTTTCTCTGACCCCCTGTTATTTATTTCTCAATCCTCCTTGAGAAGTTGGCAGTAACTTAAATAAATGTTGTTTCTACAGATAACTCTAATAATTTTTCATAGTATTGTCTGCAAATTTTATTGAGAGAAATTTGATTGCAAAACACCTCTCCCACTCTGCCCACATCAAAATGCCCTCTGTTTTTGATATCTATAAATGTGGCTTTAATAAGGGAAAATATATAGACTCACCAAATGTTCCTGTATCATTGCCTTTCCTTTGTTCTCTCTCTCTCTCTCTCTCTCTCTCTCTCTCCTTCTTATTTTTGAGTTTTGGGGGTAAGAGAAAGAATGGGTAGGTCTTATGTAGAGACAGTAGTGATAAAAATCACTAACTCTGAGTGACACAGGTCAAATTTCTCTGTACACTGGCAAAGAAATACAGGGCCACTGCCAAAACCACAGAGTAGTCTCCTAAAAATCCCCTCAGACAGCCCTGTTTTAGAGTTAAGCCTTTTCATTTATATTTGGACAACCACCTGTTGACTTCTACTAGAGCTTGTCAAGGGCGGATAGATGGTGGGAACCGGGAGCATAATTAGCCCATTTAAAGGGCTTGATAGTCCCCTTTGAAGAGGTTGCCATTGTTTTCAATGGAGCCTAGTCAAGGCTCATAAGATCAAAACATGAAAAACAAAGAGGGAAGAGTTTACTTGGGGCAGGGTCCTGCTCTCCTCTTGTGATTATCACGGCATTCTCAGGCCATCCTTTTTAATCCAGGAATCGATTAGGGCAGTCTTTACAATGCACTTCCAAGTCCTAAAATGCAGTGGGCAGAGCCAGGGAAAAGACGAGGGAGAAAATCCATGCTGGACGTGGAGGACACAACAGCAGGGTTTCTCCAGGGCTCCTGCTAAGGGTGCATATTGTCCAGGGCAAGGTCTGCTTCTGCCAATGAAATGGAGGAGGAAAGCAAAGCGAAGCCAGAGGGAAGAGAACGGCATGCTAAGTATGCTTCAGTTAGGAAAGTCTCTAACTCAAATCTCAAACTTGTGATGGGAAAGTTGTCCATCACAGGGTGGCATCTTTGGTGAGACACAGATAGAATGACCTCATTCTCCAGCCTGCCTGAATCATACCATGTCACAAGTATTTGGTGAGTGTCAATCATATTCTAGGCCCTAAGGAAACGCAATAATGAATCCATCATGGATCCTGCCCAAATGAAATTGTTTCTTGTTAATCATCCTTAATAATCCCTAAACGAGGCAAGAAAATAAAATTCAAAACTGTATGGTCATTTTTACAGAAGAAAAAAAGAACATTCCAATGTCTCCCATTAGAAATACTACCTTAGTCAATTCAACATCATGAGCAGTGGATGGTGTACTTTATTTACCAACTAACATTGATTGTACGCCTCTGCAGAGCCAGAATTATGTAAAGGACTGAGAGGCATAGAGACAGCTTGGGTGAGAAGGCCAGTCTTACCCTCCTCCCCTCTGCAGTGACATCTTGACAGGGGTGAGCCCCCAGCTCTACCATCTTCCTCCTATAGCTCCACTTCCCCCTTCTACAAGTCACTCACTTCAAAGCTGTTTCTGGTCTCATCTGCCCTGTGCATGGGCTCTGCACAGCTTAGAATTCATGGAGCTTCACTCTCATCCAGGTCTACCCCAGCCAGCCCCCAAACCCAGACGTCCAAAGGGACTTCCTTGGAGCCAGGGCAGAGTAACCCAAAGCCAAACCCAGCTGATTTGACCCTGCCCTCAAAGTCAACACAGTCAATCCTAAGTTGGAGTGTCTGTGAAATGCTAAGGGAACATAGAGAGTGCATATTTGAGTTTTGCTGGGAAAGAAACAAAGACTTCTATAGTCCCAATTAAATACAGAATCTACTACAACTAGTCCTGAGGTTGGGATAGAGCAGGCAAAACAGGGTTTCATTGGCACTATGGTTGTCCATCAGATGCTCAGTTCCTCAGATTTGTCTTTCAATTCTCCAGACAGTCAGCTAAAAGTAGTGTTTGGCTTTCAAAGCAGACAGTGAACACACATGGCATCTCAACACAACAGGGTAGCTAGTAGCAGGGGAGGCGCTCAGCACAGCCAAAGAGAGTGCATTTCCACCTGCCACTTCTTCCCACCCCACTTCACTGCCTTGCTAGCCTATCCCTCATCTACGCTTTCTCTCCAGACAGATCCCATCCCTGCTATCCACCCTGCGGGCCACTGCCAGATAATTCTGTCCAAAAGGCCATTTGCACCTTGTCCCAGAAGATTCTAATAAAAACAGATGGGAACACTCACAGGGTTTAACTGAGAAGAGTTTAATGAAGGGACTGTGTAGAAGTGGAACAGGGTTAGGGCACCATCAAAGGATGATGCAGCACCTAGGGACTAGCCAGAGTAAAAAGCCCTTACCACTCCCAGATCTGAAAGGGCAAGGGGAGGGGGGACCTCTAAACTGGTGAGAACTAAGGATGTAAAAGAGGGGCTGCCCCCCAGATCTGGGGCTTAGAGAACACAACCACCATTGAAGCAATGGCAGGAAGAGGACAAGGCAATAAACAGCCTGATCTCTCACCTCCTGCCCGTGCCCCGCCCCCCTCCCTCATTGTCCAATGGCTGTGCCTCTGGTTAAACTCAACCAGTAGCTAGTGGGAGCCCAGCTTCCCTCTGGGATGCTCTGAAGAGATTCAATGTCTGGAGCATAGAGCAGTGCGGAAAGGGTAGAGAATGGATCTGCTGGGGGAGGGTGGTTGGGAGTGAGTTGCAAACAGAAAATAACTAGCACACAGTTATATAAAATTGTTCAGAAACTTTCAACCCAATGGACATTTATTGACTATCAAGGATGCATGTTGCCATAATAATACTTCTGATTCATACCACACCTGAAGCAAGGTTCTTTTATGTACATTATCTCATTAACTCACTTTACAGATGGCGAAAATGAGCTTCAGTTAGATTATGTCTTGGCCAAGGACTCACAGCTAATAATGACGGTGTCAGCATTTGAACTCAAGTTCGTGTGACCTGAAAGTCTGTGTGCTCTACTCAGGAAAGGTCCCCCTGTGGCGGGACTTGGTGGTTGGTGGGATGTGGGAAAGGGAGAAAAGGGGAAGTCTGATGATGTCTTTTAAAAGTTGATCTTGTTGGCTTTGAGCATGTTGAGGCCATGAATTCAAATGGGAAACTCAAGAGGGACAGATAAGTTTCTTGGGCACATGAGTCTGAGTCTCTGAAAGTAGGTGGCTGTGTCAGCGTGCAATATGAATGCAGGTCTGGAGGGTCTGGAGGTCTCAGAAGAGAAGTAAATGTCATAGCCATGGGAAGGGGGTGATGGCAGATACACTGGGGGTAAAGGGCATCACCTAGGGAGCTTGCTGCAGGATATAGGCAGGGCTTTCCAAGACCACTGCCCTCAGCAGTTCCTCATGACACACAGACCCTCCTCCACCCCACACACCTCAACATTCCTTTTCACTGATTCCAG
This sequence comes from Myotis yumanensis, assembly GCF_028538775.1. Lineage (NCBI taxonomy): Eukaryota > Metazoa > Chordata > Mammalia > Chiroptera > Vespertilionidae > Myotis > Myotis yumanensis. The sequence continues at coordinate 43,642,142 of NW_027223757.1, forward strand.
AACAAACCCTCCTCTCTGGTTAAACCCACCTGCACTTTCCAAACTCTGCCTTTCCTACTCTTGCCCATGCCTTGTCTTGCCCGCACCCCACTCCTCCTTCACAAGCACTTTGGCTTGGCTGGTGGCTCCCTTTCTAGACTCTCGTTAGTTCCCACATCTCTTCCAAACAGCACATGCTGTCTTACAGGGTGTTTTCTTATAAGAAAACAAGAAACTTAAATGGACCCAGAATTAGGGACTTCATATATGTTGGATGTAGATGGTCCACAAAAAATGTTAATCCAATCATCTGCTCATTTTGGAGGTAGCCAACCATCAGTAAGGCCAACTTTCTTATTGGACTCAAATTAGCCCAACAGTTTGGACTAGTTTGTACATTAAAAGAGCACTCCAGCCTGGCCAGAGTGGCTCAGTGGTTAAGTGTTGACCTATGAACCAGGAGGTCATGGTTCGATTCCTGGTCTAGGGCATATGCCCAGGTTGTGGGCTTGATCTCCAGTGTTGGGCCTGCAGGAGGCAGCCGATCAATGATTCTCTTTCATCATTGATGTTTCTACCTCTCTCTCTCCCTCTCCCTTTCTCTCTAAAATCAATAAAAATACATTTTTTTAAAAAAGAGCATTCCAAAAATGGTAGTGGCAGCATCATTGGAATATAAGGGTGGACTTCCAAAGGGACTACCTGAAAAGGGACGACACTTATTTAGATATATAGTACAATGGCTAGAGGCATGGTGGACTCAGGAGTCAGATTGTCCATGTTAAAATTCTGGCCCTAACGCCTTGCAATTTAAGGCAAGTTACTTAATCTAATTTCTCAGTTTACTTCACTTGTAATAGGGGTACCTATTGCATAGATTTGTCAAGCATATAAAGGTAGACAGTGTTTAACCCAGCACCTGACAGGTAATATGGCCTTAATAAATGTTAGATATCACTGTTATAATTAGTTTTAGCCATAGACTCTAGCTTATTAGAGCTAGAAGAAACTTCACAGAAAATCTAATCTAATCACTTCATTCATAGATGTGGCAATGGATGCTCAGAGATCAGGTCATGATTGGGTGGAGCTCAGATATCATAAAACAAGGCTGTGTTCTTTCCACTGCCCAGAATTATTCAACTGTAGGGATGGTGGTTTGTACCTGTACAGGCTCATGCTTTCACTTGTAATACAAGCAGTAGGGCAGAGTAATCTAGATTTTTAAAAATTTTCTGAAGAAACTCAATATTTATATTATAAAATCCAATTTTTTATATTTTTATAAATACTGTTAAATTGATTAAATATGAAAAATACCACTGTAACATTTAAGACAAATTTTCATAAAGCAAAAGTTTTACACTGGTTTGTAATCACAAAAATCATTGCTAGTGATCCTAATTCATACCAATGGTTATGGCAATAACAAAAGCAAAATATGGAGATACGTTTAGAATAGAAATCACTGGGGCATTTTGGTTTGTGGTTTTGTTAGACCACTATCTAAGTCACAGGAAAACACTTGTAATGAAAATGCTCACCTATAGATGGCAAACTTATACTGCGGGCATTCTGTCCTTGAGTGCCCTTGCACACAAATGTCACTGGGGATGGAGATGAAAGTGAAATTTAAAGAAAGCAAGAAACCTAAATGGATCCAGAAATAGCATTCTCACATAAACTCTCACTAATGAACAAAGAAACCCCACAGAATTTCACAAAATACTTAGTCTGATTCATCTGCAAAAACACCCCATGGAATTGCACTGAATGCATTTATTCAAAATATATTTCCGGAGTCCCTACAACATAGCCCCCTCCTTCCCCAGGCTTGGAGTGGGAAATAGATCCCTGCCTTGAGAGCCCTGACAGCCCAGCGGCCTTCCACATGCAAAGTTGTCCCTGATTTCACAGATGAGGACACAGGAGCTCAGACGTACTGGGGGAATGGCAGTCGAGGCTGGAGCCCCACTCTGTGGATTCCAAGTCCGGTCTCTGCCATTCTGTGCTGTCCCCAACATAAGGCAGAAAGCAACAAAATGATCCAGGATCTGGGGACAGTGGGATTTCTCACTCACAAGGGAGCCCCAGCCAGTTTTTCCAGAGCCTTTCTGAATAGAGAGGCCTCAGCTGCCCCAGCTCACACAGATGAACTCCCTAACCACGGGGCGGGGGGGAGGGGTAGTCCTAGAGAGCAGCTCAGGACCTCCTGCAGCCTCTGGGGAAGCTGGTTTATTAACAAGGAAAGAGCCTTCTACCCTACTGTTAAAACATCTTTCTATATAGTCCAATCTTTGTAAATGTGTTTAATTAGAACAGTATTAAATGCCTGCTTAAGCATATAAAGAGAGTAAACTCATTTCTTGTTCTTTTCAAGAGTTTCCTATCCCAGACCTATTCCTGTGGATTGATATACATGTGGATATGTGAGCGTGCATAGAGTTTTCTTCACCACTTCACATAGCCTTCTGCCACTGTATCTTTTTTCATTTAACAATGTGCCGTGGAGAGCTTTATGTATCGATGCCACTCAGTTTAATGTGGCATGGTGATGTATAATTTGGATGTACCACTCCCCTACTGGTGGGTAGTTAGGTTGTTTCTACCTTTCACAATTATAAACTGTAGTTCTGTAATGAAATCCCTTTACATGTAACTGTGCACATGTGCAAGTATCTCTGAATGATAAATTCCTAAAAAAGAAAAAAGTTTTGGAGAAAAGCATAAATACATTTAAAAATTTTATAAATACTGTTAAGCCTCCCTCCCCACCCCACCCCCTCCACCCTCTGACACACACACAAAGACTGAACTGACCTTTTTTGTTGTCTTTTGTTGGCTCTTTCCATTAAGTCTATGTTCTCATTCTGTACTCTGGGTCACATTTATGCCATGTTCTAACTTTATACTTGAAGTCTTCCTTCTCCCTCTTTCTCGCACACTCAATTAATTAGAAAGCCCTGCCAGGTTTACCTTCAAATATGTCCAAAATTCAAACACTTCTCACCATTTCTGCTGCTGCCACCTGGTCGGAGCCACTGTCCTTTCTCTCCTGGATCCCCGCAGTAGCCTCTGACACAGTTCCCTGCTTCCGCCCCTGCCTCCTTCAAACTATTCTCAACACAGCAGACAGAGTGACCCTGTCAAAACCAAGTCAGATGATGGCACCCTTCTGCTCAACACCCTACAACACATCCTTACTTCATCCAGCGTACTGTCCTCTCAGTGACCTCCAAGACCCTCTGTGATCTGCCTCTCTTGCCTTTGCTCCTCCATTCTGCTTTTCTCCACTCCCTTCTGCTCCAGAAACTGACCTTCTTGCTGTTCCATGAGCACTCCAGGCACGCCCTTCCCTTAGGGTCTCCGCTCCAGCAATCCCATCATCCGGACATCTGCTCCACTAACTCCTTCACCTCCTTCAACTCTGCTCAAGTTGCACTTTTTCAGCAAAGCCGCCCTGACACCCTCATTTAATACTGCAAACATCTCCTACCCACACCCTGCACCCTTTGCTCCTTTTTCTTTTCCCACAACACTTACAACCCTCTCCCCTACTAGGCAATGAACTTTTTTATTACATTCATTGCCTATGTGCCCCTCTCTGAACATAAGTGCCACATGGGTAGGAATCTTTACTGTTTTGTTTACTGACAAATCCTGATACACAAAGCAGTACATGATACACAATAGATGCCCAGTAAATACATCTATTGAGTTGGAATTGTCCTTTCTCCCCATTGCAATTATAAAACAGCATCACAGAGGTGTGGTTTTGACAGTGGCATTCCTTGGTAGATGATGTTTTCCTTTGTTTCAAAAAGGAAAAATGGAAAAACTGGACATTATCAAATTTTAAAACCTTTGCTATGTGAAAGATCCTAAAAAAGAGATAAAAAACAATTTGGGAAGAAAATATTTGCAAATCACATATCCATTAAAGGACTTGTATAAGTAGAACACATGAATAACTCTCAAAATGGAATAGTAAAAAAGAAGGACACGATTTAAAAATGCATTAAGAACATGAACAGAAATGTTAACGAAGGGAATATAGAGATGGCAAATAAGCACATGGTGAGATGTTCAACATCATTAACCATCAGGGAGATGCAAATTAACAGCATACCAATATCAGACTGTCATAAAATAAAATAATGATAACATCAAAAGCTGGCTAGGATATGGAGAAATGAGATTACTCATACATCATTGGTAGGAATGTAGACTGGTACACTAACTCTGGAAAATAGTTTGGCAGTTTCTTTTAAAACTTAAAAATGGACTTCCCATACAACCCGGCAGTTGTACTCTTGGGTGTCTAGCCCAGAGAAATAAAAACATAACAAAAATGTGTATACAAATGTTCATAGTGTCTCTTACATAATATCCCCAAACTGGAAGCCACCCAAATACCCTTCAGAGGCTGAATGGTTAAACAAACCAGGGCACTGCCATACCATGAAATACCATTTAGCAATAAAAAGGAATGAACTATTTGATGCATATAACCACTTGAATGAACGTCAAGGGAAGTATGCTGAGCAAAAGCATCAATCTCAAAGGTTCTATCTTATATGATTCCAATTATATAAAATTCTTAATAAAATTATAGAGCTATGAAACAGATTAGTGGTTGGGAGGGACTAGGGATGGGGTGGGGGAAGGAGCAGGTGTGGCTATAAAGGGTAGTATGAAGAACACTTGAAGTGATGTTAAGCTCTGTATCTTAATCAGGGTGGTGGTTACACTAGGTTAAACAGGTGGCAAAACTGCATATAATGAGAAAGGGTGGGTGAGGAGGGTGGGGAGAAACCTGAATAAGTTCTGTAGATTGTACCAATGTTAATTTCCTGGCATTGAAATGTACTAAATGTCATACAAGATGTTAACACTGGGCAGGCTGGGTGAAGGGTGCACCAGACTTCCTGTACGTTTCTTTGCCATGTCCTGTAAATCTATAATGATTTCAAAACAAAGTTAAGAAAAGCTTCCAGAAGAAATCCAGGCCAGTGAGGAAGCTCCTCTCCTTTCAGCCCAGAGATGCTTCTGCTCCTTGGTTTTGTGAGCGTATTTGCCTCTTGAGTTGCTCTCTTTATTTTCAACACACATAACCCCTTTTTACTTGGTCTTTTGCTAAAAGTTCCAATCCCTTTTCAAGGGAAAGTCTGGGAATACTTTACTCCTGAGTGGTTCTGGAGAAGTTACTCAGCACAGTGTCCTTCAGCCTTTCTTTCGGAACATGGAGAAATGCCACCTGACCCCTCCCTCACAGAAATACTGAGGAACACCAATCCATAGAAATTCCAACAAACTCCTCCCATGCTGAATTCTTAGAGCGGCTGGGCACCAGGGAGGCACTTCCCTGAGATCCCTCCACATTCTGCTCCCTGCACAGGTGCTTCCAACACTGAAACAACCTGAAAGCTGGTCAGGTTTCAGCTCGTTCTAGCTAGAAAGATGTGAGGACCTCTGTAAGCTGCAGCATTGCTGATCACTGGGTAACTGCTATAGTTATAGCATAATCGTTATAGTATAATAATACGTTAAATATTACGGGGCTACCGTGGGTTTATACCTTTCCTCAAATTTCCAATTAGTCGAACCGAGTGTGATTTTTTTAAAAGTTATTTTTAAATGCATAAATTAATTGTTTAGCAAATAGAGTTTTAAAAATAAACATACTCAGCTATTTTAAGCCATTTTCCTCTGCTTTTGACCAATCAATTTTCAGACCATTTTGTACATGTCAATGTCAACTTCTTTGCAAAACGTCACTCATTCTCTCTTTTTCTTCATCACGGTAACATTCCTTTTTCACTCTCACACTTTCTCTGGAGCATGCCCTCACTAAACAAATTTGCTGTGTCACTGCCACTTTTGCACTTCGCTGGAATAAAACATTATTTGCTGGTCACTCATTAACCACCGAGACCCAGGCATGATCGTTTCCAATGCATCTTAATAAACATTCTTTGACATGTGTCACACGAGCTCAGAATCAACAAGCTGGGCAGGTGCTATATGATATAGTGCCTTTGAACAAATTAGAAAAAGCACCTTCTCTGTGTAGGACACTGGACGGAGTCATCGCTGAGTTTTACTCTTGACTTTCCCAGGAGGGGCACAATCTCCTGAAGTTTAGAACAAGTCCAGAAACACAAGCTGAGCTCCTCCTCGCCTTTACACTGGCTCACGGACTTGCAGTGTTTCTAAAAGCAATCACTTGACCCTTGCATGACGAAATTTTTTTCCTGAGTCCCAGTAAAAGCTATAGAATACTTAACACATCAGGTTTTATAAACTCATCTTTTTATATATTTTTCTACTTGTCACCATGATAGTGGTGCCAATATTCATTAGGAGATCAGCAGATCAACTCAGCTCCAAGACCAGCTCAGACTGTTTTGGTTAATGAGGAAGGGGGAACTCTGGCAATTTTGTCCATGTTTAGTTTCTCCTCTCCCAGTGCAGTGCTCTGTGACTCACAGCCCAACATGCATGACTTGCTGTCTAGAGCCTGATGCAAACGCTCTCTTGAGTTGAATGAGAACATTTGACTCTGTCAATTTGCAGTGGAACACACCTCCCAGATTTTCTACACTATGTGATACCAGCTCTGGACATTTCTCATTCATTGTTCATCTCTGTCAGCTAGTCTGAAAATTGGAACCAGAAACACTTGACAAATCACTGGCTGCATCATGGTTAGGTGGTGATATATTGCTGCTGCTGCTGCTGCTGCTGCTTATTCATGAAACTGGAGGTTAAGACTCCTTTTCTGAGATGTAAACTAGGGAAAACCCCACATAAAGCACCAGCGTTGGACAGAATATCACATAGACAATTTCCAACTGAAATGCCAGTTATTAGAAGTCATGTAGAGTCAGGAGTTGCCATGGAATCCATTTGTTTCTAAACCAGCTCCTCCTGCTGGAATAGTTTCTCATTATCATGTCTTTCTTATGGGGGTGGGAGAGGGGGAAGGGAGGGAGAGAGAGAGATCTGATATAAAACTATGTTAATAATTCTAATATACTCAAGCCCTAAAGTGAATAAGAAATTACACATTTTAAACAGAGTTCACATCACCTTTAACACACATTTATGTTGCTGTCTGGTTTGGAGTAAAACAATCCCATTGCTATCATGGTTTCTTTTCTATGACTCTGATTATTCCCGGAGAATACATGATGGCTTATCATTTGACACTTAGCTTCACAAACAAGTTATTGGATCTCCAGGAGTGAAAATAAATATTAAAGCAGATTTGAACCAGGATAGGCTGCACATTTGCAGTACGCTGATTTTCCTCTGTTTCCTCCAATGTATCATTTTTATTTAGATTCTTAACCAGACCATTACAGCTTTTCCTCCTGTGAAACTGCTGCCAGAATGAATCTATTCCCTTGTTCCCTCCAAGTTATTTGTTTAAATCATGAGAAGTGATTGGTTGGCATATGTTAATACTTGAGCCGTTTTTGTGGTTAAGTCCCCATGTGTTTGTAGGTAAAATACGAAAACATGTTGATCAAATATCAACTTGGGTCAACTGAATTTCAAAACATACAGAATCCATAAATTAACCACTATTTTAACATATGTATAATATAATTTATCATAATTAGTCAGGAGATCTGTTGGATGAAGACACATTAAAATCACATTTGCACATTTATCTTCTCTGTTTGGCATTATACAGTATTAAATGTTTCATATGAGGAAAAAGTGTTAGTAGTGGACTCCAGAACCTTGACCCTGTATTTCTGATGGTCTCCACTCCCCACTGTTCTAGTGAGCTCTACCCCAGGGGTTTAAGAAACCCTCATCTCCATTAAAAGCCAAGTCCCAGCTCTTCCTCCCACCCAGGGACCTTAACCCACTTCAATGGCCAAAGGGCCCACCCTCAAATGTTTCTGGAAAGACAATGATGGGAGACACATTCAAAAGGCCCCTAGGCATATGAATAATTGTTTCAACCTCCACAATGAAAGAAAAACAGTCTAAAAGCAGAGTGATTTTTTTTCATTTATCAGATTGACAAAAAAAAAAAAAAAAGTTATAATATGCTTTATGGCAAGTCTGTGGAGAGGCATTCACCCTCCCACATTGCCAATGGGAGTGTCATTGGAACAACTCTGGTGGACAATCTGTCAGTATCTATTAGGAGTACAAATCCACATACCCTTGACCTAGCACCTGCACCTTTGGGAATCTGTCCAGTGGTTACACTTGTACACAGATAAATGGCGTGTGTACAGTGTTACTCATTGCTGTGTTGTTTGTGATAGCAATGATGGGACACAACCTAAATGCCCTCATTGGACGATAGGTTAACTTATGCTGATATTTCCTTAAAATGGAATGCTATTCAGATGTTTCGGAAAGAAAGGGTGAGGAAGCTGTCATGGAAAGTGAAAAAAAAAAACATGGTACAGAACAGTGTGTGAAATATCACTGTTGATGTTTGCTTGAATATATATGAAGCAACTCTAGGAAGATAATAAAAAGTTAAATAGTTGTAGAGCCGCAGACACCAGCTGGCAGCCCAAAGGTGCATTTGTTTGGTTTGCAGAGCCTTGTAAAATTGGATTTCACTTAATAATTTGCTCTCCAGGTAATAATAATTTTTTAAAAAAGTGAAGCAGGCCAGGTGCTAAGATAAGGAATGGTGCTGGTAACCTGATCTGTTTGGATTTCCACCAGCTTTAGGGTCTCACCTAGGACGTGGCTAAAGCAGGATGGAGGGTCTGTGCAGTGGGAGCGCTGCTGCTCTGGCCAGTGTCACACCGAATAGAGCTGTGACTCACAGACACATATCCTGGTACCAAACCTCTCTCCAGGCTTCCCGAAGATGCTTAGGAGCCACAGCTGGGACAGGCACGCCCAGCACCCCCATCCTCCCCGTGTACCTCAGAGTAGCACTGACTTATCCATTTGTCACAATAGGCACAGTGTCCAGGGCCCATGATAGTTTTAGGAGCCCACAGAATATTTCAATTTCTTTTACAATCAGAAGAAACAAATAAATAGACAAATAATGAGTATATGATAATGAATCCAGCCTGAATTACACTCACCTTTATACCAACCCAATTATAAAATATAATCTTCAATATTTTTATGGTGGAAGAGGCATATAAAAACATGACAAAAGTGCCCAAGGACTGGCAGTCATAATCCATAATGTCCCGCACAGGAGGCCGAACCATCAGAGGCCCAATGGGCACAAGCAGGCCTTCTTCCTCCAGGAACTGCTCCCCTGCACCAACACTACACATATAATGGACTCTTCATGCTTAAGTACTCTGACAAAATTAGGGAATGGTTTGGGGACAGAAAGGAAAACCAGTGCTTATCAGCTATTTTTTCCAGTGTATTCTACCCCTGGTCTTGACCCAACCCTCTTGACTTCTTCCCTGTAGCCCTGCTGTGTCCCTGAAACTTTCTGGGGGTGCCCCGAACACTTCTCTGCCCTTCTAAGGCCAAACTCCCCACTGAAGGGTGGCCTGGCTAGGTTCCAGGGAACCTACTCTCTATCCTAAGGCCATCATCATCTCTGCTAAGGAGGCAGGAATGACCCATCTTCAGAGGCCCAACCCCAGCACAGCCATGAGCCTCACCCCTAATCTCAAGTAGCCGGTCAGGTGAGTTTATGCCATATGCCCCAGATCCCACAATAGCAGGAGCATCACTTCCAATCGTTTCCCTCCTGACAGTCTTCTCCCAAGACAAGCCTTGACAAAGCAGACTAAAGCTACTATTCTCCAAGTGTGGTTTCCTGACCAGCAGCATCAGCATTCCCTGGGAACTTGTTAGAAGGCAAATTATTGAGTCCCACCCCAGATCTGCAGGTAAACTGCGAGTGGGGGCAGCAGTGCTCGTTGTAACAGGCCCTCCGGGCAATTCCAATCCACGCTCAAGTTACAAAACCTCCAGGAGCAACTGGTGCCCAGGTGTTCAAGGGCAGATCCCCAGGTCCCAGCCCAAAGATGATGAGTTGAGAGCGAGGGCGGGACTCAGAAATGCGCCCCAAACGCCCGTGGCCTCCACTGGTCCAAGGCCCAGGCCAGCACGGAGGTACTTCCCGGGACGCCGGGAGGGCAGGCTCAGGCGGCAGCTATTCCAGGCTTCTGACCTGGAGGCGCAGCAACAGCAGTCAGACCGTGCCCCTAGCTGGGTAAAGCAGCTTGGTGTAAAGGGGGGTACATGCGCCCTCCTTGCGCGGTGGGAGGCGGCTGCCATGCCTCTCTGGCTCTGAGCTCCTTCTCACAGGCTCCTGTCAGAGCTGCCTGGTGTTCGTATCACCCCTCCCCTCCCACAGTTTACCGAATGCCAACTCTCTAGTGCAACAGGCATTTCTGATTCCTAATCAGAGTGGGTCTGGCAGGTCCACATTTAAAAGCAGTACTTCCCCAGCCCCTCACCCAAAGTGACTGGAGCTTGGCCAGATCTGGAAGCCGGTGGGTCCTCTGTTTATGGATTAGAGAGACCCGCCTCCTGGGAATGCCTTCCGCACTCCTGGAGGCTGGAGGGCTGGGGAGTCCTCTTCAGGCTCTCACTGCATCGTCCCTGGATACATTGGTCCCAGGTACAAAGTTGGGGCTCAGAAAAGGGGAAACTCTATAGAGACCTAATCCAAAGGCTCTCAAAGGGGGAAGGAGTGAAGCACACACCCTCTGGATCCACACAAATCTGAGATACCCCTCACTCTTGTTGAGGCCACCCCACCTCCACTCCTGAGCCCTGGCCTGGCCTGAGCTCCTGAAGTGTACACATCACATGATTTGGCCTGAGGAATCCAAGTGTCTTTCAAACCAAGGTCTCAAACCAATGTTGATCTTCAACTTTTGATCGCCTTGGTTGTGCTTCTGTGCCCAGCTTTGATGACTCACCCACACGTAATTTCTAGCTGGGTTTTTGGAAAGGAAAAGTGTAAAAAGTGCCCGTGGAGCAGCATGCACCTGTGGGCTCCTGTCCTCAGAAGGTTCAGCATTGGAGTTTTCCAGTTCTTTCCAACAGTGCACAGTTTAAGAAGCACTCCGTTTTCTAAGCAGTGAATTCAAGGTCAATTAGACCACAGGGTCAAAATCTGAGTGGAAAATATTATCCAGAATATTAAGAGAAACTGTGTAACAACCTTACCTGCAGTCGCCAATCTTATTTTTCAGCTTGGTGTCTTTTCTCCCCTTTCCCCAGCAGTGTGTAACCACTGAAACTACTACTACTACTACTACTACTACTACTACTATTATTATTTACATTTCAACAGTCAATAAGTCAGGTGCCTGAGAAGCAGTACCTCAGAAGAGGGCTATTTTACTTTTGCATACAATATCTTATAATTTCCAAAACATCCTAACCAAATAAGTCATAGTTACTGCAATTGTTAAAATATTAAATATGGCCTGACTTTTTGGAGGTTCATCCTATCCTTAGTTTACTCGCAGACCTTCCCCACTGGGTTAAAGATTTAAGGGGCTCTTGTTTCTGCCTGGACAGCCACCACAAAGTCTACACGTAGTAATAAAATGGGGCTAGAGCAGGATTCACATCCATACATGGAAGACAACAACGTTAGTCTTTCCCTGGACACTAATATTTCCCTGGAAACATTCTCCTTTCCAGTGGTAGAGAGTGAACATCTGGATGTAGCATACTGAGATGTTTAAGTGAATATCTTTTTGCATCTTGATTGTAAATATATCCTTCATCCTGACCTTGGCCACTGAGTAAAATCTGTGCCTGTATGCTTGGTACAATCGTGTGTATGTGATGTGCAAGTGTGTAGAAGTACATGTGTGCGCCCCTAGCAGTCTTTTTAAAAAATATTACTGGTGTGGAGGGTGAGGGGGGACACAGAAATCACTTTAGGTGTGATAAGATGCTCAAGCGTCAGAGCTCAGAGAGGAGTTACCAGAAGGCAGGAGACGAGGTCCCTGCCCAAGGAGGGGTTGGCGCCACAACGTGCCCTGGTCGGCTGCACGCTGAGGCCGCCCCGGGATTCCGCTGGGCATTCGCTTGGCCTTTTATAACCCAGGGGTTCAGCTTTTCCAGTCTGGGCTTTGCCGATGTTGGGAGAGGTTCAAGCGGCCCTAGGAGGCTCCCTCTTCTTGGTTCCGGGCGCACACAGACAAGTTGGTTCTAGGATCCCCGGGGTCGGACACACATGGCTCCCGGGACTAGAGCCTTAGGCGCCTGCACGTGGTGGCGGCGTCCAGGCCGGCAGAGGCGGGCTCCATCCGAAGTCGCCCCTAAGGTGGAAACGACTCCCAGGGGCACCACGTTGCGGTAGCTCTGGGCTGTTTGCCCTCCTGGAGTGTGTGCCTCCGGGTGGGGGACGGTGGAGGAACCAGATGTTTATAATCGGTGTCTGCATCTCCCCACGTTAGGACTGCGTTCCGAGGCTGCGTAGATGGTACCCCGAGGGCCAGAGGGCTGCGCGCGGAGGCGCCGCGCAGGGAAGGGGCGGCCTGGACCCTGAGGACCCCTGTTTGTCTGGGCGGGTTGCGTGTGCCCCTCTTTTCTTTCCCGGGGCTTTCTCCCTTATATTGACAAAGAGGTGGGTGGGATTCGCCTTTTAGTCTCAAGAAACGTATTTAAAATGTCCCCTGCTAGAGGCCGACATAAATTCTCAGCACACGTGGGAGGCACCCGAGGTTCCGGTTCACGCCCCAGGCTGGCTGGGGGCGCGTGCGGGGCAGAGGGCGGGGTCGCCGCGGGGGTGCGAGGCGGGTCCCCGTGCCGGGCGGGGAGTGGGGGAGCCTGGTGCCCGCTGCAGCCCAGGTTCAAAGATTAGAAAAACAGGTGTTCGGCCGCCATGCTAATGCACTCGCTGGGTAAACGCGGCTCCGACTGCTGTGTGCGGAGGACTTAGCGAGGGGCCTGCACCACATGGCGGGGCATCCATTTGTTTACTAAGGGACTTTTACTCGGTTCTTCAACAACTGGGCTTCGTTGGGACGGCGGTGCAGACTGCCTGGGCCCCCAGGACCTCGCCTCCGGTGCCAGGACTTCCAGACTCATTTTGCTCATCTTGCTTCTCCAGGCAAAACACTGCCTTTCTTCCAGGTGAAAGGCCCCCCGTACGGGGGAAGGGGGCACCGCCTAATCCTCAGGGTTCCTGCCGTGGCAAGGGTTTCAGACTCCAGAGAAAGCACGAACACACCTGCACGTCGTTTGAAGCAGAGAGAGGGTTTAAAGCAACCGCAGGCTTAACCGAAATCCTTTCTAGAACACAGACGGAGTAGAAAACCACTCCTTACCCCTGAAGTGTCCCTGCACCCCCTGGCAGGCAGTCCCATTTCACCCCTAAGGTCCGTCCAGGCTGGAGCTGGGGAAAGAAGGGTCGCGGAAGGTCCTTGCGCCTTCTGCAAACATACACCCCCTCTCTACCTGTAGCAGGGACTTGATCTTACCTGGTCTTTCTAGAACCTTGTCTATACTGGAGCCATAATAGTTCTCTGGATTCCTACCCAGCTCTTGTTAAAAGAACAAAGCGTGGTGGTCGGAACCGCCCAGAACCAGGTCTCTACGGGGCTACAGCTTCTGCTCTAAATTATAGCCCGTTCGCTTGGTCCCAGTTTTGAAACACCTACAAAGTCTCCGTGTTTAGTCCCCCCCCCCCCCTTATTCTTTCTTTCTATCCCGAATGTTCACCTCCGCTTGCCAGGTGTTTCCCAGATGTGCCAATACCCCCAGAAAGCCCTGGCTGTGCTGAGAGCTCACTGCCGTCGAAGGCGGCAAGGACGTGGCAGATGCCTGTATTTTTTAACATACACGCTTAAAGTGGTCCCGAACCTCAGCAGAATGGCACACAGCCCTCTTCAGGGCATGTTTTCTCAGCGGCAATTAGAGCCCAAAAGGAGAGGATGCGTGCGGCGTGGCTGCGTTCTCCCCCTCTTACGGCCGCGGACACAAGGGCCTCCAGCCACTGTCAGGGCGGACGCTGGGGCGCCCGCAGCCCCCGAACAAAGCGGGGAAGCGCCCGCAGGGAGGGATTCGCAGGCAGCAAAAACCGTCCTGGGGGACAAGTCAACGTTCCCCGTTGCTATCCGTTGTCTTTCCTCGGATGACAGAGAGAAGGCGAGTCAAACGGGCAGGTCTCTCCAAGGTAAAATTTGTCCGCAATGGTACTTAAAAGAGTTTGTTTAAAAGGCTCCTGCTGGGGAGTTGTGAATGCTTTCAACTCATTCACGGAGACTGCATCCTTTCCGTGAGGAATACTCAGGTTGGACTTTTGTTTTCTGAAACAAAACCCAACAAAAAGTCTTCGTTCACAGGTAACGCGACGGATATGTGAGCTATCTACTTGCATTTGGGCCTGAAACGTAGCCTCTGCTCCTCTAGGGTCCCCGCTCTACTCCCCGGAGGGAAACGCCACGCTGAGCTCTCCACGGGGAGCCGATCAGCCCCCCAACTCTACCCATTTCGAATTTGGGATTCACTGAAAAACATATATTTATCTCCCTGGCGATGAATTCGGTGTCGCCATGGTTTCAGAGAAACGTGAAAGAGAAAAGAAAGCCCAACACCGGCCCGGAGCGCCCCTCGGGCCCCAAAACTTGCTCGCGGGAAGGGCGCGGCCGCCGGGTCAGCCCTGGGGCGAACCTCGCCTGCCGTCTGGGCGACTCCCGACGTTGCCCGCCGGGAGCCCCAGCCTCTCCCCACCCCCCCGCCTGACCTCTGCGGCCCCGGGACGCAGCCCGGCCCTTGCGGGCACCCCCGGCACTTCGGAGCCCGCGCTCGGGACCGAAGGCTTAGCCTCCTGACCCTCAGGGGTCGCGGGGAGAGCGGGTCCTACACGCCGCCCGCAAAGCCGGGGAGGCTCGAAGCAGCCGCGGCTGCGGGTGAGCACAGACACCGGTGCCCGGGGCTGGTTAGGAGCGCGGCGGCAGCGCGGGTGGCAAGGCTGCCAGCCTGGAGCGGGGACGCGCGGGGAACGGAGCGTCACTCAGCTCGCGTCACTCAGCTCGTCTGGCCAATGAGCGCCGCGCCCCGAGGCGCGCCCGACCAATCGGAAGCGAGGAGGTCTGTGAATGCCACGAAGGGAGGGCGGGAGAAAGGGAGCCCGGGAGTGAAGTTGAAGCTAAACCCCGAAAGGTATAAAGAAGTTGGGGGGGGGGCGGGGTGCGTTTTCGGCTTCCAATGAGGAATAATACTGGCTTCGTAGCAACTCCCGAGGAGGAGGATTCTCACACGGCCTCACGCGCCCCAAAGCCCGCATCCCCATCCTCCCACGCACCCTCCCCCAGTGCCTGACCCGGGGAGGCGAGGGAGCCAGGGCGCTCCCGGCTGCTCGGCCGGCAGGACGCGGAGGGGCCCGCGCGTTGCCCAGTTGGCCCGTAGACATGAGTGTCCTTAAGAGGCGGGCGCGTCCGCACGCTGGGCCGCCGGCGGGGACTGAAGGTAGGTGAAGCGGCCCGCACCCCGCGCCTGCCGGGTGGCACCGCAGCTCTCCGGCCGGGGCCGGGCCGGACCGCCTCCCGCCCCCGCGCCGGCGAGGGGCCGTCGCGAACGTGCCACCTGTTAACCTGGCGCGGCCGGCCCGGCGCGGCGCCGCCCCTGCTGGGCAGGGAGCGCTCTGGGTCGGCTCGGGCGTCCCGCGGGACTTGATGTGTAAGTGCCACTTTTTGCGGAATCCCCGAGACTTCCCATCCGAGTTGGAGAGCTGGCCAAGCTGCAGGTCTGCCAAGGTTGGGGGGCCTGGAGGCGGAATTCGGAGCCGCGGAGACCTGCTCCCCGGGACGGGCGCCTGCACGGGGCGCGGGCGGGCGCGGGCACCGGCGGCGGGGTCTCTTCAAAACAGGCGTTTCGTGGTTTGGGCAACTTCCCGGGGGGCTGGAGAATGCGGTGGGCCTGGGCGAGGGCGCGCGAGCGGGCGTCCTGTGCACGGGGCTCCGTCTCTCCGCCGATGTCCCCGTACTTTGCAAAACAAACAAAAATACCGAGGGAAGCCGCGGCCCTTTCCGGAACCCGGGGGAGGGCGTGAGTGCTCGCGGAGCCGCCGATCTCTGACGCTCTGATGCTGTTGTCTTCACAGGGGCCTGAGAGAGTCGCCCGGCTGTCCTGTTCTCCCCAAAAGGGCCCGGCGCCGTCTCCACTGCCGAGGGCCCGAAGAGCAAACGTCGGGGATTATTATGTCGCTTTTCCAGGGGCCGGGGTTCGCAGCGCGGAACCGGAGGAAAGGCTGGCTCCTCAGGGGTCCTGCTGGCATCTGACATCCAGAAACTCCCAGGGTCGCCCAGATTGCTCCGGATCGGATCGGCAGCTTTCCTATCCTTGCATCCCGTATTTTCAAAGAAAATATTTTCTGTTCTCTGCGTTGGTCTTTTACCACCACCAATACACCGAAGCAAAGACAGCCGTCTTTTCATTCAATGTCTGCTTTACATTTTTTGCCCTCCCCCCCCCCCCCCCAAAAATGATCTCTAATTGAAAGTTTATTTTGGTTTTGGATGAATCTGTGGAGCGTATGTTGTAAGAAGAAAGGGGGAACGAGACACAATGAAAGAGAAGTCCAAAAATGCTGCCCGGACGAGGAGGGAGAAGGAAAACAGTGAATTCTATGAACTGGCTAAATTACTGCCTTTGCCCTCGGCTATCACCTCGCAGCTGGACAAAGCATCCATAATCAGACTCACCACCAGCTATCTCAAAATGAGAGTAGTGTTCCCAGAAGGTAAGTGACTTTGCCCAGATGGAA
This sequence comes from Myotis yumanensis, assembly GCF_028538775.1. Taxonomy (NCBI): domain Eukaryota; kingdom Metazoa; phylum Chordata; class Mammalia; order Chiroptera; family Vespertilionidae; genus Myotis; species Myotis yumanensis. The sequence goes on from NW_027223757.1 coordinate 43,658,826, forward strand.
TTTCAGACAGAAGGGGTAGAGGGTTTGCCAGCCACCACACGGGCAGAGAAGTACATTCATACTTTCTTTCACACACTCTCTGCAGAGGGAAGTTTAGCATGGCTGCTTGACTGAGGACCTTTCGGAACTTAGAAATCCTCTTGCCTTTTTGTGGCTCTTTCTACTTCCCCATTAATACTTTCTGTTCAGCCCATCAGATACGTTTGGTTGGGAAGTAGCCCAACATTGCTTTTGTCAACACTTCAGATACGGGGCTCAATTGGAAGTACTACTAATCCAAACATGACTTTTTTTTTTCCCCTTCATTCCTCTCATTAGAATTGTATCTAGGAGAAGGCAGGAACACTGCCAAATTCTTGTATTTTTGCTATGTATAGATAGACCCCGTGTAAATGAAGCTAACTAAACTAGATAATAATTTCTCTATGTTTATAATTTTGCAATGGAGGAGCAAGCATGTTCATGAACAAATATGTCCTGAATTTACCCAATCTCTTTGACTGCCGAGAGCAAATTTATCTTGGGTTTTTGAGATAGTCACAGGTTCTGAAGCTAACTCTGGAGCATGTGATTTGCAACTCTGGGTTTGATATTATCGCTGAGATAATAGGCTAGTCCCGAAATACATAAGATTGAATTAAGATGGCTCGCCCACTTAGAAAATATCTTCCAGGTGGTAGGTAGGTTGGCAGAGGGGTCCTGGAAAAGTTATCTTATAAGGCCTAGAAGTTAGAATCGCTGAGCTGAGTTGTTGACATGGTTTAAAAATGTGTATTTGGATGATGAAGATTCGCTGTGTGAGAACAGAGCAGCCTTCGAAAAACATTCTCCTGTATAAAACCACTTATACTCACTGGGAAAAGGACACTTCTCTCTCCTACTTCCCCATCTTTTCTCTACCCCCATTCAAATAACATCAACAGATTTAAAATATATACATTTTAGATATGTCTTTTCTGAGGAAGGGGATTTGAAATGTAAAGGAGAGAATGCCGAGTAAACAAAAACCCAAGAGAAAGCACCCTGTTTGTTTACAAAGCAGAACTTCTTACAGTATTTGACCCAGAGAGGTTTATGTTACTGTTGATTTTGACTATGGGGTTTGTTTTCTTTTGAGAGAATACTGGAAAGGAAATAGTCATTATTTGGTTTGGAGTTTTCAATTTGCTTGATCTTGACTAAAAGTTATTATCTGAATCAAAATCTTGCAAAACATGCACCCAAATAGTCAGGGGTACCAAAGGAGAAATTTCAAATTATAGTTCAATTTTACCCTAAAACTACAGGCAGTGTTATACTTGTTTTGTCTTAAAGCAGTTCCTTGAATAGTCTCTTCTGACCCTGGAAATTACAGGAGGAAAGAAATAAAAACCTAAAGTACCTAAAAAGTAAAGACCAAAAAGAAAAAAAAAAGGAGGAGACATACATTAAAAACCACATTTCCCATTAAACTCTGCTGAGAATTGCTAGTGGGAACATTATTATGATGCTACACTGCCTTATGTTTAAAAAAGAGATCTTGTTGTCTTTTATACTGTCAGCGCCTACTTTATAAAAATAAAGCTATTGCGAACTCCACTGTTCCCTCCGTTCCTAACAGGATTATTAGCCGTGATTTGTCAGCCCCTGCGGTCTCAGTGGGCTCCCTTTCTGCGTGATTTCTAGCGGGTCTCATCAATTATCAGTGCCAATGTCGCTGGCTGTTTGATCAGAAGAAGCATATGGTGCTGCTTGTGGGGCTGCGAGTAATCTCGGGATGAAGAGAATAGTAGGTCCGAGTTCCTGGGTAGCCACAGAGAGGGACCCCAAAGCCCGGGGAGTTGCCAGGCCAGGGCCCTCATCTGTGTCCTGCAGACCCTGGGCAGGCATGCTGGCCAGGCCCAGAGGGGACAGGACTGGTTTCTGTCATTTTGTTTTATTTTTTAAGAGAGCAAGCTTTCTTATTTAAGTGCGAACTCCACAAATTGTAAATCTCAGGATACAAAAAAAGGAGGAACAAAAAGTAAACTGTTTTAGCCAACTTGTTATTTTTAAAGAGAGCACTGGCGAAGACTCTGGCTGGAGTCTAGTTGTTGGCTAGGCTGGTCCCGGGTGGCTACCTTAAGGGCCACTGTGTTTTCTGCAGCCCCCTCACCTTCCTCACAAGCCCTGGGCCCCTCCTCTCCCTTCAGCGGGTGAGTGTAAGTTTATGGGGAGGAGGGGATGGACGATGTGTGAACTCTGGGCACATCATTTATTTCTCCAGCTACTGTTGAGCTCATAACTCACCCCACAGCCTCCACACAGTGAGTTAGACAGGGTCATCTGAACAGCTGCTGCTAGGGATGAGGTTTTAATTTTGAGGGTAGATTAGCTCCAAAAATTCAAAATCCAAACATAGCCTTTAAAAATATTAAACAGCAATAGTAGTAAACAAACAAACAAAAACACCCAGTAGTTTTAAGGGAGTAAAATAATCACAAGAGGAAGAACCAGGCACAACCTGCAGAGGGTGCCAAATTTGGGTTTAGCTGTTGACTGAAGGCAGGGGATGGACAAGGTTGGCTCCATAGCAGTGGAGAAACGGATACTTTATATGGGGGAATAATCTCTTTTTTTAGTGATGAAAAATGAAAACAATTTGTTTGACAATATGGTTCATTTTTACATTTGACACCATCCTAGCACATAGTAGGTCTTCAGTAAAATTTTATTTTAAGGACGGGAGATAGTTGTTTCATAATGGTAAGCATTCCATCACATGTAACTTGGATTTTGCAAGATATATAATCTAAAATAATTATAAATCTGGTGACATCTTATAAGCATAACAATGACTATAATACTTCATTGTTTTTGCTCATATACATTTCATCTGTACTAGTTTGTAATGCCAAAAGTCTTAAATCCACAAACAAAAATCCTTCCATACTTACATCTGAAAAATGTTTTAATTCCTAAAATATTGTTAGCCCCTCCAGTTGCTGAATATCACCCTCCCCTCTGTCAAAACTCAGCTTTTATTTATCTGAATAGGTAAAATTGAGCTGTTGAGGGAGGAGGAAATGAGAGAGAGGAAGTGAGAGAGTAAAGAAACGGGATATGGATGTCTGGAATAACAGAATAAATCATTAGATTGGAGATTTCACAGTAAAAAAACTTAAGGAAAATTACTGTGAAATCATTAAAACTGCATATCTCCCAATTGGCAACATATCCTATTCTAAAATAGCCCTGCAAAGGGAAAATTAGGGCATTTAGAAATGTATGATGTGATCAAAGTGTGATCAAAGATAGAAAAGCAGGATTAAAAAAAAGAGAGAGATGATGTGACTTTATTTGTGTGCAAAATAGGACAAATTCAACTGAAGAAATATGTATTTGTTATTCAGCTATAGTACAGTTTTGGCTGGGGGTAAAGTGGCTTATAGAATAACCTTCGAAAGGATCGGACATGTTTTCAAATCTATAGTCATTCAAAATCTTGGCAACATCACACTACTATTTCATTCTCAAGATGTCTTGGGAAAATAAAAATAATTATAGAATTGAAATTAGTAGCTGTGCAGGAAAGTGACTCTCCAGAAGGGCTAGAAGGACAAGGATGATTAAACAAACCTCCACAGACCTTTCCTATACTATTCACCTCAAGACTGAAACCCTTTATCGCCTTATATTTTTTTGAGGCGGGGAACTAGGAGAGAAAAAGAGGCCCCCATTTCCCACGTGGATGGTGATTTAAAGCTGTTTTCCTTGCTGCTTGGGGAAATGATTGAGCATTAGGTTTCCGTGTTTATTTTCTTACATAAGTTTTTCTCATTTAAAAGCCTTTAAGCACAGTTTACGCCTCCATGCTGGTTTTCTCTATTTGATTCCTGTTTTGATGTTGACTTAAAATGTAGATGCAGAACTAACCTCCGTGCAGAGCATTTGCAAGGCAGATTTATGTGCTAGAAATTGTAGGTCAGATCAATGAAAAAAATATCTTTTTTTTCTTTAAACGAAGGATCACAAATAAAAACAATAACAAAACCCCCAACATAAACAGGGTATCTGGTGGGATGCTTATAAGCAGGGCATAATCACCCACCTGAAGCTAAAATCAGGCCAACTTTCCTGAGGACAAACGTGATTTCTAGGGAGTGACTTTTCACTTTTAGGGAATCTTGGCAGCTTTGAGGTTCTGCAGACACAAATGTAGATACAACCAAGTCCGTGGATTTCTGCTGCAGGTCTTTATCTGTCGGCCCAGGTTTTTCTCAAGAGAATGTTTAGGCACAGCTATTATGTTATGGTTTTCGCAGTCCACTCATTGTCAGTTTCTGATCCATGGAATTTAGATTTTTGTGGAGGTGAGAACCTTCAATTATTTAGCAATGGGCATGCTAATCAGAAAGTACCAAAACAGAGCCTGAGAACTGCGTGGCGAACATTATTCTGCAGGTAGCTCCATCGGGCAGGCGGCTCCTGCACGGAGTCCTCCGCCTCGGGGGCTCAGACAAAACCAGGGACAGCGACCTTGTCTAAACCTCAGCCTCGCCTCCAGCACGGACCAAAGCAGCTAGGAGAAGCGTATTGTTGCGGCCGGCCGGCCAGGGTCTTGCTCTGCGGTCCGTCCGTTCCTCCCCTGAGACCCTGCTGCCTCTCTGGGGTGGCTGCAGCCTGGTAGCGCGAGCGGAAGGCCTCCGCAATGGACCGAGTCTCTGCCTGCCGAGTGTTTGAGGACGCCTCCGCCCGATTGCTCAGTGCGCCCGCTGCCCTCCTGCTGCCCGGGCTACTGCCCCAAGGACCTGCCATCATCTAAAGCGAAATCCCGCCTGAGCGAGCCGTGGTGCGGCCGTCAGAGTCCGGTTCGCCAAGTAGAACCTACGTGGGATCCGCCAGCGCCGCCAGCGCCGCGGGACAGCCCCGTCGGCATCGCCCGGCCCGGCCACCCTCGAAGGCCCAGAGTCCCGGCCACACCGCTTGACTCTTTTCAGCAGCCACTCAGCACTGTTGTCAACCCTGCGTGCACTTGTGTACCATGGTTTAGTTAGGACCTGGCTAAACCCCACCTGTGCCTGCGGCCCGCAGTTCCGTTCTCTCCCGCGGGCTCGGGAGCCCACAGCCAGCGTGGCCCGCACGCTCCATCCGGACTGGGAAGCCCTCGCTCGGGGCCAGAGCGCGACAAGAGCGCAGAGTTTCCACCCCCGATTTACACTAACTTGAGTGCATCCCCAGGCGCGGGTGGGGATGCCTGAGGCAGACAAGAAGAAGCCAGAGCGCACACTGCCAGGTGGAGAGCAAACACGGTGGGTGGGGTTCAGGCTGCTGCGCTGGACAAAGCTTGGCCCCGCGCGGCCACCAAAGCCCTCAGAAGGTCGGCCACACCCGCCAGGTGGCCAGAGTGGGGCGGGCCGCAGCGCCGGAGGGGGTTGTGGGGGTGCCAAGTGCGTGAAGCAGTCTCCTACCCGGTGACTCCTGGATTTGGGTCTCAGTTCCTCTCTTCCCCAAGCATCCAGCCACTGAGGCTCCCGGAGCCCTAAGGCTGTTCATTGCTGGGCCCAGGGAAAGGCTTGGACAGTGCGCTGGGCGAGGATGTCGGTCCTGGGAGAAACCCAGGTGCTGGGGCAAGTCCCTCTAGACCCAAAGTCCGGAGCGTAGTCTGCGTCTCGGAGGGCTTTTCTGGCATCAGTCACCAGGCTGTGATCTGGTCCTGGGGAGCTCCTCCAGCACCCACAATGTTGCTGAAAAGGCATAGCGAAGATTTCGGAGATGGTTTTCCCAGAGAGACAACAAGAAGGACACATTCTATTGAGATACAGTGTTTGTTTATTAAAAGGAAAAAAAAAAAAAAAGAGCGGTAGAAGGAGAAGCTCTTCTCGTCCTCCCCTTCCTGCCTGAGTGAAGGAGGTGAGGATGCCTGTCTGTCAACCCTATTTTGTCAAGGGTACGAAATTCATTCCGAAGGAAAGCTCGATCAATTTATTTTTGCTGCTTGCAATAACACAGCTGGACGATGCTTTGAGCTCATGCTAGACCGGGGCTCATCATTCATTCGCCAAGAGCGGGCCTAAATTGTGCCTGTGGGATTAGGTCAATTTTAGTGGATCTACTTCGCCTCATTTGGTTACTAATTGGTTTCTTGTTTTATAAATCGAAATCTCATTTTCAGGAAATTACAAAACCCGCGCAGTCAGTCCATTGAGGTAATCCTTGGGTCAGGGGGTATTTAAATGGAAATGGCTCCTCTGCGCACTGAGGGTAAAGCAACAGTGAAACTTGTCGGAGTTTTCACATGAAATGTGAGCTAGTCCTTTAGATCCATAATAGATACATCCCTTGTAATACTACTTATGTAAATATGATAAGCCAGACTTTGAGGGAAGAAGGGGGCGGGGAGAAGCAAAATTTATCTGCTGAGGTTAATGTAGCATATCTTGGAAATCTTCCCAAATAGATTATGCTTTCCTTTGTCTTGGGCCACTTTAGCTGGGGCAAATCCTTTTGTCTAAAACCCGATTTAGTTATCGCCTCCCTCACAGAGCTGCTTTTTTTCCTTTGCAAAACCCCGTTCCCTCGGCCTCACCGAATTACAAGAGAATCTTTAGATCTTGTTCCCACTGAAATCCTGCCGCAAAGGGAGCTTGGTTTCCTCCTCATTTTAAACAGACAATCAAAGGATTTGCGAATTTTCTGCGGTAGGTCAAGTGCAGAAACGAAATCTCAGCTTACCCCCCTCGCCAAGTGAAACTGGGTGCGGGAGCCCGTCACCGCAGCAGGAAGGGAAGGGTTGGGGAGAGGGGGCCCCGGCCCACGCCCGGACTTTCGGAGGTGGAACCCGTGACCGGGCTTCAGAAGGTGTCCCGGGCAGGCTGAAGGGCGAGCTCAGCCCTAGCGTCAGAGCGGGGAAGCCCGCAGGTAGATGAAGGCAGCCAGTCCCTTATAAAACATTAACCCAGACATAGCCGTGTGACGGAGATTTCGACCAGGAACAGAAAGCAAAGGCAATGCTCCGTGAAAGCAAAAGGTTCCTTAAAAGGTGGGGGTGGGGAGGAAGAGGGCAGGGGGCCGCTAACCTGCGCGGCGGGCTGTTCATTAACCTGCGGGGTAGCCTCGTTTCCCCCGGAGGCTCCCACTAAGGAGGCCGCAACCCGAGAGACAGCCCAGGCGGGCGCCACGAGTTCGGAACCGGTCCTTAACCTCAGCACAGCTTGGAGGATTTTCAGACGATTCGGGTCGGGAGACTGGTCCCGGGTGTGTCCCAGCCGCTTTGCGGGACCTGATAATTTTAGAATAAAAACACTTGTGGGTCCCAAGCGCACTCTTTGCCCCCTTTGGGGAGCTGCGGAAGCCCCGACTCCAGAAGCAACGCTGCCTCAGCCAGCTCTTTGCACCCGAATCCCTGCCCCTGGGCCGTGGGGAAGCTTTGGGCTGTCAGGCCTCAGCTGGGCCCCCGACATGCACCGGCCAGCGCCCCCCGCCCCATCCCCGCCCCATCCCCTCCAAGCAGGATTCTTTCCCCTTTCCCCAGGGCGGCCTCCCTAGGCCACCTGCCTGTCACTCCTTCTGGGTGGGTATCTGAGAGGGAATGAAAACATGAACACGTTGTGCCAGAAAACAAGGAGGATAGTTTGGCTGAGACGGGAGGAACAAAGAGAAGGTGACAGAGCAAGGGGTGTGTGTGTACAGGCTGTAGTGTCGGTGCTCCCCCCCCCCCCCCCCAACCGTCCAGGAGGGCACCAAGGGGTTAGGGTAGCGGAGTCGCTCTGGGGAAGGACACTGGGGCGGGCTAAGGAGGCAGGCGGGGGTGAGGAAGGAGGGAGAGGAGACCCGGCGAAGGCGGGGAGCATCAGTGTTTGCAGAGCGGTGGGGAAATCGTTAGATTTATTTAGATGTGCAAACACCCAGAAAGACCCGATTTGAGCTTAAGGGGCGCTCACGGTTATTCGTTACCAGGGTTTTGATCGTTGGCTTAGGAGGCAGCTCCTGGCCAACACACTTTAGAGTCCAACTCCATGTTTTATTCTGAAAGATCCACCCACAACCCCATATTACAATGGGGGTGTGATCGTCATTGTGTACTTCATAGTGATTTGCCCCATTCCCCAGTAAATTGCCCTCTTTTTTTGGTCATGTTAAACCTTGCGTAATGGTGTAAGCATAAAAGACTTTACCTAGTTAAATTAATTTCAGCAGCAACACTCTTACAAGATGTTACCCATAAGAAGTTTAACCTCGGTCTGGGCAAGTTTCTTCTACCTGATTTTTCATTTTCTTTCTCCATATTAATTGGGGGGGGGGGAAACAGCCACAGCATCCTGAGAATTTTATTTTTTTAGGCATCACTGGAAAAATTATTTGTGACAACACTTGGGACAATCTTAATGTGGAGAGAAAGGGACTATATTTGTTAAGATGATACCTGGAAAGTAGAGAAAGTGATTAATTCTCTATATTCAGAAAGTCATGGAAATATTGCTAAAACAGTGTTAGAACCTGCAAGTATTTGATCTCAAAAAAACCTGTGTGGTGTTTTTGCGGGGTGGGGTGGCAGGTGAGATTAGGATGCGTAAGAAGGTGGGGAGGGGCTAGGAAGGAAAAGGCAAAGAAGGATTGCAAGCGTGTGTTGCTGCTGGGAGTCATCTGCACAGGCAAATGAATTTTTCGGAAGGGGATTAAAGTCAGAGGCCCAGGGGAGGGGAATGGCTGGAGAGAGAGCCCTGCTGCCAATCAGAAAGCTCACCAGGGACAAGCTGGCCCTGGCCCAGGGATTCATGTCCCTCTGGGCCATCGGTGACATTCGCCTTTTGGTAAGAATGATGATGAAACTTTGGGTGACAAATAGTGTCCCTCACCCCTCTAAGAACACTAGGGAACCTATGCAATAGCTATCGCTGGTGTGCAGTGTAAGGGGCTCTTTCAGGGCAAGACTGTCCCCAAACTCAGCCACTTGGGGTCCTGCCCAGGGGATGCTCAGCCAGGCCCTGCCCTCCCTGAGAAGCCCAGGTCCATCTGGGAGAGGGAGTCTGACCTCTGCTCAGACTGAGAGGGCAGGGCCTACATTTACCTGCTCCCGTTCTTTGCTGTCCAGGTCAGAGAGCAAGAGGAGCCCAATGGTATCTGGTTACGTGTGTGAGCTTGAATGTGTGACATAACTGTGAGACTAGCCTCAAACTGTCAGCAGGGTTGGAGTCCCATTGCTCACGAGTGTCTCTGTGCCTCCACAGGGCTCGGGGAGGCGTGGGGCCACTCCAGTCGGACCAGCCCCCTGGACAACGTTGGCCGTGAGCTGGGCTCTCATCTGCTGCAGGTACTGACGTGGCTTCCTGGTCAGTCGTGCATAAGCTTTGAGCGTCTGAGGGCCTGGCCCCACGTTTCGCTTCTTGTTTCCTAGAAAAATGGGATCCTGCCCTGACGTGTCCCTCCTGCAGCACCTACAGTTTCTCCAAAGTTAAAAGGTTTAGCTCTTAACCTTGCTTGGTGCCTTGGTGGGAGTGGCGCCTCAAGAGGCCAAGAGGGAGGCAAGGTGACAATCAGCACATTGGATTTGAAAGGGAGCTCTGACAATTAGATGGGCTGAACCCCGGGAGGGGTGCCATTTGACACCATTGGGCTGAGGGAACCAGAGCGCCTCCAAGCCAAGCTGCCCAGGCTAGGCTGCAAAACCATCCGAAATGAAGGATTTATACAGGAAATCAGGGGAATCTGGTAGAAATGCCAGTCAATGCTTTAAGCCCACACATTCTGGATCCAGCTGCGCCTGCAACTCTTTTCATCTCCTCCTGGTAGTTCCGCACTCTCTCCTCTCTCTCACCATAGGCCAGCCCAGGCCATGTACAGACAGAGCCCTGTGTACACACGTACACCTCTCTAGGCAATGAGTTTATCCAATGTGGAAGCTTCCATTGTTGCATTGTTTGCAGAATATACCTTTTTAAATTGCCAATTGTCCACTAGCAAATATTTAAAATAGTAAAACTTCTGGTGGCATTTTTAGGCTTGACACTTGTCTCCCAACCTGCACCCCCTTATTACTCAAGTCCATTGCAACTGAGGTAGGTGCCTCAAACCTATGCAGGCATCAGGGAGGAATCTGAGCCCAGGTGGGCCAGGCCTGAGCATCTCCTAGCAGGAGTGCCATGCCCTTTCCTGTCCCACAGATACCCCATTAGTATCAGAGGCCAGAGATTTCAGTTTCACAGAGTAAAGAAAGGCATTGTTTGAGTATTCCCTCACAGGCCTGGCCCCTACACCTCTGACTTTAACCAGCACTGTCCCTCCCTTTCACAGGGACAACTGCCATTAGTTGTCTCTCAACAACTGACCCCCTACTGAGTCCTGCCATATTACCAATTAATTTCCCTCATCAATATAAACAAGAGAGAACAAAAACCTAACAATCTCTCACCCCTTCTGGCTCTTGCCCAATGTTTTCCTCTCTTCATCCCAAACTTCTCACAGGACTTATTACACTTTCAACTTCCATCACTCACCCTGCCCCACTCACTCCCAAACCCCTGCAGTCCGGCACCCCTCCCAGCCATTGTGCTCTGCACAGGTGCCACCACATTTTGATATGCAGCAGAAGATGCTCATTTCTTATCCTGCCTGACCTCATTCATTCCACAAATATAGGAGGGCCAACTATGTGCCAGACAGAAAGCCCTGCCTTCATGGGTTTACATTCTAAGGAGAGCAGTCTTGCAAACCCAGGTGCTCTGCACATTGTAACAGGTGGTGTAGGTGCTGTGGAGAAAAATAAGAAGGGGCTCCATGGCCGGGTGGTTCAGTTGGTTGGAGTGTCATCCCATATAGCCAAAGGCGGCAAGTTCAGTTCCTGGTCAGGGCCCAGGTTTCAGGTTCAATCCCAGTCCGGGTGCATAAGGGAGGTAACCAATTGATGTTTCTCTCTCACACTGGGAATGGCAGTTCTCCCTTCCTTTCTCTTTGAAAACAAATAAAAACATATCCTCAGGTGAGGATTTAAAAAAGAAAAACAAGAAGGGGAAGGAGTAGGGCTGTGTTTGAGTGGCAGAGGACCTCATTGAGAAGGTGATATTTGGGCTTGATGGAGGTGACATTCTCTCTCTCCTTCAGTTGCTAAAGTACCACACTTTTCTGGATCCCTTTCCCTCCCTGTTTGCTCCTCTGGTTTTCCCATCATCGTCTGGTTGTAAATGCTGACATTTCCTAAAGGTTCCAACTCTGTTTCCCATCTCACAGCTTCAAGGCCTCCTGGGTGATCTCAGCCAACATTATCATCTCAACTCCTTTTCCCACATTTGCATGACTCCAGCTGGTTTTTCCAGTCTAGACACCCCTCCTAAGCTCCAGGCCTTTATTTCCTACTGCCAACTGGACACATCCAAATGGAAATCTGGATACACCTGAAGTTCAACATCTCCAAGACAAGAATCCATTATTTTGCTCTTCCAGATTTCCACCCACCCACACAAAAACTCACCATGCTTCTCAAAATTCCCAATCTTGGTTAATGGTGTTACCCTCTACTCAATGACATTGAAGTCAGACTCTTTCTGCCACCATCAATTCCATGGCCAGAACCATCTTTGACTTGGACTCCGCTTTCTGATTGCCTCATCCCCACTCTTTCCTCCTATAGGTGACTGTCCACATTCTGCCTGAAAAAACAAAACAAAACATGTCTAAGCATGCTATTCCCCTGCTTAGAAACTTCTGTTAGAACCCTGATGCCTACAGAAGTATCTCTAGATTCCTCAGATTGACATCTCAAGCTCTTCAAAAATCCAGCACTGGTGTACTCCCTCAGCCCTATCTCTGGTGCACAAAAATGATCAGATCCATCCTCCCCTCAGTCCCTGCCTTTGGCACATCAATCCTTCTGTCTAGGATGCCCTTCCTCTCTACTACAGTTCAAGCTTCCTCTTCAAAGCTTTGCTCAAACAGGACCTCTAAGACCTCTGATTCTTCCCCAGGCCTCTGGCCACTCAGCCTCTGGGCCTCAACAGCACCGTCTGTTCATCTGTGTAGTCATTATAGCTATCTTTAGGCCAGTCTTTATGCTTCTACTGGACTTCCAGCTCCTTGAGAGTAAAGTTTGACTCATTCTTGTCTCCACTGCCTGGATTGAAGCCCCATTCACATAAATAAAGGGACAGTGAAAGTCTGAGACTTGCCTTCATGGAGAGCCTGGCAGCTTGATGTATCAATGTAAACACGCACACATCACACTATTGCACTACTTTATGGACTTGCTGCCTGAAAGCCTCTCATCTCCTAAATCCCCGTCTCCCAGACTCTTTTCAGAGCTACTGGCCATCTGCCTTCTGTCTACAACTTTTCAGACTGCCAGCCCTTCCACATCACCCAATGCCTGCTATTTCCCAAACCCCAGGTATTCTTTTTATTAAAAGACGCTGTCACTATGGAGTCCTCCAAGACGGACAGAGGAAACCTCTGGTTCTTTCAGTGATCATCACTCCAAGAACCTAATTCACCTCTTATAGCAGACTGTGTCCCCCCCCCTCCTAAATATTTGTGTGTGTGTGTTACAGATAGGTTTGCTCTGTCTATTTTGGTGGATCCTGAATCTTGGAGAGTAGTAGCCTCCTCCATCTCTCCCTCTGGATCTCTTCCAGTGTGCTGCATTTTCCAGGTGCTTTCAAATTTGGAAAAAACAAAAGAGGGACTCTTGGGGTTGGTTTTCTATGCACTATTTCCTGCCACCCCCTCTCTACTTTGTCTCTTTGCACTTCTGGTTGGGCATCTCTAACTTCTGTCCCCCCGCCCCAATTTGTACCAGTGTCCCAGAGGGCTCTCCATTCAACTCTGTTTCTGTCTTCCCAGACCCTGGATGGTTTTATCTTTGTGGTGGCCCCAGATGGGAAGATCATGTACATCTCAGAGACAGCTTCGGTCCACCTGGGTCTTTCTCAGGTAGGTGAGTGGTCTAGGACTCTAGCCTCCAGTATTTACAGCCAGAGCTGGGGCAGGAGGAGAGGGGTGGAGGGCTGGCTGTCCCAAAGGTTTCACATGTGCATTTCTGGGACTGGAAACAGCTCAGCTGACAGGAGGGCTGGACCTCTCCCTTTCTCCCCTTCCCTTATCCTTGAGCTTCTACTCAAGTGGTTCTCAACCTTCCTAATGCCGCGACCCTTTAATACAGTTCCTGATGTTGTGGTGACCCCCAATTTCATTGTTACAAATTGAACATAATTAAAGCATAGTGATTAATCACAAAACAATATGTAATTATATATGTTTTCTGATGGTCTTAGGCGACCCCTGTGAAAGGGTCGTTCGACCCCCAAAGGGGTCGCGACCCACAGGTTGAGAACCGCTGTTCTACTCCAAGCCCAAACAATGGCTACCTTTTTGAGTCCCTAGCAGAGGCCAAATAACATGGGAGATGGGTTACATATTGGTGTCATAATGTCTTCACCAGAATATTGCCAGGGAGCTACTACTACTACTATTGTTATTTCCTTTCATGGATAAGGAAACCGAGGCTTAGCTAGGCTGCAACAGCAGAGAATTAGAACTTAGGGCAGACTCTAAAGTTCTGGCTCCTGTCCTCACAATGCTGTGGCCCTCCTGGCCCAATCTTCCAGTCCCTCCATGTGGCATCACCACTCCGAGATGGTGATACCCTTCTCTTTACAGGTAGAACTGACCGGGAATAGCATTTACGAATACATCCACCCGGCAGACCACGACGAGATGACAGCGGTTCTCACGGCCCACCAGCCCTACCACTCTCACTTTGTCCAGGGTAAGGCAGGAGTGTGCCAATCGCAGTCCCCTGGTGGCGTTGCCCCAGTTAGCCCTGGCAGGGCCCCTGGCGCGGAGCTGCCTGTCTCACGTCCCGCGCTTCCCTCCGCTCCTCTCTCCCAGAGTATGAGATCGAGCGCTCCTTCTTCCTGAGGATGAAGTGTGTCTTGGCCAAGAGGAACGCGGGCCTCACCTGCGGTGGCTACAAGGTGCGTGGCTGAGAGGGAGGATCCCTGCCACGTAGCCTGGTGTAGGGGAAGGGGGCAGGACCAGGGAACCGTGCGGTAGGGGAGGGGCTTCCCTGTGGTCCGGGCCGCCCAGGAGGGCGTTCCCCGCCTGGGTGAATGGCGAACAGCTCTGGGAGGGGGCGCATCACCAAGGTCGTTGACCTTTGTGAACCCCTGGAACCACGTTTGAAGACAGTCTCACTGGGTCCGGATACTCACTCCCCGGCTGCTGGGGCTCTAAAATCAGGGGCCCATAAAGGGCCTTGGGGATGTGTCAAGCGTCAGACATGGTCCATCGCTCCAGTGGGTTCCTAGAGTTTACTTAGGGCGTCAGATTCTGACCCCCCAGAGAGGTTAGGAAACAGAGCTTTAGTTCAAGCTGTGGTTCTCCTGGTTAATGAGATGAAACATGCAGGTTCCGGGGCACCGCTTCGCGATCCAGGTGCGTCAGGGTTGGCAGGGCCCAGGCCTCTGCTTTGTTACAAGTCCCCAGGTAAGCTCAGTGAGGCAGTGCAGTCTTTTCCTTGAAACACCTTGGAGCCCTAGTAACTAGACACTTGAACACGGGGGCGTGGCCCCCAGGGTATTCATTTATGGTCTAGCTGGGTCTCAAGGTTTTAATCCCTTCCCCACCTTTTTGGGTGGTTTCCTGGCTGCGTGGCTGAGTCTTGCCCTGCCACCCGCCTCCGCAGGTCATTCATTGCAGTGGCTACCTGAAGATCCGCCAGTACAGCTTGGACATGTCCCCCTTCGATGGCTGTTACCAGAACGTGGGCCTGGTGGCCGTGGGCCACTCGCTGCCGCCCAGCGCTGTCACGGAGATCAAGCTGCATAGCAACATGTTCATGTTCCGCGCCAGCCTGGACATGAAGCTCATCTTCCTGGACTCCAGGTGGGTGGCGGGAGGGGGAGGGGGGAGGAGGCAAAGAGTCACCCATAGCCGGAGGGCGGCCCTGTTCAGTGGGGAGCGCTCCTCGTGCATCTTAGGAGCCCCTTTTGCAGATGAGGTGACCGATGGAGCTCCGCGAGGTGAGGGTGGGCACCCAAGTCTCAGGTGGCTGTCTGGGGTGGGGCACATCCATCCCCGCACCTCACGCTCATCCCGCGGGATTGCTCTCCGCAGAGTGGCGGAGCTGACGGGGTATGAACCTCAGGACCTGATTGAGAAGACCCTGTACCACCACGTGCACGGCTGCGACACCTTCCACCTGCGCTGCGCCCACCACCTGCGTAAGGCGCCACCCTGCGGCCGCCCCGCCCCGGCGAGGCCCCGGAGGAGGAGTGGGGGAGGGGAGAGGGCGTGATTTAAGCCCCCAGCCGGTGGGGGTGGTAGCTGAGGTCCTGCGAGCGGCTGCTCTAACACTGACCCATCCTGTTTCTCTAGCATCTGAGGGCGCTCACGGGGCCGAGGGGGAATTTCTGAGTTTCTTGGCGAAATTTTCCCTGGGAGGCGTTTTATTCTCCTATAGATAGAATGCCCCCTCCCCACCTCGCCCCCAGCCTCACAAAAGGTGGGAGGAAAAACGGAGGCTAGCCCACGTGGCTCAAGTGCACTGACCCATAGTACGCGCTTGGCTTGTGCCACTGCGTTGCTTTGAGCCTCGTCTCCCGGGACTACGAGTGTGAGCTAGGAAGTGAGCTGCCCCGACCATTTGACGTAGTTCGAAAATCGACTGGGGGGAGGGGCGGAATCCTCCAACTTTAAGCGTTTCCCTCTTTGCTAATCGTGCAAATTAACAGGACAACCCATGAATTTGGGAAGGTGCCTGTTGTCTTCCTCCCCCCCCCGCCTCGGGCGCGCGCACTCTGATTAGTACCCACAGGGCACCCTGCTCTCACTGCCGGGGGCTGCGTGCGGGCCGATCTGGGGCGGGCGCGTTCACCACCGCTGCCTTCTGTCTCTCCATCAGTGCTGGTGAAGGGGCAGGTGACCACCAAGTACTACAGGTTCCTGGCGAAGCAGGGCGGCTGGGTCTGGGTGCAGAGCTATGCGACCATCGTGCACAACAGCCGCTCGTCCAGGCCACACTGTATCGTCAGCGTCAACTATGTTCTTACGTGAGTGCAAATCGGGGACTCCTTCTCCCACTTCAGGCGGCCGTGGTCGCCACGAGGGTGCAGGTGGTGGGCGCCCCCGGGATATTCGAGGCGGGGGTCCCTTGGGGACACTGGTTTTGACTCGAGTGCCGCCTGCGTTGGGAGGCGGCAGCTTGAGCACGTTCATCTTTATGAGGAGGCTTCCTTTCGTTATATGATTTAGGAGTTTTCCACCCACAGTCCATATTTGCTCTCTTCTCTCTCTCTCTCTCTCTCTCTCTCTCTCTCTTTAAGGAAATTCTGCATTAAATAAAACTTAATGCGGCAGAAAGAAAAAGAGAGAGAGAGAGAGGAAAGGGTCGGGTACGGAGCCATTTATGGATAACGAACTGGACATCTGTTTCACTTTTTCAAATCTGGGTTTGAAGTTCTTAATTTTAACCAGAATCTCCAATCAAAGTTAAGAGTTCAGAGAGAGTGATTTCCCTCCTGAACCACAAAAAGGGTTTAAGTGACCGGGAGGGTCTGACTTTAACCTCCATAAAGCCAAGGGGCCAGCTAGTGCTGCAAGTCTTGGCGGGTGCCCAGGCCCCGCTCGCGCGCGCGCGGCTGGCCAGCAGCGCCGGTGAGGAGGCTGCCTCGCAGCGCGACCTGCGGGTGCGGCTGGCGGGCTGGCCACGGCAGCCGTATTTGAGCATTATTCTTTCCAGAAACAATAATCTCTTGTGGCCCTGCAGGCGGATCACATGGTCCGGTGTGCGGCTGGTGAAGAAAGCACGTTCTGTATAATGTTTGTGAATGTCAAAAGGTTGAAGCTTTTATGAAGAAACCTTTTGTGTGCGCAGTTGCCCTTCCTTTTCTTTCTTTCTTTCTTTTTTTGGTGGAGGTTGTGATTTTAGGGTACCTCAGGAGGAGTTATTTGCTTTGGACCAGTTGACACACCAGGTGCTTAGTAGAAATGCTAGTTTGACATTAGGAAGTTGGTTAAGGGGTGCTTTTTGGAATCAGACTATAGATGATGAGGACTTGATTCACTCCACATTCTTTTAAATTGCCGATTAAAAATGTAGTAGTTGGAAATATTATGCTTGGCAATAAGGCTATTTAATTTGTGCCTGCTTAATAAGAAAATTTAATTAATAGACTTGGAAAATGAATTCAGTTTAGATGAAAATTCAGTACTTAAGAATAATGTGGTTACTAAGAATTGTGTTTTTTTCATGTTAGTAAATAGTGCTAACATAAATACTCTCAGGTTTTTGTAATAGCACAAAGGCTGTGTCTTTTAATACAGAGCATAAAACGGTAACTATTTGGGTATCATGAAACAAATCATCCATTTTATGAATGCAGCTTTTCATATTATTAAGATAAGCATAAGAGAAAATGGCAAATCATAATTCATAAAATAAGCCACTCTGTGAAGCATAAGTATTAAAGAGTGAAAAATTATGTCTGCTTACCATGGAGAGGAAATGGACATTCTTTAAGAAGGTGCTTTGTATGTCTGAGACATCACAAGCATTATACATACATTCTGTTCTTTGCTAGGTGCCTGTGGTTAGTCATCATTTTTTATCAAACAGCAGGGTATATAGTCACACAGACCCATATAAATGATCAGAATGCAAGTTAGACCTCCCAATGGGTAAACTTAATTTATGTTTGGAGTCATTTTGGAATATTCTGTTTTGTTTTCCAGTGCATAAGTGTATTTTCTGTCTGCTGTTGACTCTGTCATTCTTCACTTTACACACTTCTCCAGAGCTGCAGGATTAGGCTACCAGCTTTACATCAGATTAAAAAGATGTAATGAGGATAAATGATTTACAGAAGGAAAAAATAGCAAGGCACACGTTTTTCTGAATGTTTTATGCCTCTAAATGAAAATAGAAATAAACACAGAGGCACACAAGATGAAAAGCTGAAATTGATTACCCTTTTATGAGTCTCAGCTCCAAATCTTTGTATAAAAATTCTTAGGACAATATTTATAGCTGCAAATGTGGAAACTGCCTTAGATACAATGTCATCAAGTGGCTCTGTGTGTGTGTTGACAGGATTTTCATAATGAACAGGTTGCAGTTTGTTTGATGTGTATATCACACATCTGGCTGGAAGTTACTAATTTCCATTGTCTTAGCAAATTAAATAAATGACTATTGATTCTCTATGGTAGCAGCAAACTACTGCATACATTTGTCTTCAGGGCTAGTTCTCAGGCCTGAGAATGATAAGTAAATTCTTTCCAAATACACTACCTCAAACAATGTACTTAAAGAACCACCTCCCCTCCAAATAATTTTACAGACCAGATGTTTTCCAAATTTAGACATTTTAATAGCATACATTTTGAAGGGATTTTTCATGTCATGAAAGTAGAGAGAATTTTAAATAAGCATTTGTCAAATGAAAGTGTGACATGGTGGTGGAAGCTACATTCATAAGAAGCCCATATTTTAAATTCCTGATGCTAAATTTATTGTGTGTTTTTTTTAAATTCTTGACAATATTACAGATGTCCTGACTTTTCCTCCTCTTTGCCGCCCTCCACCCAGCCCCTGTCCCACCCCAGGCCTTCACCACACTATTGTCTGTGTCCCCAGGCTATGCATATATACATTAGATATACCTAGAAAAATTAATCATCATTATCTAACAAAAGGAATAATGAATAGAAATAGTCAGTAACCTTGTTTTAATCAGCAGCTGCAACAGCAAATATAGGAATTTTAGAGGTAGGTGGTGTATGCCCTGATGTCTTACTGGCTTTTGTGTGACCGCCATACAGAATCTTGGTTTTCTTAAATTCTGGGGAAGAGAGCAGTAGGACATTATGATTGAATTTTTAAAATTCTCATAGATTTTCTCTGGGTCCTTGAGGTTCCCTGAGGCTTCTATAGCCTTCATTAAAACATAACCCCCATCCCACCAAACCAACTACCCCCCCCAAACCCATTAAAAACCACAAACCAAAAAAAGAAATTAGCCAGTTCATAATTTTCTATAAGACAAACATGCCTTATTAGCTTTGTGTGCCACATTAAAAAAATATCTTACAAATTTTGGTGCTCATAGGCTTTGAAAAATAAGTGTGAAGTATGATAGGCCCTGCTCCCTAAATATTTTCAAGAAGATAAGTTAATGGAGTTGTGTCTAGTAACAATGAATGTTGGGGAATGTCTAGAATAATATGGAGAGGAAAGCATACTGTGTAAAACCTAAGTAAGTTTCTTGCATTCATATTTTCTTTGGTTTGTTTAATTAATAGTAAGTATTAGTTCCAACTCAAATAGAAA
This sequence comes from Myotis yumanensis, assembly GCF_028538775.1. Classification (NCBI taxonomy): domain Eukaryota; kingdom Metazoa; phylum Chordata; class Mammalia; order Chiroptera; family Vespertilionidae; genus Myotis; species Myotis yumanensis. Next base: position 43,678,102 of record NW_027223757.1, read on the forward strand.
GCATTATTACTTAGTGTGAAGGAAATTTAAAATGTGAAATACCCAATAAACAATGACAAGGAATTTCTAGAAAAGTGAAAAGCCTTGATTCTCTTTGTGTTTTTAAACTTTATATGTTTTAAAAATAACATTTTAAAATATACTTTTAAGGATAAACCAATGAGGTATAAAAATTTTTAAAATATTAAAAAATATTTTTCAAACATACAAAAAGTTGAAAGAATAGTATAATGTATATTTGTACACACATTATCTATAATATAAACCATATTTGTTTTATATATCAAATTTTTCTCTACTTATATGTGTCTATTTGTATGTGATTTTTTTCTCCATAGAATCATTTCAAAGTAAGCTACAAATATCATGATACTTTATTCTTTTTAATTTTATTTTAAAAATACATTTTTTATTGATTTCAGAGAGGAAGGGAGAGGGAGAGAGTGATAGAAACACCAATGATGAGAGAGAATCATTGATATGCTTCCTCCTGCACACCCCACACTGGGGATTGAGCCCACGACCTGGCATATGCCCTGATCAGGAATTGAACCATGACCTCCTGGTTCATAGGTCAGTGCTCAACCACTGACTCATGCTAGCCACATTTCTTTTTTTTTTCTATTTTAAACACATCAATTCCTTGTGAAAAAATTCATCTCATTTATTTATTTATTTTTATAATTCTTTATTGTTGAAAGTATTACGTATGTCCTCCCCCCCTCATTGACTCCCTCCAACCTGCCCCTGCTCCCCCCACCCCTCAGGCCTTCAGCACCCTATTGTCTGTGTCCATGGGTTATGTATAGATGATTACCTCCCACCCACCTACCCTCCTCCAACTTCCCTCTGAGATTCCACAGTCTGTTCCATGCTTCCATATCTCTGGATTCCCTCCATTCATCCGTTTATTTTGTTACTTAGATTCCACATATGAGTGCGATCATGTGATACTTGTCTTTCTCTGACTGACTTATTTCACTTAGCATGATACTCTCCAGGTCCCTCCATGAAAGGGTAAGAGATTCTTTTTTTTTTTTTTAAACTGCTGCATGGCTTTCCATGGTATAAATGTACCACAGCTTTTTTATCTACTCATCTACTGATGGGCACTTGGGCTGTTTCCATATCTTAGCTATTGTAAATTGTGCTGCTATAAACAGCAGTGCATACAGTCTTTCTGATTGGTGCTTTGGATTTCTTAGGATATATTTTCCTATAATCCTGTACTGTTTATGAGTACACTCGTATATAGAAGTTTGAAAAAATAAACATGAGAGCATTTATTGATGCCATTAAAAACAATCTGCCACGGTAATTCATTAAGTACTCACTGATATATGACCTTAATTAGGCTGATTGATAGACGATATTTTGCGAGAGGTCTTCTGTAGTGGTAGAATAGGGTAAACATTAGTGAATTCTCCTAAGGAGAATTATAAGCTAATACAATTCTGATATTCTGCCTGAAAAGTAAAAGAGAGAGAGACGATTTCAAGAGTGATTTGTTAATTTTGGAATCAGACAGATTTAATATCTTCAATCATTTTCTGGTTGGTAAAAATAAACATTCTCTGCTTGTTTATTTTCTAAGTTTAGAATGGAACACAATTGTAATCTCATACTGTTTTAGAGTGATTCACTGATCACAGAGAAGGAATTTTCTGAGTTAAAAGTTCTATTTCAGTGTTGCAAAGAACAGAATAGAGGCAATTTACATTATTGGTCCATATGACATTTGCTTTCTACTAAATAACCCTTTGAATTTGAAAAGTGAGGGCAAATGCTAAAGGAGACATACTTTCATGTAAAAGAAAAACAAAAGTCTCTACATTGTAATTATTTCAGATCTCATAATTTTTGTTCTTCTTTGCAAAGAACCATTGTAGTTTTCACAATTAAAAGGGTGTTAAGTATTAACAAATTCTGTGAATATAAACCTTACATATTCTTACCATAAAGCAACAAACATTAAGTTATACTCATATTAGTTTGTTCTTGCAATGTAATAGTGCTGCGTTCATTTGGCATTTAAAAATATTTTAATTACTTTATATGCCCAGTGATATTATTGTTATTACTACTAAGACATTTTAGAAAATCTTTAAAAAATTTTGGCCAAAAATATGTATCGTTGCAGAGATATATTTTATTTTCCTGGTTAGCAAAACCACTCTTTTATATTATAAATAATATCAAGTAAAGCACCTTTTGACTTAGCAAGTTACAGCAAAATATAAAATAATTTACTCTCATGCCTTGAATCTATGGAGCTCATGTTGCATAGATTTAATTTTTTGATCATTAAACATAATAATCATGAACGAATGTAAACCCATAAATTAGATTTAATCCTTAATTGTGTTTGATCTTTATTATGGTAATATTGAACATTAAAGCTGCAGTTGTCCTTTTCAGATGTAACTGAATCATTATAGAAACAAATTGAAGACACATTTGTATTAATAGTAATTTATAACAACCAAAACCATTAATAGCAATTAATAGTAATTTTATAACTACCAAACACTTTGTTAAAAGAAAGAGCTGGGAGGTTTAGTCTGTCTTACAGTACATAATACTAGTACTCATTCAAATAATCTTATCCCCATACACTTTTACTTAATTTTTTTTAATCAAAATGATCTAGTTTTTATGCTCAAACTTTGTACTTTTTCTTTTTTTTTTTTAAATATATTTTATTGATTTTTTACAGAGAAGAAGGGAGAGAGATAGAGAATCAGAAACATCGATGAGAGAGAAACATCGATCAGCCGCCTCCTGCACATCTCCTACTGGGGATGTGCCCGCAACCCAGGTACATGCCCTTGACCAGAATCGAACCTGGGACCTTCCAGTCCACAGGCCGACGCTCTATCCACTGAGCCAAACCGGTTTTGGCTACTTTTTCTTTTTTACAAATATATATTTCTTTCAAAGTACTGTCACATTTGTTACCTAATTTGCTCCTTTGACAGCTCTGTAGGGTGGTTTGGGCAGGGATCACATCTCCCATTTTTCTAGGTGAAGAAACCGAAGTCAGGTATGCCTAGGGTGTTAATTGCTATTGAATTGGGAGATTCTCTGTCTGGGAGTGGGAGTCAGGGGTAAATGTAGGGGAGAAAATGTATGGAGAGAGGGATGAATTTAAGAGATTAAGGTCTATAGAGTTCAGTCCACCCAACTTCTGGGTAAGCTTTCATTTAATCTTATATTGGAAGATTAAAAAGCTGCCTCTGTGTTGCTGCTTCACAAGTATATGCAGATATTGACAATTTAGTGGTTTATATTTAGCTAAGCTATTTTCTCAATGATAGTCAAGTAAGAATTAATATTTTGTTCCTTTATGTATCACTACAGACATTTTCATTTTGTAAGAAAAAAATGTGACTTGCAAAAATTTTAGGTTTTTTACTGAATTGTTTGCCTTTAGATTACACAGATACATTATTGCTAATAATTTTATTTTTGCAACCAGATTTAATACTTTATGTTCTTTTTAAACAAATGTCAGTAGATTGGCAAACCATGTTATTATTATTATTATTTTTGGTCAGATTAGGCACAAATTACCTCCTGTGACAGTGGATCATTTCCCAGATGAAGTATGTCGGTATGTGTGGTTGGGGATGCAGAATTGGCCCCTTTCCGCTTTTGATGGAGAAGGGCAGGTGAGGTTGTCCCCTGGGGACTCTGTTCAGGGCCTGGGGATAGAGAGCTTCCCTACATCCCACATGCTCTGGGTAGGTGTGTCATCCTCTGGCCCTTTGGCAAGGTTGCTACTCTGCGGCTTTCCCCTCCCCAGGCCTCTGGGGCCTCCACTTCTTCCTTTGTTGTTGTTCAGATCCGGAGGGCGCTGACTCACAGGACCTCTCCTTCAGTTCTGGGTGGAGGCCACTTGGTGTGTGCTAAATGACCAGCCTGATCACTCATCTCTGGCTTTCTCTTAGCCCAGCTGTTGGAAGGGAAAGGCTTCTTCTGATCTTTGAGTCGCATCATGGAAAATCATGGATCATCACCTTAGTTTGAAGGCAGGGTCCATACATGTTATTGTGCCTGATGGACAAATTCCAATGTGGCTTTCCTTGAACTCCAGAAAAGCATGTTTTTGACTTGGTCTATTCATGTACTAAACATAAACACCCTTTTATGTTTAGTACAGGTGTGTGTGTGTGTGTGTGTGTGTGTGTGTGGTGGATTATGCCTATCTTGATAATTGAGTAAAAGGCTGCTCCTTCTCCAGTGCTTTCCTCCTCTCTGTTCCCTGTTCTCATTGGTTTGTGACATCTTTCCAGATAAGCAGGTGGTGAAAGAGAATTCATTTGGGTTGAAGTGCTGGTGGCTGTGCTTAAGCCGAAAATATTGGTTGCAGAAAGGATTGGTGGAGTGTAGATGAAACCTAGAAATACCTGAGTGCCTATCAACGGAGGAATTTAACATTCTGCCTAGTCTGAAGGAGTAAATTCTCACTACTGCCTTTCCCCTGCCTCAGGCGTTCCGAGGTCCAGGGAGGTGGTAGGGGAGAGAGGTGGTCCGTGGTGATGGCAGGGCTGAGGGGGATGAGGAGGAATGTCTGGCTGAGTCTGGACCATCTGTTTACCATCTGTGACTTTTACTCTGGAAGTTATATTGCAGTAGGATCAAGATTCTGTTTTTAGAAAACCCCACAGTATCATGCAAATAAACCTGCAAGGAAAAGGCATAGGCTTTGGTGTCAGACAGATCCGGGTTTGAATATGCTTTGCTGTGCAATAGCTGTGAGATGTTGAGCTCAGCTCCAATCCTTTGACCCTCTTTTTTCCCATCTGTGAAATGGGGACATTTGTGCCTAATTTTTAAGGCTTGGCAGAGGGGAATTAGATGAGATGAGAAATATATCATAATACCTGCCAGGAAGTAAGTGCTCAAAATATCTTAACTATTAGCACTTGCCAATTATGTGTTGCCAACTGAAATATTTTGGAAGAGGATGAATAATTCCCTCTTTTACTTGAATTTCCATATCCTCAAATCCACAAATTTAAATGTTTATTTTCTTCCCCCTTGTCAGTCTCTCAACACACACACACACCTATAAGCATTGTGGTTTTTGTGTGTGGTGGTTTCCACAGTTGGGTTAAGCTCACTCCGTGTTTCACAGCTGTCATTGTGTACTCTAAAGGGAGCTGAGATTTCTGCTGGGAGGGAGGTAAGCCAGCCTTTACCAAAGGCCTGGTGCTTTACTGGGAAAAGAAGGTTCTAAGAAACTAAGCATCTGTCAAATTTCTAAGGTTAATTTTGTTGGAATCAGTGTTTTGTCAATGTCAGTAATTATAATATAAAGTGAGTAGAATATGCAATGCTGCTATTTTTGATGGTGTTCAATGGAGCCTTGTGTGTATTCCCGGTTCCTCTGCATGGACTGGTTATGGCTGCATCCCCATACATCTGAATTAAATGTAAAAATCTATTGATATGAATATACAGTGGTACCACATGTATAATGGTTGTATTTTAAAAATTATTTGTAGAAAGCAAATGTGAGGTATACGTTTGGACCAGATTGAAGGAGAGGGAGGAGCAAAGTATATATACAGCTGGCTCCAGATTTGTAGGACCAGAAGGTCTCCCTAGTGCTGTGTTTGACATCATAATCCTACTGTTATTAGAATATGATGCAGCCTAGGCTTGTTAGTGAGATGTTTGAAACCCTGATTAACACAGGGCGGTTTTACAAGGTATTTGAAAAATGTGTTATGAAATGAGATCTCACTACATTTTATTAGGCAACATAGCATATTAGTTAAAAGCTTAGGCTTTGGGTCTATCGCCTGTTCAAATCCTATTGCTGCCACTCACTGGCTCTGTGACTGGGCGAATTGCTTACCTTTGCTGTCTCTGTTTTCATTTTGTTTTCTTTTTAATCCCTGAAATGCAGGTAATGATAACATCTACCGCATAGAGACTTTGGGAACATTAAATATAACGTGTGAGGTTCTTGGCACTGTGCCTAACACAGAGTAACATCAAGTAAATGTAAATTATTAGGGTGGTTATTTCAGTGAAATGAAATAAAATAATTTTTAGCTTGCCAATAAACACAAAAATCAATGTCTGTGTCTTTGGACTGAAGGTGGGAATCTATGAGCCTTAGAAAGGCAGAGGGTTGCCCATGAATGAGAAATCAGCGATGATTCTGCTACATTGGAAATGACTGTTAGATCCTTCTTCAGTTGACTAGGACTGGTAGGTCTTTCAGCATTCATAAATGACTTATTGAGCACCTGTCATGGGTCATGCCATGTGCCAAATTCTGGGGGCATCAAAACGAATAAGAAAAAGAAATAAGCACAAGTGTAAGGTGAGTCCTTGTTTGATTTCCCTGTAGGCTTGCTTGAGACTGAGATCCCTTCCTGGAAGTAAAAGTTTCCATCCACAATTAGAAAGAAGAGGGCGTGAAGTGTCTTGGCACTGCCTGGGTCACCCCTGGGGAATAAGCTTCCAGGTGTGGTCACACTTCCCTCCATTTAGATGGTGGAGAGGGGGTGGAGTCAGTGGAAGGAGCTAAACCCCTGGGTGTGTATGCCCGTGTGTGTGTGTGTGTGTGTGTGTGTGTGTGTGTGTGTGTTAGGGAGATCATGATTGGCAGCACAGTACCTGGCTGCAGGAAGAGTCCTACTTTAATGCTCACAAGGACAACAGTGTATTGGCCAGGTCCTGTGTATCTCATTACTTCAGCCAGAGAGAGAGTGTTATGCTTGAGTGATTTTTTTTCCTGTGTTGAATGGGAATTTTACATATTTTGGGGGTTGACTTCTAACAGTATTATGAATCTCAGCAAATTTTTAAATTGAAGAATTAATCTAGATTCAGAAGTTTTTGTGGATTTATTATATTTTTAAATATAATATTTTTAAATGTTGCTAATTATTTTAAGGTTTTTATTTTATTTTATTTTTTTAAAATAAGGGGTATTTCCCAGGCATGGCTGCTGTGCCCTGGAGATTCTGCAAGATGATTGTCAGCTCCAAGCTGAAGGAGGGGTGGGAAGGTGCTCTGCTCATTGCCACACTTAGGTTGGGGAGTAAGAGGGACTCACATTTGAAGGGTTGCTAATTTGTGCCAGAGGCTCAGCTAGTCCAAGAGACTTAGCCTATACAGCACAGCTAATGAGTGGACATACCAACCCAGAGCCTCGACTTCAATGTCCACAGCCCAATATTGGCAATTTCATGTAGTTCCGCCAAATATTTAACAGGAGTCCTCAAACTTTTTAAACAGGGGGCCAGTTCACTGTCCCTCAGACCGTTGGAGGGCCGGAATATAGTTAAAAAAAAAAACTATGAACAAATTCCTATGCACACTGCACATATCTTATTTTGAAGTAAAAAAACAAAATGGGAACAAATACAATATTTGTATTTGCATGTGGCCCGCGGGCCATAGTTTGAGGACCCCTGATTTAGGAGGTAATGTGACATTTTGCAGAGATTTTGCAAAGGTCTGTAGATAGTTTACTCTCTTGTTCAATATGGGGTCTCCCCAAGATGACTCGGTTGCTTCACAGTTTGAGCATACTCGAAACCTAGTCAGTGGGCATGTGATATACTCACCCCAGACCTGACCCTATCTCCCCTTCCCCAGTTTAGTCATCAAGTTATGACATTTTCACAAAACAGTCATTGGTAAGCACCACAAATAGAACATTTTACTCAGAACATCTAATATTTCACCCAGGATTCAAATGGGAGCTGCTGTCTTTACTAGAAGGATTTTTTCCCTTTGATTGATTGCTAACTGGATAGAGCCCGTGAAAGGATCTTTTTTTTTCTTGGGGATTTCTTGTTCAAACAGAATTTGTTGTATCCACATCAGTAAAGCTGTGCTAATATAGGCGGCTGGCCAGACTCTGAAAACAGCCTCATTATATTGAACTGGATGTCATAATGGTACCCATTAAGGTGGGATTCTCTCTGTGTTTGTACTTTTAAACCCAAGTCCCTTGCCACTTTCTACATCTCTCAGAGAATAGTAACATTCTCTGCTAATGCAATCTGAGAATGTGCTGTTTCTCGCCTCCTACTGAAAAGCATTACAAAAATAGCATCCTTGGTTGCAAGCATTTTCAGGGGCTTGTAGCTTGTTGTTGCTCTTCAGCCATTCCTTTCACTCTTTGTACTTGGGATGACTGTAATGTGTTCTGGTTGCTGAAGGTGAGAACCCATGAGGTTTACTTCTTTCAACACTCCCATTGATTGCTATTTGTGTCCAAATATATGACAGGAAAAGAGCAGCTTTTTTTTTTTTTTTTTCAGAACTAACCAAATGCAACACAAGGCTTTTCATTTTAATTTTTATACGCTGTTAAGAGACTAATAGTGTTGGAAGTCACAGCATTTCCATTAGCTGTTGAACTCTTACTACAGGCCTGACAAAGTGAAGTATTTGTTGTGCTGGCTTTGGGTAATAGACCCCCACAGGGTTACAGCTCAGGAATGCTGGAAGGCTGAAGCCCAGGAGAAGGAGGGCAGAGTGGGTGTCAATTTTATTCCTCCAATCAAAGCAGTTAAAGGAATAACAAAGTGCAGGGTGCCATTTTATTGTGAGGGCTAATTGAAAACCAGAGGAAAATATTTAGAGCCACTACAGGGCATTTTACAATATAATATCTTTTCTGTTTGTGCCTCTTCTCTGTCAACTCAATGGGACCTTCATTATAAACAAATTTCTATAATTAGAATCAGCTTAATTTCTGTGGCTATAATTAAGAGGATGGTAAGAAATGTTGCAGAGTGTATTTATCTCTATGGAAAACGTGATGGCTCTTTCATTTGCTCAGCAAGTATTTCTCCAGTGCCTTCTCCATGCCAGGGCTATGGTGTGGACAAGACAGACATGATCCCTTCCCTCATGGAGCATAAATTTTAGTGGGAAGAAATAGATAGTACTTATAAACAAATATATCACATAATGTTAGGGAATGAAAGGGGAAAAAAGCAGGACAAAGAGATGAGAGTGTTTAGGGAAGGACTTCTTGAAGATTCCTGAATGAAGGGAGGAAGGCAGCTATGTTGAGTCCCGCAGGGAGAACATTCCTGCCAGTGGGAAACATGTGCAAAGGCCCTGAGATAGAAAACAACTTGGCAAGTTGATGAACAGAGAAGATCACTTCAGTTGAAGCAGAGAAAGGCAGGGGAAGAATGAAAGGTGATGATGGTAGAATAGGCGAGTCAGACCATGTTGAGTCTTTTTTTAAAAATTTTTTTCTTTATTGATTAAGGTATTACGTATGTGTCCTTATTGCCCCATTGCACTTCCCCCCGACTCATGCCCTCACCCCCCTGTTGTCTGTGTCCATTGGTTAGGCTTATATGCATGCATATAAGTCCTTTGGTTGATCTCTCCCCCTTACCCCCACCCTCCCCTACCTTCCCTCTGGGGTTTGATGGTCTGATCGATGCTTCTCTGTCTCTGAATCTGTTTTTGTTCATCAGTTTATGTTGTTCATTATATTCCATAAATGAGTGAAATCATGTGATATTTATCTTTCTCTGACTGGCTTATTTCACTTAGCATAATACTCTCCAGTTCCATCCATGCTGTTGCAAATGGTAAGAATTCCTCCTCCTTCTTCTTCTTCTCCTCCTCCTCCTCCTCCTCCTCCTCCTCCTCCTCCTCCTCCTCCTCCTCCTCCTCCTTCTTCTTCTTCTTCTTCTTCTTCTTCTTCTTCTTCTTCCTTTTTACCGCAGCATAGTATTCCATTGTGTAGATGTACCACAGTTTTTTCATCCACTCATCTGCTGATGGGCACTTAGGCTGTTTCCAAATCTTAGCTATGGTAAATTGTACTGCTATGAACATAGGGGTGCATATATCCTTTCTGATTGGTGTTTCTAGTTTCTCGGGATATATTCCTAGAAATGGAATCACTGGGTCAAATGGGAGTTCCATTTTTGTCGTCATGTTGGGTCTTAAGGCTTTGGGAAGCCATTGGAGACTTATGAGTAAAGGCATGGCATGAGCTAATTTAAGCTATGAAGAGATTATCTGGCTGGTATGAAGGATAGGCTTTGAGGATGGTGGAGGGTAGAGGCAGGGAGACCCATGGGAAATGATTGTAATTGCCTAGGTGAGAGAAGATAATGGCTTGAAAGAGGGAGGTAATGAAAGGTCAGATTGAGGATATAGTTTGAAGATAGACCGTTGCAGTTTGCAGATGGATTAGATATGAGTTGTGAAAAAAGAGGAGTCTAGAATAGCACCTAGGTTTCTAGCCTGAGCAACTTAGATGATTGGTGGAAAGGAACAGATTTGTAGGTAGGGGCAGCAATTAGGAATGTTTAGTTTGAGATGCCTGTCTTTTATCAGAGTGGATGTTTCAGGTAGATGGCTGGATTTGGGTGTCTGTGGAGAAGGAAGGTCTGGGCTGGAGACTGGGGGTCCTCAACTTATGGAATTTAAAGTCAGTAGAATGGATGAAATCATTAGAGCATGGGTGTTAATAGAGAAGCAGCCTGAAGACCAAGCCCTCTGGCTCTCCAGTGTTATGGGGTTTATAGAACAGGAGGTGCTCAAAAGAAGGCTGAGAGGAAGCAAGCAGTTTGGTAGGAATGGAAGTAGTTTAATGAAAGATATGCAGTGAGGTCAGGTGGTAGAAAAAGTATGACTTTTGTCTTTGGAGAGTTTCCTCCCTTTTCAGTGGTTTCCCATCTCTTCTGTGGTGTCCTTTTACCAGATTCCTTTAGCTTTTTTCATCCCAGATAACAACTGCTCTAGTTCTCAAAGAATGGGCTCCTGATTGGCAATATCAGCATCAGCCAGGGGGGATGGGTTGTTAAAAATGGAAATTGCGGATTTCACCCTAGACCTACAAGTGAGAAACTCTAAGGGGTGGAGCCCAGCAAGCTGTGTTTTAGTAAACTTTTCAGGTGCTTCTGATGCAGGCTGAAGTTTGAGAATCACTGCTCTAGGAAAAAGAGCTGTTAAAATGAATCAATGAAAGATAACAGATGAAGTTTATCATATTTACTAGAGGCCCGGTGCACAAAATTCATGCACGGGAAGGGGGGTGTCCCTCAGCCCAGCCTGCACCCTCTCCAATCTGGGACCCGTTGGGGGATGTCCGACTGCCAGACACACCTCTCACAATCGGGACTGCTGGCTCCTAACCGCTCGCCTGCCTGCCTGCCTGATGGTCCCTAACTGCTTCTGCCTGCCAGCCTGATCACCCCCTAACAGCTCCCCTGCTGGCCTGATTGACACCTAACTGCTCTTCTCTGCTGGCCTGGTTGCCCCCAACTGCCCTGCCCTGCAGGCCTGGTCACCCCCAACTGCACTCCTCTGCTGGCCTGGTCACCCCCAACTGTCCTCCCCTGATGGCCTGATCTTGCCCCCAACTGCCCTCTCCTGCAGGCCTGATCTCGCCCCCAACTGCCCTCCCCTGCTGGCCTGATCGCCCATAACTGCCCTCCCCTGTCAGCCTTCTTGTGGTGACCATCTTGTGGCAGCCATCTTGTGGTGATCATCTTGTGACGTCGTGTGATGCCACCTAGACTTTTATTATATAGGATTCCTTTCTGAGGCATCTGTTTAAAGTCAAAGATATAAATATCTAATAGCAAATTTTAAGCATCAGCCAGTAGACCATTATTGAGACATCTTCATGAGTGTTCCAAGAAACCTTCTTAAGTTCTACAAATCATAAAAGTAGGCAGCTGCCTATTCTGTCTTTGGTAATGGGTTCTATTGGTAACTATGTATTTTCTATAGAATTATACAAGCTCTCTGACTTCAAATACAGACAATGAAAATTTTGGCATTTTAGTGGGCAATCCAAACTCTCTAGCAATGAATCAGAAATTATTTTGGTTAAGCACAGCATATCTACCAGGCAATTTTAAATAGTTTCTGAATACTGAAGTACATAATAATAATGGTAGAACATTTGTTGAATTGTGAATTTTTGTTCATAAAATACAACTCAAATATATTTTAGCTGTTTAAATAATAGAGTTTAATGTATCTTTAGACAAGCATTATAATAGTAAGGGCTTAAGGAGATTAGAAATAAATGAATCCAATTAAAGAATATCTGTGAGATTTGATATGTCATAGGTATGAATGAAGTGTTTGCATAGCAACTGTAAAGAAACCATTAATGATTAACTACCTAAAAGAGGTTTAATCAAGAATTAATGATATGGGACATATTATAAAATATTTAAGTTAAACAAATGAAGATTTGTACATTTGAAAACATAGCATCATGCCATCATTTTTGCTGCATCTTCTCCCAGGCAGTTCAAAGTCTGAGGGTCTACTTCTCTATCGTCTGCAGAAATGCCAGTACCTTTGTATTGTGCAGAAAAGAGCTGAGCTTCCCGCAGTGCCTTGAGTTTTGGCCTTGCAGAACCTCCACATGCAAAACCCTGGGGGGAATTTGGGGACCCTGTGGGTACCTTTTCTGTTTCTAGAGTTTATGTGGAGTTAAAAATTGGAACTGTGGGTTCTTTTACCCTCCCTGCCAGAGGACATTTTCAGGGTTTAGGAATCAGTTTTGTAAGGGTCAGAAGAACTGGGAAAGAAAGCTGTTCCTGTGAGAATAAAACCTCAGCCTCATACAAGGTGGTAGGTGGTGGGTTCCCCCATAGCTTATCTAGCTTAGGCATTGGAAGAGTTTTAAAGGGATCAGGCATTTGAAAAACATCAGCTTAGTAAATGACAAGGAGGGAGAGAGAGGTGGACACCAGGGGTAGGAGGTGGGAAAGAATAGAAGGAGATGGAAAAGAAGGGGCCAGAATAGTGTGTGCTTTTTATTTCTTTTTGTTGAACACATTTTAAAGTAAGAAAAACTTGGTTGATATTAGTGTGACTTTTTCTTTCTTTTCATTTGCTTTTCCCCTTCCCCCGGAAATGGGCTCAAATTAAGGGTTCTGACTGTGGGACAAGAGACAGACAGTTTTTAATTTATTTCCTTGATGAAAGAGGCAGCACATTTTGCACTTAATTTGTTCAGATCTAACCTTTAAACAACAGCTTCCATTCCTCCACCCTCCTTAAGAAAATAAGAAACAAGAAAGCTATAACAACAATAGAATTTGAAACTTAGACCTGAAGAATTCACAAATATGCCTAAAACTTTAGTAGCTAAATATGAAATGAATTCCCAAACATAAGTAAAGTTCCTCAGAATAAGAAATGTGGCCCCAAAGTTGGGTTTACTTCATCTAAACAGTGACAAATATACCACCTCTAACTCACGTGAAACTAGAGTTTATTTTCTTTCAATTGTAAGTAATAATATAAGTTATAATCTCCAAAGAAGGAAATATAAAGTTATACAGTTCACATGAAAGCCTTCAGAGACAGATAATTCCATAAGGTGGGAGGGGTGGCAAATAAATCAGAAAATCAGTGAAATGTATAGGCACTGATGGAGCATATGGTCATTAGGATATTTAAAATGATAAATGGTTTGCCTGAGAAGTTGAACCTTAGGGAAAGAAGTCAAATCATGCTTTATCTTTTGACATTTAATATTATTCCCAAATAATAAACTCTAGAAATACAAAGAAAAGAAATTTGGGAACCATTTCAATATGAAGTGAGAATACCTGAAATTTGTCTCAAAGTTTTCTTTTTTAAGAAAATATTTTTCTGATTATAAAAGTAATACCTGTTCATTATAGAACAAATTAAGATAATGCAGAGAGGTATAAAGAAAAGCTACAGAACACCTTTAATCTATTTACATGTTATATATGTGTGTGCATATATATACTATACATGCATATATACTATATAACCTTTTCTTATCTTTCTATTGAAGAGATATTGCATTTATTATCAATTTGTAAAGGTTATTTCTCTGGGGGTTTAAAGTATTATTCATTCTCACTCCTTCAATACAGTTATAATAGTTCCAAACATATTGTTGAGGATGAAATTAATTTAGTATTTTAGTTTTCCTACATATAACATATGTTATGCCTGAATTATGATGTTATAAAAATTAAGAGCATTGTATTAATATACATAACAAGAAAACAATAACATAATTAGTTTATTTGATACAGGATCTCACAGAATTTCAGAATGATCGTTGCTAATTATATACTGGGAATTAAAAAAAAAAACTCCTCACATAAATTTGCTTACTTAGCAGGTATCTCTCATTTATGTAGAAAGATTTGCCAGGGTTTTTTTTTTTCTTTTTTTTTTGAGTTTTCAGTCATTTGGATTTGAGATGAATGAGTTTATTGCAATGAGAATTATTTTGTTAATCACTTGCAAGTAAGTATTTGTCCTTGGTTAAGATATAGTGCAACTAGCAAGTAGAGATTGTTATAAGGGATGGAATTTAGGAGGGTGTCCAGATATACCATTCATCACCCTGTGAGACAGAACTAGAAGTGCCACATGAGTGGGAGAGGCAGTTAACAGTGTAGAAGCTCAGAGGAAGGAGCAGGAAGAAATCACTGTGGCCCATGGAGGCAAGGAAACAAATTCAGATGCAGTGTGGTGGCAGGTCTGGATTTAGCTCTATTTCAACTTGTGTCATGGTATTACACAACCCCTTTTGGGAGGATGGTTGGCTTTACCACATTTTACTGACACATTAGAGTTTTTGATTTACTTTTTGGTTGTTATTGTTTGCATCCCCACATCTTTCCTTCTTGAAATCACGTGATAGTAGACTTTGTGCCTAAGCCAGCCCTTACTTTTGTGGCGCCATCCACACCATAGCATGTTGGGTGAAACCTACAAAATGGAGGAGAAAGGTGCTTCTAGGCAGAGGCGATGTTTATGTAACACCAAAGACTTTTTGAGAACCACTAAAACCGCCAAATCAAATGGAGAAAACCACAAGGAGTAAACACAAATCCACTTATTAGTATGACACTGTTACATTTCCAAGGGTGCCTTAGCCTAATTTCCCAGCAGACTGTCCTAGTCTGTGAGCCCCTCACAGTGTGGGATCCTCCTTATCAGCTTTCTCTGCTGGGCTCCCTGGGAGCCTGAAAATGAAGCATAAAGTAGGGCTCTCTGCTGCAGAGGTTTACCCAGTGGCCAGGCAGGAACTCTGCCAGAATATAAAGAAGGTCAGGCACTTCGTGTAACAGTGACTCTAGAATCCAATTAAAAAGTTTAGTATAAGGCGCAGTCATTCCCACTTAATCCGATCACGGTTTAATACAATCCTCTGCTTATTTCAGTCGGCGCCTTTGGAGCCAAATCAATTGTATGTCTTTGTTTCCACGTTTTCCTCGGTAATTTGATCACCTTCAGCTGTTTAAAAAAAATAGCTCAATTGGGAAATCTGGCAACATCTTTTAAGAATTGCCAAGTAACATAAAGTAAACAAAGAAGCTCCAGAATGGCCAGCTCCGAAACTGAAGTGATAAGAAGAAAAATTCAGTTGTCTGAAATGGAAGTAGAATAGGGTGTGGTGAGTTGAAGAGGAAAATTCTTGCAAAGAATCTTTATTCAACATGAGCTGATAAAATATTGTTACCTTTTCTCTGTGCATCCATTCCATTTCACTTGAAGGCTGTAAATATGTTTGTGCTACTGTTGGCATCATGGAGGCGTGTCTCTCAGTTAAAATGATAGAAATGCATTTCTCTGAAGGTGATAGTACCTTTTAGTGGTGAAGATGCTTCCTATTTGCTTTGCAAGGGAGTCACACTGAACTTCCCATATAACAAGGTGGCATTTACCTCGTGGGAGGGTATAGCATATTGCTTAAGGGAATGCTAGAAGGCCAACGATGTGAAAATGGCTCCTTTTATTTCATTGGAATTTGAGAAATTCCAAGTGTGTACATGACTATTACAAAGTTTAGAGTAGACTCAGATGGTTAATTCTGCAAATTGAATGATTTCGGACTGTCCATAATGGAATAAGAGGATTACTTTGGTCTGTGCAAATATGGGTGAAATTGACAAGCTGTGTGTCCTATTGCAAATTACCCATTTTACACTGCTTCCAGAGCTGAGATACCTAGGGTGTCTCCAGCTGTGGTAGAAGTCATTCAAGGGAGAAAAAGAAAACGAATGTAAATTGGTATCACAGGTATTTTGAAAAATATGCCAAAACTTGTCTGCTTACAGTTCCTCTTTTGATATGCCAGTCTTGTTTGGGAGAACTGCAGGAGCTGCCCGTAAGACAGTCACCCATGCAGTCCCACACAGGGTCAGTGTGGCACTTTTAAGAAAGCTGCAGAAGTGGAGCAGGCTGTGTTCTTCCTTTACGAAAGTCAGCTGAGTCAAGTTCTCCCTCTACTCACCTTAGAGTCTAAGTTCTGTGTGCCCAATAATTTTATTCTGTCCCACGCCAAAGGAAAGCAGTGCTTATGCATACATCTAACTCTGAGAGTGTGTGTGATACCAGCACATGCTTTACTGTGTGGAAGGGAGAGAGGTAAGGCCAGACTCTTCTTTGTGTCTGAGTCTGGAGGGGGGAAATGGAACTCGTAATGTGATTCCCATCAGCAGCTAGCCCTTTAATCTATACAAATGAAATACTCAATTTAATAGAATTCTAAAAATAAAACAAATGCTTTGTTCTTAGTGAATCTGCCATTCAGACTCCTCTTGGCAGCACATCAACCGTACTTGAAATGTCTTTAAGTGGGCTTTTTTTATTGTGCTTTTCATCCGAACACATTTTTTGAGCTGTTAGAGTTTTGTACAGGCTGAGCTTTTCTCAGAGTATTGGGCTTGTGTTGCTCTAAGGTTCCCATTTGCTGACATAGCAATAAAGAACTTACCTTAATAAGTATTTTGACCATAGAGTTTAGAGGCTAAAAATTAATAGAGAAGATTAAAATGAGTTTGAGGTGGAAAGAAATATAGCATAGGGAGGTGTTTGTAATGAAATGGATTACAAAATTGCTACCAAAGTGAAACTATTGTTCTGGGGAATTTGGTAGTGAGTAACTGCTATGGAATGTGGGAGTTAAGAAATAATACTATTTATTCAGCATTTACTATGTTCTAGGTACTGTGTTATGAGTTCTTCATATAATATTTCATCTACCCCCCTCTCACATCCTATGAGGTATAACTAGGAAATCGAGGTCTAGATGTGTTGTTACATAAGAATTGGCTCAAGCCCTGATCTAGGGGATTCATTTTTGTATTTTTTGAGATGCATCAAAACATAAAGCATTTTTATTAATTTATCAAGGGCATTTGTATAAATCTTACATTTACTAGAGTTTTCATGTGAGTATTTAGAATTTCAAGTCATTAATTGGTTTTAAAATGTTATTTAAGCCTATTTAATTTGGAGTATTTCTGTCATTGGAAGCTATGCAAAAATTTTGGCAAAACTTTTTCAATTAGTTGAGATGCATACTTGTGGAATCTGAGATTGTGCAAGAGAAAAACAAAGTCTTGTTTACTCTCTGACTGTAGCCACGAAGTCCCTGTGCTAATGTTGTATTAAGAACAAGTGTACAGAATCATTTAGCCATATTTTCAGGGGTGCATGATTTTTGCTGTTAGTCTAGGGCTTGTCAGGCAAGGACTGGGTGAATACTCTGCTGCCCAGTAGACAAGATAACATTTGACACAGAAGATGCCCACATGTTGATGAGACCTTCTCTCAGAGCCCATCTTGCTTGGCTCATTGTCACACATGTGCTCTCAGGGCAAGTGGGTGAGGGGACCTACAGCCATGAGGGTCTCTTTCCACAGAGAAAGGCTGTTGGGTTGCAAGTTATTCGCAGTCACTGGGGGAAACAATTCTTTCTTAGTTGCAACTGTGAAATATTGTGCAAATGGCATTGGAGCACAACAGAATATCTCTTGATTCTTGTCCTCTAAGAACATAGAATTCACTGGGAAAGATAACACATAATCACTTAAAAAGTAAGGTTAGATGAGGAAAAAGATAATTCCTGGTCCCCTTCCTATTTTTCCCTAGTGCCTTTTTCATGAGGGTAGCGACTTAGTCCTTCTGTTCATTGATGTCTCTGCAGCCTCTGGAACAGAGCCCACACAGAGACACTCAGTACACATGTGCTAGTATGGAAGGAATTGAGGAAGGCCTTCATAGAGGCAAATGGCATTTAAGGTAGTTCTTTGTAAAAGGAGTTTTACAGTTATGTATTAGAGGGTGGGGAGTCAGGAAAGTATAAGGTCTGTTTGGGGAGAACTATTTTGGATGAAGTGAAGGGCTGATGAAGGAAAAATTTGGGATAGTGTCAGAAAAATAGGTGGGAGTCACAGTTCCACATTTTGGAGCACATTGGATTTCTGGCTAAGGAGTGCTCAGTTTGTGTTGTGTGTTGTCCTTAAAGGAGCTGGTTAGAGCAGTAAAACAGACTAGGGATGTGATCTGACTTCCCCAGCCCAGAAGACAAATTGCATGCTCACCTTCTAAATTATTGTTTCTCATGTAGGAGAATTTGGTTTTTACTTGCACTGAGTAGATGGATTATTTGAAATGAAGCCATTGTAATTTGCTGACATAATCACTAGACTGTAGTTTGTGGCAGAGATATCATCGAAACTGTTTTAGCTGGTTTCTATTCCTAGTCACTTGAGGGTTTCCTGGCTTGAATTATACTTTTACTTTTGCCTGATCTCTCTGTAGAAGAATAAACAGGGGGAAAGAATAAAAGGTAAATGAATATTTGCTGATCCATGGGAGTGTGCTAGTCACTTTTACATATATAATGTTACTAACTTATTATATTTCATAAACCCATCCTAATCTAAAGAGTATAAAATGCATATTAAAATGTTAAAAAGTGAACCCATTTGATAAAAGGAAAAAGAGATAAGAAAACTAATGGAAGCCAGTGGAGTTTGTTGCACAAATACCTGTAATAACACTTGTACACTTACTAGAGGTGGTTACAGATTGGACTTGGGGCTTTTTGAATTCTCGTGCAGAGAGCAAAACATGGTGAGTTATATGGTTCACAGTATTCATGAAATAAAAAGATATCAAATATTCCGGAGCAGCCCAGCTAGTTCTGGAACCTAAAAGAGAACTTTCTCATGAGTCCTTATGAAGAAGACTCTGAAATATTTTATTTTGGCTGCCAGTGGAAAGGGTTGATATCCTCTATGAAAACCGAGGAGTCAGAGGAGATGCCCTGCTGCCTAGAATGGACTGAGGTGGGAGCTGTGGGCGGGGCCACGGCTGTCATCTTCAGCCCCTAAGTACCTCATGGAGTAGCTTTGCAATGAACTCTCTGAGATACACTTTGTATCCCCTTCATATCAGTCTGCAGTTATGCTTGTTTATTTGTTCAATGTTTCTTCTCTCAAATAGACTGTAATCTGCACAAGGGGAGGGGCTTTACATATCTTACTATCCTCTCATCACTACAGAGCACAAAATCCATATACATTAGGAGCTTAATACAAATTTATTGAAGGAAGGAAGGAATGCAAAGAACTGGTGATAAGATGTATTTTAAGGTAACTGAATTAATTAGGGATTTTTCACTTATTTATAAATCCGGTTACATTAGTTTGCTAGCTGTAAGAATATTTGCAATGTTTATCAGGATTATTGATCTCGGAACAGCTGATAGAAGACATTCTTCTGGTCAATAATCGGATAGCATCAGATGGCCAGTTGTCTGTTGAGTTCACCCCATACAGGAAATCTTTAGAGTAGGTTTTATAATCGATATCTCACCAATTAGGAGACAGAATCTCAGAGATGTTGAATTAGGTTTTTTTCCCCTACTTATAAAGATAATGAAAAAGCATTTTAATCAAGACATTTTCATGAGCATATAATATAATTTGACTGTAGTATATAGGTGGCAGCTATATTCACACACATTAGTTAAATGTTAGGCATTTCTAAAACAATCGAGGTGTTTGTGGATACCAGTTGTATGGCCAACTACTGCTTGCTTCCTTTTTGAATACAGATTACTGTCATTCCTGGTGAGAGAATGTATGAATTCCATTGCCTGTGGTGGCTGATTAAGGGCTATGTCCTCCCACCCTGCAGGGACACAGAGTACAAAGGGCTGCAACTCTCCCTGGATCAGATCTCAGCCTCCAAACCAACCTTCTCCTACGCCAGCAGCTCCACTCCTACCATGCCTGACAACAGGAAGGGGGCCAAGTCCAGACTCTCCAGTTCAAAGTCAAAGTCCAGGACTTCCCCATACCCTCAGGTATGTGAGTTGCCGTTTTGCAAATTCCGTTTTTTGTGTGACTTGGTTTGGTCTCATCGTGGAAGAAGTATAAAAACTGTTTGGAATGAATTACCTGGTTTTAATAAATTTAAAACCTCTATAAATCTGGAAAGCTTTCTAAAACTATTTTATTTCTCTCTTTTTTTCTTTAAAAAACCAACTGGTAAAAATTTAAAAAGATCTTGTGGTTTACTGCTTTTATATAAAGGTTGTGAGAGTCTCAGTTTGCAGTCAGAACTATAACTTTGTTATTTCAAGGAGATTAATCCAACACCGCCCCCCCTCTACCCCCACAATGATTAAGCAGAAAGGTGTAGCCAGCATAGCAAAATATGGAAAGCAAGAACTTGGTGTAGAAGAATTGACAGGAACAGAAGTCAAAGGAAATTAAGAAGTGGAGGCAAAGGATCAAGGATGCATTTCATCATGAGATTTGAGCACAGATGGACTATTTATGGAGAGGAATGAAACAGGGAGGGTCTTCCAGATGGCAGGAGTGGTAGGAAAAGCAACTCTTCTCATCTCTGCAAGGTGGTGAGCTGATGAGACCCAGAGGAGGCATTCAGAAACACTTTAAGGTACAAAGAGGAGTCCTGATTCTTGGAAGGAAAACCTTCTTTTTCTGATCAGTCACTGAGATATAGAAACTAGACTGTGTCGAGGTGTGCATACTCTCGCCTGGCCTGAAGAGAGTAGGACAGAACTGAGGCTTCCTCACTCCCAATATCCTATGACCACCTCACTTCTATCCTGTCTTTTAGGGTGTCACATTGAACTTCCTGCAATGTACTAGAATGACTTAGGAGGTGATCCCTTGGCGAATATAAAACCAAACTGGGTTTGGAGTTATTTCATCAAAGAGGCCTTAATCATTTATGTTTTTAAAATATTTTTAATGTAAAAAATGTCAATCTATTATGTACAGAAATGAATATTTCCTTACTTATCAGAGCATATTATTCTGTTGATTTTTACAAGTAAATAGTGTTGGAGGAAATGTCATTTACTGACCTAATGGTCCCTAAGAAGCTGCTATTTGATAGATTATTGTAGTGGCTTAGTATATGAAGATGAGAAGATCATGGCTTCAGGAGACATGGTTTAAAATCTCCCACAAAAGACCAGATGTCTTTGCTCTGATAAAAGGGAGGAAAGTAGATGTGTGATGCCTAGACATTTTTCAGCAGACACCTTCTGTTACGAGGACTGAGCTCTGTACTTATAAAGTGCGTTTGATTTAAAGTCACTGTGGAGGAAGAATTTTATCAAATATCTGAGAAGCTTTTCTTATTAGTATCTTGTACCTTGGGAAAAGTTTACTTTCTCTTTTACTATTTGAAAGAGTGGGTTATATCTTTTGGTAATTCTATCCTTAAATACATAGGAGTGTTGGCACATAGATGAAATAATTTAAATTAGGAAGTGCTAAGTTAAGGAGTTTGTCTATTATACAGAACAAAATATCCCCATTACTTCCAAAACCTCATTGTCTAAGTTATGTTTTCTTTCATGCTCAGCTCTTAATACCTAAAATTTTTATTTGTTTACTTTAAAAGTAACTACTAATTAAAAAAAGGTTTTAACTGCCATTAAGCTGCTTCTTGTGTGTGGGGGTATGAGTTAATTTGAAAATTATACATATTCCATAGTTTTTTAAAAAAGTAATACAGGGTAGTGGAAAGTAAAATATCCCCTTTTATTCCCTCATTTTCCCCTCTCTGAAATTGTGCTTTATTCTAGAAATGTTCTATGAGGTATAAAAATCATGCACATGCACACACATATGTCCACCTAAGATGTCTCTTGATGTTTGTGTGTTCATTTTTGTGGTTAATACCTATATAAATGCAGCCCTTAGAATTTTAGCAGTATGTCTCACTTGAAATTGCACAGTCATGAATTAAGTTTATTTAACTTTTATGCATCTGGTAAAGGTTGTTCTTTAATTGTGTTTACTTTAGATAATCATGGGTGGCTGATAGACAAGATAACGTGCATTTGTAGTGAATTGTCATGGGGTAAGCAGAGGATTCTCTGGGGACACATTGGAAAAGCATGGCATCTTGGGCAAACTTATTACTATACCATCATCTTGAATTCCAAATCCTCAAGAATTTTAAAGAAAAAGATATTCAGCTTCTCAAAAGTCTTATTTGGTTCATATTTATCCTTCTTAGTTTTTAATTTTCATGTAATACATATTTGAGTCAGTAGATGCTAGCTGAGCACCTGCATCAGAAAGATGCTATGCTGGCCGTTGTGGTTAAGGAGGGCAGAGGTTGGGTAAAAGGTACTATAATATAAAGAAGTGGTGTATGAAGTGTTCTTAAATTTTGTGGTACAGTTGGAATAAGGTATACATTTGAATACACAGTATATAGGAGATGGCGTATACAAAGGGCTTTACAAGTATTGTCAGCTACAGGGACTTTAGCCTGGATGGTTGGGGAAGTTGTTGTAGGTGATCTGGTTTTGAGGGTAGAATTCAGGTATGTGGGCATAAGGGAAAGGAGAGGACACTTCAGGATGACCAAGATCATGAAGAAATTCAGGAATGCATTGTTCGTGTGACTGGGCTTGGAGGAGAAGTGTGGGAGGGTAGGCTCCTGTGAATGTGGACTAGGGGTGATATGTTTAGAAGCATTAAATGGTACTAACTGTCTACTTGGTCAAGGAGTTTAGAGTTTGCTTTATGGAGAACCAGCAAAGGTTTTGAATAGAAAATGAGAGCATTCATGTGGTTGAAGCAAAGCAAACTTCTTAGGAGACTCATATTGATAGCCTGGTATAAGTGCATGAAGGTCTGAACTCAAGTTCTTTACTGAAGTAAAAGGTGTTGTATAGGAAGAATGGGCAAATTTCGGTCTTTGGCTGCTTGTACCTCTTCTTGTTATAGATATATTTTGATCATTATAGATTTATTTTGAAATTACATTTTAAAGCTTACTTTTTCTCCAGATAAATATCCACCCAGAAGTGGAATTTCTGGGTTGCATGGTAGTTCTATTTAAAAATATACTTAGGAAACTTCATACTATTTTCCATAGTGGCTGCACCGATATACAATCTCACCTACAGTGCAAGATGGTTACCTTTTCTCCACATCCCTACTAACACTTGTTGTTTGTTGTCTTTTTGATAACAGCCATTCTAGCAGGTGTGAAGTGATATCTCATTGTAGTTTTTATTTGCATTTCCCAGATGATTAGTGATGTTGAATATTTTTTTATATGTCTGTTGGCCATCTGTATGCCTTTTTTGAAGAAAATGTCTGTTCAGGTCCTCTGCCCAATTGGATTTTTTTTATTTTGATGTTGAGTTATATAAATTCTTTATGTATATTTGGATATTAACTCCTTATCGATGTATCATTTGCAAATATCTCCTCCCATTCAGTGGTTGCCTTTTTGAAAGATACATGCACCCACTATGTTCATTGCAGCATTATTCACAATAGCAAGATATGAAAGTAACCTAGGTGTCCATTGATAGATGAATGGATAAAGATGTGGTATCTATATGCAGTGAAATATTACTCAGCCATAAAAAGAAGAAAATCTTGTCATTTGCAACAAAACGGATAAACTTAGAGGGTACTAAGTCAGAAGTAAGTCAGATAGAGAAAGACAAGTACTGTATGAATTCACATACTTGTGGAGTCTAAAAAAACAAAATAAAAACAAAAACAGATGCATATATGCAGAGAACAAACTGATAGTGCTACAGAGGAAGATAGTGGGAGAATTGGGGAAAAGGTGAAGGGGAATAAGAGGTACAAACTTCCAGTTATATAAAAAAAGTCATGGGGATATAATATACAGCATAGGAAAAATAGTCAATATTATTACAACAACTTTGTATGGTGACATATGTTTATTAGACCAACATTGTCATGATCATATCATAAGGAATAGAAATGTTGAATCATTATGGTATGTACCTAAAGCTAATATAATACGGTATATCAACTAGACTTAGTAAAAGATAAAGCTTACTTTCTGTAGCTTATGATACACTTGTACTGAATTTCCACTTATATATTATTAATAGACACATAATAAATGCATTTTTAGTTACTGAATAATTAAGCTTTTACTTATGTTTAATTTTAAATACTTCCTCTTTTCTCAAAAAAATAGAAAAATCTTTTTTTGTTGTTATTTTCATGTTTACATATTTGTGGCATGCAATTTTCATCAGCATTTTAAAGAGGCAGTTTCCAGAGCAAAACTGACCTCATAGGGTAACAGGCTTTGCCTTTTATTAGTTATAAAAATGGCGTTTCAATAATTCTATCTATATTATTTATTAGGTTCTTTGTTCTATTATGTTCATTATAAACATATCTAGACATTTCTCACAAAGATTTGAAGAGTGGCAAACAACAACACTGCTTTTTGGAATTATTTAAGCACACTTATTGGAACATGCAAGACATGCACAAATTGTAATTCACTGCCACCACCAGTCTGCAGCAGTGATGAACTTTCAGGTCCCCTTCTGGTATGCAATGCCCTTGGGAATGATTTTAGACTTGATTATATTAGAGTCACTTAATGAATGACTCAATCACCTTTACCCTCTATGTATTACTTGGGACAAGATAGGTCAAAAAAGAATTGTTTTGAATGGTTTCAAGAAAATTGTTGTAAGAAATATTATAGTTAATTTCTAAATACTCTGAAGATAGCTACTATGCTGCTATATAGCAGCCATCTTATCTTTATGACAGTTGTATTTCATTGTTATTGGGTTTATATTCATGAAAATAATTACAGCCAGTATGTACCCTCCTGCTTTACTGAATCATCCTGCCCTCCTTTAGGTTTTTCCCTAGTCACTAATAACCAATCCACTATATAATACCATAACAACAGGGCATGCATGCGGCAGGTTATGCTTCTGAAATCTGAAAGTATTTAATCACTTCCTAGAGGTGCACTGTAACACTTGCAAGTTTTACTCCACATCTGTTGCTTTCAATAATCCCACAGAACCCTTTTAGTTTTCGTTGCTAGCAACCTGGCTTCCTTTTGGTAAAGGTAAAAACTCTTTCTGCAAAGGTTCAGCTGGTCTCAAAAATACACCAGGGACTGCAATGCTGCCTTTTTAAATTACAGAGAAAAGAAGGACCAAGATTTCTCAAGTGAAGTTTTCCCTTATACATAGTACTTTTACCACTACCAGGATAGACATCCCTTCATTTCATGTTTTGTATGCAGCATGAGAATATGCAATCCTTAACCATTAACAACAAAAAGATTTTAATACATACTGCAAAAAAATGAGGTTATCTTTTCAGAAATTTTTATACTGTATAGTATAATTTTTACACTGTACAGAATATACACTATTCTCAAAAATATAGACTTATTTATATTTTATGACATGTATGAACTTGAGATCAGTCTCCTTTTTTCCAGATTATTAGAGTGAACCTTTATAGTCTTTCTAGATTATCTACATAAATTAAAACATTTTGACCTCTGTGTTACAGATTTGTGCTTTGGTTTTTACTAACTCTTGCATTTAGTTGAATATTATGTGGATGGGCAGACAGGCATCCAGGGCTGTTGGCTGTTGCCCATCCTTCCCTGATTACTAACAGGTTTTCTCCATGATCACTTTATGGGATCACTCCCTAATGACACACTTCCCCATTTATCAGCTTTCTTAGCCCAAATGTACCCGTCACAAACCCTGCTTCTCTATCCTCACTGAGCACACGGGTTTCAGGAGGAACCCAGGTGCCTTATTTGAAGTAGGCTAGTGAAGTCTGCTACAAAGGACACATGAACTTGCTGAGGGGATGTGCAGGATAAAGGAGCAATCTTATTAAGGGTGTCTGCAGAGAAACGTGACACTGTAGGAAGTATGATGGATAGAATGGGTGATGAGATGGAAGGGAACAACAGTGGGTAGAGGCAAAAGTGGTGAGTTCTGGTACAGTCTCCCTAAGCCACTATCAGAAATTTCTTTGTCTCTGATCTTGCTTTGGGGCATGATAGTATAAGATATTGATTAAAGAAAGGTCCATATTTATGGTAGATAAACTAGGTATGTGGATTAGAAATAGGACCATATGCTTTTTTGTTAGTTTACTCAAGTGGGCAGATATCTTAACTCATTCATTGATTTTTATGACAGTATCACAACATATAGTGATATATGTACATACAATGCATTCCCAAGAGTGAGAATGCAATGACAACAAATCTCACAAAAATTTAAATAAACAGATGGCTATATTTAGTCACATTAGATTTATAAGCAAGGCAGCAGGACATTATTGACTAGGAAAAGATCAATGAGAAGAAAAAATAGAAACAGCAGCTTCAATGAGGGAGGTGGAATGAAATTTAGCCCAAGTGAGAAGATAAAAGGAAGAAAATTTTGGAGAAAGATAATGGGGACTCTTAAGGTTCATTAGGACAGGAGCTGTTGCTCTTGATAACCAGGCACCTGATTGCCCTGGGCACCTGAAAGTCCTTAGTAGTTACTGAATGAGTGTAGGAATGAATCAATGGATGAGCCCACAAAGGTGATAGGATAGGTGCAGAAAGAAACAGGGGAGTGATGAGATATTCTGGGGATATAGTCCTTGCCTCTGGGGATACAGTGCTTGCCCCCGAGGGCTTACAGATTCAGTAAAATGTAAACGGAGAATATAAACAGGGTGGTATGTATGTAATAAAGGCATGTGGTGGAGGCAGTGGTGGTAGTTGAGGTGGTGTGTGTTATGGGTAGGCCTGTTCTTTCAGCAGTGGTCTGGAGGTGGGAGTTGGGGGCTGACAGTGAATGACATCTAGGTCTAGAGACCTGCATGCCATGGGGAGTTACCAGTGGGTCAAATTTATTCTTGTTTGCAGTGGGGCTATGGGATGACAGCTACTAAATCCCTGTACCCCTTGGATGCCCCCCTCAAGGACCAGACTCATGTTCAATCTCCCAGGTGTGGTTTTCTCTCTCTTCACTCATTTACTTTTCATTTCCTATCACTGGTGTCCTAAGAGCTCCCTCAATGGAGTATTGTAATACATCTTAATTTTTTCCCCAGTTTGGGAAATTTTCCTCTCTAGTCTGCCCTGCTTCCCAGATTGACCTTAAAAGACCACTGATCATGTCAGTGCTTACAGACCTTCCACCACCCTAGCTGTCACTTAAGGTCACTTATAATTGAATCCTAAATTACCTGAACCCTGTGATCCAGACAGACCCCTCTGCACATTATTTGCTGAATGCATTGTCCTTATTACCTACCTCCATGCTTGAGCTCATGCATTTTTCAAAATTCTGCCTATTTTTTAAGGCCCAGATTGAGTGCAATTTCTTTCATGATATATAACAGTTATATCTCTACTTTTGACCTCTATTTAGAATAGTGTATATTCTACCACCTTTTGGATATGCCATATCTCCTCTGTTGGCCCATAATTTCTTTGAAAGTAGTAACCATGTCTATTTGATTTCCACCCCTCACCTGTCCCAGCACCTAGTATGGTGTCTTCCACATATTTACTTACTAAATGTTAATGGAATGATTTAATAAACAAATATATTTAAAAGAATGAGAATACTTTGTTAATTGTTTGTAGAGGTATAAAAACAATAGGAGGGAAAATACCCTGCTACTAAGGAATTTATAACCTAGAAGATATGCTTGCAAGCAATCTAGAGATGATTTTACAAATGCCAAATCCTTCAGTGCAAATCAAACACCTAGGTGCTTAGGAGGAATTAGATGCGGTGGAAGCTACAGACTCTTTCAAGAATGAAACTATGAACATGCAGAGGCAAAGAACCATCCATATCCATCCTGAAGTGGGTTTTCTGATCATGTTCCTTTTGTCATCTCCAGTGAAACAATGGAAAGATATGACAGTTGATATTTGCTTTCTCTGTTTGTGTTTTAATTACAAAATAATGCGAGTGTCTGTGCAGGAAATGCTGTTTGGCTCTGTCTTCCATCTCAGGAACATGTCCTTGTTTATGGGCACATCCCTGCCTCCAGGGCTCAGTTCCCATGATTAGTAGATGCTTTCTAGATCAGTGTCTCATTCTTCTTCCAATAGCTCCACACATCTTGGTCCTATACCATTAGTCTTAGTATGCTGTATAAGGGATAGATTTGATTGTTTTATGGTTTGGTTTTTGATCTTCTGGACATAACAATTATGAGGCCATGCTCCTTCATGTTTCTTGGCCCTTGGTTCCTCTTCTGCCCCATCCCCACTGTCTCTATCTGGTTCCAGATTCTCCAGAACACTCCATCACGTTTAGACTGCTTTATCATTCTCCTTGTTGTTCTTTCTGTCTCTGATCCTTCCTGCCAGGGTAATCTTTTTTGAAATATCAGTTTTGCCATGTACCCAACTCATCCATCCTTATTTAAAAAGCTACAATGAGGTCCAGTCTCTACAATCTGACCGAGGTTGTACTGCCTATTCCTTCAGCTACCCCTACATCAGCTCTGCCCTCTAAGTGGAGTCTGCTGTGTCCTCTCCATGGAGACACTTTTCCTTTTGAGCTTAAATCCTATGCACCCCTACACCACTGCTGCAGCATCACCTCTTGTCCCCACAGATCCCTGGCTGTGAGGCATAATTCATGTTAAACACGTCTCTGTTTTATAACCTAGGATGATTTGGATCTGTGGGAGATATACTATCAAAAAAGAAATTGGGCAGCGGGTAAAACAGCTGGGCTGAATCAAATGGAAAGCCTCTGCTTCTGGCTTAATGGAGGTGATAGCTGGAATGTGTGATTCTGCTGAACCCACCATTTCCAAGATGTAAATTTATTATAGAAAAATCTATAAAATCAAATTTAGTTAAAAATAAATAGTGAAATTAAAGAGAGCAGTGCCTTATTTGAAAGTTCTCGGTGGGTTTTGAGCCTCTAATAATGAAACCTTCTAGAGTTAAGAATATTGGATTTGTATATCTTTAGGAAAGCTAGATTTCTTTAACTCTTCTGTCTTTCACAGATTTTAAGGAAACCCCCTTAGCATATTATAGTGCATTGAATTGCTGTGTGTGAAGGTCAGAGTTCTGATGTATATTGTTTAATAGGTAGTTATAACAGTTTTAATAGTTTTCCTCATTATTTTACTGAGCTTGGTTTAGAAGAATATAGGTAGGTCCATCCTTCTATTTACATACAACAGTTTGAAATTGATTAACTCAGTAGAGGGCCTTTGAGCTTCAATTTCTTTTCACAGAATTACAAATCTGATAGACCTCTTTCAGTGTGCAGAAGGCCAGCAGTACGCCTGCCAAGCTGTTGGCTCCGTTCTAGGACACTGCCAAGAGCAGCTTGGGCAGCCCGTCCTTTGTCCAGACCCAGAATAAAACAGTGGATGACCAAACAATGCTGCAGTAAGGTGTGAGCAGGTGGCACCACCTGTATCCATCTAATTCAAGCTCATCTAATCTGCCACTTATATGTGAAAAACCAGAGAGAGAGAGAGTATTGGTGAAAGGATGGAAACAGACCTGGCTTATGCTGAAAGCCCCTAATAGAAGATTATCATAAAAACTAGCTACTCATCCTGGAAACCCAGGATTTACCCAATGGGCTAGAGCTATTTCTGTATTACCTTTGCAAGTTGGGATATTCTTGATCATTTATAGCTGTGTACGCCAGGACATTAAAAAGCTTACTTAAATATTTATTCTATATTTACTACCTGTGTAAAATCTTCAGTGCAATGAAAATTCCAGCAAGCCTTTAGTACTGTACCTTTGAATTTACAAAAGGATGTGGATTGTGGATTTCATGGTTTGGGAACAGCTCTCTCCATATGGACCTCTATAGGAGACTCCTTATAGAATTACAATGAAGGAAACCCGGCCTCTGGTCCGGAGTGCTGGTTCCCTTCCAGCTGTACATCACCCTGACAGCTAATGAGATGTCGACTATGGTTACTTTTCTGTGAGAAAAATGAGTGAACCAAATCCCAGGAACATTTTTGTAACTGTGGGGGGTGGATTAAGAGAAGGCTTATGACATTTCAAACCACATTTAAAGCATGTTAAAAAACTTCCCATGTTTCTACTTCATAAAATATGTCAGAGATTTTACAGGTATAAAAGATTTCTCACCAGAATATTCTTTGAGCTAAAAATAACTAAACTGTGGATTAAAGTTAAAAACAATGTCGCAATAAATAATAGGTTGAACTGTAAGTGGAGCACATGCAAAATGAGTGAAAAGTCTTGTGAACACGTTCCTAACAATTGATTTTGAGGAGCTGACAATTGACACGATTTCCTAAAATGAAGAAAGACATGACCAACATAATTAAAGTTTCTAATAATGGAATTTGAGTATTTGCTTTCTAATTACTTATAGTATAAATGGAAATATTTATTGCTCAATTCCTCTAGTGAAACCATCCTCAACTCTGGAATGTTACTCAAGATTGTTTTTTTTTTCTTTCAAATGCATTCTCTAATTTTTCTTGAGGAAGACTTTTTTAAAGATTACCTCTTTCGGAGTTCTATGCCATTAAACTGAATTTAATTAAAATTTCATGAGTTTTTTCCCCTCAAAGATACATATTTGTGAGACTTGTGTAGAAATCATGTTATACGTAGCCATTCTTAATGTATATTCTGCATAGAATTATTCTTGCTGTTGATTAATAAGACAACGAATTAGACATGAAATGGCAGCAAAAACTTTCTACCTACCACTTTGAGGAGAGCAGGAATGTAGAAAATAATGTCTATTTGATATCCTCTTTGCAGTTTCACTTAGCTCTGATTTCTAGATGTTACAGTTTACTCCGGTTAGAAACACTCTATTATTTCACTGCTGTTCAGTTACATTATCACAGGCACATGTTTTCAGTCAGTCTCTCAGATTAGCAAAATATCTTGCATAATTGTCATTTTAAAATGCATTTGATTGTGACATTAGCTTCTCTCTTACCCTGATGTTTATCCTTGAGAAAGCCCCCAGTAATTTCCAGTGTGTGGAAGCCAAAGCCATTCTTTATAGTAAACACAACTCCTGTTTGAGGGAGCAGCCCAGCAGTGGGGGTTATTTTAATGGACATGCTGTATTACTTTAATCTAACCCTTCTACCATCTGTTCTTCCCATAACAGTGAATGAAAAAAAAAAGAAAAGAACATATTTTATGTTTCAGGGTTACATTAGTAAAAAGTAAGATAAAAGTGATTTAAAAGCATGCATATGTTCTTAGTACAATGCAGTCTGCATCTGTGATGTTTTTTCTCATGGTTCAGACACAAATCAAGAGGAAAGCTGCTCATGCTTGAGAGAGGGAAAGTTTTTCATGGAAAACAGGACTTTACCATAAGAGGGTCTCTCTCTTTATTTTACAGCTAAAAATGATAAAAACCTCAATGAGCTGCCAGAGTAAAAATAGATAACTGTAACATCTATTGTTGGAACATCTGGCATTTTTCCTGAGTTGGGTGGTTGCTGCCACATCCAGATGAATGCCGAACACCTGTCCGGGACATGCTGGTGAGGCAGGAATGAATCTCATGACTCTTATCAAAAGAGTAATATCTTTGGGTGTAATTGTGGTGAATGTCTGTGGGTGAAACTGTGGTAAATAGTGCTCCCGTGGTGAGAGGACATCACCCAAGGGTGTGAGCAGATGGTTTACTGGGTGTAGAGGTTGGAGACAGCCCCCTTTCAGAAAACATACTTGGGTTCCATTACTGCTTAGAGGGTAGGACACTGCCATCATGGTTATCTAAGTACCTAAGCCTACATGAGCCGGAGGTACTGGAAAGAGTAAGGACTCTGGAGTTGTATTTCTCCTCCTAAACTTCATAATTGTAGGATCTTGGGCAATTTTTTTGAGCTTCATTTGTTTCATCTGTAAAGAGATTAGTAATACCTTTAAGGTGTTGTTAGCATTTAATAAGGTAATGTCTATGGGATCTCAGCGTAGTGACTAACACATAGCAAGTAGTTATTATTGTTGTTGTTATGGGTATTACCATATGCAAATCAGATAGTAAATTGCCTTTTAATCAGTCAGTTCATTTTCTCTTCCTAAGCAATCACAGTGTTAAAAGAGAGAGTAACGGCTCCCTTTTGTGAACTCCTAAACTATATATTTTTTCTCTTTATTTGGGTCCTTGTCATTTTCTAACTTGTATTAAAGCTATGTTTTGTGAACATAACTTTATTTTTAAAGTTATTTATACTCTTCCTAATGTGAACACCTGGAAGGTGGAGCTGTATTATTCATATCATCTGGCACTTTGCCTTGCAAATAGTAGAGTCTCAAATATTATAATGAATTGTAGAAGTAATGATTGTAAATAGTTCCCATTGGATGCTTACAAAGCCCCAAATGATGGCTCAGACCTTTTACTGGATGAGATACTAGTTTCTAGAAGGAATGATTCAGCTGGGGGAGATGGATGTCAGCTGACATCCATTTCTAGCAGTCATCCAAGCTCTTTGCCTGTCAGCTTTGGAGGGTGGTATTTGGTTTCATGTTATGAGAACCAGGGCATCCTTAACTGACTCATTTTTTTTTTAATTTGCCAAAATGAATGTCTGCTTTGAAAAGTAAATTTTAAATAAGAAATATGGGTAAATTAAAGTGCATAATACTCTGAATTACAACAAATTTTCTAAGAAAGAAAAAAAACAGAGGTTTTAGCAAAATTAATCAAAAACTAATTTTTAGTAAACTTTCTTTACTTGATTGATGTACCTAATTAAAATAGGAAATTAAATTATTCCATTTCATAGTCTTAAATACAGGAGAAAGTGTTGTTACATTTCAAAGGAAGAACATATATTCTACAGCTTGTAAAACATGATTTTGTTTACTTGAAGATAGTATAGATACCGACAAGCACTAGGAGAACCATCTGCTGGTCTTGCATATATTCTAGTTAATCACGATTCTCATCATTTCTCTACCCTTTAAAACAGATCTTTGGGCTTTCAATCAAAGTTTAGCTGGTAACAATTGTTGGTACCAAAGTGCATTTCAGCTTTGAAAACCAGAGTATTTGGAAGAAAGACCTCGTGTTTAGGTAATTGTCTAGTGGACTGATTTCTTTTTGCAGTTGGGATATTGATATCTTATTTTTTAACATATATGTTTTATCTCTTACATGCCTGTAAGATGGGTCTGAAAACACAGTCTCTGGAAAATACAGTCTAGGGGAAATACCATTTTTACAGGATCGTGATTTGATAATCATGCCCGTTTACACACGTAAAAGTCATTAATCAAGGACCTGTACATGCAACATACATATCTGTGACATGTTTGCATTTTTGAGAATGCTGTGGTGCGTATTATTTAATTGATCTTCACAGAAATTCTATAATGTAGTCAGTTTCTATTCTGCAGGTGAGAAAAATCAAGGCCCAAGGACAGTGATTTTTTTTATAAGTCATATTGGATGACAGTAGATCAGGTCTAATGCTGTTTTTATTAGAAGCCCTAGTCAGTAACTTTAAATTGCATTTTTATGCACAAAATATTAACAATCAGTAATAAAAACAAAAGATATTTAAATAATTTAGTTATAAACTTTCCATTTCTTCAGAAAAATTGTTTTTTTTATTAATGGCTTTGTCTCTAATCATTCTATAAATATAAGACATAACTTTACTATATAGGATTTTTAAATTTTAAAACACTTATTTTGAAGTGATTTCATATGTAAAGAAAGGTTGCAAGAAGAGTAAAGTATTCCTGTATACTAAACCTAGGTTCACCCATGCTTAATATTTTGCCATATTTGATTTGTCATTTTCTCTCTCTCTCTCCTCCTCCACCTTCCCTCATTATTTATTTTTTTCTGAACCATTTTAGAGTGGATTCCATATATGATGCCTCTTTACCTAAACCTCAGTATTTCAGTGTGTGTTGCTTGTTCTAATTGTAATTCCTTAGAGTTAGAAGTAGGACACTGTAGTTTGTGTGAGGTGTTGCCAAATTCCACTCCACAGAGGATGTAATAGTTTGCTTCCACCAGTGACATGTGGGAGGACAGTTCCCCACAAGCAAGGTGTTGTCAAGCTTTTGAATTTTTTCTAATCTGACCATTGAGAAGTGGGTCTTAGTGTTGTTTTAATTTGCATTTATCTTATTGAAAAGTTAAACATCTTTTCATTTGTTTAAGGGCTATTTCAATGTTTTTTGTGGATAGTCAGTTTGTCTTTTGACCATTTTTTTTTTTATTGTGCTTTCTTTTGGCTTCTTTTGTTATTTTTCTAGCTTTTGAATTGAGAACTGAATTTATTTTTACTCTTTCATTTATATTGATTTAGGTGTCTAAGCTGTGTATCCCGTAAGCCCGGATATGTAGTATTTTTATTAACTCTTCCTCAGAAATTCTTTGTTTGTATTTGCCTATCTCTCCCAAAGTGATTTAACAGCTTATTTTTCCCAGGTAGAAGGGTTTTTAAAATTTTAAAAAATTTTAAAAATCATTGTGATCAGAAAGTGGTGTTTATAATTTTTCTATTTAATGAAATTTACTGAGGTTTTCTTGTGGCCTAATACATTTTAATCAATTTGATGATTAGTTATGTATACTAAGAGAGATTCATTCTTTACTATCAGTGTGTAAAGTTTGATATATAGCCATAACATTTAATGGATTGGTTTTGTCTTTTAAGTCTGTAGTTTTTCTTTTTATTATTATTTTTGTCTTACATGTCCTATACTGAGATTGGTGTCTTAGCTTCCTATTATTTGGGTGTTTATCTGTTTTGCCTTGTATCTCCCATAGTTTCTTCTTTATATAGGTGGTATTGCCGTTATCTGATGAGTAGACAGAAAGGCAAATTTTTTTTTTTAAGGAACAGAGAGCAACATGGTTAGATAAGAGTTTCAGAAAGATCTCTGAGATGGCCAAGTTCTGGGAACCCTCAACTCTAGGCCATGTTGGGGATTTGTGGGGCTCATAGTTTTTCCTCTGTCAGAAAGACAGAAAGAATGGTGATTTTCAGGGTTTGGAGAGTTATGGGAATTATTATTGAACTAGAAACCCAGTGCATGAAATTCGTGCATTGGTAGGGTCCCTAGGCCTGGTCAGCGATCAGGGCTGATCAGGGCCTTCCTTCCCTGGCTGCTGGCTGCTGGCTGCCGGCTGGGGCCTTCCTTTGTTCCACACCACCCTGAGGTGGTCAGTGCACATCACAGCGAGCAATTGAACTCCTGGTCTCCCGGTTGAACTCCTGAGGGGAAACTTTGCATATTAGCCATATATATATACTAGAGAGGCCCAGTGCATGAAATTCATGCACGGGGGTGGGGGGGTCCCCTCAGCCCAGCCTGCACCCTCTCCAACCTGGGACCCTTGGGGGATGTCTGACTGCCGGTTTAGGGCCGATCCCAGGGATCGGCCCTAAACCGGCAGTCGGACAGCTCTCTCACAATCTGGGATCACTGGCTCCTAACTGCTCACCTGCCTGCCTGCCTGATCGCCCCTAACTGCCCCCCTGCCAGCCTAGTTGCCCCTAACTGCCCCCTCCCCCGCTGCCTGGTTACCCCGAACTGCCCCCCCACCAGCCTTGTCACCCATGCAGCCTGCTGTTCAGTTGTTACTGTTACTGTGATGGCATCCCAGACAATTTGCATATTCCTCTATTATTAGTATAGATAGATGGGTATAGAGTTTCCATTTTGCAAGATAAAGAGTTCTGGAGATGGATGTTGATAATGGTTGCACAGAGATGTCACTGTACTCACTGCCACTGAATTGTACATTTAAAATGGGTAAGTTTGAAAGTTTATATTATGTATAATATTACCAAAATTAAAAATAAATTTTCAAAAAGGAAGGGAACAATTAAAGAGAACCAGGAGGTGGGAAACAATGTTGCTATAGACACTCACATATAGGTTTTTGTATAAATATAATTTTCCCTTATTTTGAAAAAAAATGTCCAGGATTGCATATGGTAGTAGCACATTTAGTTTTTTTAAAATCTGCCAAACTGGTTTTTAGAGAGGCTGTATCATTTTGCATTCCCACCAGCAATGTATGAGTGATCCAGTTTTCCTGCATCTTGATCAGCATTTGGTGTCACCATTTTTTATTTTAGCTACTAGGTATGCAGTAATATTTTATTGTGATTTTAATTTGCATCTCCCTAATAGATAATGATGCTGACCATCTTTTCATGTGATTATTTGTTATTTATATATATTCAGTGAAATGTCTCTTCATGTCTTTTGCTCATTTTTAAAATTATTATTATTGGGGTTTGGGAGTTCTTTATAGATTCTAGAAACTAGTCCTTTGTTTTATATGTGGTTTGCAAATATTTTCTCCCTGTCTGTATCTTATCTTTTTATCTCCTTAATAGGGTCATTTGCAGAGCAAAAGTTTTTAATTTTGATCAAGTCTAATTGATCAGTTTTCTTTGATGATTATACGTTAGGTATTGAGTTGAAGAACTCTTTATCTAGCCCCAGATCATGAAGCTTTTCTTTCATGTTATTTTCTAAAAGTTTTACAATTTTACTTTTTACATTTAATTTGTATGTAAGGTATGAGACTTACTTTGAGGTTCATTTTATTTTTGCCTATAGATGTCCAGTTACTCCAGCATCATTTGTTAAGTCTACTTTTCCTTTATTGAATTGCTTTTGCACTGTGTCAAAAATCAGTTGGGCATATTTGTGTGGGTCTATTTCTGGGTTCTCTATTTTGTTCTATTAATCTGTGCATCTGTTTCTCTACCAATAATACCACACAGTTATGCTTGCTGTAGTCATATGGTAAGTTTTGAAGTTGGGTGGACATATTCTCTTACTTTATTATTCTTTTACAAGTTGTTTTAACAATTCCAGTTCCTCTGCCTTCTATATAAATGTTATTCATATATTGAAAACCTTGAAAACCTTCTATCTTCTTTTAACTACTTTTTCTGATCCTTTTATTTTCTCTATCCAATGTTTCCTTACATGTTTTCCAGACTTTCTTCAATTCTCTTTTAAAATTTTTATTTAAATCTATTCTCTTTTTTACAATTTGTAATTTATAATTTCACAATTTGTAATTTAAATGAAGATTTATTCAATGTCTTTGACTTACTGAATTTCCCTCCTGTCTTGTGGTTGTTGTTGGTTGTTTTTTTTCTTTGTAAATTTCTTAGTTTTAAATTTCTGATTCCAGCTGCTGTGTGCCCATCTGTGTATATGTGTGTGTGTGTGGAGGGGTGGGGGTGCGTCTCCAAATGCTTGTTGAGGCTTCTTATCACAGTTTGGAATGTCTGTTGTCTTATACTTTTCCTTTGTTTTGTGGTTGGTTACTTGATGAGAATTTTTATGCAGCTGGGATGTTTATGTTTCCGTTTTCATGTGTTTTTTTTTCCTACAGGAGTTTTATAGGGAGTTTAATTTTCCCCCTGTTCCTTGGCATTTCATGAGCTGCTTTACTATTTCAAGAGCACTCTTTCCTGTCAGTTTTGTGAAATACAGTTTGTAAATGGATGATGATGGTGGTAGAGAGGGGAAGGAGGAAAGAGGATTTGCCTGTCTTCTTTTTCTTTCCTGTTTGCTGGATCCTTAAATCCCCCTCTTCCTTCTTTCCTTTCACTGCTGTCTGTGAGGGACATGATCCACTCTCAATTTACTTTCTTCTCTTACGGAAACGACACTTGTCTGAAGTTGCCACTTTCGATGTTGCTTGATTTTGGACCCTTTCACTATGGCCAGTGCTGTGGGTCACTGCGTGCTCATATTTTGGCACTTACTTATGATAATTTTGTCCATTTTGCCAATGTTCTTTACTTGCCACCCCCCCTTTCTTTCATGGACTCTCTTAAATCTCCCCTTATCTTTCTCTCTGCACCCATAGGCTCATAGCAGCTGCTGTTGGACTTAAAAAATATATATATTTTTATTGATTTCAGAGAGGAAGGGAGAGGGAGAGAGAGATAGAAACATCAATGATGAGAGAGAATCATTGATCAGCTGCCTCCTGCACACGCCCTACTGGGGATCAAGCCCACATCCTGGGCATGTGCCCTTGGCCGGAATCAAACC
This sequence comes from Myotis yumanensis, assembly GCF_028538775.1. Classification (NCBI taxonomy): domain Eukaryota; kingdom Metazoa; phylum Chordata; class Mammalia; order Chiroptera; family Vespertilionidae; genus Myotis; species Myotis yumanensis. The sequence goes on from NW_027223757.1 coordinate 43,716,274, forward strand.
TGGGACCCCTCAGTCTGCAGGCCAACACTTTATTCACTGAGCCAAACTAGCTAGGGCTGCTGTTGGATTTTAAAAAAATTTATAAATAACTTGAAGTTTGAAGTTTGGCATATTTTCTGCCTCCTAGTAATGCTGATAGACTGGGTCACGTGTGATTTAATTTGTGCTCTCGATGATTGTATAGGTTCTGGGGGAAGAATGTATAGAGAGAAACAGATTTAAATGGCTGCTATTATTCTTCATACTCAGAAGCCTCTAGAATGTAGTAATTTATTGACTAAAAGGCATCATGTAATCCCTCTAAAACATGTGCTATAATGGGATACTTGTGTGTGTGGGGGGGGAATCAACATTATAGTAAAACTATAGCACATAACTTTCTTCTCATAACCATGACAATAAGAATTATTGACATGGATTGCAGTTCTAAATAATTTATCTTCTTTAAATTAGTGAAATATAGGCACAGGCATAGGAATCGTATGTCTTAACACTAGAAAGGATACCAAAATACTGATGGTATCGTAGAGGGTGTTAGAGCTGAAAGAAAAATTAGAGCAAGTCTAATCTAACCAATATGCCATCCTACAGATGAGGCTAAGAAAGAAAGTAATTGTCCAAGGTTGCCCTGAGAGTTACAAGCAAGGATTGACCTGGAACGAAGCTCTCTTGACTTCCTGTTCCTACTCCCTCTTTCATTGAATGGCCCCTTTTCTGGATCAGCCTTTAGTAGGTTAAGTATCATCATGACCCTTTTCTTGTTGGGACAAAATAAATCACTTGCCCCAAATGACACAGGTAGTAAGCAGCAAAAGCAGGTGTGGGGGAGAGCAGGAGCCTTGGTAAGCGGTGTCCATTCACTGTGCCGCACATGCGTGTATTTGGCTGGCTGCCACCTTCCCTCTCTGCTTTCTCTTTTTCCTCTGATACTTAACGGACACCTGAAATAGTTCAGATCAAATTATGGGGTTGTACTGTTCTCACAGAGTTCACTACTAGTGCAGCTCCTTTTAAAGGGGATGGATGTGGCTGAGTCTTGAAGGTGCACACAGGTGCACGTTTGCTGGGCTTGAAAAACAAAGGTTTACGGCCAGGCTTTTCCTCTGTGCCTCTAAAGCCGTGTGAGGTCTCGGTCCAACGCAGTCACCCAATTTCTGCCTGTGTGAAGGGCAGTGTACTTGCTGTTGTAGTTTCCTGACTATTGACGGGAGGCTTCACCCTCAAATTCTTCTTTGGGTGCTCTTGAAATGTGTACCTCATGGATGCCACGGTTACCTTGTGTTGAATTTTCTTTGTGAGCAAAGGACAGAATGTTCTCTGCTGCGCCAACAGCACTTTCCCATATACACTCAGGGGAAGCGTTTGCCCCTCTCAACAGGGCTCAACAGTCTTGACTGGAGTGCTTCAGAAATAGGCCTGGTTTGTACTTTTATCCAAACAAGCAGAGTCTGGGAATTTCTCGCTTGGGATAGCACGATGATCTGAATTCTTCCTAGGCAAGCACATGGATGGTGTTAGCAAAGGGCAAATGCGTGGTGCTCTGATCCTCACTCAGTAAGGAGATGGGGTGCCAACACTTGCTTGGTGAAAGTGAAGGTGGCATCCTGTGAAAAGAGAGGCTGGTGCTCATGGGGAGAAAAGGCCGATGCCATGTGGAGGTGTGATTAGGGAAATGGAGTGCAGGATGCCCTGATCCAACTTGCAGTCCTGCAGGGAAAGAAGCTGGATTTACTATGATTTTTTTTCTTGATGGACTATGGTGATAGTCCATATGTACATTTGGAAAAATCATCTACACTAATAAAAGAGAAACATGGTAATTGGCGTACGACCACTACCCTTCCCATTGGCTAATCAGCATATCCTTATGCAAATTAACTGTCAGCCAAGATGGCGGCCGGCAGCCATGCACTGCAGCGAGCAGGGAGGCTTGCTTCCTCCAGGAACTGCAGACTCCAACGTTCCCCGCCTCACTTGCCGGACTCTCAACTGCAACTCTAAGCAACTATTACTATGTTGCAAATAAGAAGCTAAACAAAACAGGCTTTTAGTCAGCCCCGGACTGCAACATTGTATCCATGTTTTCAGCAGAGAGGCCTCAGAGCTAAAGCTGGCCCAGAATAAAAAAAAAAAAAAAGAAAACAAGGAGCGGTTGGAAGCTTTTAGTCAACTGCCAGCGGGAAAACAGCCCTCAGCCCCTCAGCCAGCCTGGCCAGGCACCCCAGTGGGGACCCCCACCCTGATCCAGGACACCCTTCAGGGCAAACCAGCCGGCCCCCCCCCCCCCCCCCCGTTTACCAGGCCTCTATCCTATATAGTAAAAGGGTAATATGCCTCCCAGCACCAGGATCAGCGGAGCAGCGAGGCTCCCGGCACTGGGATCAGCGTGCCAGGGGGCAGCGCCCAAACCTCCTGATCAGCCCTGCTCTGTGCCTGATAGGGGGGAGCTCCCCAATCCCCTGATTGCCCTGCGGCTCTGTGTGTGACAGGGTGCAGCACACCAACCCCCTGATTGGCCCTGCTCTGTGTGTGACAGGGTGAGGCGCCCCAACCCCCCGCCCCCACGGGCCCTGCTCTGTGTGTGACAGGGTAGAACCATAACCTCTCCATCAGCCCTGCCCTGAGTGTGACAGTGGCGGTGCCCCAACCCCCTGATCGGCCCTGCTCTGTGGGTAATAGAGGGTGGCGCCCCAACCCTCCTCCACGGGCCTTGCTCTGTGTGTGACAGGGTAGAGCCATAACCTCCCCTTTGGCTCTACCCTGAGTGTGACAGGGTGCAGCGCCCCAACCCCCTGATCCACCCTGCTCTGTGTGTGACAGGGGGCGGTGCCCCAGCTCCCCTATCGGCCCTGCTCTGTGAGTGACAGGGGGCAGCGCCCCAACCCCCTGATCGGCTCTGCTCTGTGAGTGACAGGGGGCAGCGCCCCAACCCCCTGATTGGCCCTGCTCTGTGCGTGACAGGGGGTGGCGCCGCAACCTCCCCATTGACCCTGCCTTGAGTATAACAGGGGGCGGTGCCCCAACCCCCCAATCAGTCTACCCTGAGCGTGACTGAGGGTGGCATTGCAACCTCCCAATCCACCCTGCTCTGTGCATGATGGGGCGGCGCCCCAACTCCACAATCAGCCCTGCTCTGAGCCCGACCAGGGGCTGTACTTAGGGATTGGGCCTGCCCTCTGCCACCCAGGAGCAGGCCTAAGCCAGCAGGTCGTTATCTCCCGAGGGGTCCCAGACTGTGAGAGGGCACAGGCCGGGCTGGGGGACCCCCCGCCCCCCGCCCAGTGCACAAATTTTTGTGCACCGGGCCTCTAGTCTATAATAATAAAAGCATAATATGCTAATTAGACTGGACATCCTTCCAGACGTCTTTCCTTCTGGACAAAGCCACAACGGGTGGGGAGCTGAGGCAGAGGCAACAGAAGCCCCTGGCCACGGCCAAGGCTCTTGCACGAATTTTGTGCATCGGGCCTCTAGTTGAAATAATAATTAGAAATGGTAATGGAAAAATTTTGAATCTGGAACTTTCACAGAATTCTGTCCTAAGCATGCTGTATTTATTAGCATACTTGGGGCTTTCCCAGAGGAGCTTCTGTACCTCATCGCTCTGACTCTGAGAGCACCTAGATGAGCTGCCTGTTTGCACTGAGTTGGGAAGTCAGGATTCTTCCTTCTGCTCAGGGTGGGCCAGTGTGAAGGAGAGTTTACCTTGTCCTGTGACGATCACATCATGGGCAAAGTTTGCTCAACTAGCACATGACAGGTAAAGAACAGTGGAGCCAAGGAATTTATCCCCCCTCCCCCAAACCCCCCCCCCCCCCCCCCATCACAGACACCCACTCCTCTTTTTTTCTGGGCTAAGAATTAAAGTGCAAAATGGACTTATATTTTGGTTCCAGAGAGTATAAAACAGTTGCTGCTACTTTTCTGGAAATCTCTCTAACATTTGATCCTGTTTTTCTCCCCAGTGTTTTCTCTCAAGTGTAAAATCATGGTTTGAAGTGCAGGCTTTGAGACCAGATAGGCTGCAGGATGATTGTACTATCTTATTAAAACTCTTAGTGATGCAGTTCCTCATCTGTAAAATGGAGACGTATTACTGTACAGGTGTGATAAGGATTTAATGACATAATATATATATATACACACATACACACACACACACACACACACACACACACGCTAGGGGCCTGGTGCACAAAATTCATGCACTGGGGGGCGGGGTCTCTCAGCCCAGCCTGCCCCCTCTCACATACTGGGAGCCCTTAGGGGATGACCTAGTGATGGCTTAGGGCTGCTCCCTGCTCCCCTTGGGGATAGGGCCTAAGCTGCAGTCTGGCCTCCCTTTGTGGGAGGTGACCGGGCTGATCAGGGGAAGGCACCAGCCCCATCACCCCGCTGCTGCAGCCACTGCCAGTCACCGCAGCCAGCAAGGTTTTTTCATCAACACGGACTCCAGTCCTTTCACCATGAAAAAATGACAACTTTCTTGAGGCATTTTCAAGATGTGTCTTTTATATAATAATAATTTCTTTATTATTTTTTTTATCCTCACCTGAGGATATGTTTCCATTGATTTTTAGAGAATGTGGAAGAGAAAGGGAAAGACAGAGAGAAACATCAAAGTGAGAGGAACACTTTGATTGGTTGCCTCCTGCATGAGCCCTGACCTGGGTCCTGGCCAGGGAGGAGCCTGCAACTTAAGTACATGCCCTTGGTCAGAACTGAACTCAGACCCTGCCATTGGCAGGCCAAGGCATTATCCACTGAGCCAAACCGGCTAGGGCAGGATATGACATTTCTTAGCCCTCCAGCAGCAGCCTTTCGTTTTTTTCACCAGGAGTGTGGTGAAAAACCCTAGATCACCTTTTTGAATTCTTATTACCCAAGTTACTAAGAATATTACCAGTGGCATACAGGGAGCTTAACCAATGAGCGGTCAGAAAAGGTGTTTCCTCTGTAGTTCACACCAATCACTGGCTTGCCACCCCTCCCCCCAGCCCCAGGCCTGACGCCTCTGGCCCAGGGGACCCCCAAATCCTCCTAATCACCAGCTCCGCCCTCGCCCAGGCCTGACCCCTCGGCCAGAGGCATTGACCCCAATCACCCTCCGATCGCAGGATCGGCCCCTTGCCCAGGCCTGACGCCTCCGCCAGAGGTGTCAGGCCTGGGCAGAAGACCTCCATCTCCCCCTGATCACCGGCTCCACCCTCGCCCAGGCCTGGCCCCTCGGCCAGAGGCGTTGACCCCCATCACCCTCCGATCGCAGGATCGGCCCCTTGCCCAGGCCTGACGCCTCCGCCAGAGGTGTCAAGCCTGGGCAGGGGACCCCCATATTCCCCCGATCACCGGCTTCTGGGCGGCTTCTGGGGCTTCTGGGGCTGGCCTGTGGCCCAGGATAGTGGCTCACGCTGGTGGCTGCTCTGTACTGCCCTGCCTGCAGTATGCCAATTAGCCGCCATCTTTGTTGGTGGTTAATTTGCATATCATGCTGATTAGCCAATGAGAGGCGTAGCAAAGGTACAGTCAATTACCATGTTTGTCTATTATTAGATAGGATATACAATGATTAGCACACTGACAGCACATAGTAAGTTCTCAATAAATGGCATTTATTACTATCATAGCAGGAAATCTCCATTATAGTACTAGACTTTTGTTTGGCATTAGGGAACCGAAAATAGATAGAAATTAAATTACTAATTTTAGTGACTCTTGAGGACCTTCAAACTGAGCATATCTCCTAGGGAGGTCTGCTGAGCCTTTTACGTTTCTTTCAACACCAGACCGAATACTCTGGCAACAAGTAAGCAGCGTGATTCCAACAAGGCACAGCATGGCCTGCAGCTGTGTTTTCCTGATGATCCTACACATATTTGAAGTTTACTTTAGAAAGCAAGAAACACACCCAGTGAATAGGGACAGCTTAGATTTGTAAGACTTTTTAAAAGTTATATTGCAATTAACTTAGGTAAGCATTTATGAACTCTCCTACCATGTAGCCAGCACAGCCCTCAGAGAGTTAACAGTCCCATGTAAAGAGCTAGGGTGCAGCACGTCGATGCCTTCCTTAATCCTTATTTTTTTGTCTGCATTTTTTAATTCAGAAAAAGATTTGAAAAGCAAATAGAATGAAATATGAAGCTTCCTTGGACATTCCCTTTGGCAATATCATTTAGGTAGTGATGGAGAATTTGGGTTTGAATCTTGGCTCTGCCACCTGCTAACCCTATGGCCTTGGGCAAATCTCTTCCCTCTTTGGGCCTTCCCTTCCCTTCCCTGTCCATACAATGGGTTACTAATATTTCCATTAAAGGGTTCATGTAAGAACTCCATGGGGGGGAGGGGGTGTAATTCACACCGAGCACTTTCATGAGTGCCTGGTATTAGTTTCACCCAGGTTGGTTATTATTATCTGTATCTCCTCCTTTCCGCAGCCAGAAGGATTTTGTTTTGCATGACTGCTTACTGATTGCAAGTCAGGGGTGCCCCGCTGGTGCTAGAGTGAGTCTTGATTTGGTGCCTTAAGCCCAGTACATCCTTAGGGGTGCTTGGTGCTTACAGAGTAAAAAGGCTATTTTTTAAAAATGTCCGTTTTCTACCCTCTCGGTTTCAGTATTCGGGATTTCACACGGAGAGATCAGAATCTGACCACGACAGCCAGTGGGGCGGAAGTCCCCTGACAGACACGGCCTCCCCGCAGCTCCTGGACCCCACGGACAGACCAGGCTCTCAGCACGACGCGTCCTGCGCCTACAGGCAGTTCTCGGACCGCAGCGCGCTCTGCTACGGCTTCGCGCTGGACCACTCCAGGATGGTGGAGGAGAGGCACTTCCACACCCAGGCGTGCGAGGGGGGCCGCTGCGAGGCCGGCAGGTACTTCCTGGGGACGCCGCAGGCCGGGAGGGAGCCCTGGTGGGGCTCCCGCGCAGCCCTGCCCCTGACCAAGGCCTCCCCAGAAAGCCGAGAAGCCTATGAGAACAGCATGCCGCACATCGCTTCAGTCCACAGGATCCACGGTAAGGGCAGCTGAATGACCCCGAGCCCGCTGCAGGGGGCCCCTGGGCAGGTATAACATTCCAGGCTGGACACTGCAGGGACTGACCCAGTGATTGTCTCAAACTCACGCCAATGGGCTTGAAAACACCAATTCTACTCCCTTTCAGAGTATTGACTTTGCTAATAGTTTTGCCAAATACATTCATTTGGACAGGCGAGTAAAAATGATTCCCATTTTGAACATCGAAAAAGCATAGACGTTAAGTTAAAGTGAATTGTCTATTGAACTTGTAGTATTATGTCTGTACATTTTTTGTGTATTATTTCCTTCTGTATTGTCATGCTTCAAATGTGGACATCAGAGGTTTGGGGCTCATCTGCCTGTTCTCTCTGAGGGTACTGTTGGCATTTTGGTGGGGGGCAATCTTTGTATTATGGCCCATCACTCAGGTCACAGGAAGTTGAACCTCTCTGGCCCTCTGGCATCGAATGCCAGTCACTGCCACCTTCTGTCCTCATATGACAACCCACAATGTCCTCTGTGAGTAAAGGCTGGAGAGAGATGTGGAACCCAGGAGATTTGCACCATGAGATTGCTTCATGGCTTTACAAACACACAGAAATAGGCACTGCTGGAAAGCCCATAGTGCTGCTAATACTCTTCTTTGTTCATTCGAAAGTAAACTGGTCAAGGAGCTCATTCTTTCCATTTCAAACTCGGGTCCAGGCAGGTCTTTGAAACCTTCCCTATTTCATTAAAAGTCAATGACATTAAGATTGATCCAATGTCCCTGATATGACCCTTCTTTTTGAGTCTTTAGGGTGAGAAATGGGTTAGACCGGGGGGGGGGCAAACTTTTTGACTCGAGGGCCACAATGGGTTCTTAAACTGGACCGGAGGGCCGGAACAAAAGCATGGATGGAGTGTTTGTGTGAACTAATATAAATTCAAAGTAAACATCATTACATAAAAGGGTACAGTCTTATTTTTTTTTAGTTTTATTCATTTCAAACGGGCTGGATCCGGCCCGCGGGCCGTAGTTTGCCCACGGCTGGGCTAGACAATGTTTACTCACCATAAAGTCTTCTGTCAGATACCCCCAGGTGCTGACTGCCTTCTATGATTTTTAAAAAATATATATTTTTATTGATTTAAGAGAGGAAGAGAGAGGGAGAGAGGGAGAGAGGGAGAGAGACATCAATGCTGAGAAAGAATCACTGATCAGCTGCCTCCTGTATGCCCCACACTGGGGAATGAGCCTGTAACCTGGGCATGTGCCCCGCCCGGAATCAAAACTTGACATCCTAGTTCATAGGTTGCCGCTCAACCACTGAGCCATGCCGGCTGGGCACCTTCTATGATTTTAATATTTCTGTTTTTGCTTTTTATTTGTCTCCTTTTACTCTGAGTTTCTCTAGTTTGGGAGACTGGTAATGAAAACCCAGGGAAAAGGGCAATTGCTTGCTAAAGAATAGGGTGAAGTGAAAATCCTGGCTTAACCTACATTGTCTGGAAGAAAATATTAGAAATAAAGTAAGAAGAGAAGAGAAAAGGAAAGCAATGGGTAGTGTGATCCAGGGCTTCTCTGCCACAGTAGGCAGTTTACAGCTTTTATGTGTCCCTTCCTGACCCTCTTCTCTCTTCATACTGACTTCACACTGCTTTGAGAATTACTTAATTCATGGAATATATTTTGTATGTACTATTCCTGCATATTAGATCTCTTCCTTTGGTTTAGATGAGTTATTAACATTTAAATGTTCTATTTATTCTTCACCTTATTTCAGAAACAATCTAAGATAGAAATTAAATATGATTATGTATAAAACTGAGATTTTTACCACTACATTTGAGAAGACAATATTTATATTTTTGATTGAGACAAGATATATACATATTCATGCACACATCTACACATATACATGTATATGAATGTATATGTGTTATTAGCCCTTAAACAGTTTAAAAAGTACATTAGAGCTTTATTGTAACTCTACTTAAGATACATTTAGCAATATTGACACTTAAAGTGATTTATTTGGAATTGAGAAAATAGCCCAGCCTATAGCATCTTCCTCAAATCCAACTGAAAGCATTTTCTAAGCATCAATTTAACATGCCATTTTTCTAGAAAATAACATAAACCAAATGCTATGCATGTTTCTTTTGTTATTTACAGCTGGGCATGTCCGATGATGTGCATACATGAAGTAGAAACATGCTTCACTGTCTTGCTAATTGGCATTCACAACCTACAAACAAGGTTTACATTCTAAAAAACTTGTTATACTTGTTATAAACTTCATACTGCACTTAAAAGCCACAGAGCTATGAATTCCAGTACAATATGTTGAGACTGTCTGTCATGTGAGCCTGTCTGTTTCAAATATTGGTGCACATGTTAAAAAAGAAAGATATAAGGTTGGTTTTGTTTTTTTTTGAAAAAGGAATACACTTACATTTTTCGGGGGGGGGGGGGTGAATTTTGAGACCACTTACCTTTTGCTTTTTCTTATTTCTAGGGCGAGGTCATTGGGATGAAGACAGTGTGGTCAGTTCTCCAGACCCCGGGTCTGCCAGCGAATCAGGTGACCGATATCGCACTGAGCAGTATCAAAGTAGCCCACACGAACCTAGCAAAATTGAAACTCTGATAAGAGCTACCCAGCAAATGATTAAAGAAGAAGAGAACAGATTGCAGCTAAGGAAAGCCCCCCCAGACCAACTGGCTTCCATTAATGGAGCTGGGAAAAAACACTCCCTCTGTTTTGCAAACTACCAACAGCCCCCACCGACAGGCGAAGTCTGCCATGGCTCCACTCTCGCCAACACTTCGCCATGTGACCACATCCAGCAGAGGGAGGGAAAGATGCTGAGCCCCCACGAAAATGACTATGACAACAGCCCCACTGCACTGTCTCGGATAAGCAGTCCCAATTCAGATCGCATTTCAAAATCCAGTTTGATCCTAGCTAAAGACTATCTCCACTCGGATATGTCTCCTCATCAGACAGCAGGAGACCACCCCGCCCTCTCTCCAAACTGCTTTGGCTCTCACCGGCAGTATTTTGATAAGCATGCTTACACATTAACTGGATATGCCTTGGAGCACTTATATGACAGCGAAACCATTAGAAACTATTCCTTGGGCTGTAATGGCTCACACTTTGATGTAACTTCCCATCTAAGGATGCAGCCAGACCCAGCGCAAGGACATAAGGGAACATCTGTTATAATAACCAATGGAAGCTGATGTTTTTCTAAAATATTTTGTTCTTTAAGGATCTCTGAAACATATTTATAGTTTAATGCCCCATGACCAGTATTTACTATGCTACACATCATTAGAGAGGATAATTTAAGTTACTGGGTGTTTGACATGTGTTCCTTTGAAATCAAAGAAAACAAGCACTAGCATTCAAGGTTAAGCACAGATAATGGAGCTAAAGTGAGTACACAAATTTCCCCTCTTATTATATGGGAACAGAATAGATACACTTTGAATTGAAAAACACTTGTGTAGATTAAGTGAGCATGTGTACCACATGCAAGGACTGATGGATGACAACATCATGCTGGGATGATTCAGTGACCCTCGTGCACACAGAGCGCTATCTACAAACTGCAATGTACACTTACATGCAGAAATATAGACTGCGTACCATCAATTCACCCCAAATGGGTAACTTTCCTTAACCTTAGAACATTAAGATTATTAAAGAAATGTTTATTCTCAAGCTAAGAAAGAGAGAGATACATCCTGTAAAGTGTTTTCTTCTTCGTGTTTCTAACCAGCCAGCTCATTTGGTTCAGGTATAAATTAGGGAAATGGTTATGGATATGGTATAAGAATGAGTTTTCACCTGGTACCCATTATAAGCAATCAGGAAGTGGCGATTTTCACCTTACTTTTGAGTTAGACAAGGAACAGGATCACATTGACATATCAGTGAGGGTTTTTCTAAGTGAAAGTACTGAGACATTGGGACACACATCAAAAACCTGGAGTGCCAATTGGAAATAGTTAGTGAAGCTAGGAAGGCCAGAGGCAAAACGAACAATTTAAAGTTCAGAATATGTAGTCAACATATTTGGGGCTTATAAAACCAACCCTCCCCAAATTCAAATTAATTCACCAAGAAAAAAAGGCTAATATGTGCAAAAAACTAAGGAAAAAACAGTGAAGTGCTACATGATAGCAGTTAAGTTTTTGACAACATTTCAAAGTACAGGTGTGCAAATGTGACAACATGTGGAAAGCCTCCAGAGAGTGTCTAAGATAAAAGCTTAGGCTGATAGACAAGGGATTAAATAGGTAAGAGTAGCACTTTGAACAACAGGTGAAATATTCATTTTCCTTATTGTTTTTAAACAGCAAAAACAATTAAATTGGTCTTAAATAAAACTGTAGAAAGACTAGCAGACTAAGATGCCAAGATCTCTGGATTCTGGATCTAACCATGCCTATAACTTATTTTGGGGACATAGATGTATCACTCACCACACCAGGGCCCTAGTATCTTCATCTGATGGCAGTTCTAATGTCCCATGGTTCTGTGGTTCAGTGGTGCAGCGGAACTGAACTTGTTAATCAGTTAACTCTCTGCTGTGAGTTGTCAAGACTGATCATTCTGGCTTTTCTGTACTCATATAAAGGTCTAGATGCTTCGTGGCTTAAGCAGGTGCATGGACTCTTTTAGGCATGTTGCAGAAAACTTTCTAGTTCAGCCAATATATAGATGGTAAAACTGATGAGGGAGAAGAAAAATGAGTAAGATTTATTTAATGCACTATCCTCCAGGAATCAAAGTGAAGTGACATGTTATTAGAGATGTTTCATAGCTAATATTTTCTAGGAGCCCCATGCCTGAAACTCTTGCCATATTGAGAAGGAATGTACTGGAGGACATTGACTTATAATTTTGAAGACATCATGACATTGAACACTCAGGGATTTAGTACTGTATTTTCATATAACACAGTTATTTGGCAATCCATAGGTAGGTGACAATCTGAATGCCGATAATCTGAAAATGAATACTGGGTTGTTTGTACATGAGAAAAGTGGCTACATAAAATTAAATAAATATGTCTTGGGTAGGATGGAACAACATTGTGCTGTAAATGGAAAAAGTACAAGTAAGTGAGAAAGTTAGTGGTTATATATACTTTCTAAAAAGTTCAAATAATGAAAACTACATTTTGAACTATATAAGCAAAAGTATTCAGTATTTTGGAGAAAAAAAAACATTTATAAGAAGCCCCTGGAATACTTAAGATGAATTTTTGATCATTCTGCAACATGAAGTAAGGTTTTAGGAATGCTAAAGGTTTTGCAGACTTCTGTAGATGGATAAATGTTCAAAGACAAATATCTGAAGAATATGGTGTGTTTTGGAAAGGGAATCTATACAGATGGGTTTTATTGATGGATATACATTCTACTAAAAAGGTCACAGGAAGATGCTGTAAAGGAAATAGAATCTTAAGAATCAAGGAAAATGAACTAATATGAAAGAAAAGACTGTCACTAGAGAAATTTCAGTGGGATATTTACGTATATGGAAGAAAGTTAATTGAGGAAAGAAGTAAATTATAAGTTCTATAAATGGGATAATCAGAAGGACTAATGCTCTTTAAAATAGTATGACCAATATTTTTAAGTGAGGATAGAATTAACTAAATTATATCTTAATTAAAATTTTTGCTAGATTGACCCATTTTTAAATATAAACCTTTTATTTACTTTATATGTCAAAAATTTTAGAGTATCACATTTATTACATTACATGTAAATCCACACAGACCTACAGTATTCTATTTTTTGCAGTGGGGCACAATTATTGCAGAAAGACTCAAGATAAGTTGAGATAGTTTATGGCAAGGCAACCTTTCAATATATTGTACACATAGACATGTTAATATCTATTTATAATCTACATTATTTTGTTCTTTGCAGGAACATATTGCCTCAAAATGAAGATGTTATCTGTGTTTTTAAAATATGAGATGTAAAATATGTATGTTCCCAGTAACTTCATCAGTTAAAATTAAACTTAAATTGGCTTTAGTTTTAATCCTTGATTTCTACAACTTGGTTAAATGCTGAGAATCATGAAACTTGACTGAAATAGACAGAGAAGTATGATTTTTATATCACCTTGGGGATTCATACAGATGTGTTCTATCCAAGTACTCTTACAATATGTAGCAATTCATTAGATGAAACAAAGCAAGCTCGTGCTTTCTAGTAATAGTAAGAATATATTTATTGCCCATTTTACCTGCCTGCCCTACCTAATTCATAAATTTGGATGACCAAAGGAATAAATGAATATTTCCCCCATCTTTCTTTGGAAAATTTTGTTAAAACTATTATTGAGAATATACAAATTTGACATATTATTTTTGGGTGCATGGTATTATTGTCACAGTCATGTAGGTGTGCTCCAGCTCCATATTTTGACATGCTATATTGAATATAATGGACCAGCTTTTCTAAACTGTAGTTGCCTGATACAGGATAATTTGACACAGTGCTGATGTGACATTCAAAATGAGACAGGATGCAATAAATGGTTTGCCTTTGGTAAATCCACTCATCCTTTCCTGATGTTATTTTATGGGATTCGACTATTTTCATTGGGTAGTATTCTTAATTTTCTCTATACCCTGCTGCCACATGATGCCTCTGGGCAGAGAATCCATTTAAAATAAGCTTTAATAGGATCTTCTGGAAAAAGATAATATGCTCCATTTTCTTTTTCTTAAATGAGGAATGAAGATTGATCCATTAAAAGATCATTTGGAAAATATGCATAGATATTTTAAAATAAAAAGACCAACTAAGTCTGATAGAAGACACTATAGCTAAAGAGGCATTCTGAATACAGGGATGATATTTTGTAGCTCGCTTTCTCAAGAGCAGGACATTACTAAGGTGTCCAGTAAATTCTATTGGTGCTAGAATTTGGAAGTGACAGAGTGAATGCTGATATTTGGAAAACTGAGGATTTGGCCATTTGGGGCTCACTTACGTGGCCCAGTGGGTAGCTTACACTTTAATATGCTCTCTTTAATTTAAAAAGCTTGAATGCCAAGAGCTGACTCTCCAGTTCACTCAAATCACAGGAAATAGACATACATTCTATTTTCTAAGCGAAAATCCTATTGTTCTCTAAGTGATTCAAATTTTATGTACATGTCAGTTTTCTCAAATAGGAATTTGACTCTAAGACAGCAAAATCTGTTGGTTAGTTTTTACTGGGAAATGCACTGTGGATAAAACATTCATTATCATTCTAAACTTCAAATGAATGACAGAACAGCTATGAACATATGGAAAGGATATCTTACATAGAAAATGTTCTTGGGGGCAATTTCCGTGTGGTGCTCGTTTCTTGTGCAAAAGAATTGTATGGGTAGTGCTTAACTCAAACAGTGAGATCGTGCTCATATCCAAATAGGGGTTTGTTCAGAGTTCCTTCTCTAAGATTGTATGCAGAAAGGCTGTATGTGTGTATTCATATATTTATGTACATGCACATTTACATATACATATATGTGTGCACACACATGAAATTGTAAAGCAAGAAACAAGATTGTATTCTGCTCTGCTCCTTAAAAACTGATGGTTCACATAAGAAATCCTAATTAATTATTTTAAACCAAACATGTATAGTTTTAATTATTGTAATTTTGCTGCATGGGGCTTTGCTTTCATAAACCTATATAGTGGAAAATTTGTCCTAATTTGCTGATCTGGAACACATTTAATCACAATTGAATTTACACCCAACAACCCTGGAGTGTTTACATTTCAAAAGAAATGAAATGGCGTGAAAAGTTTTTAGAAGTACTGTAACTTTTTCCGTTTTCTTTTTCCAAAGGGGGTATATTTCAAAAAAGGAAACATATGAGTAGGCACTTCAAAAAAGAGAAAATATTTTGTGTTTGTTTTTTTGACTGACATGCTATAAAAAGGATTATATTTGTGAAAGAAGATACTGATTGCCAATATTTCAAATACCATCTTGCAATGTAAAGTTTTTAGTGACATCGTAGTATTAAATCTGTAATTTGAACTTTTACTTTGGAATGTAAAGTTGAAAATATTAGCTATGTCAATGATATCTTGCAAAATGCTCCCATTTATAATTATTTATATTGTAAATAGCTTTCTGAAGTAAATTAGAAGTTAACATGTGCATAAAATGTATTTATTATGTGACGAATTTTTGGTTTTAAATATAGTTACCAATATGCAGTTTGTGTCTGAATTATTCATTGACAGAAATTTTTATAGGACAAAACAGACTGACACCTAGCAGATTAGACCTGTAAAGAAATAAGGACTGTTTTGGCTTTAGATTTTGTTGGAATGGTTAATACACACATGTACACACACACACACACACACACACACACACACCATTTTAAGAGACTTAGCAATAGGAGCTTACATATATGCCCAGTAACAATTAAGTGATGGGTCTAATTTTTAGACACTGGAGACTGTTTTCTCAATTTTTCATTACAACATCTTAAGCAGCACTTCTTTGGTCTCCACTTTTCTAAAATAAAGCAAGACATTTGAAAGTACAGATTACATTTTTAATGCCCAAGGGAAACAAAAACCTATAAGATTGAGGTTATTTAGTTTGCTGTCATTCAATAACAAATTAAAAACACATCTTGAATAATTTTTATTTCAGAATTCAAAGTATTTTTTACATTTAAAATGAGGAATGAACATCAAACAAAAATAGATTTTTAGTGGTTTTCTCTAAACATTTTTATAGCACCCAAGCTTTTATTTCTCCAGAAATTTCTGATTTACCTTGATGTATTCCAGAAATTGTCAATTCAACCAACCAACACAGTATATTTTTAATTCAACAGACGTATTGTTTGTATTTCATAATTTTTTTTGACAAAGCTGCATAAAATATCATTGCTATTAATAGCATAGCACTTATCAGATTTTTCTAACATGATGTTTTTGCTTCTGAAAATATAATTTTCACCCACTTATACTCCAAAATAACTGTACTTCCAGTTTAATCCACAATATTTATGGACTACCTATTATTTGCTCCCAATGGGATAGAGATTGAGAATCTTTCTCATGTAGGATGTTATGGGAAAGCACATACAGAAGGTCTTTGGTTTTCTTTATGTGCTTTGAAAGTGTAAAGTCTTTACATAATCATAAATATGACAAGTATTTATTTAATCATTATGTGCCAGGCACTGAACCAAGCTCAGATTACCACTGAAACCTGAGTCAAGACCATCACAGAGGGACCTACCAATATGCCCAGTTTCAATAATGCGGAGAGTGAGACAGAGTAGTTAAGGAACTCAGTGGCACAGCTGGCAAGTAGTGGAGATGAAATTTCAACCCAAGCAGGTTTACTCCAAAGTTTTACTTTACTTCATTCTGCATTCTTCCTATAATAATAATAAAAAATAAGTGAAAGAAAACAGTGTTTAGATGGTGGTTGCATGAAAGAGATCCCTCAGCCCAGTGGACAGTGGCTCCAGTAGCCCCAGGTACGTTGCTATTCCTCCGTATTACACTGCACTTGATGACCAGCCTCAGGATGCAGAGGCCAAGGCTGATGCTCTCTTACACTGTATTTTGCCTTCCTACTGAACAAGCCTTCTGATGTTTCTATTATATGACCATGATACAAAGAAAACTCTACGGCACGATAAGCTATAGGCAAATTATCCTAATAGGATCCCCATGATAGTTGAAAGAATATTTTGAGGCTTTCTCAATGAGCAAAACACAAGTGGCTTAATTGGTCTTTTAAAAGGACACAATTTTTTTCACCCAACATTTTTCGGATAGTCAACACAAAAGCATTACCTTTACATGACAGTCCTTAAATACTTCGTTCTGTTTCATGGAAACCTTTTCTTCCTCTTTGGATAAAAACCAACCAAAGCCCACTCCACCAAGAACTGGCATGTCTGTATTGCCTGAGTTATTTATTTATTTTTTAAAAAAAATATATTTTATTGATTTTTTTTTTTTTTTTTACAGAGAGGAAGGGAGAGGGATAGAGAGTTAGAAACATTGATGAGAGAGAAACATCGATCAGCTGCCTCCTGTACACTCCCCACCAGGGATGCACCTGCAACCAAGGTACATGCCCTTGACCGGAATCGAACCTGGGACCCTTGAGTCCGCAGGCCGACGCTCTATCCGCTGAGCCAAACCGTTGAGGGCTTGCCTGAGTTATTTAAGGCCTCAGTTTTGAGGGTGCTTGGTTAGTTGAGCTCATGGGGCTGTTGCAA
Source organism: Myotis yumanensis (assembly GCF_028538775.1). Taxonomy (NCBI): domain Eukaryota; kingdom Metazoa; phylum Chordata; class Mammalia; order Chiroptera; family Vespertilionidae; genus Myotis; species Myotis yumanensis. The sequence continues at coordinate 43,733,579 of NW_027223757.1, forward strand.
GGACTACGTTATCATTTACAGGGAAACTGAAAGCTATCTGACAGGAAGGCTGCCCCTCGAGAACACAGATGATTCCTACGAGATGGCTGCCTCAGTGGTGGTGGGAACTGCCAGGTGCCAGCAGCTCAGGCAGCCTGCCAGCCATCCCGGCCCGGCCTCTGCCTCACAGTGTCAGGGGGGTCGATCCGCTGGAGCACTCCTTGGCCTTTTCATATGAAGCTTTATGACTGAGTATGTGCTGCATTTACTAATGGAATGAGATCCAGGGTGGGAGACATGTGGAACAGCCCCTGCTTTGGGAGTTTGTAAATAATCTCTGCTTTGTTCAGCTCCCCCAGGTCAGGCTCCTGTGCGGGGAGTAATTCCATATGGGAATCTTACTTGAGTGCCATCTAAGAGAATCTTGGCAGTATCTCCAGAGCCATAAGGAAATCATTCTCTGTTTCTGGGGAGGATTTTGTGAGCTTTGCTTGGTATAAATATATATTTTTTAAAAAACTGAACCCGAAGAGTTCACTTGAGAATGGGTAATTGGGATCTAATGTGAGAAGAGCCATCCAGACTATAATTGAGGTTCATTATTCAATGCATTTCTACATTTCTAATTTCTGATTTCAGCCCTTGTATTAGTCACATGCCCATTAGTCAGGCCAGACAGGGCTTGTCTATGGTGCCATGCTAAACTTTTTTTTTTTAATTTAAAAGGTCAGAGACACATTTTAAATCAACGTTTGCAATTCTGTTACATAATTAAAGGCCATCAATAGCTAAGAAAAAATTTTGAGGATGGAGAGGAGAAGAGGTGGGAAGACTAGCATATCTTTGCTCCAGGACTTAAACACATCTTGCAAGCACCTGTGTTCTTGCTTAGATACCTACACCTGCTATTTAATTGACCTGGATGCTTTTCCTGCATAAAATTAACATATGTAGAAGGTATCTTTTAATATAAGACTTAGATTGTTTTATTCTTTAATAAAAATATGTTTTTATTGATTTGTTTTTAGAGAGAGGAAATAAAAGGGAGAGAGAGAGAGAGAGATCGACGTGAGAAACATCAGTTGCCTCCAGCACACACCCCAACTGGGGACTGAACCCACAACCCAGGCATGCACCATGGCCTGAAGGACCCGCAACTCTCTGGTGCATGAGATGACATTCGATCAACTGACCCACACCAGCCAGGGCTAGAATGTTTTGTTCTTGCAACTTGTTTTACTTTTCATGAACACGGCTGCAGCTCCACTTACTGTCCACAGAAGGAAATATGAGAGAATTCTATCACTCTTTCATATCCCCTTGGCTGGCTTATGGCCAGGTCTCCAGATCTCCTTATTAGAGATTTTGGTGATGTGCCGTATTACTCCAAATTTTTACTTTTTTCTCAAGCTCACTCCATCCGGCAGACATGACATTTTACTTCAGTGACCGTCTCTAAATGAGGATGAAAAAAAGAGGCATATATCACCATTGGGCTACCCTTACAGTTACAGAAAATAACATCTTCTTGTCATCGAATCTATGGCACTTTATAAAAGGAAGATGTTGAGATCAGGCATAAAATTGTGTCCTTATGTCTCAGCGATGCCTCTCTTTGGACACCCCAGCCTTACACCCTTTTATAGCTCTCTCCATCTGCTCACCCTCATCTCTTTCCTCTCTGTTTTGACTTGTCCCTGCTCCTCTTGGATTTTTACGTAGACCAGCGTTCCTTTGACACATACTCAGGTGCACGGGTACACACGCGGGCGGCACACACACACACACACACACACACACACACTCCCTGCTCAGCGGTTCTGGACTCAGCCCTTGTGGCTACTGTTTTAAATCCTGAGAGCAACGTGTAGTGAATGCTACTCTGAGTTGAAGCCTGAGTGCTCGGAGCCCTCGCTCTCTCTTCCCAACACCTCAGAATACACCAGTCTCTTTGTCCTTGTTTCCTGCCTGCTTAGCTCACGAACCGGTGGCTTCCCCTGTGGCATGAGGATGCTGAGGCTTCACAGCTCAGAAAGCTGGCGTGCGCAGGCGATGGAGCAAGGCCCACGAGCTTCGGCGCACAGCACCACGCTCCATAGGTCGGGCGCTGAGTGTTCCTGAGCCCTGGAGCACAGGGTCATGCCGTTGTCCTCTCCCACCTCATCCATCATCCAGTCAGTGCGCCTCCGTGGACGGACATGCCGCTGGCCACTGGCCCCCAGTAGACAAGTGGAACCCCTGACTCAGGTTCACAGTTGGGGGCCGTTGGTGAGGGAGAACCAGGGGCCCTTCCACTCCTCTGCCACTTTCCTGGGTGCTGCCCGCCTCTGAAAGCTGCCTGGGGGGGCGGGGGGGGGGGTGGCTTTCCTTGACACACCCTCCCCCTCTGCCTGGGCACTCACATTTCTCTCAACTCCCCATGTGGATGCTCCTAGCCGTCCTCTCAGGTCCTCCAGGTGTTTGTCTGAGCTGTCTCATTAGCGGCAAAGACCCTCAATGCGGGGACTGTTCTCCATCCTTCTGTGGCCTCCAGCTCCAGCCCCCAGCACAGTCCTGACACAGGAGAGAAACGCAGCAAACATGTGTCCGATGACTGAAGACAGGCCGCCTCCTAAACAATGATGTATTGCAGGCTATTTCATCTTGGTCCAGAGTCAATGTCATAGAACTTCCTGGGGCTTGTGTTACCCGAAAGAATAACCTGGAATCAGTAAACATCGCCATATTTGCTTCATGTTTTCTTTTCTGGTGAGGAGGTTGCCACTTGCTTACCGCCTTCTGATTCTGAGACCTCAGTGGTCCACTCATGTTAACGATTCTTCCCGGTGACTTGTGCACTGACGGGGATGATACGTATGTGACACCTTGGTTCCTGGCTTCTGGTGAGTATGAGCGCCCCTGTGTCCTGTCTCTCCTCCCCTCTCAAATTTGCCTTTTCCTCTCATTTGCCCCAATGCTCCTTTTGCATTTTTGATGCATATTCTATTTTCTAAGTTGTGTTGCATGACACAGATCCATTAAAAAAATGCTTTCCCCAATTTTTACCCTGTCATTATGTGAGATGCTACCACACACTCAACGTCTTTACTTTCTTTTCAAAATCCCTCTCTTCCCCTCAAATTTCCCTCCTCCTGTTCTATACTATGCATCTCCCACACTATATACAAGGGTATTTTCCCTGAAGCCTTTATGCCATTCATCCACTTAAAAAGCCCTCTGTGTCCCTAGTGAGGCGGAGTGAAATTGACATCCCTTTGCTTGTCACATCAGGTGCTGCCCAACTGAGCTCCAAACCACGTCCTGGGTCTCTCCTCCGTCTGTCCTCCCAGACACCCCAGGTTTCTGCTGCCCTGAGATTTCCAGTCTTCCTGGAAGGTGCCCTCCTTCCACTGTCTGGGGCCTGGCATGGCTCTTCTCTCTCTGGAAGGCTCCACAGCCATTCTTTACTGGGAAAAGTCCTCTTTGCCCTCGAGGCACAGAGTTCTCATGTGACGCCTGCCGTCTGATTCCATTTGGGAAAGTTTTACACTTCCTTTCTGGGCTCTCACAGTACTTGGTTCGCATTTGTTATAAAATTTATGGAGTGTACTATGAGTTGTAAGATCTTTACTAAATTATAAAAACAACAGGCCAGTTAAAACACTGATACAATCAATGTAGAATGTGTACAGCAATAAAGAGAATACATATAATTTTGCAAATTCTCTTTTTTTTCATTGAACAATGTATGATGGGCATCCTTCTAAGTTAGTTTCTGTGGATCTCTTTTATTATTTTTAATGGATATGTGATATTTTATAGTGTAAACTAGAGGCCTGGTGCACAAAACTTGTGCAGGGGGTGTGTGTCCCTCAGCCCAGCCTGCAACCTCTCCAATCTGGGACCCTCGAGGGATATCTGACTGCCTGTGGGATCTGGCCTAAATGGGCAGTTGGACATCCCTCTCACAATCCAGGACTGCTGGCTCCCAATCGCTCACCTGCCTGCCTGCCAGCCTGATCACCCCCAACCACTCCCCTGCCAGCCTGACTGATGCCTAACTGCTCCCCTGCTGGCCTGATTGCCCCTAACGGCTCCCCTGCCAGTCTGGTCACCCCTAACTGCCCTTCCCTTCAGGCCTGATCGCCCCTAGCTGTCCTCCCCGCAGGCCAGGTCCCCCCAACTGCCCTCCCCTGCAGGCGTGGTCACTCCCAACTGCCTTCCCCTGCCAGCCTGGTCACCCCCCAACTACCCTCCCCTGCTGGCCTGGTCACTCCCAACTGTCCTCCCCTGCAGGCCTGATTGCCCACAACTGCCCTCCCCTGTTGGTCATCTTGTGTCCACATGGAGGTAGCCATCTTTGACAACATGGGGGTGGCCATGTTGCGTGTTGGAGTGATGGTCAATTTGCATATTACCTCTTTATTATATAGGTTGTGCTCTGGCTTACTGATCTATTTCCTTTTTCATAATCATCTATTTCTTTCCAATTTTTATTATTTTATATTCTATGCATATAGATATATGTTTTATATATATAACAAACATCGTTGCAAGCAGATCCTTTTGAATCTGTGACTGAATTTCAGTAGAACAGTTTCCTGGAAGTAATACTGCTAGGTCAAAGGGTATTTTCAATTTTAATAAATATTACTAAATTGCCCTTCAAAAACATTGTAAAAGTGGACTCTCCCTCAACAGTACACAAGACTGTATTCTTGTCCTTTGATAAAGTTTCATGTCTTGTTTCATATAGGTCTTGTGTATTTCTTTTACTTAAAAATATGTATTTTTATTGATTTTTAGAGAGAGAGGAAGGGAGAGGGATAGAGAGATGGAAACATCATCAATGAGAGAGAAACATCATCCATTAGCTGCCTTCTGCACGCTCCCTACTGGGGATTGAGCCCACAACTCAGGCATGTGCCCTGACTGCGAATCAAACTGGCAACCTCTTGGTTCCTGGGTCAACACTCAACTGCTGAACCACACCGGGTGGACGTATTTCTTGATTTTATTCCTAGGTACTCAATAATTTTTGTGAACTACCACATGTGGATCTTTTTTTGAAACTTTTTCCTAACTTGGAATTGATAGTGTATAGGAAAGTGCTTAATTTTTGTATATTTATCTTATACTAATTATCTTTTATTTAACTTGTTATTTCTAATAGTTTTTAGTTGATTCTTTTGCATTTTCTGGGTAGACAATAATATTTACTTTCCAATATTTACAATTTCTTTTTTGATTTCTATATTAGTAAGTTTTTAAATATCAATAACAGATATTCATTTTCATCAAATGCCTTTTGGTATTTAAGGTGATAATACATTTCTTTCCTAATTTTCTAATGTGAAACATCCTCTCTTAATGTTGAAGCATCCTTACATTCCTGGCCAAGACCTGCTCACTCAAACATATTTTTTAAATATACTCTGTATTCAGTGTACTAGTGTTTAACTTCAGGCCTTTTCCTCTATATTTTCATTTGTAATCTTTTTGTCCTGTTGGTCCCTATTTGAATATGGGCTCTTTGAGCACAGGACCCATATACTCTTCAGCTGTAAATGCCCTTTACCTCACATAACACCTGGTACATAGTAGATGATAAAACTATGCCTGTATTTGTGCTCTGAAGACCTGGATTGAAATCCTGATCCCAGTCTTGTGGATGGGTCACTTGATATTACTTGTTTATTTGTGTAATATGATATTCCTTTCTCAAAGGTCTTATGTAAAGATTAAAGGAAAGAACATATGTAAATATTTATTACAGTGTTTAGAGCATAGAAAGTAATCAAGGTTAGCTTCCTTGCTATTTCCTTTGAAATAGAAAAATAACCTGGATTTATCTGTTATGGGAGGGTATCAGGCAATCCAAGAATTTTTTTTTTAATACACAAGATTATGGGTGACTCAGAACCTCTACATTCTTATTGTAAAGTGAAATGATGGATGTCACCCTTTTTGATCACTGTCATTAAATAAATATTTGTTAGACATTGTATAATTACAACTTGAGAAAAACTTGACATCATACAGATTGTTAGAGGCACACATGATTTTTTTTGCTTGTTTGTCTTTTTTACTTTGACAATACACACACATCTTTTCAACTTTTTCTTTCTTTCTTTTTTTTTTTAACCTAGCCCTAATATGTCCCAAAAGGGTAGAATTGATGCTGATGTGTTAGGTTGCCAGTTCTGGTCAGCAGTAAGCTTGAGAATTTTATCATAGGAGTGCTCTAATTTGGGCTTTATATTTCTACAGAAAGACAAAGAAAAGTAACTGGACTGTTTAAACCCAAACCTTCCCTCTATCAAACTTAAATATTAATGCTTTTTCGTAGACAGGAGAATACATTTTATTGCCTATGCATGAAGTTGAATCAATGTCTCAGTAAAACCCTCTGGTGTCATCTCGCTGGATGATTTCAAATAGGAATACAAAGCCCAGATGAAACTAAGATGAGATCGTAGAAATTGTGACAGGGCTATTTTTGAAATGATGCTCTTAGGAAAAGCTGCTGATTGAAATCAATACCTCAAGACCCGGAATCTGAAAAGACCATTTCTGAGACCTGAGAGGGTCACTGCATAGAAGTGTCAGTTGATGGTATTCAGACCATGCAATTGCTTTCACCAAGGTGCCTCTGTGTTTACTTAAGTGACTTGCGGTAGCTGCTGGCTGAGCATACATTGAGAGTCTCCCTCCACACAGGCTCAGGGGAGGAGGAGACTAGAGGGGACATTGTCTGCGGTTTAAATGTGTAAGTCCTACTGTGCTATAGTGAAGGGAACAAATTGAGTCGGATTTCCTTTTTTATTTATTCCCTGGAGAAAAGAATCTGTGAAGGCTGTGAAGAATATGAACCTTTTAAATGTTAAAAAAAAAATAGTGTATGGCAAACCTTGCAATATTGATTTCAGAACAAGTCCTATTTAATAAGTTATAATTGATCAGAAAAAATTCATTTGCACAGATTTCTGCTAATGTCTCCCATTCTCTCCAAGGCACATGGAGTCATTTTCTGTTAAGTGTAAGATTTTGTGTGTGTTGATGTCATGGGGCGAGGGGTAGCACAGAGGCTATTCATGCGATTTCAAGCTGCTTTATATAGAAGTTGCCAGATTACTTAATTATACTAAGATTTGAGATGATTTTGTGGGCAGAAATGTAGTTTTTAATGAAGCTATTAGCCTTTCAGTTTTTTATAGCATTCCATTTTAAAATTTAAATTAGAGGGAAATTTGGTTTGTCTTTTTGTATGGCAAAGTGAGTAAATTCACATTTATGTGCCCCTAGCACATGTATACCTGAATCATTAATTTTGTCCCCTTGTTTAAGCTTGTTCATTTGAATGAAATGGAATACTTTTAGTTCACGTCCTTTAAACCCAGCTCTTCCCTTTCCCGACAACGGTGGGCTTGTCGCAGATTCATTAGCATGTCACAGGTACAGATGTAGGATTAACAGTCTCCACTGCCACTCCCAGACTCTGTCACACACTGCAAGTCTGGACATGCTCTTCAGAACCATAAACTTCATCAAGTTGGATGTATCTTAAGCTTTGGAAACAGAATCATGGTTTTCAAATATCAGAAGAACAGTGGAATGCCATACGGCCCCATCAGTTGCCTTGGTTTGTAAAACCCTGTTTACAAGGTGCTGCCACTGTTCTGAGCAACTCTTCCAGTGGGAAGCTGTGATCACAGAGACAGGGTGTGAGGACAGGGCTGGATTGTCAGGAGCACATGAGGAAAACCATCAGCAGAGACTGTTTCATCCAGCTGAGTCCTGTGTACTGACACATTTGACCTTGAATCAGAGTCTGATTCTTGGGCATTTACATCCTGTGATTATGTACTGTTGCTACAGAGACTCTGACCACAAGGATCACCAATGTAAGTTTGCCTTCTAGGTCTTGTACATGCATGCCAAAAAAAAAAAAAAAAAAAGAGAGAAGAGTTGATGAGATAGGTTGGGAGCCTAACTAGAGAAAATTTCTGCTTCTGTTTTTTTGTTTTTGTTTGTTTTTTAATCTGAGAATGCATAAAACCAGGCAGTTTAAATGTGACCTCAAATCCAAAGTCTAGCTAATCTACACTCTATCACACTAGCAATGTGACCTTCAACAAAGTACTTGATCTAAGTGTCAGTGTTCTCAACCATAAAATGGGGGAAAAGAAAGTTTCTACTTCAAAGAATTGACATAAGTATTAAAAAAGTATGTTTCCAAAGCATGGAAGCATAGTACCTAGGACATAATTAATACTCAATAATCAGTACTCAATAAATGTTGTTATGATTAGTAATATGATTATTATAGTCATTACAAGAGGCCCGGTGCACAAAAATTTGTTCACTTGGGGGGGGGGGGGGGTCCCTCAGCCCTGCCTGCACCCATTCACAGTCCAGGACCCCTTGGGGGATGTCCACCTGTCGACTTAGGCCCACTGCCTGGGGGATCAGGCCTAAGCTTGCAGTCAGACATCCTTCTGGCAGCCAGGGAGCCCTTGGGGGATGTCCAACTAAAGGCTTAGGCCCCCAAGGGATCGGATCTAAACAATTAGTTGGACATTCTTAGTGCTGCCACGGAGGTGGGAGAGGCTCCTGCCACCACCACTGCACTGGCCAGCCATGAGCCAGCTTCTGGCTGAGAGGCACTTCCCATATGGAAGTGCATTGACCACCAGGGGGCAGCTCCTGCATTGAGCGTCTGCCCCCTGGTGGCCAGTGCGCATCATAGCAACCGGTCATTCTGCTGTTCAGTCAATGTGCATATTAACCTTTTATTATTATTATATAGGATGTCCCTATTTCCCCCCTTTTGCCCCCTCTACCCAGCTCTTGCTCCCCACTTCTCTCTGGCTATCACCATACTGTTGTCTGTGTCCATGGGTTGTGCATATATTTTCTTTGGCTAATCCCTTCTTTAAATTTTTATTTCAGATAAGTGCTTATAACTGCACTATTATATATTTTCTATTATATCATTTAGAATTAAGATATTTTTTAATGGAACCCTTGTAAATTTTAGCACAATTTAATAAATTATGCTAGAAGCAATTAGGAGATTTTTCATGTAATGCAGACACATTTCAATTAATATTTTATTGATTTTTAATTTTTTAATATTTTTAAGATTCGTGCAATAGGCCTTCTTTCTCCTGGCTGCCAGCACCAGTTTTCCTCTGGCCCCCAGGACCCAGACCTTCACTCTGGCCACCGCCTTCCATCTTTGGTCTGGACACAGTCTTTGCTGCTGATGGAGCCTTCAGTCTTTGCTCCTCGCTCCAGAGGGAGTCTTCAGTCTCCAGCCAGAGCTGCTCCTGTAGCTTCTTATGCCCCCCACCCGCCCCCTCATAGCTTGATTGCTGTTTCACCTGCAGACCTTGCCGAGGGACTCATGCATTCCAGAGGGCCGCCTTGCCTGCAGCCCGGCTTTCCGATCATGATCATGAACACTGGCTGTAGGCAAGGCGGCTCCTGGGTCCCAAGGGGCCGCCTTGCCTGCGGCCTGGCTTTCCGGCGGCTCCTGGGGTCGCACATGGGGGCCTGGATGGTGGCTCCCGGTGTCCTGCCTTGCCTGCTGTATGCAAACTAGCTGCCATCTTTGTTTGTGGTTAATTTTCATATCGCAATGATTAGCCAATGGGAGGCATAGTGAAGGTATGGTCAATTACCATGTTTGTCTATTATTAGATAGGATTATCATTACTTTGGTATTGTTCTTTGAGCTAAATTCTGTAATTTCTGTTTCTAGGATTAAACTGAATTCAGGATTAATATTTATGGATTTATTTTCTAGTTCAGGGGGTTTTAAAGGGCATAGCATCTCATCAAAGGCATTCTTTGTAAAAAGAAAAGAATATGTTGGAATGTATGTGATAATTTTATTGCAGTTCTTTAGTGGAATTCCAATATTATTCAGCATGTTTTATGTTTACAGAATTATTTAGGGTATAATCAAGAATACCATAATACTGTCTTCATAAATGGACACTGTTTTAAAAACTAGGCATAATTAGCAGGGAGATATTCATAGTGTGGATCTGACATTATTATGACTGCAATATAAATTCCACGAGGTAGAGAAGACCCGGGGAAAAAGGGCTACAGATTTATTATAGTAAGATGCATTTGCAATATGGATTGTACTTATCTTTTTATTTGCCACAGACAATGTAAATTAGGAACATCTGAAGGAAGATCCAAATAATTTAGCATCTGTAGACCACTATAAAATATGCTATACTGATGCCCAGAGTGAAAACAGAAATTTGCTGTTTTCTAACTTCACTGATATGATTTGGCTTGGGTTCCTAGAGGTAGCCTCCTACCAGTGATGGACAAGGAGCCATCCTGAAGGAAAAGTGGGGGAAATGAAGAAAAATTGGGGATTGCTTATCAGTTTCCTCCTCTTCTCTCTTTAGTGCTCTAAAGAAAGTATTGTTCTTTGGTCAAGGTGTCATCAACTAATAAAACCTTTTGAGGGGGCAAAGTTTGAGGTTAGTTATGTCTTTAACCCATTTTCCATCTTCATGTTTTTTTGTTCTTCTATTTCTGAAATTATAAGCCTTAATAAGTGTAGCAGCAATTGAACATTTAAGTTTATATAAGTATGTGGGATTTGGTGGCGTGTCCTTCATTTTTGGGCAGATAACTTTCTCAGCATATACAAAAACATCACTGTGCTCAGAGCCTGAAGTTACTCATCGTGATGATAGACAAAGGGAAGAGGGTCTATAACCAGCCTAGAACCTTATCATAGATTTTCATGTTTGCTCTTCCCCCAAACCTTATTATCAATATCCTCATTTGACAGATGAGTTACTTGAGGTACCTCAAAGATTTTTAAATGACTTACTTTAGGTTGCTTGGGTCATGAGTGAGGCCTAATCTATATATATAAAAGCCCAATATGCAAATTGTCCCCCATAGGAGTTCGACCGGGAGACCGATTGCTCGCTATGATGTGCGCTGACCACCAGGGGCAGTGCAGAATGAAGAAAGGCCCTGGCCAGCAGCCAGCAGCCAGGGAAGGGAGGCCCTGGCTGGCAGCTGGAAGGCCCAGATCAACCCTGATCGCCGGCCAGGCCTAGGTACCCTACCTGTGTATGAATTTCATGCACTGGGCCTCTAGTTTTGTAATAAAGATGAAATACTGTAATTTGATTAAGGGTGAAGCTGTGGGCACATCTCAGAGTGGTAGGCCTCTGCCCCTTGAATGCACTGGGAAAACTAGACTGCCAAACAGCTGTGAGCCCAGGAGCAAGTGTTAGCTGTGAAACTGCCCCGATGAGACTATCAATGCTGGGAGTGTGGATTGGGTAGGAGGGAGAGAACCAGGTGGGAGAGACCAGGAAGAGCTTGTGTCTCATCATAGAACTTAATCTGCACAGCTGAAGCAAGAAAAGCGCTTGGCTTTTAGGTGTGATGGTGAAAAGACCAATGGCAGACGACACTTGCCTCATTCACTCTGAGTGGCTGGGTGCATTTTTGAAGTGGTTTTCCAAGTTTTCTCATTACACAACAATTTAGAAACTTTGAGCAAAAGCCACACACTCTCTAAGGCCTGAGAGATGGCCTCACTCTTGTCTGATCTGCAGTCTGACAGGCATTTTTCCCACTGGGGACAAGAGGGGCTTCTCCGGGCTGCACCCATTTAGTGCCAAACAACAGCTGGGTAGTTTTGATCCAATTATAGCTACTAATTTGTAAGCGGCTCTATGCAGACCTGAGATATCCTATGACTTTCTCTTAGCTGTGTGTCGTGATTTCAGAAAGGGAAACATGTTGTCCCTCTGGCCTCCCAGGCTAGTGTGAGAGTCTCGGCTTAATGTGGAACTGATTTCTTTCTTTGAGCAATAATAGCAAAGCAAGCACTTCAAAAAAACCAATCCATCTCCTCTCCATAAAACGATAATACCCTTCAATGTAAGAAGAAAAAAAAGAAGAAGAAGCTTTCACTCTTTGCATGGTAAATACCAGCTGAAAAGAGAAAAGGGCCAAGAATATTTGAATATCCTCTTTTGCAATCTGTTCCTTATCCTTATCCGTTTATCCCATACTGCAGGAGTTGGAGAATGTATGTGCATCCTTTCTGTGGCTGGTCTGTAGGTTTGAGCTTTGCTGACATTTGGGAGGGGGGAAGAAGGGACAGAATTCTCTGTGGGGGCTCCTGCTCCTGGGTGTTTGCTCTGCAACTTCACATCCAAGCCAACTCCCCCCACTGGCATTCAGCCCAGTGATCTGGGAGAGGAGATGCTATTTTCAAGATGCACATGAACATGAACTTCTAAAGAGCCTGCAGCACTGTCATCCTATCCTGCCCAATTCCCATTTGGGAGATTACACCATTGGGTTGTTGGTTTCTCTTTGCTCTCATCAACTTTCCATACCATTCAGGGTTAGTCTGATGAGGAGAGGAGGCAGGAGATAAGTGGTAAATAGTTTCCTTAGTTTCATCACCCTTTTTCCCTATGTTCAGAGCTAGGGACCAACTATTGGGTTGGAATACCAAGTAGGTATTTTCTACAACAGAAATGGCATGAAAAATATTTAACATACCGCATTGGGTATCAGTTTCAGAGAGTTTGTCACCCCCTAGTTGTTAGGGACTGGTAGTGGTTAAGAACTTGACCCTGGACCAAGGTTCCCTATTCAAATTCCAGCTTTGCCCCACACTAGCAACATGTTCTTAGTCAAGTTAAGTAACTTCTCTGGGTCTCTATTTTCCCGTCTGTAAAATGGGAATCTAGAACACCATCTGGTATGTAGTAAATACTTAGAATGTTTTAGTTGGTATTTTTTTTTTTAAATAATAGCTATTAAGAAGCATAATTCAATTTTGTTTTGTGATTCCTTTTTGTCAACATTACATGGATAGTTTATTCTTCCCAATTTGTGCTTTTTGTTGGAAGGAATTTTTCCCCATTAATAACTATAAAATAAACACAATTCCTGACACAATTCTGAGTTAAGTATTATAGGGTATTACCATAGAAGAAATAATTTGCTAGTGTATTTCAATGGCTTAACAGATACAAATCACATTTAGATTTAAAAAGCACATAATATTTTTTCCTATTTAATAAGTCTCTGTTTTGTGAAGGTTAGTCAATATAAAGCTTATGACTCTTTAAAATTTAATTGGTTCTCAGGAGCTATGAGGTCGATGGAAAAAGATGTGAGGAAGATCATGTTCATGATTGATAATACAATAGTGTTATCAGGTTACGTAAAATATCCTTACACTATTATTCTTTTCCATTACCAGGACTCTCAGAATAATAACTAAGAGATGCTGGGATGAGGTCTAGGAGAAATAAGTAGGATTATAAGCGAATATAAAACTTAATTTTGCTTTGGGGCTTTGGTTTTATCTTCTTACTGCAAAGGATGGTCTGTTTCTCTCTCAGCCATGCAAAGGAAGAGAGAAAAATATATACACAGGTCTTGAAAGGTCTGTGGAAAGCATATTCTACAGTCTCACAAAGGGTATTTAGTGTCTAATGTGCTTAGTCTAAAAATTCATATGCAATAATTAATGAAATGGCTAAGAATTATTGAGCACCTACTGTGGGCCAAGTCATTTATATATACTCTTTCATTTAGAGCTCGCAAAATGTTACATCATACATATACCATTACTTGGAAAAACTGTAAAGACATTGCTTTCTCTTTTCATCTTCACATTTCAAGTAACATTCCTATGAATGCCCTTTGTTCCAAGGATGACTAGTAAGAATGAGGATATTTGGTTGCTAGGGAACCATGTTCTCCTCTCCTCCAAGCATGCTGCTAGACTACATCTTCTAGCCCCTTTGCCTATAGGTGAGGCCATATAATCAAATGCTAGTCAATAAAAAGTGGTGGACTTGATACAGACTCCTTCTAAGCCTGGCCCTTAAATTTTCTGCAGTCTTCTGAACTCTCTTTCTCTGCAAGCTCGATGGAGAGGGTCCAGTGATGGGCTCCATGGCTATAAAATGTGGAGAAGCTACTAGATAGGAAGAGTCTGGGCCCCACACTGGTGAGCAGGACTATCTCTACACCTTGTTCTGTGACATGAATGAAAAACACTTGCGTTGTGCTGAGATCACCAAAATTTTGGAATTGTTTATTAGACCAGCTAAAATTGCTTACCCTGGTTAAAACAGTATTAATGCTTCTTTACTAATATAGAAATGACTCAAAATAACAAGAGTAGCTAACATTTATTGAATATTAATTAAATTCAAGGATGGAGCTTAGAGAAGAGAAGCTACTAGACCAGTGATGGCGAACCTATGACACGCGTGTCAGAGGTGACACGTGAACTCATTTTTTTGGTTGATTTTTCTTTGTTAAATGGCATTTAAATATATAAAATAAATATCAAAAATATAAGTTTTGTTTTACTATGGTTGCAAATATCAAAAAATTTCTATATGTAACACGGTACCAGAGTTAAGTTAGGGTTTTTCAAAATGCTGACACGCTGAGCTCAAAAGGTTCGCCATTACTGTAACTAGACCAAGGTTACAAGTTAATGAGTGATTGGCACCAGGATTGAAATCTGAACAGAATGACCTAGAAGCTCATATACTTAACCATTTTGTTTGATTATTTGTCTAAGAATTTATTATAATTATTTTTGCTTTATAGAAATAAATCATGGGATAAAGTGAGCTTCAAACTAAGTTTTTGCCCTAATCACTATAAAACAAAACAAAACACCTTTTGATAAGTAGCTGTAAGTAACTAATTTTCACAGTTGAAAATCTCAGTTCTTAGGTCACTGGGTACTTATTCCAGCCCTTATAACAATGTAAATAGATATGCATCATCTTTACAGTTTTCTTTCCCAGCTGGGCCAGGAAACCTCAACTGAGACAAAACACAAGTCCACTCACTCCTCTCTGTTTTTCATTTGGCAGGATTACTTTTGATTCCCATTAGCGCTACATCTTCCACATTATTCCCTGTACTCCAGCTGTCAAGGGAGTATGGCCTTTGAATCCTAATGACCAAACTCCTAGTTGTGATGCCGGAGGTTCTGTGTGTGTTTGAGTGGGTGGGGGCTAGGAGAGATGCCTGATGAGGGGCAGGAGGGGTCTCTGTAGCCCCCTACATTTTTGTTCTGTGGGAATCCATTCTTCATTTTTCTTGTTTGCTAAACCTCCTGAAGATAATTATTTATCTCTTAAGTAAAATGTACACACTCAAACTCCACTGACCTTAAGGAATTTTAAGTATGACTGTATGTGGTCCTGGTAGAAAAACCACCTTTAAAGTGTAAAAACAAAACTTTTTTTTTTTTTTTTTAAAAAAGCTAAATTAGAAACAAAAAGATAGGAAAACTCTGGAACCTATGCATATAGAAATAGTTTGTTGGGAGCCATATGTTCTTCTTTGTAATACAAATGTGTCGAAAGAGCAAATATCTGCAAAGATCAACTCTAAAGAATACCATGCGAGCTAATGCATATCAAGCCATTCAGCCACGAAAAAAAATTTGGAGTAACCAGCAGTGGGTCCATCCAGACTCACTCTCTGCAGTGGTGATAAAATCCCAGATGCTGTGTCAGCCGCGTATGTGGAGGCCCCAGGTCGGAGGCACCCCTGGGAAGCGTGTGCACGGGGAGAGGGCGAGACCAGCTCAGCCTCACCATTTGAAAGCTTTGAACAGCCTGTTTGGAATGCTAATGGGTTATGCTTTCTGCTTGTAGAGAAGGGTGATTTTTCTGCAAAGCATTAAATCATTCCCGTCCCCACCCCCCAGGTCTTTCCAGTAGTAGTTCTATCAAATTCTATCAGACGGCTCTTTCTGGACTTTATTTTACATTCAAATTTGGAGAGTCTATGTCACAGTCCACAGGGACATAAGAAAGGCAGACGAGGGAAAGCAGGCCTAGCTAAAAAGGGTGAAAATAAGGGAGGCCTGGAAGGGTCACGGAAGAGGAAGGGAGAGAGAGGAGCGGGAGGGGGAGGGAAATGTGGAGCTGGTTAACGTGAATGTCGTGTGTGAAGCTGAAACATGGAGTTCCTGAGCGGGTAATGGGCCTTCGCCCAAGAAGATGGCCATGTCCATATTAGCTGTGGTTTTGACTCTAGTTTTAATATATTAATTTATATATGGAACACATATTGCAAACAGTGGAATCTGGTTATTCATCTGACAGACCGCCAAAGGAATTGTGTTAACTAGCAATTTCACACATCCTCGGCTGAATGATAAATGGTGTTAAATGATGCTGTGCCCAAAGCAGAAGGAGAACCTCAAGGGCCTCCCACCCATTATGGGAAAAGTAAGTGTCTCCCCGTGAATGCCATGAGTGTAATGTTTTGGGTGCGTACCTTCGACAACTGATAATCCATATGTAGCATATTTGACAACTGGAGTATTTTATTAACCAAGATATTTCATTTTTAATAAAGCTGTGAATAGTTTATTCTCAATGAACTCCAAGTGTCTCTAACTCATATTCCTTCCCGTCTTGAAGTGGAGTTTTTCGGGATCCTTCGCTGTGGTCTCTGGGGTTGATGTGGAAGCTCATTGGCTGAGGACCAGAGAGGACAAGTACCTCTCGGGGTTTCCCACTGTACTTTCTTCTCGCCCTGAGTCCCAGGCAGGTCTTTGCTGAGGAAGCCTGCGATGACCAGGTTCAGAGGTGCACTCTCCCCCCAGGCTTCTATGCAGGCCTACAGAACTCTTCTTGAATTTGCTTCCAGCTCTAGTTTCTCCGGACCTTTCAACTTTTGTTTTCCCAAAGCAGCTGTTGAAACTCTTGTTGCCCTTGCAGTTGCATACACAGAACTGAATGGCTAAGAGCAGGCTCACCTCTTTGGAAATCATATGAACTGACAGTGAAGTGCTGTTTGAGAGCCATGTGGGGCCGTCCGTGGAAGAACACACCTGGAGTTGCCTGGGGTTGCATCAATGACTATGAGAAACATGAGAGCTTCACCGTGCCCACTCTGGGACTGCTTGAACTTCTCTGCTTCCAACTAAAGCTAGATGAAAACTGATGCTCAGGTATCTACCAGCTGCAGAATACGAAAAGTCTGGTACAGTACCAGCCCTGACTGGTATACATAGCAATTCTCCACCATATGCCCCTGGTTTGGGAAGTCTCTGGGTCCTGCAGTGTCTCTCAGACCTGGCACCAAGCTGCTATCACACAACTGAAACATTTTATTTTTCATGACAATTTTATATCACTTCCAGACTTTAAAACTTTTTTCCATTTTATTGAAAAATTTTGGTTTACTTGTTGGCAGATCAAACGCTGTTCTTAAGTGCACATACTTTAAAATGAACTGTCCTTTAACTTCAGTCAACAAACCTGGTTAGAAAGCTTTTTACCCCAACACAAAGTCTTTTAATTTTCCCTTAATTCTTATGAACCGAGAAAAAAACTTAATTCTCAGGATCTGTGGACTGAGTGTGTCTCTACATATGGTGTCCAGGATATGCGCATCTGACTGCCTTCTGAGGCAATAATTTTTTGTCTTGTGTTGCTAGTGAATTTTATATGTTTCCTGGCCTTTGATAGTGTTGTTGATCTAGACTGCATTTTTAAGTTTGAATATATTTATTTTATCTCGTGAGGAAGGTGGGTGATATCTAGACTTCGTTGAGGAGGCTCTCAGCCTCATGTGACTGTGCAGCCTTGTGCAGCATCAGTGACTTCTCTTCTGGCCAGTGATCTCTCTCCTGGGCAGTCACCTCTCTTCTGGACAGTCACCTCCTTCCTGGACAGTCACCTCCTTCCTGGACAGTCACCTCTCTCCTGACAGTGACCTCTCCCCTGGGCAGTCACCTCCTTCCTGGAGAGACTGATTACTCTGAGGGCTCCACTGTGACTCCTTTGGTTGAAAACCTGGCTCTGCTATTTACTAGCTGTGAGACCTTTGAAAATTTACTTAACTTTTCCAAGCCTCAGTTTCATAGTTTATAAAGTGGGGATGAAACTAGTGTGTAATGGGAGGGTTGTCAAGATTACTAATTGAGTTTATGCACCTAAAAGAACTAGAACAGTGTCTCAGAAAATGTTAGCAATTATTAAGTGAGACCACATCTAAAAGATATTCTCAAAAGCATTGTCTTTATTTAAAGAAAGCTAATGTGGTCAGATGAGAATGGAAAAGTCTCATTGAATCGCCTTCTCTTAAGTGAGATTATACCTACAATCTGCTGAAATTCTGCTCTGACTGTTCATTCGCTCCTCTGGTCTCTCCATTGTTAGTGTTAGCAATAGCATTTAGCAGTGTTCCTTCATCTGTGGATCCGGAAAGCCTGTTGCTTTCTCCAGACAAAAGCAGCTAAACCACAGTCACACGCTAGCAGTGGAAATTTTGAGAGTCACCTTAATCCCCGTGCTATCTATAGCTTTTGGGGGACACCTCTCTGCTCCACAGGTGGGCCCTTGGCAGTCATATTTGCATGCTGTTCCCTGTCTCTACAGTCAAGACTGTCAGAACCCCTGACCTAACATGGGTGAATCACACTCTTTTCCCTAATCATTTGGCTTTGGAACTGAGACCTCCAGTTACTGCATGTGGCTGGTACTGTAACCTGCAAACCTGGGAGCCACAGGCCTGCTATTTTGGGCCATTGGTGCAGAGAAGTAGAGAAAATCTGTCTGCAGCGAGAAAAGAATGGAGGCATGAGAGAAGCCAAGACGCATTGCAGAAGGATTTGAAGAGAATTGACCTACAGGATTCCTGGTGGCTCAGCAGTTTCAGCTGCATTTTTGCCCTTCAGTTTCATGAAACTTTCTCTGTCTATATAATTAGTTCTGTTTTTAGTGAAGGTAGCTGAGTAGCAAACAAATACCTTAAAGATTCTTGGTTCTGATCAGTGATGATTTCAAATCAAGTTCACAAGTTCATTTCCATCCACCCACAGGCCCCCACCATTTACCCATGACCTCTGTCATTCCATTGCTAGTTGTTTTTTTGTGTGCAGTGGAATTTGATAGCTATGTGTTTTCCAAACAGTTAATTTTGTTTAACTCTCAGAACACAGAATGTTTGGTTTAGCTAATATAAGTTTGAGATAGTTTAATTTTATAATTGTGCTGAAAGTTTAAGAAATGGTGATTAATTAAATTCATTTAGTTCTAACTCAGTTTTTGAAAGGCATCTCAAATACCCTAAAGAATATTTGTAATAGTGTTAACGCATATTTTAAAAAGAAACGGTGATGTTTCTGGTATTAGGGGAAGTCGAATCTCAGAGCAAAAGAAACCTCACTTTGATCCAGTTCAGAACCCAGTCCCCGAGAGTGGCCCAAAACAGAATTTCCCAGAATGTCCTTTATTTTCAGGGATGTTAATGGATTAATGAATAAAGGGGTTTCATGTTCAACTATTCTGTGAAATACTGAATTTAAACAGTCAACTCTTTTCTTTATTGAAAGGTTTTAAAAGACTTCATACAATGATACACATTGTGATTCTCCAAATGGTGTATAGCTATAGTGATTCCTAAACTAAGTGACCATGGAATCCTTTTTCTGTGGAGAAGATCCTTAGAGACAAGTGTTCCATGGAACATAGTGCATTGTCCTAAGGGAAGTACTTGGGGAAGGTTGGTATTGCCTGGTGTCACTTGGCCTGCTCTGCTCTCGTATTGCTCACCTATGGCTTTCATTTATGAATGATGCTAAAATCCCTTTGGAATTATAGGTATTTTTTTTTATCAGTACAAGCTTTTAAGTGACATTGGCAATAATGAAACAGTACAACTTTTGTATTTACAATGGCACATTTGGGGGCACATAGATTACCCCTACTAGGTCACAAATCCTTGAAGTTTCTCATTCACCTTCAGATCTCTAGGATAGGGCCCATGGATGCCAATCATATCAGTTGAATTTGCTGAAAAGTTGGAATTAAGTATGTTTATTCTTTAAATAATTAGGAAACTGTACATTTCTTTTTTTTTCCCCCAACAATGAATCCCTTCGAAAATTTGCTTTTTATGTCACAAAGCTATAACTGAACTGGCTACATTGAGTGGCATCATTTTAATTCTACAAGCAGAAAGCATAACTCTTTTAAGTTTCTTTCAAATTTAATGAAATACCTGTTGTACATTTGCTAAAGGAGAGAACAATACATCCGTATTAGATAAAGAAACCAAGCTTTTGTTTAGGAACTAAAAGAGGGCCTTAAGTAATAGACCATTAATATGATAATTTAATAAAATTATAAGAGAATGTGATAAAGAACAGTTTACTATAAGACTTTGTTGTTCTTATAGCAGTAATGGAATTGACTCTGGCAGTATGAAAACAAGCTGGGCAGTTAAGATGCTTTAGATTACATGAGTATTCATACTTATAATGCATATAACATGCACATTTCATTTTAATTTATGGGCTTAAAGGAACAGTGATTAAGTAGGAGATAGAAGAGCTTTTTAAACACCTTCTGAGGAGTGATTTCTATTCTTTGCTGTCACATCTCCAATTATTCTTTCTCTTCAAATACTTATTCTCTTTCTTTGAGTTTTCTTGGTGCAGGTGGCTGCCATTTGTAGAGCTATCAATTTTGCTGCCCCCTTTTAAGGCAGCTATTATTTATGCCAGTTCCTGCTTAACCTTCTTTTGATTCATTTAGACAAGAACAGCTACAAAACATTTTAAACAGCTCGAGAAAAAGGTTAACTTTAAGGCTCACATGTTATCATGCATAGCCTCCAAATAAAATGCTTAATCTGCCCCAGCACAACTCTCAGGGACTGTGACTTTGACATGCTTTTAATTTGAGCCACTCTTTAACATGCCAGAGATGTGAGGATCGACAGCATCGAAGCTGTGTAAGGCCAGCAAGGCAATTCGATGTAGTGGCTGAACACATACGCTCTGTCAGAGGAAAAGTTTTTTTTTTTTTCATCTTTGAAAGAAAGTGTGAAAATAGTGTCTTTCGGGGTAGCTGCTTTCCCTCTGTTAATTCCTGTTGCATATTTTACTCTTCCAAATCATTTGGTTTAATGTTGGCGATGTTAGAATTAATGGCAGGTTTTGTAGTCTGTTAAGCCATAAATTACCACCCCTTGTCTTGGTACTGAAGGAGATTACTTAGCCATTCACAATTTCCATGGGATGTTCTCCAGATGTGTGCCATCTGAAGGCTCCTGACGCCTCTCTCCAGTGGACTAAGCTGGCCTCTTGTTGAGGACACAAAGAACTAGAAAATATATACATCAATGTTAAAACATGCAGGTCCTCAGACAATGTTAAGATGCCTTCACACTTTCACTGAGTCCATTTGCGTTTCTTAACAATGCCCCTACTGTGGTGAGCAAGTGCCAAGGCTGTACTTACCCTTCTTTCTGTATAATTTTATGCTAATCCTCGAATTGTTCAAAGAGCCTTTAACAGGCAGCTGCCTTTCTCTGTCTTTTGAGGTATCAAATGATGTTACAACTTGGAAGTCCCATAGATGCGGGCAATTGTGTCTTTAAACAATCTGGCCCATTTCGTTTTCTACTGTGTTATGTGTTAAGGGCATGGTTCTCTCCAGTCCATCCTGAAATACTGCTGGGGATTCTCCATTTCAAAGTGGTCCAAAGGAGATAGCCATTAAAACAACATTACCTCTAATCCAATTTCCCAGAATCTCAAACTCTATGCAAAGGCAAATGTGGAACCTGTAGCTGAACCCAGTCTTTTAAATACCAAACCAGGGCCCTTAATGTATTATCTTATCTATTTTGGGTAGAGGCCGATTGTTTGCAAAATATCTTTGGGTTGCCATTAGTTGAGGTTTAATCCTTTAGAAATATTCGGCGCTCAGGCCTATTCAAGTGCCCGAGCCTCGACTCCTCGCAACCCCTCCGATCGCCTGCGAGATTGCTTGTGTAGTTAAGCTCCACTTATTTTGCTCAGGTTCACGATCAGGCGAGACAGCGCCGTCAATTCAAAAAGACATTCTTTTTTCAAACTATTGATCTCCGTTTCTCTTGCAAATCCTTTAGTATTGGCTCTCAGGATTACTATAATGTTATAATCATTCTGTTAAGGATTCAGATTTGTGGGAGGCTAAAAGATGGGAACATCAAAAGGACTGAAATGCCCTTGAAGCAATCAATTCTTGTTCATCAAATACAAATGCTGAGAAGCTGCTCTCGGCTAATAATTTATAACTGAATTAATGACACATGGCTTCCTTCAGTCTTTATTCCTCGCATTGCTTCCCCCTTCCTCTTAAATGATTTGATTTTATATCCTGGGAAGTGCATTTGAATTGCATAGTGTTCTAAACAGGAAGAATGCTTTGGGAAGTGAAAAGCTTGTCTCACTTGCTTTCAAACTGTGAAGGCAATAGAAATGTTTTCTCTTTCTTTGGGCTCTATGAGAAGGTAAATCCTAACACGGTATTCACTCTACTTCCTCTAGTAACAAAAAATGCATTTGTGGTTTCTGTTTGGGTAACATCCGAGCAGAAGCACCTTCTGCTGCACCTGACTATGCTCTAACCAACTGAGCCACCTAGCCAGCACTAGAAATTTAGATTATTTAGATAGAAACACTTAAAAATTTTCTTTACTCAATTATAAGACAGTAAAAGTTAATAGGGGTGTGAACAAAATGGTGGAAAAGTAGAGTGGTTGAGAAAAAAATGTTTTTTGAATGTTTTAGAATCATTTACATAAATATAAAATAGAGTTCCTAATTATGCACAATTTAGTTTTCCTGACAGTTAATTTTGTTAGCTCAGTCTGAGTTACTATCCTATTTGAAAATAATAACTTTATTCCCTAAGTATTTGCAATGAAAACTTTTACTAACTCACAATATCTCTTTACCCCCATTTCATTCCAATAATTGGTAACAAACACTTAATGAATGCCAGCTCTACCATCTTGGAGCTTCCAGTGCCCAGCATCAAGCCTGACACATGGTAGGCGTGCAGAAAACACTGTTGAAAGAATGAAAGCCATGCTCTGTGTGGATTTTAGATGTAAATTCAAACATTGCAAGACTTTGAGTCGAATTCATATTTTAGAGTTCTTGGTCATACAGAGTCAAAACAGAACCATTTCTAAATGTCCTGAAAATGTTGGTCTGTCTCAGTTTGTTAAAATGAGAGTAGATGAAAATTCATAGACATACAGCTCTGTCATCTTTGTGTTTGGGCCAAAGAGAAAGTGAAAATGGAAACACCGTCTGGAATAGTGTGTGCAGGGGGGAACCGTAAGTCATGCTTTTTGGACTTTAGCAAAAATCATTTTGTATGTGGATAGTATTTTTAACTTTTCAAAGTTTAAGACTCTTTATTAATTTTATTCTCACAGTAATACTGTGAGGGAGGTAGAGCAGATATGACATAATTCTCTCTCTCTCTCTCTCTCTCTCTCTTTCTAACAGAGGAGAGGGTTCTGCCTCAGAGATGTCAAAAAACTTGCCTGTGGTCTCAAATCTTGGATTTTTCTCTCTTAACTTATGGGGCCACACTCTGACCACCTTAGAGCTCTGGCAAATGTATTCTTCCCTTTCCCCCATTTCATTATGTATTTACACTCTATTAAAAAGAATACATACTTGGTAGCCACATAAATTGTCAATGTAGATCCAGGAAGAATGGAAATTTTGGTGAAAATGGGTTTCCATAATTAGCCTTTGATGGTTATTTTGGGAATTCCAATATAAAAATAGACATATGTTTGCTTAAACAATAGCTGCCAAGGTCTTCTGTGTTCACTGCCCCCCCCCCCCCCCATATTCCAATTGAAAGTTATCCTGAAGAAATAACAACACAATTTTCACCAAAGTGTAACTCATGCTTTCCTCAGGGACATAGGCCTTTTGATAAGAGACAAACTATAAGCCACAGAAGTAAAGCTGTGATGAGGATTCCACTTAGCAAATAAGGGAGGCCCTTTTAGCCAGAAATGTCTCTGAAATCTCACACGCCCCATACCTGTTACTGCCAGTTTCATATCCTTGTAAAGACTGGTCTCATTGTCTGAGTCAAAATCCACTTCCAGGGATGTTTCATTACTGATAGCCATATTAGTATTTTCTAAAGTTATTTTTACAAAGCTTTTGACATTTGTAGTTGCTTCGTTTTGTTTTAGTTTCCCACTGCTTTTCCCACTGTTGGGAGGAAGTCTCATCTTTAGGTTCTTTGCTTGCCTGAGGTTTTCAGTGTTGCCTGCCTTAATCTCTGCAAACTCAGATCTGTCGAAGGCCATAGCAGAATGTTTGTTATCCCTCACGTCATGTGATATTTATCTAGCTGCAGTAGTAATACTGTTGGTATTTGGGAATAAATTCCAGACCACTTGTTTTAAATACCCCTGGCACTTCTGTGCAGGTGGTGATGGTAAGGGAGCGCTTCCTATCTTGTATTAACTGAGTTATCATCTTTTAAACAGAGACTGTGTTTGCTACGAATAGCACTTAGCATCTCACCACACACAGGTGTGAGTGCGGGTGGGGGAGAGGGAGCAGGCTCTGCCGGCTGTCACAAGGTCAGACCGAATACTATGTGGCAACAACATTTACGTATTCATAACCTGTTGGAAAATGGCACCAACAAGGAGTGATGTTATTCTATCTTTAAGGGAAGAACCCTGGCTTCCTGATTCATTATTCACACACTCCAAATGCACAAGCAACCAGTTGGAACAGAAGAGAAACATGCACATGTATCATATACTTTTTAGCCACAAGGATGAGACTATTCCCTCTTTATTTGTTTAAAATATATATATATATATATATATATATATATATTATATATATATATATCCCCCCTCCCCCCCGGCCATGAAACATGGTTTCACAAAAGCAGAGCTGACATTTTCTTCCTAACACAGTTTCTGAGAGTGGGTCGTGCTGGAAAAGAAAGACCCTGAAAGCCACTGGATATCAAGCCACACTTGCAGGGTCTACTTGAACCAAGCGTCTGGCTCAGATCTGTGCCTGCCTCAGGCACTCTGTGGACTCAGTACACTGAGCATCATTTAGTATAATTATAAACCATAAATAAAATGTAATGGGTTTTAAATAAAAATCTGAAGTGGCTATTACTGGCAGCCATCTTTTGACCACAAAGGAAAACCAATTTTAGATGGAAGCTGTCAGTGTGGACAGAAAAGCCGATGGGTGAAAGAAGCTGAGTTCTTGATAACACAACTGACATAATATAGCTAACGTAACATTCTGGACTTTTTTTTATCTAAAGTTTTTACATATGTCTCCTTTTTCCCCGATTGACCCTTCCCCCCAGCCATTCCCACACCAGGCAAGCCCCCACCGCCCCAGTGTCTGTGTCCATTGGTTATGCTAAAATGCATGCATACAAGTCCTTTGGTTGCACATCCTGGACTTCTATGTGAGGTACTTTATTACTTAAAGGCAAGGCAGTTATAATTATAATTATAATAAAGACTCGAGTTTGAGTCTTTTTCTCATATCTTTCTGGGTAGACAGTAAATGTGTTTTTTAACTAGAAAGAGCTGACTTATATTTGTTAATAACACTCTCCTCCTGGGCAAGAGATGTGGTCACGTACATGACCTTGGTTTTCCTGACTTAAAGGGAAAATTATAATGTCTATATTGCAGCATTATTTCAAGAATTTAATGAGGCCATACTCATAAACTTGTTTTGGAAAGTTGGGAGTGGTAAAGAAGTAAAGGATACGAAATAAGTAACCCATCTTCCAGTTGCTACTTCTGAAATCTGCTCTTAGTAGCTGAAAAAAAATGTACCCCTTAGCAGTCATCTGCCCCCATCCTGCCTCCCTGCAACCACTGATCTGCTTTCAGTAAATTAGTTTTACTAGAATTTCAGATAAATGGAGTCAGACAGTCTGTACTTTTTTGTGTGTCTGCCTTATTTTGTTCAGCATAATATTTTTGACATTTACCCATGTGGTTTGTGTGTATCAGTAGTTTAGTTCTTTTTATTACTGAATAGGATTCCATTGTATGAATACACCACAATTTGCTTTTTAATTGACTTGCCTGCTTTTGAACATGTGGGTTGTCTAGTCTTGGGATGGTGTAATGAAGCTGATCTAAACATTTGCATACAGCATATGTTTTCACTTCTCTTGAGTAAATATCTAGAAATGGGATTGTTGAGTCAAGTGAAAAGCATATATTAATTCTGTAGGAAATTACTAAACTATTTCCAAAGTGGTTTTATCAATTTATATTTCCACTAGCCAAAGATGGGAATTCTAACTGCTCCATATCTTTGTCAAGACTCGGTATGGTCAGTCTTTTCATTTTAATGATTCTGGTAGATGTGAATTGGTATCTCATTATAGTTGGTCATTTAATTTCAATGTGATTATTACATAGAGTTTTGGGGTAAAAACCAGGTCATAAAATGTAATTTCTATTATTATCCTATCTAATAATAGACAAACATGGTAATTAACTGTACCTCCGACACGCTTCCCATTGGCTAATCAGGGAGATATGCAAATTAACTGCCAACCAAGATGGCGGCCAGCAGCCACACAGCTGAAGTGAACAGGAGGCTTGCTTGCTCCAGTGACGGAGGAAGCCAAGGTTCCCCGCCTGCCGCCGCCCAGCTCTGAGCTGCACTCTAAGCAACTATGTTGCAATTATAGAAGCTAAACAAACCCAGAAACCTGCTTTCAGCCAGCCAGGCCTCAGAGCTGGAGTTTCAACAGTGTTTCAACTATAGAAGCTAAACAAAGCTCAGATACCTGCTTTCAGCAGCGGAGGCCTCAGAGCTGGAGCCAAGCCTCAGAGCTAAAGTCGGCTCTCAGCTCCAGTGACAGCCATAAAAGGTAAATAAATCCCAGAATTAAAAAAAAAGAAAAAAAGGAGAGGTTGGGAGCTTCAGTCACCTGCCAGCCTGAAAACGGCCCTCAGCCCCCACCCAGACTGGCCAGGCACCCAAGCGGGACCCCCACCCTGATCCAGGACACCCTTCAGGGCAAACCAGCTGGCCCCCACCTGTGCACCAGGCCTCTATCCTATATAGTAAAAGGGTAATATGCAAACTGACTCTAACAGCAGGAGGACTGGGAATGACTGGTCACTGTGACACACACTGACCACCAGGGGGCAGACGCTCAATGAAGGAGCTTCCCTCTGGTGGTCAGGGTGCTCTCACATGGGAGGAGCTCTGCTCAGCCAGAAGCCAGGCTGATGGCTGCCAGTACAGCGGTGGTGGTGGGAGCCTCTCCTGCCTCCTCAGCAGCACTAAGGATGTCCGACTGAAGTTTAGGCCTGCTCCCCACTGGCAAGTGGACATCCCCCGAGGGCTGCTGGGCTGCCAGAGGGATGTCTGATTGCCATCTTAGGCCCAATCCCCCGGGGAGCGGGCCTAAGCCAGCAGGTGGTCATCCCCTGACGGGGCCCCAGGCTGTGAGAGGGCACAGGCTGGGCTGAGGGACACCCCTTCCCCCTGAGTGCACAAATTTTTGTGCACCGGGCCTCTAGTATAAAAATAAGGATAAATGGAATAAATGAATAGTAGAAATTTAATTTCTATTATTGTAATGAAAATAAGAGAAATTAAAGAAGCTGATAAGAAACCTTTTGCAGAGCTTAAAAAGACATTAGATAGACTTTATCACATAAGATGATTTCACAAAGTATGGATATTTTGATTTGCTTGAAATAAACAGGTCCCCAGATATCATGAGATGGGGCCATGGAGGCAGCATCCGCATTGTGAACTGCTTGAGGGCTTGAGAGAGGCAGAGTGTCTGCAGTTAGCCTGTGGAAGCAGGCAGGCCTTCCTGAGAAAGTGCTCTGAGGCTGAATGCTTGCTTTTCTCATCATGCTGATAGAGGTTGCGGTAATAAATGTAAAATGTGGCATCTCAGGTTGATTCACGCGTTCACCTCCTATACCCAGGAACAAAGGGGATGGAATTGAATATTTGCCATTGTCGGACAATGATCTCCCTTTCAATTTCTACTCAGGCTTTGGTGTACTGGGATAACATTTGGATTAGGTCTGTGGAAGTAGAAAGGACAACTCCAGTCTATTGGCTAACCTGAGCCAGAATTTAGGGGAGAGAGGGGGAAAGATGACACTCCTGAGTCATCAACAATCATGCCCAAAGGTCTCAGTCTCCAATGTGCTTCATAGATGGTCAGGGGCATATTCCCCATAGAAATTAAATTTATTGCTTTATGCAAGACTGGTAAAATGTGTGGAGACATGTGGTGGACAAAATTTTAATCAGATGATTCTTTTAATTGAATTTTTGGGGATGACATTTGTTCACAAAATCATACAAATTTCAAGTGTGAAACTCAACAAAGCAATCTGCACACTGTATCATGCACCCACCGCCCATTTTCACACCCCCCTTTGCCCACCTCCACCCCCTTTCCCTCTGACTATTACCACACTGTTGTTTGTGATTATGGGTTATATATATGTTTTTTTTGCTTAATCCCTTCACCTTCTTTCATTCAACACCCCCCACCATCCCTTCCCCTTTGACAGCTGTCAATCTGTTCCATGTATCCAAGCCTCTGTTTCTATTTTGTTCATCAGCTTATTTTGTTCATTAGATACCACATGTAAGTGAGATCATATGGTATTTGTCTTTCTCTGACTGGCTTATTTCACTTAGCTTTTTGACCCAGCGATTACACTTCTGCGAATATACCTGAAGAAACCCCAAACACTAATTCAAAAGAATACATGCACACCTATGTTCATTGCAGCATTATTTACAATAGCCAAGATCTAGAAATAGCCAAAGTGCCCATCAATAGGTGCGGGGGTAAAAAAGCTGTGGTACATTTACACTATGGAATACCACTTGGCCATAAAAAAGAAGGAAATCTTACCTTTTGCAACTGCATGAATGGACCTGGAGATTATGTAATCTTTTAAAGATAAACAAAAGATGATAAAAATGACAACATTCAGTTTAGAAGTTCTCGCAAAACCAGTAATACTCCCATTCTCTGAAATGTCATCAATGCTAATGTGTATACTGTGGTTTTTGTCCTAATGTGATATCAGAAAGCTTACAACCTGAAAGAGATTCTCAAAGAATACTGATTTGTGCAACTTACCACCTCTGCTGGCGACAAAGATCAACCAGTAACATCCAGTGTGGATGAAATTGCTGCTGGTAATTATTTGGAACCGCATCATTATCAGTACACACCATTATATATTTTTTTCATTGACATTTGTCTATATCTTTACTAAAAAGGAATCTGAGGGGACAATATGTCTTGGTCTATGTGATGGTTACAATCAAAGCACACAGATTTATCCTGATTTATCTTCTGCTCCTATTGAGACCACATTTTCAAAATTCAAATGAATAAAGTATTGTAATATTATTCTCAGGTTTTTGAGATATGTCCTTTTTCAAGTCATCTAAATAAAGACTTACAAGGTCACTTTACCTTTTTTATCCAAAATATCATTTAAAATGTTTTAAATGCTGGGCTGGTGATGCTATAATCTAATTAAGAGTCTTTAAAATATGCCAAGTGTGAAGTAATTGTGAAGTTACTGTTTCCACCAAATATATAACTTGAAACTTATGCCTCCAAGCAATGAGTACTTCAGAGAAGACTCCAGAATTAGACCCAGAATCCTCTTATGGAGCTTTGATACATTTCAAACACTACATATGAAAAGGAATAGCATATTGAAAATGGAGATCATATGTATGGTGTAGCTTTTCTTCAGAAAAAAAAAATTGGCAATAAAGTGGTATTCCTTCAAGCTGAGAAATGGCGCCATGATGCATCAAGAGGGACCTGGGTGAAATCCAAGATGGTCCATCCTTAGTAAAGGATACTATTCAGCTGTTGAAAAGAAAGAGGTAGACTTATACATATTGACTTGGCAAGATCTCTAAGATGTATTTTTAAGTGAAAAAATGCATGGAACAATAATATTGTATAGTCCCATTCACACAAAAAAGACAAAATGTAATTGCGACATGAACAGATATATATGTAAATGCATGACATGCATACCAAACTATTGACAGAGGTTACTTCTGGGAGGGGAATAGGTGAGTATGTGGGGTTGTGCATGTGTGTATGAATGTGTGTGCATTTTTCAGTGGCATGAGACCCATGAGAGGCAGTGAACTAGAAATTAACATGTTTTGTTCTGTATGATTCTTTTAGTTTGAATATTTTACAAAACTATATTTAACTACATGACAACAACTCCCAAACAAGAAAAAATTTAATTAGATGTATCTTCAGCCAACTCAAGATTATAATATGATTAGAGGCTCGGTGCACAAAAATTTGTTCACTCGGTGTGGGGGGGAGGAGTCCCTCAGCCCAGCCTGCATCCATTCACAGTCCAGGATCCCTTGGGGGATGTCCATCTGTCGACTTAGGCCAACTCCCCGGGGGATCAGGCTTAAACTTGCAGTCAGACATTCTTCTGGCAGCCAGGGAGCCCTCAGGGGATGTCCAACTAAAGGCTTAGGCCCCCAAGGGATCAGGTCTAAACCATTAGTTGGACATTCTTAGTGCTGCCTCAGAGGTGGGAGAGGCTCCTGCCACCACCACTGCACTGGCCAGCCATGAGCCAGCTTCTGGCTGAGCGGCACTCCCCATATGGAAGTGCACTGACCACCAGGGGGCAGCTCCTGCATTGAGCATCTGCCCCCTGGTGGCCAGAGTGCATCATAGCAACTGGTCATTCTGCCGTTCAGTCAATGTGCATATTAGCCTTTTATTCTTATTATATAGGATGTCCCTATTTCCCCCCTTTTGCCCCCTCTACCCAGCTCTTGCCCCCCACTTCTCTCTGGCCATCACCATACTGTTGTCTGTGTCCATGGGTATTGCATATATTTTCTTTGGCTAATCCCTTCTTTAAATTCACTTCTTTAAATTTTTATTTTCAGATAAGTGCTTATAGCTGCATTAATATATATTTTCTATTATATCATTTAGAATTAAGATATTTTTTAATTGAACCCTTGTAAATTTTAGCACAATTTAATAAATTATGTTAGAAGCAATTAGGAGATTTTTCATGTAATGCAGATACATTTCAATTAATATTTTATTAATTTTTAATTTTTTAATATTTTAATTTGAAATAATCTCATACATGTAAAAAAAACTATAAAATATTACAGCATATTATATGTACCCTTCACCCAATTTCTTAGGTGTTAATAATTTAAACATAACCATTATGCAACTAACAAAATTTGGAATGTATTTTTCTTATAATCTCTTTAATATTACTTAATCCATTTACTTTGTTTTTGTTAATCTTCATCCAAGGATATTTTTCTATTGAATTTTAGAGAGCGTGAAGGGAAAGGGAGAGACACATTGATTGGTTGCCTACTGCACATGCTCTGATAGGGACTAGGGATCAAGCCAGCAACTGAGGTACATGCCCTTGACTGGAATCGAACCTGGGACCCTTCAGTCCACGGGCTAATGCTCTATCCCCTGAGCAAAACAGGCTGCAGCTTAATTCACTTACTTTTAATCTATATGTGTCTTTATATTTAAAGTGGGTTTTGTGCCCTGACTGGTTTGGCTCAGTGATGGAGCGTTGGCCTGCGGACTGAGGGGCCCCAGGTTCGATTCTGGTCAAGGGAATGTACCTGGGTTGCGGGCACATCCCCAGTGGGGGGCGTGCAGGAGGCAGCTGAATCGATGTTTCTCTCTCATCGATGTTTCTAACTCTCTATCCCTCTTCCTCTCCCTTCCTCTCTGTAAAAAATCAATAAAAAAATATTAAAGTGGGTTTTGTTTTTGATTCACCCTCATAATCTGTCTTTTAATTGGTGCATTTATGCCACTGACTTTCAGAGTGCTTACTGATAGAGTTTACCATATCAGGCGGCTCCTGGGGCTTCTGGGATGGGGCTGCCTTGCCCCCTGGGACCAGCTGATCGGTCCCCGGCGGCAAGGTGGGGCCAGGTCCTGGGGGTGGGCCTGCCCTGGATGGCGGTGTGCTCGCGGCTCGCACTGTCCCGCCCTGCCTGCAGTATGCAAATTAGCCACTATCTTTGTTGGCAGTTAATTTGCATATCACGATGATTAGCCAATGGGAGGTGTAGCAAAGGTATGGTCAATTACCATGTTTGTCTATTATTAGATAGTATACTGGTATATACCCAAGTCTGTGACATTTCTACTGAGAGCAAAATTGAAGACTGTTCTGTAATCAGGCCTATAATGCCAAAACAATTCTTTGAAGAAGGAAACAAATACAGACATAGTCCAGTGTTATGTGGTAAGCTCTGCAGGCCGTCTTATTCTCTACTCTACTTCTCATGCCTAACGCAGGTCCCCACAGAAAGCAGGAGTTCCATAAGTATTAGTTGAATGAGTGTGTTGGTTTGTTGGAAGCATATGCTTTTTGTGACTTAAAATGGGACAAATGATACTACTTAGCATATTAGAGATGGTCTGAATTTTACTACCTGGATTAATTCCGTTTCCTCAGCAAAGAGAATCACATCAAGAGCGCCAGCCTCCAGTGCTTTGTGAAACAGAGGACTGCGAGAAACCAACACAGCGTCCAGCTCTGTGCCAAATGGAAATTCTCTGGCACGAGGGCAGTGTCCACCCTCGATAGATGCCACATATGGCTTCCTGAGCCCTTCCCTCAGCATCATCCATCAGCCGTGCTCAACATGAAATGCGAGGGGGGATCTCCCACCACGTGCTCCTGGATCTCGGCCAGGCTGCCTCCCCTGTGTGTGACCAGGCTGTCCGAAACACAACATCTTTGGGGAGGACCCGTGTGGAGAATGGACGGCAACGCAGGCTGTGCACCGAGCTGAAACGGATCGCCATGAGCAGGGTGGGCAGAAGAAACACTGCGATTTAATATCAAGTGATAAGCTGTTGAGGTGGACTTCTGGCAAGTCAGATGCAATGGCAAAATCCTTTCAGACCAAGAGTCCTGCTGCGGGGAAGGGGAAGAGAATAATAAATACATTTTTTTTTTTTTTAAGTTTTAGCTCCGACTAAAGGAATATTAGCCAACCGATGGGGTATGAAATAGTTTGCCTACCAATGACTGTCTTCAGTCTGGTCATCACCAGCAGTATTATTAGTTTTAGGCACAACGTTCTTTTGTACAGTTAATAGAGAATATGCCTGCTAATGTTGCATTTATATGGAAAGAGTGTTTTCACACAGGGCATTTTCCTAGGTTTGATATTTGCAACCATGTCACATTTGAAAACTTTGGAAGATGACTCTATGTTCATAATTTCATAAAAAGAAAACACAGACCATCTGGAAATTATCAAAATGCTATGTAAAGGCAATGATGCCATTTACTGTATAGAATCAATTTAGTACACCAATAAAACACACATACACGTATAAACCTTGAAAATGCAGGCGATTTTTTTTTCCATAGAACTTTTCATTTAAATTCTGCTGCCATTTTTGTGCAGTAAATTTTATTGTCACACAGCTATGGCTAAAGTGCTTTTTATTTGATGTAATCCTACTGCATCATTAAAATATCAGTATTTTTTATGTTTTGCAAATATTTGTGGACACCATTAAGCAACATGAAGCATAGTGCAGTAACAAATGCCCGTTTTATGGCCACTGTCAGACTATATATTGTATATGCCCCGATATTATCAGCAAGCTAGACCTAAATTATCACAGGCCTAAGTCCATGAAACACAAGACACATATATAACCTCCCTCAGTCCACGTATTGAAATGTTAGAATTAAAAGGTTGGGCTATCAATTCAGACAGAAAATGTCATTTTGCAGAGGAATTTTTCACTCAGGAGAAAAAAAGGAGAAAAGGCAAAGGAAAGAAGCTAAAGGCTGATTATTGAGAACAACTTTAAACCTGAGAGATTTTTATGTCCCAAAGAAGAAACAGAGGTGAGAGAGGAAATAAATGTGAAAGCGGGAAAAGGTGTTCTTTTTCCTCACTGTGTTTTATTGTTATTATTTTAATTGACAAAAAGGTTCGGATTATCAGTAAACAATGTTGGTTTACGGTGTTAGAAATTTTCTCTCAGCTCACAATTCTACTGGAGAGATGCCAAGGACATTGAGGTTCTAAACTATGATGACAAATTACCTACAACATACGGTTCATGGCAAATACTGAGCAAATAGTCTCTACGTTGCTCAGGAATGTGACCAGGTAAGGTGCAGCAGGGACTCTGTATGAGATCGGGTCAAAATGGGAAACATATTTGTCATGTAATGAGGCACAATTAGTGTGGACTTGTTGTAAACCCTGCGATTCAATTTGTCCTAGGACAGAAGCCCCCTAACTTACTGTAAAATATTTCCTTTCTTCTGCTAATTTTTTTTTTTCATTTCTGTAAATCATAAAAGACAAATCGCCTCCATTGCCCCTACATCTCTTGGTCTTCTTTTCTGTGGAGCTTTGAAGGTGGCAAAAGAATCGGTTTCTGACTACAAATGACAATATTGATCATAAGGGGTTGTCAGGGCTCATAATGGTGAGTATGCCTAGAGTGGGCAAGTTGGTGGAATAATTTGCCAATTGTAGTTCCCTCCCTCATCGTGGGCCTCCAGGCTGCAGTTGGAGCGAGGGGAGGGGGCTGCGGATCTGGCAACCAGAGACAGAGAAGGGAGAGAAAAAGTTAGCACTTTTAAAAGCAAGGGTTCTGCTTTCGAACGCACTGTGTTCAAACAGCAAGGGCATTTTGACAGAAGGCAAGCCATTAACCATGAAAGAGATTTCAAAATTTCTTCCCGAACTATGCAGACCAAATGCACATAATCTGCTTTCTAAGAATACTCTGCCATGCAGTGCTTTTATTTTTAATTGTCTGTTTATTATCAATTTCAGAGGATCTCTTCCAACTGAAGAGTTGAATCCTCCTCTGGCAGAGGTTGTCGCATACATTCCATGATCAATTTGAATGATAACTTCCTCCCCAAAGGTTTCTTAACATGAGTGCCCATGGAGAGGTTTGATTTTTCGCTCTATGGTGAGCCGTGTTACTGATATTGACAAGATTTGTGAAAGGCTTATGAGATACCTTGACCAGTAATTCCGAATTTTAAAAAATCACAGATTTACTTAGAGAGCATTTTTTCCCATATGAGATAAATTGTGTTGAAGAAGAATTAAAAAGGGATATTTTATTATTTACATCTCTAATTAAAAATGAATTGCTTGATAGATAAAAATGCTATTTCAGGTCAGAATATGTGGAAATAAAGGAATAGTTTCTTATTCACATAAATGAACTGAATTGGGATTTTTTTTTAAGAACTTAAAACCAAGTAACAGAATAAATTATTTTAAGTAAATATTCAAAATATGTTCAGATATAGTGGGAAGATGTTAAAGTTTCAATTCGATGAAATTGCAAAACAAGTTATAATACTGACATTTTTCTAATTGCAGTTGCTTTTAAAAAATTTGAATGAAACCATTTGGAAAGAAAGTTACTTTTTAAAAACTTATTTATGATATAAATAGATGTGAATGTTAGAATATAAATTTTTAAATATTTACATCTTTCATCTAATCAACCTTCCTAATGCTGCGACCCTTTAATACAGTTCCTCATGTTGTGGTGACCCCCAAGCATAAAATTATTTTCGTTGCTACTTCATACCTGTAATTTTGCTACTGTTATGAATCGTCATGTAAATATCTGATATGCAGGATGTATTTTCATTGTTCGCGACCCACAGGTTGGGAACCGCAGTGGTAGATGAAGTTAGTTTTTTTTTTTTTTTTTTTTTTAGAATTGTTTTACATAGTAGTTTATAAAAGAACTTTTAAATCATACAATCAGATTAGGTTTTCTTTTTGACCTGTTTCTCTTTTAAGGTAGGAGGGCAGGGATGATGGGAAGAGATTAACCAAAGAATATATAAGCATATGTGCATAACCCATGGACACAAACAATAGTGTGGGGAAAACCAGGGCGAGGTTGCATGGAGGAGGGCAAAGGAGGTGAACATGGGGGGAATCTGCAATACTGTCAACAAATAAAAAATAATAAAAATTTTATTTGAAGATTTTTGTTTTGTTTTGTTCCATTTTCCCTTGGGCCTATGAAGAATTGTGTTAATAATTATTTTTTTTATCATTTTAAGTGGAGATTTGGGTGTGTTACATATTATGAGTCATTAGAATTAGTTACAGAGACCTGAGGCAACATGAAACAAACCACACACAACTGATGACTTTTTTTTTCAAAATTATGCTTCTTACAATGTGGTAGTGTAATCATAAAGCATTCTCATACTATTCATTAATATTCTAATGGTTGGAGTGAAATAGTTTTTCCCTTTGTGTTTGGAAATGGAAGAACATGATAAAAAATGTTCGTACAATGGTAGGTGAGTACATGTAAATGTGGATACAAATATAAACATGCATTTGTGGGTGGTTGTGTTTAAAAGTTTTAAAGACTTATAGATTGATACTAGGGCAGGTGGGGGTATGCGGAAGAGAAAGATTTTTACTTATCATTTATGCACTTTGAACAGTTAGAATTTTCTAACTATGTGTATTCTGCTCCTATTTTTAAAATGTAATGATTAAAATAAATATGTTAAATGGAATTATGTGCTATTTCTTTTTTCTTTACATTCTGTGTTAAAATTTTATCTTTTTAAAATAAAAGACTTAAACACATTTTTAAAAAGCTTGAAAGTAAGCAGCCTTGTTCCTTGGCCTTCGGAACAGGCTGAAGAGCATGAAACACTGTCAAAAATATCATTTAAATTAATTTTGTCTTTTGCTTTTGTGCTACTTATTTTGATGATCAAAGCTTTGCTGGACTTAGAGTTGGTTGCTTTTCTGTTGACTTTCTGTAGGAAAGAATGTATACTGATATCTTTCTGTGACACTGCTGAGCTGTCACGCCCTGGGTTAGGCTCACTGCAGGACGAAAGTGCCACGTACGAGTCTGTAGGAGTTGCCTGCGTCGGCGTTCTTTAACAAGATAGGGTTTCCTCTCTCATCCTTGTTTCATTTGGAATTTTATGTTAGGTTGGAAGAGCATTCTGGTCTGACTTTGCATGCAATATGATAGGTCTGCAGAAGGCAATTGTTTTTCCGTTCTGAGTCCATTTGCATGTTATTAAATAATATTTACTATTATTTTTTGTTTTCTCCATTTGACAGTTTCACTTTTAGCATCTGGAAGGAATATTGTTTAATTTCACCAAACATTGAAATGGGATTTTAAAAAAATTAAAAGCAGTGTCAACTTACAAAGGTAATACTCATCAACTCCTATAACCAGAACTATATACATGTGAGATAGTAACTCAGTTGCTTCCAAGATATATTCTGCTCTGGCAAAAGAGGACAGAATTATGTAGTTCTAGGTTGTGTCTAAAAGGTGCCAGAGCAACATGCTTATTAACAAAATCATTTGAAACAACTGTCAGAAAATTTTTAGGCAAAACATTGGCCAGTTGAATATTTTAATTTTTAAGGAGTGTTTTGGTATCACATCGAAGCAATAATAAAACAAATGAATAATAAGGCATGTTTCTATATTAAATGTAATAAATAAATAAATTATTATTAAGTTTATTTCTGTTTCAATTAAAATGCAGAAAATATTTGGTGGAAGAATTTTATACAATATAGCCAATGAGGGTATGATAAAGTAGTAACGTGGATTTTAAGCCAGAAGTTTTATTTTTATATTTATAGACATCCTGCAGACTCCCAAGATTAAATACGTATCTTACACTCAGCTTTTTGTGTTGTCATAAAAAGCCATGTGGGAAATAATAAGCAGATCAAATTCAAGTTCAGGTTCTTTTGGCTATGTGTTTTTGTTGAAAATTATATGAAGTATTTCTGCTTCCTTCAGAACCATATGTCACTGTGTTCTTTATACATCCAACAGGTAATATTATAACAGCTATTCAAAAATCTTATCCCCAAAAGCAAAAAATGACCATTTACCATTAAGAAGGCACTATATCACCAAGATATTTTTTTACTATTATGCATTCATAATCCTAAATGAAGTCTAGTTCTTCAATTGCTGGGAATGTAATACAATGATTCTTTTCTGAAAACTTTTATTAGACACAGAAAAACCAAGGTTAGTATTAAGTGCAGGAGCAGGGTGAATAATTAAGGATTTAGAATGTTATTTTATTTATAGATCATTTTAATCAAGCACTATGTGAATTAATTTTTAAAGTATAATAATGGCTTTTATTTCTAAAAAAGAGTCAAAATCTTGAAGCAGTATCTCAGTGTTGCCTCAATTTTGAATCAATATATTTCAAGACTTTGATATTATACTATTGAGAAAGAAACTTACTGACTTAAATGTTCAAAAACATGATCATCAAAAACTTACCTTCATATTTTTTAAGTATAAGTTAGTATTTTTGAGACAGTAGTTTGCTTTGCATAATTATTAAGATAGTGATTCAACACTTTTTACACAAATATTTTTCTAAGTTATACTTTAAAATAAAGCATTGACTGGTTAGAGATTTTCAGGCAGTAATGCATCAACAAAATGATTTTTTCCCCTTGCCTATAGCCACAAATTTGTCATAAAAATTTTAGTAATATTTCCATTATGTAAACAGATATTTGTCTAAATTATAACTACTGCTATTACTATTATTATTACTAGTAGATAATATCAAACACTTAAATTTTCCCAAGCACTATGCTTAATGCATTATCTGTATTATCACATTGAATCCTTACAGCAACTATATGAGACAGTGACACATCTCATTTTACAGATGAAGGAATGGCAGTGCAGGAAGTTACGTAACTTGGCACTGTTTCACAATTAGCTAACGATGGTGCTGCAATTTGGAACCCAGGCCGTCTGCACCAGAGCCCAGGCCTTAGCTTCCATAGATATAGGATTCAAATCTGTTTGAGAGTTTGAATTTCCATTTTATGTAGTAACAATTTTATGAGCAAAATAATATAAATTCTAAAAAATGATTTTACTTAAGCATTTTTCTATCTATAGTTAGGCTTTAAATTTACAGAAAAATAAATTATGTGGTTACTTTATATTCAAGAAGAAGTTGCAGGTAACTAAGTGGGCATGACTGAGCAACTGTTATTTTTTTGTTTATTGCTGCCTTTGTGTGACCTACTGATATCCAGAAATAAAGGCATAACTTCTGCTCTCAATACCTTACAGTTTGGTTGGGGAATCCGTTGAGTAAATTGATAATTAGATGCAGTAGGAGCAGGATTAGATCAGAGGCAAATCTAGGTTCACAGAAAAGGATCACCTACCTCCCTTAGATTGAGGGAGAGTGAGAAGGCTTTCTGGAGGGGTGAACCTTGAGCTGCGCACATTTCGAAGGATGTGTACAAGTTTCCCAGGAGGAGAGGAGGTGGAGTGGAGGGCTTTGCAGGCAGGAGGAACACAACATTGAAGAATACAGAGATGAATAGCAGGATGTGATTTGGAAAATTCATGGCTAAAGCATGGGATAAAAAGTATAGGAAATGAAAGTGGAGAAATAGTCAGAGTATATACAAGGCAAGAAGATAAACTGCCTTGTATATACTTTTCCAGGAACCTAAACTTTTATCTTGAAGGTCATGGAAAATCATTTAAAGATTCTAAGCAGGGGAGAAAACATAATTATATTTGTGTTTTAGAAAGATTGCTTCAGTCACACAATGAAAGTTTTAATGCAGTAAGGCAAAACTGGAGTTAGAAGATGTTTACATGATTGTAATAATCCAGGTGAAATATAATTAGAACTTGAATTATAACAACCAAAATGGAAATGGAGAAGAGAGTATAGGTTTAAAAGCTACTTAGGAGATGACTAAATGATCAGTTAGGTGTCTCTCAAAGGCAATGACTATTCTGATTTCTGATACTATAGGTTAGTTTTGAATTTTATATAAAATCATACAACTATTTTTTCAATCTGGTGTCTTTTACTCAATAATTATATAATTACATGTAGCAGTAAGTTGTTCTTTATTCATTGCAATAATTGTATTCCCTTGTGTGAATATTTCACTATTTAGACTATTATTGATTGACCTTTAGGTTGTCTTTATTTTGTGTTAATTTAATCAAAGGTGCATAAATATTTGTGTACTTTTTTGGGGGATATATATATATATATATATATATATATATATATATATTTCTGTTAGAAATGCTAGCCCATGGGTTGTAAGCATATGCAGCATTAGTAGATATATAAAATAGTTTCCAAAGTGGTTGTATCAGTTTACAGTCCTATCAATACTGATCAATAGATTCAGGTTCTCCATACTTCCACCAATAGCTGAAATTTTCAAGTGTTTATTTCTATGATACATAGTTGTATATTGCATTGTTTGTCCACCACGCAAAGTTAAATTATCTTCTGTCATCATATATTTGACTCTCTTTTAATTGGGTTATTTGATTTATATCTAATGTAATTGCTAAGCATATTTTGGTTTAAATCTTCTATTTTATATACATTTTCCATTTGTCTCCTCTGCTCCTTTCTCTTTTTTCTTTTTGCATTTATTTAGATTATTAATTAATATTACCACTTCATTTTCTCTCTGTTTTAGTCTGTAATACATTGCTTAGTAGTTACTCTAGCCTACTATAACATGCATTCCTATCTTCTGAGAGCCTACCTTAAATTAAGTTCTAATTAGGCTCTCAATGTAAGGACCTTGGATACTTTCATTTTAGTTACCACACTCCTGTCTATTGTGATATTGTTGTCATATATTGTACGTCTATACATGTTATAAACCTCACAATACATCAGTATTACTGCTTTAAACAATCAACATCCATTTAGAATTAGCCACATGTACACTGCTCTCCAGTGGTTCTCATCCCTTCTTGCATTGCCATACTTCCACCTGATATCATTTTTATTCTTGAAGAACTACTTTGGTATTCCTTTTAGTTCAGAATTGCTGACTATGAATTATCTTGCGTTTTGCTTGTCTGAAAAAATATTTCTTTTGTCTTCCCTTTAGGAGCTTGTTTTCATCCGTCATAGAATTCTAGTTTGGCAGTCATTTTCCTTTCAGCATTGGCTTCCATTGATTCTGTTAAAAACCCAGCTTTGAGTCTGATTGGTGGCTTCTTGGAAAGCATGTCTTTTTTCTTTGGTCACTTTTAAGATTTTTCTCTTTTTCTCTGGTTGCCTAAATGTGGTTCTGTTTGCATTTATCCTGCATGGGTTCATGGAGTTTCTTGAATCTGTGGGTAAATTCTTATTCAATTATTTCTACTAGTAGTACTTTTGCACCCTTCTGAATTCCTTCTCCTTTTGGGACTCCAATTACATATATGTTATTGGTGTCATATATATTTCTTTTTTCTGTATTTTTATTCTTTTTTTCTTTCTGAGTAGCAATCTTGATCTTGTACTACTTTTCTCTTTTGCTGTACCTACTAGCTTACAGAATCATCTACTGAATTCTTATATTTTTAAAAGGTATTTTTCAGTTCTACAAGTTCCAGTTGATTCTTTCCATATAGATTGCAGTACTCTGGTGAAACAGTTCATCTCCTGATGTTTTTAAATAAAATGCTAATCATAATAATTTTAATGTCTGTTTTACATAACTCCAATATTTTCAGTGCTCCTCGATGCATTTTTATTGCTTGCTTTTTTTCTTGGTTTCCAGTCATTGTGTTCTGTTTTATTTCATACTTGGAAAGTTGTATTGAATAATGTGCATTGTGTATGATAAACTGTAGAGGCTTTGAATGATGTTATCTTCCTTCATGGAAGATTTAGATTTCTTCTGGCAGTAAGAGAAGAACACTTTAATCTAGTTGAGGCTGAACTATTTCCAGTTTTCCTTTATTTCTAAGGTGTAGTTCTTTTGGAGATCTCAATAAAGACCAGAACTCTTCTTCTTTGGTGAGTCCTGAACTCCAATTTTTGTCTTTCTACCACCATAAGAGGCCACCAATCTCTGCCACATTTTGAGCCTCTTATTAAATGCTTTCTTCTTGGTTTCTCAGAGATTCACCTCTACATGCACGTTCTGATTTTGTGCAGACTATTGGTGGTGCTTCTCTGTACTTTCCTTCCTCTAGGATCTTGATGCCTCAGGTTCTGGCTGTTTTTGTGGCGTTGAATTTCCTGTAGACTGATGTTTCTGCTTGGCTTTTTTATTTCTCCCCATGATTTGAGGGGGGAAGCTGCTGTGAACATAGGGTTCATCCTAATGTGCTTCCCAGCTCTTCAGGATCTTGTCACCTTAAATTCTGGCTGCCTTTGTTGCTTTTATATATTTTATAGCAACTATATTTTTGGTATTTTATTAGTTGTTATAATTATTATCATTGGGAGAGTTAATGCCCTATCCTGGATATGTTAGTTTGAGGCATCTGCCTAGGTGAAGATGTCCAGTAGGCAGTATGATGTATAAGGAAGTTATTCGGGACTGAGATTTATATTGGAGCCATAGAGTAGGAGTTTACATAATATAGGGGTTCCTAGAGATTATGGAAGTGAATGAATATCCCAAGCAAAATATGGAATATGCAACTAAGCCACAAAACCCTCTAGAGGTAATCTTGTCAAATACCGCATTTTGAGGGTGAGTAGGGCAAGAGGAATGGCCAATCGACATTGGAGGAAATACAGTAAACTATAATGTCACTGACAGTAAAGAAGGAGTTTCAAGAAAGTGTGAATTGTCAGCCATTCCAGAAAAGTCAAAATAGGAAATAAAAAATGTCCAATGGATTAAATGGGAAGTCTATGTATTATTTTGGCAACAGAGATTTTAGAAGCCAGAGGACAGTAGGTTAAAGAAGGGAGCAAGTGGAAACACTGAATGCAGACATATTTTGAGAAGTTTGGTTATAAGGAAAAAGCAGAGAGAAAGGGAAAGACTTGAGTATTTTTATAGGTTGGAAGGAAAGTGCCATCAGAGAACAAGAGGTAGTGCTTGTGCTCAGCTGAGTCCTCAGCACCTACAAGAGGGCTGTGACATACTCAGGGTTTATCTGTTGAGTGAAGTACTTAAATGGAGCTGACGAGGATAAAGTTGAGAAAGGGGATATCAGAGAGTTTGAGAGGGAAAAATGCAGAGAACTGAAGGAGGAGACCCTTCAACTGAGGCAGGAAAATGTAAATGACGTGGGGTAAAGGTGCACATAGTTTGTAAGTATATAAATAGGGGCAGGACATTGAGAGAGTTATTATTTTATTTTCTCTGAAAAAAAGGAAGTGAGACTGATAGAGGATGTTAGAATTAGAAGGGGCTGACCCTGGCAATTAGGACCACCTGATATCTTAAGAGATATTTAGGGTTGAAACCATGAATTTACTTAATTTAATTTTTATTTTTAATCATAATATTTTGCAAATATATGGAAAATATATAAATATGACACACACTTCTAGAAGCCCAAATATGGACCATCCTATATAATAAAGAGCTACTATGCTAATTAGACCAGATGGCAGAACGACCTTCTGGGACGACCTTCTGGAACAACCAGTGGGCGGGACCTTGAGGCAGCTGGGGTTGCTGCGAGGCCGAGCTCCTTGCAAGGAATTTCATGCATCAGGCCTCTAAAGTAGATATAAGTTGTTAACATTTTTTCATATTTGTCTAAGATTTCTTTTTCTAAGAGATAAAACTTTACTGAAATATTAACCATCTTCTGCTCCCACAATCCTTCTCCTGTCCTTTCCTCTCCATTTTCCTAAAAATTTTGTACATCTTTGCCATATTAGATTTAAAACTTTTATTATAATATGTCTATTTTTAAAAACCATATACTGTTGTTATTGTGTTTGAATTTCTCCTAAATATTATAATTCATGTATCATGTCACAACTTTTAAACACAATATTTTATTTTTTAGATCTATCATATCATGTTGATGCATCTAGATTATTTATTTTAGCTGCTGTATAGTATTACATTGTACATACCAGAGAGTATTGATCCATGCATCTGAATTATAATTAGTTGTTTCTGCTTTTCTGCCATTACAAACAGGGCTCTTCTGAATTCTATATGTCTCTTTGTCCACATGTTCAAGAGTTCTTCAAGGGTATTGGTAGGATTTTCAGGGTTTAAGGTGTGTGTATCTTCAACATTACTTAATACTGCTAAAGTGCTTGCTAAGAAACTAAATTATGAATTTATAATAGAACCATTCTATATTTGTGTG
This sequence comes from Myotis yumanensis, assembly GCF_028538775.1. Classification (NCBI taxonomy): domain Eukaryota; kingdom Metazoa; phylum Chordata; class Mammalia; order Chiroptera; family Vespertilionidae; genus Myotis; species Myotis yumanensis. Next base: position 43,777,627 of record NW_027223757.1, read on the forward strand.
TGCACGTGTGTGTGTGCACACACGTGTGTGTGTGTGTGTGTGTGTGTGTGTGTGTGTGTGTGATTTTTACTCATCAAACCCAGAGTTTAGGAGGGGGAAAGTAGATGTTTTGAGTGATCCATGGCTAGAGTTTTATTGGTTGTATGGCCAAAGGACAAGGGTAAACAAAGTTGAATATCAAAGGAAACAAAGGCTGGAATAGAAAGGTAGACTGAAATGAAATGGGGGTGCAAGGAACTGAAGATTTCAGTGTGGTCTAAAGCAAGTGTATGAGAGAACAGGGAGTTCTAAGGCTAAGATGTTGTGGTTAATTATAAGGAATAAAACAAGTTTGTACAGGAGAAATAAAGTGGAGATGAAGGTGAATGGATCTGAACATTAACAGAACTGGGAAGACTGGAAGTTAAACATATATCCACAATTGCATTAAATTTGTCCAGGATAATAGTGGGCCTCCACCCCAGATGATGTCACACATTTTGAAGGTTTTTCCCTGCCAGGTAGCAGATGGGATGCAGACCCTGAAAGCTCAGTACAGCAGCGTGTGATCTCTGCTGAGAGAAATTGTGAGCAGTCTTTTATCCTTTTCTTTCTTTTTGTTTTTTGGCAGAGAGAAGGCTTTGGAATAAGGAGTGCTTGGAATTAAGACGAAGGTGTTAAAGATGCGATGGTTATTGCATATGCTCCGTTTGATAAGTGGTCAGGGCTGAGCTGGAGCAGATGGCAAGGAGGAAAGGACTGCAAATAAAAATTCATGTCACATTTCACTCTCTAATGTGATGTTTTGGGATCAGTTGGGATCAGTTGCTCAGTTGGGATCTCCATGACACATTTCTATGTTGTGAAAGCACCCCATCCAGAAGTGCTGATGCTGCCGGTGCAGAGAGAAGCTGGATAAGATGAGACGTGAACAACTTTACTAGTATGAACACAGGACTCCCAAATGTGCTCTATTCCCATTTGGTAATCCACACATAAAGTGACTTCCCAGCCTGGAGCAATGGTGAAGGCACTGTGCTGTACAGGGCTCGGTATTTGACAATTGAACTTACCAGGCAATTTGCCAAACTGAACAGTTTAACTGTGTCACTGAGATTATAAAGCAACACAGAAAGATGAGGCCTGCGATCCTGAAGAAGGTTGTTTATTCCAGGCAGATACCACGGGATCACAGAATTATAGCTGTATCTCTCCTGCCAGTTTTATATTGCCCTATATCTGTCTTTTCTAAGTCCAGCCAGTTGTGTTACAAGTGGAATCTCATATCTCTACAGTGGCAATTGGCTTGATTACAAACCAATTGATCTATGATTTGTCTGAAAATAAAACAAAAAAAACACAATTATATGCCCCAATTGGACAATCTGGACATGATCTATTCATCCATTTTCCAAGTGAAGAGATCCATTTCTCATTTGGCTGCTTGGCTAGAATTTAAACTCTGTGGTTTGGTGGAAAGCTATTTTACTTAAACTCTCAGAATTTATCTTTACTTCTTGGTATTTCTTTTCTCAAGAAAAGAAATCTGAACTTGAGCTACGAGGATAGACAAAGGATTGCTTATGTGTTCATTCTCACTCTTCTATATTACAGGTGTGATGGTTTCTTCTTGTGCTACCAGCACATTTTTGTCACACTTTTGGGGCACACTTGTATAATGCATATGGATGAAATGTCCAAAATCCTAGTTAAAGTTCTTAATATTTTCTTTCCTAACACATAAGGGACAAATTACTTAGGGACAAAAAGCCAAAATCTTCTCTAAAAAGTTGTTTTTCTCCACCCTCACAGCTCTATTCACCTTCTGACTGTGGAAACTCCACCCACTTTCCTCACATAACTAGGCATCTGTCTTCACAGATGGTTTTTAGCTTAGCACTACATTATTTTAGCCCTTACATTGTACTTAACATTTTAGTTATTATCCTTATAGATAGTATTTTGAGGTAAAATTATAATATATATGAATACTAGTATATCTAATTTGGCAAATAACCTTCTATTTATAAACTTCACTTACACAATCTATATTCATAAAAACACTTTTATAGTAAATCTATCAGGGACTTAGTCATTGGTTAAAGTGGTATGGTTAAATTAAAATTATTAGGAAGCATCTAGCAAGTTCGAATTTCTTCTCCCATTCTTCACTAAATGTATCTTCCTCTTTTACTTATTTATTTTTTTGGCATGTCTTTAACCACATTTTTAAAACTTGGAAATGCTATGGATAGTTGGTACCACTCCCTAATGACTAATTTTGTGAGGAGGGATTTGTGAATTGTTTCAAGTGACTAAGTCATGTGGCTTCAAGTAAGGTGTGTACAGAAAGGGTATCCAAATTTTCTTATCTTTTGAAGGGGGCCAAATGGAAGATAAAGTATTCTATGGTAAGAAGGACTTATTCCCAGTCTGATCCCTCAATACTAGGACCCATGCACTAGGCAGTAGAGGATGGGCTAAAGAGAGAAGGAAGTGATTAGAGAAAACAGTTCAAAAGTATCAGGAACCCATTAGTGGTGCTTTTCTTCTACAAGACCCTTCGTAGAGGTGCCTTGCTGGTTTCAGGCAGTGTCCCACTTCGTGGCCAAGGGATGCATCACATGGCCTCCTTGAGCTCTTCTCATTGCAATGGCCACCCCACCTGGAGAACGTGAGCCTTGAGTGCCCGTATAAAGCAGGGATTAATTGTTAATTGTCAGAGCCAAGTAAATTTTTATTATTCTGGGACTTAATGGAGATGAGAAAAGTTATACTGAATATAGACATCTTAGAACAAATAATACCAAACTAGGAAGGGAAAAGAACAGTGGTGGATAAACCAATGGTTCTTTTACATGTGGAATCCTGTAACAGAAAACTAACTGCTTTCTTTGTATAGTTTCAATATAATAATTATTTTAGTTGCCAGTGATAATTAAAATTGACTTAAAGAAGAAAAATGGGAGGGAAAGAATAATTTATTGATTCACTTAACTAAAGTTTGGTGTATCTAGATTTAGTGGTTCAGATGACTTGGTCTCTCTCCATCCCTCTGCTTGTCTTTGTATGACTTTAAAAGATAGGCTCTGTTCAGAAGGTGAAAAGGTGGTCCCTAGAACCTCCAGACTAACCCAACAAGAGAGCTCAGCAACCCTGGCAATTTCTTGCTTGACTAGGATTCACCTGTTTGAGCCACTAGCCTATCTCTGAACACTTCCAGAGGGATGGAGCACTCTGATGGGCCAGATATGGACCTAGGGAAGGAGGCTATAGTACAGTTAGCCCATCCAAAATACATGGACTCAAGTAGGGGAGGTACCTTGAAGGAAAAGTAGGACCTGTTACCAAAAGATGATGCTGGGCAAAGCAAAAAATAAAAGATGTTCATAGCAATAGTATCTTTTCTTTCTGGAATGTTCCCCTATAGGGACAACTTATTGTGTGTGTGTCCTTAAAATAGTTTTAAAGACCCCTGAGGTCTTCTTGTACCCTCTTCTCCCTCCCTCTACAAGTTGGTTGATGTATATTTATCTTAATGACTCAGGATGAATGTCACTTGTTTAAGAAAGCCTTCTTCGACCTAACAAATAGGTTAGTGCCTCTTTCATATGTAGCCCACGGTACTTTGTTTTCATGCAACAAGTCTTGTTAATTAATTTCCCACTAATATTTACTTACTTTTTGCCTCCCTGGCCAATTACAAGCTCCGTGAGGACAGAGAATGAAACCATGCCACCCACCGTTGATTTGTCAGTGTCTAGCACAATGCAAGGCAAAAACTGGCACAAAAATATTTGTTTAATGAATGAATAAACCACATTAAGCCTTAAATATCTGAAGTCTCTGACTAAAATCTAGAATAAAATTTGCTGAACTCTCCCCTTTAAATTTGTTTGTGAAAAGGCACCTCTAACAGCTGAGTGTGCTGAAGTCTTGAAGATCTGTATTCCTATTGACAATCACAGTAGTTTTATTTTACTTAAGGATAAGTATTATGCATCTTATAACTAATCATGTCTGCCTTTTTTACTAGATTTTTATAAAGATGAAAAGTCAAATTTGCTGAATTTATTTGATATTTTATCCTGTACTTTTGTAAACTTACCTCAAATACTCTTCAAGCCCAAGAGGGGTATATAAGTAAATAAGCAATAAGAAGTGATAGTTCCCACGATCTGAAATTAAACTTAAAATCGGAAAGGATACTTTGTTTCCTACAGTTATCTTTATTTATTTATTTATTTATTTATTTATTTATTTATTTTTCAGCTCAGAGAGAAGTACAGTTATCTTTATTAAACCCATGGTAGATACCTGAAAAAAATGTGGGGTTAAAATGTTCCATAGGATCTCTTTCTACATAGAGCATATTTTGGCTTGAGAAATTATAAAGCTATACAGTACTAATTACCAGGAGCAGAGTTGAGCTCATTTATGGTAGCTTATCCTCTGTAGAGATCACCTTCTCTTTGCTTTCAGAATGCTTGCTTCTGGGAGATTTATCTTGCTGAGATTGGCACAGATCTATCCCATTCTGAAGTCTTGGATGACAGTCAAACCTTCAGGAACCTAGGAAAAGAGTTCTCCAAAAAGGTGTGGGTAACAACAGTAGCTGGCTTGCCATCTCCTCTCTCCATTATGGTTCCTCCTGTCGGCCACATTTCCAGATCACTCATTTAAAATGGAGGCAAAGGAGGAGTGTCTCATGGACATACAGACCAAAGTTCCCCCCCCACTGTAGGGTGATCAGATACCAATGTGCTTCTTCAGGAGTGGAGGTCCCAGGCATGCATTATCAGGATCAAGCATGAGTCTGATAAATCACCAGATTTCTCTCAATCTGCTTCAGAACTGTGAGGTAGAAGAGGAGTGAGCGCAGGGAAAGCGTGCTCTTTGAAGATTCTGGCTAAGCATGAAGCTCTTTCATGGAAACACCATATTGAAACAATGTGCTTCTTGCTCTGGCTTTATAGAGAAGACACGCAAAAAGTATACCTAATTCTAACCTGTACTTTAAAAATTATCACACTGAATTAAATCAATCAGTTTTATTGAAATACTTTTTGTTTTGATGATTATTCTGGCTGGCAAACCAATTCGTTTAGTGTTGTGAAGACTAAATCATTTTTGTTCAGAGTAGATGGATAGCAGTGGTCATGGTTAAGGAAGAAAGAAAGAGTTGTTTTCCACTTTTAAAAAATATATATATTTTAATTGATTTCAGAGAGGGAGAGATAAAAACATCAATGATGAAAATCATCAATAGGCTGCCTCCTGCACGCCCCCTACTGGGGATCGAGCTGGCAACCTGGGCATGTGCCCTGGCCGGGAATTGAACTGTGACCTCCTGGTGCATGGATTGATGCTCAACCACTCAGCCACACTGGCCGGGTGCCACTTCTTTTTTTAACCCATGGCCTAAAAGTTGAACAGATATAAAAGGGCTCAAATAACACTTGACCTTAAATAATCTTTACAGTGTATTTAACAAGTGAATAGAAACATATGGAATTCATTTCCAATAAGATAGATCTTGATTCTAAATTAAGAGAAGAGTATATGAAAACAATATTCTAGATTTCAACAAGTTTAAAAGAGCTGGAAGCAAGTTCAAGATGTTGGATGAACTAGTCTCCCTTTTTTATTTTTTGTTATATCTGATATGCCTTCTCTCACCCTCCCCGTCCAGTGCCCAAAGGGAAGAATGGACAACATAATGGGGCAAGACTATGTCAAAATAATATCTAAACAATGAGACATTTGTAAAAGCTTTTTTGGCATTAGAAAGAGATAAAGTAAATTAAAGAAGCTGGTGGTAGTGGTCTAGTAATGGAGTGGGATTTTTGACTGCTTGTTTGTTTCCTACATTCCGAGTCCACTGACTAACCTCTGTTTATTTCATGGAAGCAAAATAACATCTTTTTTTATTTGGATAAATTCCATGAAAAGAGAAAATGATAATTGGCTTTCCCTGTTATTTGACTTCAGAGAAAATAGTTGTAGAAGAAGCTTTATAGATAGGAATCATAACCCAAGAAATTTTAAAACAGAGGTTAGGAATAATCTGAAAATTAAAAAAAAATTATTAAAGGTTAATTACTTCTAGACTATAGCAGGCTGTAATCCTCATTACTTTGTTAAAGATTGGCATTATCCATCTGCCATGACAGCTGCTCCTAGTCAATTTACCAAATTGTCTTTATAATTTCTCCCCTTTCCTAGATGTTTTCTTATTTCAGAAGATGTAAAGATATGCTAGAATTAGCTGAAAATTCTGATAACAACTTGAGAATTTAAGGACTGGAATTTAAAGTCACTATAATGAGTAATTATCAATGGCCTTAAGAACATTTCTTCATCAGAGGAGTTTGTATATTCAGCTTGGAAATTTGGGCCTCAGGTGAAATGAGGTAGTTATAGGAGACACTCTGTAAGGTGCTCTCCAATGAATGATGTCCTTATATGATTCCCTCCCACTGAATGTGGAGGGATCTTATTTGCCTCTAACCAATGGCAAAGAAGATGGGATGGCAATGCTATAAATATGTTTAGCTGTATAAGACTCTGACTCAGCAGACTGGAGTGAGAAAAATTCTCCTACTGACTTTAATCTAGTGAAGTTGTAATATATTTATATTTTTAAATATATTTATTAGTCATGTATGTTTTCTTACCTGTGAAATATCTGTTCATGACCTGCGGTTATTTTCTATTAAGTTATCTATTTCTTACTAATTTGTATTGGTGTTTTTTTTTTTAACTTTGGGATATATATTTCTCTCTTCTGCTTGACTGTATGTGTTACAAAACCATCTCCCAGTTTGTTATGTTTTTTTTTTTCACTCTATTTGTGGGGTCTTCTGATGCAAAGAAGTTGTTAATTTTTACTCGACCAAATCCATCAGTCTTCCTTTATAATTTGCACATTTTGAGTCTTAAGAAATCTTTTCTTTCGCCAGCTCATAAATGTATTCTCTTTTGTTTTTTTCCTAAAAGTTTGAAAAATTTGCCTTCCACATTTAACTTTTAATGATCCTAAGAGAATAAGTTTCATGCACTTACCTTCATCCCACTGCATTGCTATGCTTATATAGAAACAACGCCATAGTTCCCACTTCCCATCGTGAAACTTAGAGTACATCGCAAGAGATCTTCCTGAATATGGCAACTGTACAAATCAGAACACTTTTTAAAAAAATATATTTTATTATTTCTTACAGAGAGGAAGGGAAAGGGATAGAGAGTTAGAAACATCGATGAGAGAGAAACATCGATCAGCTGCCTCCTGCACACCTTCTACTGGGGATGTGCCCGCAACCAAGGTACATGCCCTTGACCGGAATCGAACCTGGGACCCTTCAGTCTGCAGGCCAGCGCTCTATCCACTGAGCCAAACCAGTTAGGACCAGAACACTTTTTATTTGGGAATTGACTTGCAAACTCAGTCCCAAAGTACAACTGTGTGACATCTTGCAAAGCACTGACTTAGTATTTCAAGTATTTTTAAAGTTGCATGCTCATTTTGTATTTCAAACTACATTCTTCAAATGGTGAGTGTTTCCAGTCCCTAGGTAGCTAACTTGATCTATTTCTCTTGGCTAAAAGAAAATGCTTTGTAACAATGTAGGGTAAAGAGACTGACTAGAGGTAACACCATGAGAAACATCGTTTGGAAATGTTAGACACCAATAAAAGTTGTCGATGTTGCTGATGAGCAGCAGCCCCTGTTCCAACTGTTTAAAAGATTTTACTTTTAGGCTGGTATTAGCGACTTTAAATATTTTCCCAAATCCAATTTCAAGGGGTCTCATTTTATACATTAAAAATCTCTCCTTACATAAAGAAAAAATGTGCTCATAAAAATTATCTGGAATTTTATGTATTCTTCCTGAAATGCCTAGTTATTAAGAAATTCTCAACCTTTTTCCCTAAGAGATATTAGGGCAACTTTTTAGAGATGTCAATCGTAGTCTCAATGGAAAACTGAAAAAAAAAATGGCTTAATTTTTTTCCCATGTAATTTTTCAGTAATTGACAATAAATTACCTGGTATTTATTTCTGTTGTTTGCTTACAGAATAAAAGAAAATTCAAGTTGTATTGACCAATGAACACTGGTGTCACTTGGATTAAATTGAAATGAAATTATTCTAATTATGTATTGGCGTTGGTCTTTCATTTCATATATGTGTAAAATGAAGTGACATAATGGCATCACATCTAAAATCCGCTCCTAGGAAGATCTAGAGAATCTCATATGGAATTAATGATTCAATTTCAGGAATGGATTTCAAGCAATTTGAGAGTGTCTTTGTTATTTTCTTGGGCATTTAGAAATATGGGTTGGAGATAGCAGTATAGTCTGGTTGAATCAATACAAGATAGTAAATATTTAAGTGTGTCGGAATAAAAAGAGGTAATGTAGTTAAGCTTAATCCTGGGTTATAGCCATCCCAGCCACTGGCCTGCTTTTGAGCTAAGAACACACCTGCTTCCCTTTGCATCCTTTGCCAGAATGTGTGTAACACTTCGAGCTGGGATTTCAAGGACAGTCAATACAGATTACTGAAGAATCGCATTTGCATGACACCCTGGGTGTTCTGAGAAGAACCTGGGAAACCTACACAGAAGTTTATAGACCAATAGGCCTTCCATATTAGGCTTTGCCTTGGCTCTGGGTACAATGTGGGCCCCTATTGCATAATCCCTCTTGATGGAGAGGTACCTCTTGCAATGAAAGTCAAATGCATTATTTTGGCTACTTAGTCTTCCCAGCTGCCACATGTCTTATTTTATGTCTAGTAAGCAGCTGGTTACAGCTGCCTGGAGACAGTTTCATCCATTAGAGTCCTTTGGTTAAGGCTGATGCTTCTTGAAATGTAGATCATGGGTGGTAGGTGTCTCCACAATAACACCGATGAGAGAGCCCAAGCAGCTTTGGGCTTTGAAAGGACCTCTTTGACCGCAGAGCCGTTCTGAAGCTTCAGATTCCAATCCTGACCACAAGCGGTGTGTTTTGTGGACTAATTATTCATCCTCTTCTGAACTTCATTTTTTCCTTTAATTATCAATCTTGGTCATTCTGCCTCTACCTCTCAATCCTCAAAAAATGAATATAAATGTCAATATAGTGAAAAGGTACAGGATGCTCTTTTAGGGGGATGTCTCTGCAGAATGCACCATGTTTTCACATTATTAAAAGATGTTTAACTCTACCTTCCTACAAGTTTTGTTCAAAGCTGTGCAGGAGCACTAGTGACAATCTATGTTTGTGGATGTTGGAGCAACAGGAGACAAGGAGCAAGCAAAGCAGCCCTAGGTGCTCACACTTGCACAGATATGTGAAACATTTCTATCTTGTTTAGGTGTGTGTGTGTGTGTGTGTGTGTGTGTGTGTGTGTGTGTTTTACCTTTGTTAGGGAAGTCACATAAAACATTCAGGTTCATAGACTTTTGTGCTTTCTTTCCCTTATGAGGAATCGTATGTATTGATTTTTAGAAGTAGTGTGTGTGGGGGATAGTTATGCAGAGATGTTGCTTGGTCATAAAATTTTGGAGTAGAACATAGACCCAATCTACAAATTAATGGAGAAATTTCTTTTATAATTATTGATGTAAGTGCCATCTTCTGCTGGGGAGACACTGACAGAGGGGGAAACATTGTTGGGGAGACACTGCATTCCAGAGGTAGACATCATCAGTTAAAGCTGGAAACAGAAGAGACACATCCTACTCTTCAGTCACAATTTTATTTTCATATTTTATTGATTTCTTTCTCCTATTGAATTTATCTATGTCTCTTTGTAACCCTCTTTATTAGTTTTGTCCTTTTTAGCGACATAGCACAATCTATTACTTCTCCTCCCTGGCCCCCCGCTTTCACAGAATACGTGAAGAAAGTGTTCTTTTAATAATAAGGAATATTGCTCAGCTGGCTAGCATGGCTTAGTGGTTGAGCTTCGACCTAAGAACCAGAAGGTCACTCTTTGATTACCAGTCAGGGCACATGCCTGGGTTGGGGCTCAATCCCCAGTAGGGGGCATGCAGGAGGCAGCCGATCAATAATTCTCATCATTGATGTTTCTCTCTCCCTCTTTCTTCCTTTCTGAAATCAATAAAGATATATATTAAAAAATAATAATAAGGAATATTAAATAAAATCCAACCACATGCCAGCTTCTATTTTTCACTTACATGAATAGCCACATCTAATCACTATGATCTTGTTAGATAATTCTATTAATTCATTAATTCAATCTTCAAATGATTAGGTAACTTGCCAGGGCCACACATCTAGTAAGAGGATGGATTTGAACTCAGAGCAACAGAGTCCATGATGTTAACCACTTCTCTTACCTTATCTCTTATTTTCTTCCACCACCACCCTTTGGGTCTAAATATCCCCCTCTGTCAGTGATTAACACATTACAGGATCTTTGTCACTTTTCCCCAGCTCTTCTCCATCATCCATGGTCACTGTTATTTGTCTGGCTTGAGGTCCTCCCCCTGGAGGCTGGTCACAGTGATGACACACTCAGTCAGGTTGTGGATGAACAGTGTTGAGCAGGAGAGAGCCAAGCATTGGCCATTAGTCATCTGCTCTTGAGCCCTCCATCCTTTTTAATGTTTTTAATATTTTTAATTTTTTTAATCCTCACTTGAGGAGTGAGGATATTTTTTTCCATTGGTTTTTAGAGAGTGGAAGGGAGGGGGGAGGGAGAGGAAGAGAGAGAGAGAGAGAGAGAGAGAGAAAGATATGAGAGAGTCACATCAATTGGTTGCCTCCTGCTCACTCCCTGACAGGGCAGGGATTGAACCTGCAACCAAGCTACTTGCCCTTAACGGAATTGAAGCCATGACCCTTCAATCTGGGGGCCGATGTGGAGCCCTCCATTCTTTGCCTCCCTCACTGAATGAGTCTTTGTCAAATGCTTTGCTATTCAGAAAATAATTTTCTTCTTCCGTTGTCATCAGGGAAAGTATATTACATTTAAAACAAGTTGTAGATATAATTTTCCCTAATCTATTACATATGGTTTAGCACACCCACTTTAAGTGAGAGGAAGCCCTGGGGTCTATTTTGAGCTTTAAGAAGGGAAACATTTTAGGAATTGTGATGACATGTTAAACTGAGAAAGAACAATAAACAGTGAATTCTAGAAAACTAACGATTATTCTAAGCAGCTTTAGCAATTGGAATAATAACAGTACATTTGGATACTTTCATGTATTTTTCTTTCACTCTGTTTACTGTAAACTCATAGGCAGCGTGCTAGATCCACATATTATGAACATTTCATCTAAATCATTTAGGGTGGAACTAGGAAAAGCACATCTGACTTGACTCACGAGCTGACTATTCTCATATATGGATGATGCTGGCTCTTGGATTAAATCACTGCTTCTGCTTTGTATCATTGTAACTGCATTTCCATTTCAATTCAGAAAGAACAAAGAAGCATTAGGCAATCCTGGTAAAAATTCAAATGTCATGTGGGCCAAATCAAGTTGAAATCAGCCAGTGGAACAAAAATATTTAATATTTTACTATGCCCTCATTGGGCTTTGCATTTTGTAGGAACTCTGGAATTCAGAAACAAAGTAATGATTTGGTTGCCAGCTTCATTGATTATATGCCAGGTACACCCTAGTCAAGGAAACACTGAGTATCACGGCATCCGCTGTGTGCCCGTTTACATCATGTGACTTATTAAAGACAGGAAGAAGCGCGAGAAAGAGGGGGGAGATGAGGGCTGCTGGATGAGCCACTCAATTCTTCATCTTATATTGAGATCCCAATCATGCTTAGAACAAATAAGACGTTAGAATCTGGAAGGGAAATAAATACCACCAAATAATAATGCAGGTACTCTCAGATTTTTTATGAGCACCTAATATTTGGACTATTCATAGCTTGGAAAAAATTTTATTCACTGTAATTCTTTTTTTAAAAAAAATGTATTGATTGATTGAGAGAGAGAGAGAGAGAGAGAGTAAGAAACATTGATTTGTTGTTCCACTTATTTTTGCATTCATTGTATTTATTGGTTGCTTCCTGTATGTGCCCTGACTGGGATCAAAACCGAAACCTTGGCACATGGGGATGACATTCTAACTCACTGCGCTGCCTGGCCAGGGTTCTTCACTGTAATTCTGATAGACAGGCAAAGTGTTCTAAGGAAGCTTTTTTCAAATGTCTCTGGGGCATTAGATTAAAAGATACCTTGTACAAAAACATTCAGACGTTAGTCCTGGTTTAAACAGAAAAACAGTTTTCTTTGCTTCCAGATTTCTCAAACTCTTTCAGATGCCAATGTGGGTTCAGAATGTGGGAGAGAAGGGTGGGGAGGAGGTAGACTGCTCAGTGGTTCCCCAAACTTTTTTTGTCCAGAGAAACCTTTTATTTCCCCCACAGGATGCCAGTCGGATATTAGTATTACACTGGATACCTTTTTTAAATGCTCTTTTGTAGACTTGTTGGATAGTTGCAAGATTAAAATCAAATTATAGTGAAGTTCATTCAAATTAGGAGTTGAAAATAGGATTAGAAGCCATTCACATGAATAATGACATAAGCTATTAATCTTTGCTAAATATTTTATAAATAATGCTAGAAACTCTGTCAACCATAAGTTAGAGGAAGGCTCCTGGTGGCTTATGATTTCACTCTGATAGCATCCACTAATGCCACTTTGAAAATCCTTTTGCTTTTGAGAAAATCCAAGTTTGGTTGACAGGCCATAAACCTGCTCTGCTTTTCTGGTTCTCCAAATATTTCATGTCCTTTGAAAACCTTTTTAGTTTCTATTGAGTTTTTAAAAATAATATGTCAGGTTCTAATTCTCCTGCTGGTTTAAGGAAAAATGCTCTCACTAATAAATTATAATGAATTGTCAGTCTCAACAGGCCTGTGACCTTCAGCCGGTAGGGGGTTTGGGGCCAAACTCCATTTCCCCCTCTTCTTGTTGGAGCCCCTTTTCTTGTTCTAGCCTGTCCTCTTAATTTATGGGTGGGCTGCCCGCAGGACAACTCACCTGCAAAAATAGTTCATGCTGTGGTGTTTATTATACTAAGTAGGTTTCATGCTGACTGAGAGTTTTTACAAGTAGATGGAGTTGCTGTCAAGATCTTCCATCATCTGAGCAAAACTGGCACTCAAATTCGCTTGTATTTCAGCATATTAAATCTAGCTGGTGGGGGAAGGATGGGTGGGAGTGAGATGGGACACAGTGGTGTCAAATCTGCTTAAATATCTTGTTCCAGAACCTCTGTGAGTCTGACTTTAGTAAAATATATTAATAAGACAACAAAATAAAAAGGCGTGCACTAGAAATAGTAAAATTTCTAATGTTCTACCAGCACAAGGCAGTGAAAAATGTATTCTACCTGAAGGAATGCTAAGATAAGTAGCTTTAAGCTGATTTTCTTTTCTTTCTTTCTTTTTTTTTTTCTTTGCTGAATGCAATACTCAATGGATATATAATATGTTATTCTCTAGTTTTAAGCATTTCTGGCTTATCAAAATAATAGGTTCTCTCTCCACAGATAATTTGAAAAGAACAAAATACAATTTGGAAAAAAAGAAAAAAACTCCCACCACCCTGTCTTAGGGGGCAATTATTCTTAACCCTGTTGTTTTCTTTCCAAGTGGCTCTTCTATCTATGCATTTCTCCCCATAGTTGCGACAATGTAATATATATGTTGTGCCTTTTTGGGGGACCTAACATTATTTCATAAGTATTTTTCCACCCTTTGCAAACATACATCATTTCCAATGCTAAACAGTGTTTTACAGGATCCATGTATTGATTAGTTACTTTCCTATGGCCCAATAGCCTTAATACTACGCTCTGTCATATGGGTTTTTATGTTTCTTTTCTTTCTTCCTCCCTTCCTCCCTCCTTTCCTTCCTTTCT